>NC_037682.1:111505701-112105701 GCF_003255815.1 Theropithecus gelada | reverse complement strand
AATCCCTCACAGCTCAAGAGCCACAATTGCTCACTAAACGGCCTCAACAAATGAAGAATTTTTTGCCTTTTCATTTGTCAAATAAAATCTGAGGCCTAGGGTAATAGACAAAGAATAGGCTTTAAAGTCCAAAGTACAAATCCAGGCTGCCATTTACTATATCTTGGACGTAAAACTTAACCTCTGTGGGCCTGGCTCAGATTTTTATCCTAGAAATAATGACGCCTACTTTCAACATGGCTCAAGGGGTAGGAAACAACATCATCTTTCCAGCCTAATACCAACGTCGCACCCCAAGCCCAGAATAACCACATGTGTCTCAAGCCTTTCTGCTAGATTTCCTGTCTTGCTTTTCACTCTGTATAGGAAAAGATGGTTTTGTCCATTCCCTGGCAACTAACGTGGTATTAGTTAAGTTTTCTCATGTGGCTAGGTATTACCTCTGAATTATAAGTGGAAGGACTGAGATGTAGAAAAGAGCCAGGGGGCAGGAGTAATTAGTGAGACAAAGCCTGCAGACAGACCCTGTATTTCTACTCCGGTCTCATTAACCGTGAGTGCTGCCCAGCGCTGGAGGCCCCCTTCTCCTACCCGTCCTTCCCTATTCGGCTGTGTTCTGTTGTACCTCATACAATATTGGATCTGTAAAACGCTTTATATTCCTTTAGCCAACGCAGGGAAGATTCGGAACAAGATTGGGTTATTACAAATTCAGGAGGCACTACACACACGGCTGTCATGTTTCAGTTACCCTTTCTCCCGGTTTAATAAAATTTACCACACTAATACAAAGCCATCTTTTATCGTTTTCCCTGCAGTTGTAACAACTTGTCCAGCGCCTTCCTGCTAATTAAAGGAGGAGGGAATGCAGCAGCTCATTGGAAAGTGGGCTTCTAGGGAGGCTGTCAATATATTTGCAGCCACTTAGCTCTGGTTCTTAGAGTCCTTCAACCGCCGGCTCCTCCATGATATGAGGCCTAATGAGGTCAGCAGCCGGTGGCGACATGGCAGGCAGTCCCGCGTGGCGGCGGCCAGGGCAGCTGGGCGCGCTGGCAGGAGAGCAGGCACAGCGCTCCCCACGGGCAGGATGACGCGGGCTCCGCAGCCCGTCCTCCCACGCGGCCCGGCATCACTGCCTCGGCCCTGACGTGCGTGCGACAGACTCACCGCAAACAGTCCCCAGCGGGAGCACGAGGCCGGGACGGGAGGGGGGCGGCTACACAGGACACCCCCCGCCACAGCCGGCGGAGCAGATCGCCGGAAAAGGGAGGCGGCGGGCGAAAGGCAAGCGGGGAGCGGGGACAGGAGCTGTAAACAAAGAGCTGCCCTTGTGCGAAGTCCTGAGCCGGGTCCAATCAGCCCGCTTCCGGTGGCCCACGCGCTGCCCGCCGGCCCACGCGGGAGCCTCGAGGGGCGAGGCGGGAGCTGGGTGCAGTCCTTGCAACCAGCAGCCACCTCCGCGCGCTCCGCTGCAGTCCAGCTAATTACCTGCTGCGGCGGCGGCCGTGCCCTTTAGGGCGCATTAGCATTCCCGCCGCGGGCGCTGCCCTCGCGGCGTCGGCACCGAGGCCCGGCCACCTCCAGCCCCGAACGACTGCGGCTGCGGGAAGCTGGGTCGAGGGCGGCTACGGCACCCCAGGGAGAGACCGGGAGCTGCCCGGACCTCAGAGGGGGTGGGGTCCTCTCCGGGAGGCACCCGTCTCCTTCCTGGGTCCTAAGACCCTTCCCAGCCCTCCGCTCCGACCCCACTCCTCCCGAAACGTCGGGGAATCGAGAAAGGAGAGCCACGGGCAAGG
The DNA here is from genome assembly GCF_003255815.1 of Theropithecus gelada. Lineage (NCBI taxonomy): Eukaryota > Metazoa > Chordata > Mammalia > Primates > Cercopithecidae > Theropithecus > Theropithecus gelada. The sequence goes on along the minus strand of NC_037682.1, from coordinate 112,103,905 downwards.
CGGGGCGGGCGCCCCTGATTAGCATGCGGCGCCAGTCGCACGGGCCCGGATTCCCGAGCCCCCTCCCCGCGAGCGCACACTAATAAGTTTACAAATGGAAGCCGGTGGCGCCGCTTGCAATAAAAGGCAGAAGCTGCGCTCCGGCGCTTCAATGAGAGCATTTTCCCCCGTAACAAGGGGCTGGATTCAGCTGCCTGGTGCCGTCTGAGCGGGGCGAGTTGCCAGAGTAACCAAGGCCTAGCGCGCACGTGGGGAGAGGGAGCTGGCTGGGGCTCCAGCGCTAGCCGCCGCCTGCGCGCCCGGGCCCTTCCTCAGGCCAGCAGCCACTCCTCCGGGACATTGCCTCCCCCACCCCAGCTTCCCCACTACACAAGCTGCCTCCCTACTCACCCGCTAGCCTTTCAAAGGCTCTCTGGCAGCTTGTGTTAAATTCATGAGACCCACCGGGAACACCTCCTCCGCGATGGGAAGATAATGTTTAGGCCTGGGGTGTCACTGGGGAGGGGGCCCAGACGGTGACTGTGCTCAGAGCAGGCCTGGAGGCACAACCGACCCCAGGTGTGGGAGGCGCCAGAAGTGGTGCAAACAAGTGAAAAAGCAGGTGGAGATTCCAGAGCTCTGGGTAGCTCAGGAGGTAGGCTTCTGAATGCCCTGGGGAAGAGTGGAGGGGAACTCAGAGCCTACTAACCCTGAGTGCCACATCTAACTTCCTGAGAGGAGGCTCCAAGGACGGAGCTCCAGAAGTTCCTGGGGTCTAGTAGCTGGGGGAAGACCAGCTGGACCATGAGCAAAGCACCCATCCATTCCACCTGTAACCCAGGGCCGGCCGCTGCTGCCTTCTCCCAGCCTTTGGCCTAGGTTGGTTTTAAAAAAGCGAGTTCAAACGCTGAATTCGCTTTTGGTCTTCAGCTCGCAAAAGTTCACATTTTGCTCCAGAAAGTTAAGACCGCTGTCCACCCTGCTTCTTTCCCAGGGACGAAATACATAGGGATTGTTTCTCTCCTTTTACAAGCTTGTCATTGGGCACAGGGTTCTTCCAGGCCCCAGAAGTTGTTCTCTGGAGCCCAGAGAAGCTGGATCCCATAGTTCCTCTCCTGAAGCTAGGCTGAGGGCTGCCAGGCAGCCGCCTTCCAAATGGCCACATGCTAGTATCCTAGGAGATGCTACACCCAAACACAGTGCTTACCGGCCAAGCAATCCCTATCCCACACGGACAAAGAGGCTGATACTAGACACTGCGAGTATGTCTAATAGAGAAAGAGCCCACTTCCTCTGCAACTGACAAACGAAGGGAGCTCATTCCCAGGTTTTACCCAGGGAGACGGTGAAGTGGAAGGACACACTTCACCATCCCTGTTCTGGAAGCTGGACCAGCAGGGTGCCAGCCTGCATGACTGACATCTCGGCAGTCACATACATCCACAGCCCAGTGGACATCATGCTTCCGCCAGAAGGTCAAAATGGGGTCCCCCGCTGCCACCAGGCAGCTGGACCCTGCATAAGAGGGCTGGCTGCCCGTTCTGATCCCCTGACCTGGCTCCTCCCTTTTCCACACATGACACCCCCCATGCCCAATCATCACTAAGTCCTGTGGGTTCTACCTTCTAGAAAGTCTCTCAAATTAGTCAAAGCTGCACACATTTCTCACCAACACTGCCCTACCACCACCAGAGGATCTCAACCTGTTCCCTTTTGTATAAATCTCCCCAGCCGTTTCCTGGCACCCTTAGCCTGGTATACAAGGCCCCCCATGACCTGATCACTGTCACGTCTCCAGCTTCTCTCCCCTTGCACCCTGGCTCCAGCCTGCTTGCCATGACCCAAACACAAGTCTTCACTTCTGTGTGTGCAAGCTCTTCCCCAGCCCCCACCAGCCTCACAATACCCTAACTCCCCTTCTTCCTCTGACTGGTTCTTATACATCCTTCCAGGCTCAGCTCAGGCATCACCTCCTCCAGGAAGCCCTCCCCAGCTCCCTGCCATCTATCCAAGACTGAGTTAGCCTCCCAAATATACTTTGCTTCTTCACTAGACTGTGAGCCTCTTAGGGGCAAGGCCTGGGTCCCTGTTGACTTTTTCACAAGGCCTTATTGGCAAATGATTAAAAGTCTCAGCTTTGGAGTTAGTCAAATGTCAGTTTGATTGTTAGCTCTTCCATCTGGGATGTCACATAATTTATCTGAATCACAGTTTCCTTATTAAAATGGATAACGGTAATATCTTAAGGCTGTTGGGCTTAGGTGAATCAATGTGTTTAAAGGACTTAGCACAGCGCCTGGCCCATGGTGAGCAGATTCTCCCTCCGCTTATTGTGTGTATTCCCTCAGTGTCAGCCCATCTGGCACATTCTAACAACTGCTTCCTAATTGTTGAGCTAATGAATGATGACAGGAAGAACACGACATCCTTCTGGGGCTCTTCACCACCCCCCTGGATATTCTTTGCTTTATTTGGCACCCTTTTCAAGTGGGCCACAAAGAAGTGTTGACCAAGTCACAGTCCCATCATCGGATGTGTAGAGTGCCGCAGTTGGGAGTCAGATCCCGACACATGACTGGAGGAGAAGGCAGGAAAAAGAAACAGCTAAGACTGAAGGTGGCTTAGAGCCTCTGGGTCATCTTGGGGTTTGGGGGAGAGGGAGGAGATGTGGGGGTGGCCACGTTCTTCTGGAGGACAGAATCATGTGGTAGTAAAGAGGCCTTACCCACATCGCCTTCTCTTTGCTGTTTCCTGACCCCTAGGCATACATGGGCTGCCCCCAAAGGTGTGGCCTGGGATACCCTTTCTATATATGAGACCCTCTCATGGCTTTTGCCTTTGCTGGATCGGGGATATGCCTACAGGGAATTCTGGGGAGTCCCGGAATACGCCACCCTAGTCCCCACGTCTCCAGCAGCAGAAGGAACCTACAGTGCTGCCTGTCACCAGCACCATGTTGCTTCCTCCCAAGCAGAGGCCTTGCTGGTGGGCGTGCAGGAAGAGAGGCGAAAGCATGAAGGAGAGAAGGGAGACGAAAGCTCAAAGCCCGGCAGCAGGCGCCTTGATGCAGAGCTATCTTCTAGAACACCAGGGAGAAACACTCCATCAAAACCTTCTGGATTTCGGCCGGGCGCGGTGGCTCAAGCCTGTAATCCCAGCACTTTGGGAGGCCGAGGCGGGTGGATCACGAGGTCAGGAGATCGAGACTATCCTGGCTAACATGGTGAAACCCCGTCTCTATTAAAAATACAAAAAACTAGCCGGGCGTGGTGGCGGGCGCCTGTAGTCTCAGCTACTTGGGAGGCTGAGGCGGGAGAATGGCGTGAACCTGGGAGGCGGAGCTTGCAGTGAGCCGAGATCACGCCACTGCACTCCAGCCTGGGAGACACAGTGAGACTCCGTATCAAAAAAAAAAAAAAAAAAAAAAAAACCTTCTGGATTTCAAAGTCAGCCAGGCTGATGACCCGCCAGCAACCCACCCTCCCCTGGCTGCCCCTAAACCCAGGGCCTGCTCCTGCCCCACCTCTCCGCCCTGCCTCACCCCTCCTTACCCGGAGACCACACACCAGGGGACTGGACAGGCTCACTCCCTCCCTGGCTGTCTTGAAATTTTAATTTCTCACCTTCCTAAACAGCCAAGATTTATGGCACACTTGACAGAAATATTTAATTTTCCAAATGTCTATTATTCAAAGGCTGTGGAAATCTCCAGCCCTAACATTTCCGCATTAATATCCATCTAAGGCTGAGGCCAAATAAAGATCTTCCCAGAGGCGTGGAAGCGGGGAAGGAGGAAGATGAAACCCTTGGCAGACAGGAAGGACCCACAGAAAATTCCCCACGAGATCATACCATCCCCACCGCTCTTCCACTGAAACAAATGTTAAAGCTTTTTAATTATTGTCATTAACATCACCGAATGCTTATTATGTGCCAGATACCGTGCTAAGCAATTTTAACAGCCACAATCTCACTTAATCCTCACAACCCAATAAGGTAACCACTATAATTATCCCATTTTATAGATGAGAAAACTGAGGCACCGAGTGATCTAAGACCACCCAACTAATGAATGGAGGAGCTGAAATTAGAACCTCAATTTGACTCTTACTATCATACTGTCTCTGTGTGTGCCTGATGGAAACACTCTTTCTTCCCAGACTTGTATACAAGTTTATGTATACCATATACACACATAAACATACTATATTCAATTTAATTCTGTATATCATTGTGAAGGAGACTCACTGATGAATTCAATGAGGACACTGTGTAGGGTCCCTGCTACACCCAGAGCACTGCTGTGTGGCCAGAATAACAAATGTGGGGCTAGGTCCCTGTCTATCATGATCTTAAAATCTGCTTGGAGGCCAGGCGCAGTGGCTCACTCCTGTAATTCTAGCACTTTCGGACGCCAAGGCAGGCGGATCACCTGAGGTCAGGAGTTTGAGACCAGCCTGGCCAACATGGTAAAACATCGTATCTACTAAAAATACCACAAAAAATTAGCTAGGCATGGTGGCGCATGCCTGCAATCCCAGCTACTTGGGAGGCTGAGGCACGAGAATCCCTTGAATCCCGGAGGTGGAGGTTGCAGTGATCCAAGATCGCAACACTGCACTCCAGCCTCGGCAATAGAGTGAGATCTTTCAAAAAAAAAAAAACATCTGCTTGGAAAACTGGGCATATATTCAAAACAATGCCACACCAACACAAGGAGTACAGGAATGTCACTGCTAGGGACTCGACTTTCTCCTGAGACACAGAAGGAAACCAGAAGACCTCAGAACGAACCAGAGAGACCCTCTCAGGCCTCCCTCTGAGCCTGTCTCCTCTCGCTGCTGGTGTAATGTGGATACAGTTAATATGCACTCAATGCAGAACACGGAAGAGGCAGGCATTCTGGCAAAAGTAAGAGGCAACTGATAAAACGAAGAGGAAAACATAAAAAGCTGTTTAATAAAGAACTCAGGAAGTCGGCTGTCTTGGGTCACTTGGTGTGCGGGAAAACAGAATCACCTACTTGCCCCGGAAGTGTCTATTAGTGCACAGGATAGTAGCTGGTGTTTATAATGATGACCCTGAGTAATGAAAAAATGATCAAACCGTGTTCTGTGCATGCTGTTTTGGAAGGCCTGCATACTTTTCTTATGTCCATTTGGATAGAAATATTTCATTTAAGTGGCCAAAATAATTTTTTTTAATGTTTTGGTGATGAAAGAGGTAAGTTACATTCTCCTGAGATGCCAGCTGAAATTCAGATTCCAATGTGTAATGTAACGTCCAGCTGGTCAGGACTAGGAGTCCCTGCTGGACAGGAATAGGTTCTGTCTGACCCACTCTGCTCAGTGTCCAGCATGGGTAAGCACCCAACAAAGGATGGCTGTCACCAGGATGCTGGTGCCCACGAGCCCATTCATCCACAGCCAAGAGATTAGCCGAAGCGAGGGAGTCTGGGACCCCTCCAAAGCTCGTCCTGGGAAACCACAGATCTCACTTCCCCAGCTCCTTGGAGGCCAAGCGTAGGGCAGAATTGCCACCTAGTAGCCTAAGCAGCAGGCCTTTGCTATGCCACGCCGGTCACCACTCCCAGGCTTCTCAAGAAAGGGTCCTAATCTAAGTTATCAGTAGCCAACCCCCAGCTGAGAACAGAGAAGGCTTCTCCATCTCCCTTGGCCTGGTCCTAAATGGCTCTGGTCAGTTGCTGCCAGGGAAGGTGATGGGAAGAGTAAACACAGCAAAAATATGAGTGCCCTTCAGCATCACCATGGTGAGGCCTTATCAAGGATCTCAGCAGTCTCGGTAAAACCAACATTCACTGGTAATGAGCCAGAGCAAGAAAAAGAGTAAGACACAAGACAGGGACCAATCTATGCGACCCATACTATGTCCAAAAGGGGAAAACTCTTGTTCACATTCAATGTGAACCTAAAATGCCCCCCAACGCTCTCTATAAACTAAATACATGCAATTGATGCTTGTATACAATCTACTCCCTTGTTAATTTTCCATCATTTATGTTGTGTATAAATACCTCTTTATCAGCACAACTGTCAGAACTGAACACATCTGTGAGGGTTTTCTTGTTTTGTTTTGTTTTGTTTTGTTTTGCTTTGTGTTTTGAGACGGAGTCTCACTCTGTCACCCAGGCTGGAGTGCAGTGGCATGATCTCAGCTCACTGCAAGCTCTGCCTCCCGGGTTCAAGTGATTCTCCCGCCTCAGCCTCCCGAGTAGCTGGGACTACAGGCGCCTGCCACCACCACACCCAGCTAATTTTTTTATATTTTTTGTAGAGATAGGGTTTCACCAAGTTGACCAGGATGGTCTCGATCTCCTGACATCGTGATCCACCCACCTTGGCCTCCTAAAGTGCTGGGATTACAGGCGTGAGCCACCGCACCCAGCCTGAGGGTTTTAACTTACTTCATATGGAGGAAAAGGAGCTCCCATTATAGAATACCTACTATAGTACAGACACTTCATGTAGGTTTATCTCATTTAACCTCATAATAGCCCTCTCAAGTAGATATTATTTCCATTTTACACATAAGAAAACTGAGGCTCAGAGACGTTAAGTAACTTGCTCAAAGTTGCACAGCTAATAAGTGTCAAAACAGGGATTCTGTTTCAAGTCCCTTGACTCTGACTCTAAGGACCACCGTCGATGACTTCTTGATGTTATCAGCAGCGAAAGAGCAGACAGAAGCCTCTCTCGTGGCAAATGTGGGGATAAAGAAGACCCCTTCCAGCATTTTCAGCAGAAAATGCTGCTCATTTTCGGCCTGAGCCTGGCTGGCATTTCAGGGGCTGACTTAAGATGATGAATGGGCTCAGGGCACACACGAGATGTAATATGTCTTGATTTAGGGAAGCGCTAGATAGGTCGTCTGATGAAATTTTACTTGCAAAATTAATTCAGATTGTCTTGGCTGGCTACTCTCATCACCCAGACAGCAGGAGAGGCTGGGAAACCGTAAACAAGTGGTCAAGAGAAGAGGCTGCGGTGGGCAGGAGAGCAGCGGCCAGGGCAGGCGCAGCCTGAGAGGAGACTGGACGGCAGGAGGTGCCGCTTTCTTCCCCCAGGGCAGCAGAACTAGGGTGTGCAGCAGAAAGACTGCAGGTAGAGGGAAGGGACGGTGTGCTGAACACTAGAGTCCTCGAAGGGTTGTGGGGGGACAAGAGAGGCAAGGGAGGGGCTCCTTCTGAATTCTATCCGGTCCTCCAATGCACTAATGGACCACAAGAGAAAGACAGTCAGCCCTGAGTCCCCGAATGCCGCCATCAAGCAGGCTCCAAGGACAAGCCGCCTGCCCTGAGTCGGGGTAACTGAAGCCTCAGTCAGGACAGCTTTGCAGCAGGAGTCAGAGGTCGGTGCCTTCTGTGGGCAAGAGGAGACTGGACGGGTCAGCTCAGGACGGATGTTAGCTCACACCAAGAAGGGGAGGCAAGCAGCTGCCCACTGTCAGGAGGGAGGCCAGAACCCAGGTAAGGGTGACAAGGCGAGGGGAGGGAGAGTGACTAATGAGGAGGAACGAGAGGCCCCGTGCAGAGTTGAGCTCAACTGACACAGGGGGCGGGGACGTGACTGCCAGTCACAATTAAGGAAGGAGCGGAGAGGAGATGGATTACTGTAATTATGAACCTATGGAGCACAGTTTTAAAAACGTGTTCCTCTTGTGTATATGCAGGAGGTGACAGGAGAGTGCATGTTTTTCCCCTCCTAAAGCAAAGGACAGGGGTTAAGCCCATTCCCAAGACAGGTGTTACCCAGAACGTTGAGGAATCTGGGGCCTTGGAGAGATCAGGTGGGCCGAAAGGTAACCAAGGCTGATCCAAAAGAATGTGGGCACACCCAAGAAACCGTAAACGCACCCCTCTGGAGTGGCAGGAGGTGAGTGGCACTGACTGGGGTCGGGGGTGGAGGGCAGGTAGGTGCTGCCTCCAGGATGCACGTGCAGTTATCCTTGCGAGATGACTTGATCTGACTTGCATTTTAAAAGCTTTACTTTGGCTGTGATGTGAAGAACAGACTGGGGGAGTGGAGAGAGGACGGGTGGTCTGGATGAGGCTAGGAGTGAGCAGAAGGTGACAAGTGGTTAGATTTGGGGTATTTTTTGAGGGCAGAACAAACAAGACTGAGGAATTGGAAATGGGGTGTGAGATAAAGAAAGGACTCAAGGGTGAATGCATGCATGCACGAATTCCCTCCTGGACCGTGCTGTGACAGGGGCCCAGGGACACTGATTCTTCCCTCCCCCAGGCTTACCCACACTCCCCGCCATCTTCTCTTCAATGTAAACCTTGACCTCGACCTGCCATCCCTACCAGCTGATCATTTCCTCTAACCCATGTTAGACAGCGCTCTGTGTGCTGGCATGGCAACCTTGCCACCTCCTGAAAATGTATTTCCATGAGAAGAACTGGTTTCAAGTAGCCGACAGGCTAACATATAAGTAAACCGTAAGAAATATGACCTGTCTGTAGTGAGAAGTGCCTTTGTCAACCTGTTCGTTGCCCCAGTTGTCACATCCAAGCCAAGCCAGTTTCTGTTGCTCCCAAGACGCATGGCCCCAGCATGGCCATGATTCTCGGTGGCAGGGCATCAATAATGACGGTGGGAAGAAGCCCCAAGGCCTCTGAGGACAAGGACGAAGGAAAAAAGGAATTTGCCAACTTTGTGCCACTCACAGCTTTCCTGAGAAGTCCAAAGGGCCCTGGGCAGAGGGAGGGCAGACCTCCCCTGTGCCCCTCCTCCACCTCACCACCTGGGCGTTGGATGCGTCTCACTCGCATTTGCCAAGTAAGAAACTCCCCAGAAGTGGGTAGGTCAGGAAGGGCAGGCGGACCGTGAGGGAGAGGACGCCCGCTGTGTGCATCTGGCGGCAGCCTCAGCCCCAGAGCAAATTTTACTGAGTGAAGAGGAGAAAGTGTGTGAGTGTTGGCTTGGAGAGTACATAAGCAGCCCGGTAGAAAGCTTTTTTAGCAAGCTCTATGCAAATCAGACTTGGGGAAACAAAAGCCAGACCTACGCCTGCTGTGTCAGCTCCAGAGCCACGTTTCCACTTCTCATCTGGCCCTTGCCACCTCACAGTGGCTTCTGGTTCAACACCCAGTAATGAGAGCTCCCAGATCTAATGCATAAACAGGAAGCCGCTTGCTGGGCTTTGAATTCAGACAGCCAGCAAAAAGCATAGAGCTTTCTGGGGCCTGCCGTCTCCATTTGCAGGAGTTAAGCCTGAAGTCATGGGAATGATGGATAGATAACACGGTGACCTGCGTGTGCATAGCCCGGAGGACATCTGGGCAGCAGCCTGTGGTCTCGGGCTGCAGAGTGCCTTCTCATGCCTCACAGGCTTCAGAGGCAACCAGCTTCTGTGGACTCGCGTGGACTACCTTTCCGGGATGCCTGTGTGGGAGCGTGGTTGCGGTCTCCCTCTCCCTACCTCCTCCAGTGCGGTCCTCACCACACCCACCAGGCGGGACAGACATTCCTCATTTGGAAAGAGGGGAACAGATGCTCATGGACTCTCTAACTGACTCTCAAGAGACTGGAAGGGGCCGGGTGTGGTGGCTCACGCCTGTAATCCCAGCACTTTGGGAGGCCGAGGCAGGCGGATCATTGAGGTCAGGAGTTTGAGACCAGCCTGACTAACATGGTGAAACCCCATCTCTACTAAAAATACAAAAATTAGCTGACCGTGGTAGCACATGCCTGTAATCCTAGCTGTTCTGGAGGCTGAGGCAAGAGAATCGCTTGAGGCCGGGCGCGGTGGCTCAAGCCTGTAATCCCAGCACTTTGGGAGGCCGAGGCAGGCGGATCATTGAGGTCAGGAGTTTGAGACCAGCCTGACTAACATGGTGAAACCCCATCTCTACTAAAAATACAAAAATTAGCTGACCGTGGTAGCACACGCCTGTAATCCTAGCTGTTCTGGAGGCTGAGGCAAGAGAATCGCTTGAACCCGGGAGGAGGAGGTTGCAGTGAGCAGAGATTGTGCCACTGAACTCCAGCCTGGGCGACGGGGCAAGCCCTTGGCTCAAAAAAAAAAAAAAACAGAGAGGGAGAGACTAGAAGGAAAAGGAAGCCAAACCTCTCCCCTTGACCTCACACCACTCACCAGTTTGGGGAGTGTGGAGAGAAACTCGGAGGAACACAAAACCTAAGCGGAGGCAGGAGCCCATGCAGGGGCTGCAAGGTTGGGAGACGTCGTCATCCAGTGCTGAGGCCTGACCCCTCCTGCGCTTACCCTGCCGGGAGAGGCTGCACGGGCTTTCACAGCTAAAGATAATGAATTGCCACCAGCATCTATCCGGGGCTGTTTTAGAACATAAACCTCTACCGATGATATCCGGGGCTCAGAAACTCATCTGTAGACTTAACAGATATTTTTGCTGGTCCCATTTGGGCCCAACTCCAGTTTTGAAACTTCATATATTCACCTACCTTTCACTCATGCAGCCCTATGGGTGCCTACAGTACAGGGCTACTACAGATGCTGTGGGTGGGGGTGTGAGTGGGTGGGGGTGTGGAACCTTTAACATCATCCATAAGTGTCCCCAAATCCATCTTAGTCTCATCTGCATCAGCCTCCAAAGTGGTTTCTCTGTTTTGTTTTTTTAAAACCCTGCCAAGTCTCAGGAGGCTTCCCTGTTTTAAAGCCTGACCTTGACACTGTGACTTGAACCTTCCCAGTCCTCCTCTGCCCCCACTCCACTGTGTCAGCATTGAGACGGCACACTCTACTCCGGAGAGAGACATCTCAGGGCACAAGTGACATCCAGGCAGGCAATTTACAGCTCCTGGGCTTGCTCTGCATCCAGCAGTACTGCAGTCCGCACTCCCAGCCTGCTCCCTGACCCCTTTTAACTTCTCCTCCCCTCCCCAGGCCCACAGGGCTCTCTCTGCTCACAGCTCCAGGCCCTGAGGAGGCCAAGTGCTGTTTGCTAGTTCCAGATATAACCCCTGAGTTCAGGTCAAACCTTCTTTTCCCTATAACCTCTTGGAAAATGAACCAGTTTCTCATTTTTCCAGGCCCAGGTCAAGTTCCTGTAAGTTCGAGACTTCCAATCCCTTCTGTTCCACCCTCTCTTTCCACATTCTCCCTTTCCTTCTTCACTCTAGCCCACTCCCCGCTTCTCCTCTGAAAATGTTCTCTCCTTGGTCAGCAGTGGCTTTGGAATGAGAGATCCCAGTCTCCCGTGACTTCCTAGGAGCATACAACAGGGCTGGCCCCTCCTCCCATTCTTCCTTCCTCTGGGTGTCCCCAGTGCCACATCTCCTGGTTTCCTCCTGCTCCCCTGTCTCTTCAGAAGGTTCCTGTCCTGGACCCTCCAGCACTGACCCTCAGAGTTTCACGACTGGCCTTGTTCCTTGTCACTCCACACACAGTGGCTGGGCAAGTTCATCCAAACCCTTTACCTACTGCCTATGGGTTGATGGCCCCAAATCTTTATGTCCAGCGTCTTTTCTATCTAGAAGGTACTTGGAGATGCATGATTGCAGCCCACTCTAAGCTCTCCCTTGCAGATAACCTGCAATCCTTTGCCCCTTCCTCCCTTTTTTTTTTTTTTTTTTTGTTGTTGTTGTTGTTGAGACAGAATCTCGCTCTGTCCCCCAGGCTCTGTCCCCCAGTACAATGGCATGATCTCGGCTCACTGCAACCTCTGCCTCCTAGGTTCCAGCGATTCTCCTGCCTCAGCCTCCTGAGTAGCTGGGATTACAGGCACCTGCCACCATGCCCAGCTAATTTTTGTATTTTTAGTAGAGACAGGGTTTTACCATGTTGGCCAGGCTGGTCTTGAACTCCTTACCTCAAGTGATCCACCCGCCTCAGCCTCCCAAAGTGCTGGGATTACAGGCATGAGCCACCACGCCTGGCCTCTCCCTTCTTTTTTACTCTCCTGGCTAAATCGAAAGCCCAGCTAAACCCAGCTACCCACCCTCTCCACGCCTGCACCAGCAACTGAAGGTTCCTATAGAAAACCACAAAGCCAGTTTGACTTCTTGCATTTTCAACTTACAACCACAACCTCTAGCCAAGCGTCCTGTGCCCTTCCTACAGATGCAGCAAAGTTGTCACTTTATTCCCTCACGCTGCCACGGTATGCTTTTCCCTGCGCCTCAGCCTTCCCCATACCCTCAGCTCATTGCCTTGTCTCTCCATCCATCAGAAAACAAGGTGTTGGGGAAAACCCTCAAATTATTTTTCCTCTGCTGTTCATCCCAACAATCCCCAACACAGAAGGCTTCTGCGGCCAAATGTGTGGGGATGGGGTGGGGGGGTTCTCCCCACCACCAAGCAATCAGCTCTGCAGCAGACGCCAATGGGGTGTCCTCCAATTCAACTCCAAAACTGTCTACCTGGAGATAAACTCAGATCCCACTGGGTGAGGGCTCAGTCCCAAGACTGCCCTCCACCCCTCAGACACCAGGTGCAAGTCCAGATCCCAGGGGAAATTCTGGCCACCCAGCTTCAGGTTGAGATTCCTACTACCCCCTCTTTGAGTCTGATTAATTTGCTGGAGTGGTTCACAGAGCTCAGGTAAACACTTACTTAAGTTTAGAGTTTATTATAAAGGATATTACAAAGGATACAGATGAAGAGACGTGTAGGGTGAGGTATGGGAGAAGGGCTGCAGGGCTTCTATGCCCTCCCCAGGCACCACCCTCCAGGAACTGCCACATGTTCAGCTATCCAGAAGCTCCTAGAACCCAGTCCTCCTGGGCCTTTTAAGGAGACGTCATTGGATAGACGTGATTGTCAACCACGTAAAATTTTATTTATTGATTGATTGATTTTACAGAATCTCACTCTGTTTCCCAGGCTGGAGTGCAGTGGTGTGATCTCAGCTCACTGCAACCTCTGCCTCCCAGGTTCAAGTGATTCTCCTGCCTCAGCCTCCCAAGCAGTTGGGACTACAGGCGCCCACCGCCATGCCCAGCTAATTTTTGTATTTTTAGTAGAGACAGGGTTTCGCCCCGTTGGCCAGGCTAGTCTTGAACTCCTGGTATTAAGCAATCCGCCCACCTTGGCCTCCCAAAGTGCTGGGATTGCAGGCAGGAGCCACCACGCCCGGCCAACAACCACGTAGAAATTTAATTGGACAAAAAGGGTATGATCTGGATGCAAAACGTCCGCCTGTTCAGATTCTTCCTGGCCTCTCTGTGTAGCATTCCTTCCTCCTGGGTATGAGGGCGGGACCCACTCTGGAATGAGGGCTTCATGACCCATAGTCAGATCAGAGTCTTGCCTTGGGCAGGTGAAAAGAGGGCAGGAGAAGGTCAGAGACAGAGAGATTCTGCTTACAGTAACAAGGGCTATGGGAGTTATGAGCCAGGGACCGGGGATGAAAACATACACATACATAAGCAAACAGGAACTCGTTAACTTCCCACCACCAAATCTACCGGCTTCCCTCACTCTCATCTCATGTTCTCTGCCCTCCCTCCATGTACGCTGGGAGAAGTGTTCCTGCTCCCATCAGAAGCCAAACCACTTGTCTCGTGAATCCCAGCCCCTGACCTTCTCAAGGCCTTCATTCTGGAAGTCACCCCTCTGTTCTGAGTTATCCATGAATACCCCCACACTAGATCATTCCTATCACTGTGCACTCATGCATGCTCCGCTGTCTCCTGCCCTTACAAATAAAAGACCCCACTCGGCCCCGCATGCCCGTCCAGCCACCGCTCTGTGCACCTGCTCTTGCACACAGCACTCCTCAAAGAACGGTTTGTGCCCGCTCCTCTGTTCATCTCCTCCCACTCACTCTCCAACCACCCCAGTCTGGCTTCTTATCAGGTCACCAGTGACCGCCTGACTGTTGCCAAACCCTCCACTCATGTCTGTATGCTTCTCCCGTGTGACTCCCTGGGCCTCAGGACTCAGCTGGCCTCTGTGCTCTCTGTGGCACCACATCCCCCTGGCTTGCCTCCTCCCTGGTCACTCCTCCTCCATGTCCACTTCAGGGCTCCCCGCCTCTGCCCAACTCTAATATTGGCATACCCCAGAATGCCATCCTCTGTCCCTCCTCAATATCTGTATCCCCTCCTACATTGCCTCTTCCTTTCCTCTTAAACACTGATGACTCCAAGATTACATCTCCAGCCCGGACCCTTCACCTGGCCGAGAGACTGATGGTATCCAACTGCTGACGCTATCTCTCTGCTGAGTTGTCTAATCAACATCGGCTCAAACGAGAACCCCACCCCCAAACTCACCCCGCCCCCACCAACCCCTGTTCCTACTCAGTCTCACCTAACAGCCCCATCCTCCTCCCACTCACTCCAGATCCTTGATCCACCTCTTCCTTTCAGCCCTGGCGGCAGCAGCAACCTGGGACGCCAGGTCCAAAGGCACCAGCACTGTTGCATCTGTCCGCTCTGCCACCACCCCTGGGTGTAAGCCCCTTCTTCCCCCTGTAGCGCTGCACCAGCCTCCTGAATAGCCTCCCACTCCCACTCCTGACCCTCTGCAGCCCATTCCCCCCTACCAGGCAGCCACAGAAATCCTGTTAAAATGTAAATCAGACCATGGCATCCCTCTGCTCAAATTCCTTTAATGGCTTTTCATTGCACTTAGAGCCAAACCCCTTGCAAGTGACAGAAAACACAACTCAAACTGGCTTAAATGATAAAGGGTAATTTATTGATAGCAAAATAGCTGAGGCTGCCGTCTGCCTCACAGGTTCACATCTCAATATCCAGCGTAGCCTTTTTCTAAGGGCCACAAAGGGGATGCTAGACTGGCAGCCGCCTGGCCGTTCAGTTGATTCCTTGGTCCCTGGGGGCTCTGTCCTCCTTGAGGATTCCCTTGTGTCCCCTCTCTGCAGCGGCTGCCTGCCTCTCCCACTCCTTCTCTGCACCCCAGATCTCCCAGCGGCCCACGACTGGCCCTCAGCCTCTGCTTGTCTTGTCCCAGGCCCCTGCTGTGAGCTGAGAAGCGTTTCACTGTTGCACATCCCCTAGCCAGGTGCCGGGAGGGGACGTCTGCTATACCCCTCCCCATCCTGTCTCCACCCTCACCTCTTCCAGGAAAGGGACCTGCACACAGGTGCCACTGGAGCCCCCCCGTGAAGGGCTCACTCCTTGTTTGTTAGTGTGTGTGTCTGTCCACATTGACCACCTAATGGTACTACATGGGGACATGTTCCTTCTATTAAAGAACAGCCAGGGCCGGGCGTGGTGGCTCACGCCTATAATTCCAGCACTTTGGGAGGCCAAGTGGGTGCATCACGAGGTCAAGAGTTTGAGACCAGCCTGGCCAACATGGTGAAACCCCATCTCTACTAAATATATTTTTTATATATATATATACACACACACACACACACACACACACACACACACACACAAGCCAGGTATGGTGGCACATGCCTGCAATCCCAGCTACTCAGGAGGCTGAGGCAGGAGAAGTGCTTGAACCCAGGAGGCGGAGGTTGCAGTGAGCTGAGATCGTGCCACTGCGCTCCAGCCTGGACAACAAGGCAAGATTCTCTCCGGAAAAAAAAAAAAAAAAAAAAGAACAGTCAGGAAACAGGCATCCTTCAGAGCCCCCTTGATACCACAGCTGCCTGGGATGACAAAGCCAGGAAGAGGGGAGACCTGGTCATGCACGAGGTGCTGTGTCCTGGGGCTGCCTGGAGCTAGGCCGAGTCTGCCTAAGGCCACGCTAGCCCCACACATCAGACAGGCACTATATGATCTCAGACTTTCACGGGGAACACGTGCCCCTGAGCAGAAGTGCTCTCCGGTGCAAGACAGCCCTCTCTCCCCTGCAGATTCGGCCCCCTCTGCTGAACGAGTGTGATGGATTACTTCACCTCTCAGGACTTGGGGGTGTCGTGTATAAAATGAAGGGGTCTCGGAGCTGAGGTAGGCGGCCCCATGGACAGATGTGCCTCTGCGCTGGGGTGTTTGCTCTGGAACTGTCATACAGGGCACAGAAATCTTCCCTCTCCAAAATCCTCCCAGCTGCCATCAGAGGTCTCTTCCCAAAATGTCAAAAGGATCATGTCGTGCCATTCACTCTTAAAACCCAGTGCTTAGAAGAGGAAGTCTGAATCCCTCAGCAGGCTGTGGAGACCAAGGTGCCTCTGTAGCCTCATCTCCTCCCACTCCTCCTGCAAGCTGATGGCCAGCTAAGCAAGGCACCCTGCCCTTCTCTGACCACACCCCTTGTCTCCAGGCCACCATGCCTTTGCTGGGGCCGTCCCCTCTGCTTGCAATCCCCTTGCCTCTTTGCCCTACGTCTCCACTCGCACAATTTACTTTGTAAGTGAGCCTCTGCCCACATGGCCCCTGTGCATCCTTGCCTACTCCACCCCCAAATCAGAATTCAAGACCCCTCACTAAGCATCCATGGTACCAGGTCCTACTCCTGCTGTACCCAGTACTTATCATGTGTCACGCATGGTGTCTATTTTCATACTTCGAGAGCCCCTGGGTGCCAGGCAGCGCAAGGGAGACAGCGTGGGCCTCAGAGCCCAGCAGGCCTGCAATCGATTCGGGCTGAGTCACCTACCAACGCCAGTAACAGGTGATCACTGTCACACACAGGCTTTAGGCAGGGTGCCCATGCATGCATTCTCCCAGCGTCCTTCACCCTGTGGACAGCAGTTCCCATGTGTGCCCTCCCACAGCCACCCTCTGAGTCATAGGCCGGGCAGCCCCGCCCACCCTGGCAGGTACCCAGCAACCCTGGGCTGCAGACTCCCCTCACACCCAGCATATTTATCCCGCTAATGAGTTCTTAAAGCTCTAACAAGGCTCTTTCCACCGAGCAGGTTCAGTAACAGATTCTTATAAAAAATAAATTCAGCACATTAAACCCAGATTTCAGCGTATTAGTAGACCTATGGGGAGGGGCTTGAATTTACCAAACACTAGGCAGTTGCTGTCTTTTAATTAAAAAATAATGATGACAAGCTCATGTAATGTCTGGTCCCTCCCTAAGAAAGGTTTTCTGATTTCCCATGTCAGACGTTTCCATGGAAAAACCAAGTGTTTATGTCAGGACAAAAAAAAAAAAAAAAATCCCTGAATGTCTGGAAACAAGAAGTCTTCCCTGCTTGGCTCCTCTGGTGCCAACCCCTCAAACACTTTCTCCCTCCCCTTATCTAACTGCTGCCTTGAAGGTGTCGGTGAGATTTTATGCCTGTGTGAGGATGTGGTCGCCACCGACCAGAGTCTAAAGGAGCCCCGCTCCATCTCACCACGCCGTTCACTCATCCCTCTGTACTCCACCCGTGCAGCCACTCGCCCACCAGCTGAGGTCACTGTGTGCTAGGGGCGAGACATCCACAGACGCCCAAGGCAAGGTCTTTGGCCTTTGGGAGCTCACAGTCTAAGATGCCAAGAGCCACGATAGAGGAGTGCCCAGGGTACCCTGGAGGCAGAGAGGAGGGTGAGTGTGTCCAGGACAGTCTCCCAGGAGAGGCACTGTGGAAGGAATGACCACTGAGCTGGCTCCTGAGGATGAGTGGAGGGAAGAGAGGGAAGGGGACTTCGAGTCGAAGGGACTGTCCATGCAAAGGAACTGAGGCATGCGAGACAGGAGGGTGTGGAGGAAGCGCTGCCAGAGCCCAAGGGGCAGGGTGCCAGTGAGGCACACGGAGCTCTGTATGCACAAGTCTTAAGCCGGACAGTCAGGCAATGCCAACCCCCCGACCTTGCTGTTCTTAAGTTGCGCTCAGCCCCAGAACCTGGTGGGATTAGAGAGGAAGCAAAGCCGCATTTGGTTTCTCTAGCAAGATTATGAATCATCTTCTTGCATTTCCATTTCATGCCCAGTTCTGGGCCTGAAGCTCCCCACAAATTCCCTCCTTACTCCTAGGAGTCGGGGGACTTCAGGAGGTGGGCGGAGGCGTCTGTGACTCAGGGAGGGGAGTGACATACTAAAACTCAAGGCTAACGAGAGAGCTGAGCCAGAAGCATGTCCCAGGCCCTCTCCACACACTGCACATTCCCTAGACTCCATCCTTCACCTTGGACACACTTTGGGGCAGGACTCCCATGGGGACATGCTGTGCGCAGCCCCTCACAGTGCTGGACTCCCATCCAGACTGCCTCCGCCTTCCTCTAGGTGGATCTCTAGGGAGAAGGAATCAGGCTGTTGCAGGGGCAGGCACAGAAGCCATGTTGCCCCAGCCCAGCAGGTGCAGTCTCCACCACCTAGAAGGACACAGCCAGGCGCGGTCCCTTGAGAAGCCCTTTGCCATTCCAGAGAGAATCCTTCCCAACTGAAAAACGCCCCTGACCACTTTTCCGGAGCAGATCTCATTCTGGCCCGTCTCCCTCAAGGTGCAGTCCTGAGAACTAACCCGGGACTTCAAGGGAGACTGCAGGAGCAAACCCACAGCAACTAGGGGCAAACCAATTCAGCAGGAGCAGCAGCGCCAATGCTGCAAGGGCTGGTTTGCAAGGAGGGTCCCTGCTGCTAAAATCTCCTGTCTCTTCTACACAGGGGTTCCCCCATGGAGGATGCAGCCCTACAGAGAATGGCTGTACCTCACGGCCGACACCCACACAGACCATGGATTCTTTGTTCATGGGCCACAGAGACACCAAGGGGAGAAACCAAGGGTACCCAGCCACACCGAGCGCACTGACCCACAGAGCAGAAGCCAGGAGAAGTGTGAAGCAGTCCGGTCAGAGCGGGAAGGGTGGAGCCTGGGTGCTGCCCGTGGCTCTCTGAAAACATGCAGGAAAGCGCTCAGGGCATAGCACACACCTCTGCAGTTCTCAGTAACTCTTTCTCAGCCTCCATCAAGCCTGAGTTAAAGAACGTCTAGGTGTTGTTATCCAAAGATCCCTAAAACTGGTGCTCCCTACCTGACCATTATAATCAAGATTTCTGGATTCCAGGGCAGGTGAAACTCAATCAACCGTTCTCCTCCCTTTCATTTAAAATCCACTGCCACTGCTGTTTCACACAAGATAGAGGTAGTCAAGAGCCTGGGCCCTAGAGTCAAATGGTGTATATTAAAATCTCATCACGTCCTTGCTGTGTGACCTTTGTCAAGTTACTTAACGTCCCTGAGTCTGTTTTCCTCATACATTAAAGAAAGGTTAACAATAATCATATGTCAAAACACTTCGAATAGCCCTCACTATAACACGGCAATTACTCATTCCATGCCAGTTACTATTGTTATTGATAATGGGCTACATGGCAGGATTGTTGGCAATTTCCACCCTCTTACATTTACCTCACTGTATTTTTTAAACTCTCTTCAATGAGCACATATCATTTTATAACAAGAAAAAAAAATGTATCTTAGGAAAATAACCTTCAATTAAATTCACTTAATATAGTTTCAGCCAAATGAACACTCTTAACGACTAGAGATAAGGCAGTTTTGAGGGAAAGAGCTCCATTTCTGGTTTGACTACATAAGGACTTGTAGTAAGAGACACACAAAAGGGCTCAAAGCTGTGGCTGAATCGTGGGAACCCTGCAGAGAGCCACAGGAAACCGGCCAGTGACCCCCCGGGCCAGGCCTGGATGTCCCCTGGTTTGTCCACCCCTCTCAGGTTCTGTGACAATTCCCCTAACGCAGCCATGGGAGAGAGCAACACCCACGCTGCTTGAGGGGACCACTGCAGCAGAGAGGGCTGGCCCTGCCTCCGGCCAGCTGTGAGGCCTTCAGCCAGCTGCATAAGCTCCCTGCCTCAGTTTCCCCATTCACCAATTAGAGAAAGCAGGAACCCTGCAGCACAGGTTGTTGTGACAACGGACCATACCGAGCGCACCCTGGGAGCCCGGGCTGTGCTCAACAAGCCTCAGTTCCCCTTGCCTGTAGGTCTTCAGTTTCCTCTTATGGTCCCTTGGTGGAAAAGGACAAATATGGCTTCAGTGAATCCGTTGAAGAATCTCTGTCGATTCTTCCCAACCCTCCTTATCAAGCCTTAACCTCTCACATGTACATTAGGACCAGAGCTCTGACGGCCCACAGGACATCTCCTTTCCGTGTCCCTGTGGTAACTCAACCCTAGGAAACATCACAAGGTAGGGGGTGGAGGGACACAACTTCCTAATAACAGCTGTGCTGAAATGTCCAAGTTGAAAACAAATAGTACTCTTTAGCCTGTAATCCCAGCACTTCGGGAGGCCAAGGCAGGTAGATCACCTGAGGTTGGGAGTTCAAGACCAGACTGGCCAACGTGGTGAAACCCCAGCTCTACTAGAAATAAAAAAATTAGCCAGATGTGGTGGCGCATGCCTGTAATCCCAGCTACTCAGGAGGCTGAGACTAGAGAATCTCTTGAATCCTGGAGGTAGAGGATGCAGTGAGCCGAGATCATGCCACTGCACTCTAGCCTGGGTGACAGAGCAAGACTCCATCTTAAAAAATAATAGTATTATTTAACCACTTTATTAAGTATGATTGACGTGTAAAAAGTCATGCATATTTAATGTATACAACTTGATGAGTTTGGGGACAAGTATACACTGGTGAAACTACTATCACTGCCAAGGTCACAGACACATCCATCAGCTCCCACAGTTTCTCTTACCCTCTTTATGATTATTTTCATATGTGTATGATAAGAATGCTTACTATCAGATCCATCCTATCTGCAAATTCTAAGTATAGAACACAGTAATGTTAGCTATGGGCACTACGCAGTGCAGCCGCTCTCCAGAACTGACTGGCCTTGCATAGCTGAAGCTTTGTACCCTCTGACCAACAACTCATTTCCCCTCCCCACCAGCCCCTGACAACCACCATTCTACGCTCTGCTTCTATGAACTATTTTAGATTCCACACATAAGTGAGATCATACCATATTTGTCTTTCTGTGCCTAGCTTATTTCATTTAGCACAGTGTCCTCCAGGTTCATCCATGTTTTTGCAAAGGTAGGATCTCCTTCTTTATTAAGGCTGAGTAATATTCATTGCGTGTATGGACCACATATTCTGGATTCCATTCTTCCAAGAGGAACGCTCTCTTGGCTATGGTGACTAGGGCTGCAATGCACATGGGAATGTAGTATCTCTTCAAGATCCTGATTTCAATCCCTTTGGATAAATACCCAGAAGTGGGATTGCTGGCTTGTATGGTAGTTCTATTTTTAATTTTTTGAGGAACATCCATACTCTTTTCTTTTCTTTTGAGATGGAGTCTCACTCTGTCACCTAGGCTGGAGTGCAGTGGTGTGATCTCAGCTCACTGCAACATCCACCTCCCGGGTTCAAGTGATTCTCCTGCCTCAGCCTCCTGAGTAGCTGGATTATAGGCACACACCACCGTCCCCGGCTAATTTTTTTGTATTTTTAGTAGAGACAGGGTTTCGCCATGTTGGTCGGGCTGGTCTCAAACTCCTGACCTCCTGTGATCCACCTGCCTCAGCAAAGTACCAGTATTACAGGCTTGAGACACCACACCCGGCCCTAGGTTTTTAACTTTTAGGTTCAGGGGTACATGAGCAGGTTTATTAAACAGGCAAACACATGTCACAGGGTTTGATGTACAGCTTTTTTCAGCACCCAGGTACTAAGTCTAGTACTCAATAGTTTTTTCAGCTCCTATCCCTCCTCCCACCCCATACTGTTTTCCATAATGACTACCAATTTACATTCCCACCAACAGTGTACAGGGGTACACTTGTACCAGATATGAGGCTTTCAGCCAGCTGCACAAGCACCCTGCCTCAGTTTCCCCATTCACAAATTAGAGAGAGCAGGAACCCTGCAGCACAGGGTTGTTGTGACAATGGACCACACCAAGCACATGCTGAGAGCCTAGGCTGTGCTCAACACGCCTCAGTTTCCCCTTCCCCTAGGTCTTCAGTTTCCTCTTTATGGTCCTTTGGTGAAAAGGTGCCATAAAAAGGTCTTCTTTTCTCCACATCCTCACCAATATTTGTTATGTTCTGTCTTTTTTTATTATGGCCATCCCAACTGTTGTGAAATGTCATCTCATTGTGGTTTTCATGTGTGTTTCCCTGGTGATTAGCAATGTTGAGCATCTTTTCATATACCTGTTGGTTATTTATGTGTCTTTGGAGAAATGTCTATTCAGATCCTCTGCCCATTTTTTAACTGGGTTGTTATTTTGCTGTGCAGTTGTGGGAGTTCCTTATATATTTTGGATATTAATCCCTTATCAAATATATGGCTTGCAAATATTTTCTCCCATGACACAGGTTGCCTTTTCATTTTGTTGATTGTTCCCTTGGCTGTGCAGGAGCTTTCTCATTTGATGTAGTTCCACTTGTTTATTTTTGCTTTTGGTGCATGTGCTTTTGGCATCATACCCAAAAAATCACTGGCAAGACTAATGTGAAAGAACATTTTCCCTATGTTTTCTTTTAGGATTTTTATGATTTCAGGTATTATGTTTAAGTCATTAATCCATTTTCAGTTAATTTTTATGTATGGCATAAGATATGGGACCAATTTCATTCTTTTGCATGTGAATATCCAGTTTCCCCAACACCATTTATTGAAGAGACTGTCCTTTTTCACTGTATATTCTTAGTACCTCTGATGAAGATTAGTTGACCATATATGTGTGGATTTATTTCTGGGCTCTCTATTCTGTTCCATTGGTCTATGTGTCTATTTTTATGCCAGTATCATATTGTTTTAATTACTATAGCTTTGTAATGTAGTTTGAAATCAGGAAGTATATGATGCCTCCAACTTTAAGATTGTTTTGGCTATTTGAGGCATTTTATGGTTCCATATGAATTTTAGGGTTTTTTTTTTTTTTTGGGTCTTTCTGTAAAAACAAATGCCTCTGGAATTTTGATAGGGATTACATTAAATCTGTAAATCACTTTGAGTAGTATGGACATTTTGACAATATTAATTCTTCTAATCCATGGGATATCTTCCAAAACATGGGATACCTTTCCATTTATCTTCTCAATAAAGAGTATTTTTTTGGCCAAGCGTGGTGGCTCATGCCTGTAATCTCAACGCTTTGGGAAATCAAGGCAGGCAGATTGCTTGAGCCCAGGAGTTCGAGACCAGCCTAGGCAACATGGCAAAACTCCATCTCTACAAAAAAATACTAAAATTAGCCAGGCGTGATGGCATACCTGTAGTCCCAGCTACTTGAAAGGCTGAGGTGAGAGATCACTTGAGCCCAGGAGGTTAGGCTGTAGTGAGCCATGGTCACACCACTGCACTCCACCCTGGACAACAGAGCAAGGCCCTATCTCAGAAAAAAAAAAGAGTATTTTTCCTGACACCTACCTGTTATGGCCCTTTTGGTTGCAACAGCTTATCCAGGTCAATCGACAAATATTATTGAAGACTTACTCAAAAGGCTTATTCAGAAATAAGACAGGACAGCTCCTGCCCTTAAGAAGTACCTAATCTTCTGGGCGAAACCGACACAGGAATAAATCGTTTCAACACACTGTGTGATAAGTGCTGCAATATAACTGTTCAAAGTTTGATGCTGGCTCAAAGGAGGGGGCAGTCAGCTCTGCTCTGAGGAGATGGATCAGAAAAGACTTGAGCTGGGTCTTAGAGGATGAGCAGGAGTTCAGCAGGTGGGTAAGGAGGCAAAGACAGAGCTGCACCGGCAAGGGCCCAGATGTGTGAACTAGCACAGCACATTCCGGTAGCTGCACCTCAGTCCAGGGCCAGGGCCCCAGGCTACAGGGCAGTATGTGGTAAAAATATGCTGGAGAGAGGGGCTGGGGCAGGTTGGGGAGGGCCACGTGTAGCACACAAACAGCTGTTCTTTGTTTTGTTTTTAAGAGACCGGGTCTCACTCTGTCACCCAGGCTGGAATGCAATGATTTGTGATCATCGCTCTTCAACTCCCAGGCTCAAGAGATCCTCCCACCTCAGCTTCCCAAAATGCTGGCATTACAGGCATGAGCCACCATGTCTGGCTGTTCTTGATATTTTTTGGGGCCAAAGTCCTCTTTGAAAATCTGATGAAAGCTATTGTTCTTGTATCCAAAAATGCCTCTACTGTATTCACATCTTTGCATGTAACTCTGGAGGCTTCCCACCCCTCAACTCTACCAATGACCCCCTGGGTGTCAGTGAGCCCCAGTTTTTTGTTGTTTTTTATTTATTTATTTTTTAGATGGAATCTCGCTCTGTCACCCAGACTGGGGTGCAGTAGCATGATCTCGGCTCACTGCAACCTCCATCTCCTGGGTTCAAGCAATTCTCCTGCCTCAGCCTCCCATGTAGCTGGGATTATAGGTGCGCACCACCATGCCCGGCTAATTTTGTAGTAGAGATGGGGTTTTGACATGTTGGCCAGGCTGGTCTCGAACTCCCGACCTCAAGTGATCTGCCCACCTCGGCCTCCCAAAATGCTGGGATTACAGGCATGAGCCACTATGCCCAGCCGAGCCCCAGGTTTTAAGCTCCCATGAGGATCCTAAGGAAGAAGCCCTGGTAATATGCCCCTGTCTCTTTGCCAGATCTGTCAGATGGCTCAGACCCTGCACTCTGGTTTGAATGATTAATCCCTAAAAGCATCCCAGTGCACTTTCCCACATCCAAGCTGCCCTCCTCTTACTCGGCTGCTTGCCCAGGACAGTGAAGCCTTTCAGTGATGTCTCCCTAGAGGCCTGGAAGAGGCTCCTGCAAACCTGGCAGTCACCCCGTGAGCACCTTTCCTGTCATTTATATAGATGCTCAATAAACCTAAGACCAGCCCCAGCCCAGGAAACACTCCCTTCTTGGTCCCATAAGTCCCACGACTCACTGCCTGTCGCCAAACGGCTTCTCCATCTGTGACAAAGTCCTAGCCCCAGCCCCGCGGTAACTCGATTATTTTAACATTGCCTTTGGTGGGTAACCTTGAAAAGGCCTTTGAAAGCCAAACAGATTATAGCTGCTGGTTCCTTTATCTGGCTGCCTATTTAGCCCCCCAGGAGCTCCATTAAACCATCCTGGCACACATTTTCTTTGCAGAAACTCACCGTCCAGCCCCCAATGGAGGCATTTTGCTTATGTATTTGGTGACCCTGTTCAGCTGGGAGATGCTGACATGGCTTCAAATATTTAACCAGTTTAAAGACATTGGTAATGGCAATAACTTTGCTGAGGGCCGCTCAAATTAAACTCCAGATCAAATAAGATTTGTTGAACCTAAAATACTAATTAACTCCCTGGCCAGCTTCCTTCACAGCAGATGGCCACATGGGACAGCTGTGTGTCCTGGGAAGAGCACTGAACTTGGAGTCCATCTGCAAAGGGGAAAATAGTGCTTATTTTCCTCATGCTGTTGTGAAAAGCAAATAAGATCATGTTCGCATAAGTGGTTCCTTTTGTGACCTATTATGAAGTGGATACAAACGTAAGGGATCGTTATCATTGATGGTTAAAAATGCTCCCGGCTCACCCTCGGGGGTCTGCCCTGGGATTGGCCAGACCTGTTCTTCAGAAGCTCTTGAGGACAGAGGGAACACAAGTTGGACAACAGGTCCAGGACTGTCCCACAGGCCCCCAAAACCACCCAGCATCACCAAAGGGGCTGTCCTCTCCTCCCACAGGGAGCGAGCTGGTCCCTCTGAGGGGTACCTTCCCCTAATAGAGTGTTCCCTGTGCTGCCTCCAAAACCTTAGCGAGTTCCCCCCAGCTGCAGGCTCGGCTGGGTGCCTCTCACTTGCTCTGGAGGTGGCCCTGGCCTTGGATACACCCAAGAAGCTCTGGGGGCAGGTACTCAGCCCCACTTTCCTTCCCTCACACACAATTTCCCAACCTGGAGAGTGAAGAGAGGAGAAATGTCTAGTCTGGTCCCTGGCCCAACAAGGACACTAGACCTTCTCTCTGGTACCTCCCTTGGGAAGATGCCAGTCATCCCTGAAATACAGTTAGAGCCCTGAGCCCCCAGCCTGGCATCAGCAGAGTCACCCTCTAGACTTCCTTGTCAACGTGTTGCATTGGTTTGCCACTGCAGAAATCCAACCTTTTGCTTCTCCTGACCTCCTCCTCCTCTGAGGACAGATAGGTAGTTACCAGGAGGGCAGCCAGTTTCAAGATCTCAGACCAGCAGCAACCCTGAGAACCCGGCCCGCCTCTGCACCTCAGGCAGAGAAGGGACCCGAGGCAGTCTGCCCAGCCAGCCCTAAGTGGCCAGGAAGCCAATGATAATGGCTAATGCAATACATGCAATTTCATTACTAATGTGAAAATTGATTCTAACTCATGGAGAAAGAAAAAGGAAACCTGCTTGGAATGTTAAGTCTCAAGGATTTGGAATGGTTGGATGTGCCTGTGCTGAGAGAGTAGGTCTTTTACAATGTACACCCCTGAGGAGGGAATCAGACACTTTGGTGGCGCGGGGGTTAGGGGTCGCCTGGACGTTTTTGAGTTCCCTGAAGTTTCCCACCTGTAGTCGACTGCTGTTCTCCCCTCTTTCTTCCCCCGGAGGAGATGCCATCTCCAGAAACAGGTCGTCTCCCACTGCCCTGACACCCAAGTGACGCGCCGCCCTGTCTTGGAAAGCAGCCTCAACCTGGGGACAAGCACACGGCGGGAGGGGTGGGATGTGTGCCGCTCCAGAGGCCGTGAGCAGGTCAGGCTGGAAAGCAAGCCTCTTTGTACTCCTCAGGACAGACTTCTGTCCTCGTTAGAAAGTGCAGCATAAGAAAGTCTGGGGCTGTCATACACTTTTGTTTATTAAAGCTAAATAACGAAGAAAAGATTTTTCTTTAAACCTCGGCCATGACCACACGTCATGGACTTGCCACGTGGTTTTTCTTGTCATAGCATATAGACACTTCCCTGCCCTCCACCTTAGGTCTATCTCCTCCACAAGGAAAACTCATTCAAGGTTTGTTTGTTGGTTCTTTTTTTTTTTTTTTTTTTTTTTTTTTTGAGACGGAGTCTCGCTCTGCCGCCCAGGCTGGAGTGCAGTGGCCGGATCTCAGCTCACTGCAAGCTCCGCCTCCCGGGTTCCCGCCATTCTCCTGCCTCAGCCTCCCGAGTAGCTGGGACTACAGGCGCCGCCACCGCGCCCGGCTAGTTTTTTGTATTTTTAGTAGAGATGGGGTTTCACCGTGTTAGCCAGGATGGTCTCGATCTCCTGACCTCGTGATCCGCCTGTCTCGGCCTCCCAAAGTGCTGGGATTACAGGCTTGAGCCACCGCGCCTGGCCTCTTTTTTTTTTTTTTAAGAACAAACAAGTATGTGTTCCAACCTGTACACAGAAGAACATATATTTATTCTACAACAGATCCCTTCATTCATTACGAGCATCTACTTTGTGGGTGGCACCAGGCCAAGACTGAGGCTGTAGGTAAAGGAAGCTGCACAGAGCGGCAAGGAGGAAGGCACGTGCCCATCCACAGTGCACTGTGAGCGCCCGCCACACAGGTGGGTGCAGAGCGTCTGCAGGCCTAAGAAGAAGGAATGATTAATTCCGCCTCAGGGTTTCGGGGAGCTTCCAGGAGGCATGTGTGTTTGCTTCCTTCACTGTGGGCATCCAGGTAGGACTCCCCCAGGCAGTACAGAAGCTGCCTGGCAAGATCCCAGATATCTCATTTGCACACACCCATCTATCCGCCTTCTGTTCACGCCCAATAAAGAAAAGGAGACATCTCTATGAAGGATAGTAGTTCTGATTTTGAAGCTTCCTAAGAAGCTGAGGCTCTCTGCAGAGTTTCAATATCTCTGTCTCTGAGCTTCCACCTCTGACCACAACCCCAAGGCTCTCGTGCTTCCCAATCTCTCATTCCTAAAGAACCTGTGGGCCAGGTCAAGAAAGGACGATGCAGCTGTGGAAGAGACAAGGGGTCCTGCGTGTCCACTAGTTGGGGGCAAAGAGTAAGGGACAGCAACATCAATAAGCTAGGCTCTCCTGTGGCCCGCTGAGTCTGTGGATCAGTTACCCTGAGTCCTCTGTCTTTTGGGGACGCCTCCCAGCAAACAGGTCTCGGCTCCCTCGCCCTCTTGCCAGCTCTCTTCTGAAAGAAGGGATTTTATCACCGTGTCTCAGAGTGAGGCCCTACGCACAGGGCACAGTGCACCCAGAGCACAGGCTCACAGGGTGGAGCATGGGGAGCACAGCCTAGGCCTCAACCCCTGGCCACCTCCTCAGCAGGGGTCTGGGCCGGGCAGAGCTGGTGGTCAGCCTGCCTCCAAGTCCTCCGCCAATCAGGTTTCCCATGCTCTGTTTATGTAACTGACTTTTTAGAACTCTAGACGCAGGACTCTTCCTTTGCTGGTGGTTAATTCCAGCCTGTTGGTGTGGGTCCGTTGTTCTGCCTATTGATCACTCCCCACTCACCCGGTAGGGTAGCTCCTTTCCCCGCTGAGCCTCATATCAACTGTATAATCCACCTTCTCCCTCCTCACCCGCGCCGTCAATACATACGTCAATGAGAACAGGCCCAAGGACCACACCCTCTGGCACCAGAGACCCAAAGGAAGGGCTTGGTTAATATCTGTCACGTGATTAAGCGAGTACCTGAATAAATAGAGAGATGAATGTGACCTCTCTCCATGCCCACCCTGATCTGTAATCAAGGCTCCAGGTCCAATTGTTCAACCAGCTTTGCATCCACCTGTCTGCAGCCCAGGGCGACGTACAGCTTTTCACCTTTTCCATACAGACACCATCAAGCATTGGCTTAAGCCTCGCTGAAATTAGGACACCCCTCGACTAAGACACTTAGACACGGAAGGCTTTTGAAACAGAGAAAATGAGGTGGTTTGGGCCTGACTTGTCCTTCAGGAACTGCTGCCGGTCCTGCGAGCTCCTCTTTGTGTTCTCAGAGCTGCAGGACCATCTGCTTCAGACACTCTTTCAAATTGTTGCAGGAAAATAGCCTAACACTTATTGCTTTAGAATATTTTTTAATCTACCTTTCTGCTCTTTGTGAAAACATCTGCCTGACTTGATTTTTGGCACCTCTCACCTTCTTAATGTCACGCACAATACTTCAAGGATGGCTTTATAATCTTCCACTGCTCCCCCAAGCCTGACAGGAGAGTTCACCTGTGTCTATCTTCTCCTCTTTTCTGACCCCTGGCTTGGGCCCAGCATGAGCTATGTGCAGCGAGATGGTCAGGAGGAGCCAGTCAAGCGTGCTGGGACTGTATTCATGCACGTGCATACCTACCCTGGAAAAAGTACAGTGATGCCTGCCGACTGAAGGCAGGCACAGTGTCCCTTTCACATCTTAAGGACTGCACGCCACGTGGGAGCAAGGTAGGAAAAGGTGCAGCAATGCAAATGTGCACAGATATACACATAAAAAAGGCAACGTTCACCGAGTTGCTGCTGTAATAACAATAATGTGTTAGACCACTGCCCTTGCTCAGGTAGTAAGTGTTTCATGTATTTTAACTCATTTAATCCTCGCTACAGTCCTGTGAGGTGAGGGATGTAGAACTGGGATCCTGAGCTGTCCTGCTCCTTTGTCCTTTAGCGACCCTGCCCTACACACCCCGCCTAGCCAGCTCCTTCCCTCCCACACGCCCACTTCTAGGCTGTTCCAGCAGTGTGGTGCCTGGACAGTGTCACCACCCTGCCCTCAATGCTGCTCCAGGATCCTGGGTGGGGGTCCTGGCATGCTGCCTACCCTCTCCTTTTGCAGGCTTTTCCAAACTCCTTCTTCCCTCCCTACCTCCCTCTTACCTCCCCCTTCACACTCCTCTCTTCCTTCCTTGAGACCACCAAGGCCATGGTGTGGCCATGCCCCCAAGCCTTCCCCAACCTTCCCTGCAAAGATCTGCAGGCAACCCACCCTTCCCTCTTCCCTCTGGTCCCAGGGGGTTCTTCCCTGGATCCCCCACCTCCTCAGGGCCCCCATCTGCCCACCCACCAGGCTCTCTCCCCGGTGTGCTGGAGCCGGCTCAGACAGGCTCACAAGAGTGGGCCGTACGCACCTCTTCCCAGCTCCGCATTTAGTGACGTCATGTTGGCAGCTTAAAACTGACCATGGTATTTACACCGTGGAAATCAGCAAACCCTACAAGTCAGGGCTTCCCCCAGGAGAGCCCACTGTTGAATACTGGCCAGCTTACTGCAAGGAGTCAACTCTCCTAGTGCAACCAACCATCAGGGTTGCCTGGGATCATCCTGGGTTTAGCGCTGAAGTCCCATGTCTCAGGAAGTCCCTCAGAGCTGGGCAAACCAGGATGGTTGGTCACCCTAACCTCTTCATCCCTGCTGAGTGCCCGCCGTTGGGAAGTGCCTCCTCAGATCTCTGCCTCTGCTCCCAGGTATTTTCCTGGTCTCTCCCCAGCTGGGCTGCAGAGGCCATCTGTCTGTCCCCATGTGCCCTCTGGGCCTATCCAATGCTCTTCTACTGTTGCAGTCACCTCCTTCCCACACCCAGGAAGAGCACCAATGACCTCCCAGTGGCCCAATCCACCAGACACTGTTTGACTCTTACTGTACTTACTGTAGCGTTTTCCACCATGGACTATCCCCCATTCTGCCTGGATTTCTGAGCAACCTCTCTCCTGGCTGTGCTACCCATGGCTGCTCCTCCTGGTCTCTTTTGTGGACTCAGGCGCCAGTGTGCATGGTTCTCAGAGCTCCGTCATCAGCTCCTCTTTGGTCACGTTAAACATTCTTTCAAGGGGAGCTCATCGAAGCCCCTGTGCCCCCTACTTGCCCTAATTTCAAAATCCCCAGCCACACCCCTTGTCTCTATCCTGGGCTCTGGGTGTGTGCATTCAATTCCACATAGATGTCCCTCAGTCACTTCAAAGCCAACCAGTCTAAAACGGAACTGAATCCGTCACCTTCTGCTGCAATCTGGTCCTCCCACCTCCAGTGTCTTGGTAATTGACTCCAAACTACCCCGAATGAAGAATCTCAGCCTCATGTAAAGACCTGCCTTCCACCTACCACCCATAACCACATCCACCAGCCCCTCGGTGTCCTGCGATCCCACCTCCTTCGTGCTTCTGGGCCCACGCTCCCCTCTGTCACCCCGTGCCCGGCCCTTTCGGCAGGATCACTGCCAGGCTCAGTGGGTGCCTCCAAGCCTCCAGCCTGTGTTGGGGCCACCATCCTCCACATTACAGCCAGAGTCATCATTTTTATTTTTGAAAATAAATCTGGTCAAGCTATTTCTGTTTAAAATTTTTCAGTGGCTTTCAGTTGCTTTCCAGATAAAGTTAAAACGTTTTTTGCTTTTGTTTTTGTTTTCGTTTTGAGAGAGTCTCACTCTGTCACCCAGGCTGGAGTGCAGTGGCACAATCTTGGCTCACTGCAACCTCTGCCTCCCGGATTCAAGCAATTCCCTGCCTTAGCCTCCCAAGTAGCTGAGATTACAGGCACGCACTACCACACTCGGGTAAGTTTTGTATTTTTTGTAGAGACAGGGTTTTGCCATGTTGGCCAGGCTGGTCTCGAACTCCTAGCTTCAAGTGATCCACTCACCTTGGCCTCTCAAAGTGCTGGGATTACAGGTGTGAGCCACCACATCCAGCCAAGTTAAAACTTTTGAACGTACACGTAAGACCCTCTGTAATCCAGCTCTGTAGGGATGCCACAATGACCCAACCCTGGTGTCACATCCGTGAGCCAGACAGCAGCTATGAGGCAGCAGGGGCACCGGGGGAGCCAGCACCCCTGAATCAGACTGCCTGTGCCCATATCTTAGGCTCAGCTACTAAAAGGGATGCTAGCAGTACCTGCACACAGGGTTGTTATAAGGACTAAGCTAGATAATACAAGGAAAGCCCTCACAACCCTGCCCAATGCTTAGGGAGTGTGCAGTATATTATTCTGTAGATATTATTAACCCTTACCTTATTCTCTGCCATCTCTCACTCTAGAAGTCCCCTCTGATCCAGCTGTGGCATGTGCTTTTCCCTCTGCTAGGAGGCTCTTGCCCTTTCCTTTGTCAAGCTAATTCCTCCTCGTTTCTTGAAATGCAGTTCCCACTGCACTGTAGGTAACTCCTCCTCCAGGAAGCCTTCCATGCTGCCACATCTGATTTTACCATTTTCTTCCATGTCTCTGGGCCCCCCACCCTTAGCCTCCACCTTGGCACATCACACCGCGTTGCATCATCTGTTTACTTCTCTGTCTCCACCACAAGGTGCTGAACTAAGGAATGTGTCCCCTTAGTGCTGAACAAAGGGCCTGGTGTAGAGTTGGTGCCCCAAAGAATATCCCCTGAATAGATGGATGACTGAATGAATGAAGCAAGCAGCCCTACCGGGCTCATCCCCTAAGTCTCCAGGCACTGCCCTTCCCGCTCCCTTCCAAGGAGACGCCCAAAGCATCTAAAACCCCGAAAGAAAGGTGACAAAGACAGGCCGACTCTGTCTTTGTTCTGAGTCTCCAGATACTTCAGAAAACTCTGGTTGAGGGATGAATCACAGGTGTCCACTTGGGAGGGACCAGTGGCTGCAGGGAGAGCAAGGCCAGCACCAGAAAGCAAAAGATGCTAATTATGAAGCCAGTGAAATGAAACCAAGGTTTGGGGGGTGGGGGGAAACAGTCCACACTAGAGAAATGAAAAACCAGGCAAAGCGAGCAAACTATTTAAGCAGGCAGCCGGCTCAGAGGGGGAAGGACAGATTAAATCAAACCTCTGACAGGCAATCAATAGACATTCAATTAACGGTTACAATATTACTAATTTACACAAAATGTCTAAACAATACCCTTTCCCCTCTGAGAGGACTTTGATTCAATGCCTCTCAGCTGTTGGGACATTCCCTGACAACACCACAGGGCCACCCGACTCCTGGGTCTACACCCAGGGCGAACCCCTGGGCACAAGGACAGCCAGATCAAAGGAAGCTGGGGGTGGGGTAGGGCCCAGGGGGCTGCAGAGAACCCAGCATGGAGTTGGGGGATGGACATTCAGAGCAGCGAGGCCAGGTGACTTTGGGGACTAGGGAGGAGCAAGCAAGGACTCAGGAGCGCAACTCAGGACCATGCAATCACCCTTGCGCCAGCAGCCCAGGGCCTGAGTAGCCACAGGTGCCTGGCTCCACCTGTGGCTGTCTTGCTCTGGGTTCAGTTGTGCACCTGCCAGGTGCACTCCCAAGTGGAGACCTTCCCCCGTCTCACATCCAGAGGTGGGAGCAGGGGGAAGGTCTCCATTTGGGAGTAAAGGGGAGAAGAAGGGATGCCACCTGCTCCACAGGGACACCGAAAGGTCACTGGTATGACATCCTC
This sequence comes from Theropithecus gelada, assembly GCF_003255815.1. NCBI lineage: Eukaryota > Metazoa > Chordata > Mammalia > Primates > Cercopithecidae > Theropithecus > Theropithecus gelada. The sequence goes on along the minus strand of NC_037682.1, from coordinate 112,070,843 downwards.
GGGCCAGAACCATGAGGTTGCAGGCTGCTAAGAGAAACAGGTGGGCTGGGTGCGGTGGCTCACACCTGTAATCCCAGCACCTTAGGAGACTAAGGCGGGTGGATCACCTGAGGTCAGGAGTTCGAGACCAGCCTGGCCAATACGGTGAAACCCCATCTCTACTAAAAATACAAAAATTAGCTGGGCATGCTGGCACACACCTGTAATCCGAGCTACTCGGGAGGCTGAGGCAAGAGAATTGCTTGAACCTGGGAGGTGAAGGTTCCGGTGAGCCGATATTGCGCCACTGCACTCCAGCCTGAGCAACAGAGCGAGACTCAGTCTCAAAACAAAGAAGAAAGAAACAGGCTGAGTTCAGTTGTAACCATGACCTTGGGCAGACCCCTCACTGCTCCAGTCTCAGTTTCCTGATCCAGTAACAAGGGATGATCCTGGCACTCACCCCGAGGCTGGTGTAAGCACTGGAAAGCACATGTACAGAGCACTGGAAACTCCTGGTGTCTAAATGATTATTTGGGCAGCGCTACGGAGCAGGTGCCTGTGGCAGGGGCAGAGGACATGAAAGGAGGATGTGGGGAAGGAAAATGTCGTTTCTCCTTCCATAAACAAACATGCATGAACCAGGCACGACAAGCTTTGAGTTTCACTCTTGATCTTTCTGGCCTTGATGGATGAATTCTGAAAGAGGTTGTAAGGTAGCATTTACATATAAGAATCGCAAATCCACCCACATTTTCTAAGCCCTCCAAAAGTCTAGTCTTAAGCAAAGCACTCTCTCAAGGAAAGCATGAGAGCTGTCTCCAAATATCTAAAGGGCTGTCACACCCTTCTGCTTAGACAGCTCCACCCTTCCCCTCCTGAGCCTATGAAGGGAACCAGGAAGGACTCATCACCCCCACTCTGCAGAGAGGAAACTAAGTCCAAAGAAGTAAAATGACTTGCTCAAAGTCACACCGTAGCAGGTCTCCTGTTTGTGAATTGGCATTTTCTCCAGCCGATGACGCTCCAGAGACATCAGTAGGACACAGGTACCATCCATTGTAGGGAAGAAGGATCTAACATCAGAGTTCTCTTCACCCCAAAATGCCATCCAGCTCTGAGTCCCCTCCACAACCCAGGGCCATCTCTGTCTTCCTACATCACGGAACCTGTAGCAGGCCCCTTGGTTTTTCAGAGACTTGGAACCTTCTTAGGTCTCTGAACCCCATTCTCAGCCCGGTGTGGCAGAACCCAGCCCGCCCCGTAATCATGCAGTTGTCGAAGACAGAGGCTTCCGTCTGGAACCCAGTTTTGGGACTTTGCAGGAAATGGCTTCCCAAATTAAGGATTTTAAGCAAAGATGACTGAAATAGATATTGAAAGCTATTCACCCAGCCAACAGCCACCTCCTCAGCCTGGAGATGCTGCCTCCGTTGGCAAATGTGCTTTCTGACAAATTTTACTGTGCAGATTAACGACTCACCAAACTGGACCAGAGTATAGAGCTGCCCCCAGGATAAGTCTCCCTGCCCCCACCCCCACCCCAGCAAGGACCCATCTTCTAGAGCCTGCAATAGCTTGGGCTTCTGTCACTCTTCTCCATGAAATATTCTTCCCCTGGAGCCTCTCCCCACAGGCCATCGACCGATTCATTTGCTCACCATTATTTTTTAAACTCAAATTTTATTAGCAGTGGAGCATGAGTAATAAATACTAATACACTGTTTGCACTTGAATTAGCCCTGCATGTCCTGGGACCACAGGGCTATTTGTCAAAGGCAGACATTTCTCCACACCCGCACCTTGTGGTTGGCACACAGGCATTTCCAAGGTCAGGGACTCTCAGGCATTAAGCAAGAACAGGGGGCCTCATAGGACTCACATTTGGGGCACCCTTATTCCTAAGCAGGCCAGTGAGCCACTAGGAAGGAAAGGCAAGTGGAGTTGTAATGCTAGAAAAAGGAGAACGGGATCCTAGCTCTATTGCTTACCAGCTGTGTGACTTGGGGCATGCCAACTTAACCACTCTGAACTTCTGTCTCCTCATCTATAAAACGGGTCAACAGCAGCTGCCTCCCAGGGTTGTTGGGGAGATTAAATGAATGCTGGATGTGAAAGCAACTAAAAGGGTACTTGCACATAGTGGGCATGGTGGCTGAGGTGGAAAAGGTAGGTTGCGAGGGAGGCTACTCCCTATCAGGAGTCAAGAGATACACTGAAATCATCTCCACATTGTTCCACAGAAGGATAAGTGATGGACAGCACTTTTCTTGCTTCCCGCACCACTCCCAACAGGGGACTTACATGTGTGACTATCCAGGCACCTCTGAGAGACACTATTATGTTGCATCTCTGTGCAGATTTCAGGAACCCAGTGCTGTGCAAAACAGATGTGGTCACTGGTGCCCAGGCTGGGCTCTAGGCTGCTCCCTGTAGTAGCTGCTAGGGGCTCAGACTTAGCTGGAGGAGGTCTCAGCCAAGGGGAATCCCTCCAATGTTGATGGGCACAGTGGCTGGGCTTGCTCCTCTCTTTGGTGCTCAATGACTTTGCTTCTTTCAACAAACATTTGGAAAGATCCTCCTGTAAGCCAGGTACTGTGTTAAAGTGTGGCACAGGTGTGCATGTGGTGGCCTGATGCCTGGCCTCCCACAGCTCAGTGCTACAATGCAAGTTGTAGGTTACAGTGCAAGCTGGGAGTGCTCCAAAGGGAAGGAGGGTTGGGGCTGCAAGAACACATGAGGGTGGGGGTGGGGGGTTATACAGGCTCAGGGAGGCATCAGGAAAGGGCTTCCTGGAAGAGGAATGGATAAGGAGTAGTGAAGCAAGAGAAGGAGAGGAGGTGGAAGGAGGGGTTCCAAGCAGAGTGAACAGCAAGTGCAAAGGTCCTGAGGCAGGGAGCCAAAGCTGCCCTGGGAAACTAGAGTGCTGTAGACAGGCACCTGCTCAATAGATGGTGATATGGTTTGACTGTGTCCCCACCCAAATCTCATCTTGAATTGTAACTCCCACAATTCCCAGTGTCGTGGGAGGAAACTGGTGGGAGGTCATTGAATCATGGAGGCAGGTCTTTCCTATGTTGTTCTCATGATAGATCTCATGGGTCTCACAAGATCTGATGGTTTTAAAAAGGGGAGTTTCCCTGCACATGCTCTCTCTTTGCCTGCTGCCATCTATGTAAGATGTGACTTGCTCCTCTTTGCCTTCCACCATGATTGTGAGGCCTCCCCAGCCACGAGGAACTGTAACTTCATTAAACCCTTTTTCCTGTATAAGTTACCCAGTGTCGGGTATGTCTCTATCAGCAGCATGAAAACAGACTAATACAGATGGGATCCCTAAAACAGGCTCAGAGGAAGGAAGGGTCCCCCATAGTCCCTGCCATCAGTCAGCGTCCAGTCAAACAGGGGTGACAGGACCAACATATTTAAGACAGACTTAATATAAAAAAATTATAGGGCCGGGCATGGTGGCTCACGCCTGTAATCCCAGCACTTTGGGAGGCCAAAGTGGGCAGATCACGAGGTCAGGAGATAGGGACCATCCTGGCTAACATGGTGAAACCCCATCTCTACTAAAAATACAAAAAATTAGCCAGGCGTGGTGGCAGGCGCCTGTAGTCCCAGCTACTCCAGAGGCTGAGGCAGGAGAATGACATGAACCCAGCAGGCGGAGCTTGCAGTGAGCTGAGATCGTGCCACTGCACTCCAGCCTGGGCCACAGAGCAAGACTTTGTCTCAAAAAAAAAAAAAAAAATTATAAGCAAGAAGGACTTTTTAGGCTGGGCGTGGTGGCTCACACCTGTAGTCCCAGCACTTTGGGAGGTTGAGGCAAGCAGACTGCTTGAGCTCAGCCATTCAAGAGCAGCCTAGGCAACACGGTGAAACCACGTCTGCACAAAAAATACAAAAAAAACCCAAATAGTCCAGCATTGCGGCCCATGCTTGTGGTCCCAGCTACTTAAAAGGCTGAGACGGCAGGACCGGCTGAGCCCAGAAGATCAAGGCTGCAATGAGCCCAGATCCCGCCACTGGACAATAGAGTGAGACCCTTTCTCAAAAAAATAAAATAAAAGGACCTGTTTGTTGATGAGCTCGCTCTATTCACAGCACATGTGTCCCTGCTGAGGGCCAGGATAAAGTAGCTGAAGGGGTTAACCAGAGCAGGCCTCCCAGAGGAGGTGAGGCTGGCTCAGCTGGTAAAGAAGCTTCTTCCTCCACCCCCGAGTGGGACCACCAGGCCCTCTTTTTCCCCACCTGATTGGAAACCTTGGACAACAATGAGGCTGTATCTGCTTTGCCAGCTGCATATAAATGCAAGCACAATGCCACCTCTCTCTCACCAGACAAGGCCACACGCCAGGGGTGGCTTAGTGTGAGCTAGGCTGTCTGGCTCAGCCACATCACAAAGGTAACAAAAGCACCTGAATGCCCGTCTTCCTCCCAGCCCCCAGCCCACCCCTGGGGGATGCGAGTGCGAGTGTCTGGGGCACAGTTAGGTCTCTGGGAGGAGATAAATCCCCAGTACGGGCTCCAGGGAGGCAGGGGGGAACTTGCAGCAGCTCCCTGCTCCCCTACTCTGCTGGGAAAAGCATTGCCATGCTCCCTCTCTCACTGGCAGGGGTCTGCCCTGAGAGGTTTTAAGTGAGTGAAACACCATCTGCCCTGGGGTCCCCACCCAGCAGACCCTGCAGACAGATGCTGTCCAGCTCCTGCCCCTGCTTCCTCCCACTCTGGAACCATCTCCACCCTGGGGCTGCAGGGAGCTGAGGCTGCTCTCCACCTTCCACGAAAGCTGAGGCCTGGCAGGACCCCGGCACAGGCAGAGCCACAAAGATGAGACAGCTCCAGAAGCTAAAGATCCGGCAAGATGAGGTGGGGTCAGGGCAACCCCACCTGCCTTTGTGTCCTCCAGGCTCCCCGGGACTGAGCACTGGCTCTGGTCAGACCCTCTGCCACGGGCTGGCTGTGTGACTTTGGGCAACTTCTGCAATCTCACTGAGTCTCAGTTTCCCCACTTGTAAAATGTGAGTTGCTGAGGTTTAAATGAGAAAATGCTTCTTCTGCCTAAAGTGTTCAACTACTATTTTTATTAACATCATTCCAGGTTTTCTCTTGGACATGTTGTCAAACCTTTAGCCATTTATAACCTGACTGTGATAAGCACTTTAAAAACTAACTTTTTTTTTCTTTTTTTTTTGAGATGGAGTTTTGCTCTTGTTGCATAGGCTGGAGTGCAATGATGCAATCTCAGTTCACTGCAACCTCAGGCTCACTGCAACCTCCACCTTCCAGGTTCAAGTGATTCTCCTGCCTCAGTCTCCCAAATAGCTTGGATTACAAGCGTGTGCCACCATGCATGGCTAATTTTGTATTTTTAGTGGAGACGGGGTTTCACCATGTTGGTCAAGCTGGTCTTGAACCCCTGACCTCAAGTGATCCACCCACTTCGGCCTCCCAAATTGCTGGGATTACAGGCGTGAGCCACTGTGCCTGACCTAAAAACAAACTTTTTAAATTGATGTGTACTGTTTACACAGAAAAGTGTACATGGTTGGCCACAGTGGCTCACTCCTGTAATCCCAGGACTTTGAGAGGCCAAGGTGGGAGGATCGCTTGAGCCCAGAAGTTCAAGCCTGGGCAACATAGAGAAACACTGTCTCTAGAAAGAAAAAAATACAAAAAATTAGTGGGGCATGGTGGTGCATGTCTGTAGACTCAGCTACTGGGGTGAGAGGGCGGGTGCTAGGGTAGGAGAACCACCTGAGCCTGGGAGATGGAGATCATGCCACCGCACTCTAGCCTGGGTGACAGAGTGAAGGAAAAAAAGAAGTGCACATAAGTGTGCAGCTCAAGGAATTTCCACAGAACCAGCTCTCAGATCACGAAACAAGGCATTATCAGTATTCTAGAGGTCCTTTCTCAGGCCCCCTGCCAAGGCTAACTGCTATTCCAGCTTCTATTACCATAGATTACTTCGCCTGTTTTTGAACTTTCTATAAATAAAATCACACAGTATGTACTGAAAACACCTTCAGACTTAAGAAGCCCTTTCATAGATGGTATCTTATTTGGTCTTCCCCAACCCCTGTGAGATTAGGTTTTCTATTGTCCCCATTTTATTGCTGAGCAAACAGAGGCTTCAGATACATGAACAAACTTGTTCAAGGCCACACAGTGAGTAGAGAGAGGGACTCTAACTCCAGCTGTCCAAGCCCTCCCGTCACCCAGCTACTTCCCACACATCAAACCAGCCTCTCCCTGTGCCCCAGTTAAGGCCGCTCCTCCCCAAAGCCCTACTTCCTCCAGGAAGCTTCCTTGGATGGCTCAGAAGAGAGCCATCAGCTCTGCCCCCACCCCCAGCCTAGACACGGGGACTTAGCATGCGGCTAACCTTGGTGCGGGTCTTATGGGTGTGTGTTGACTGCCCGCTACGGTTTCTGCAACACCCCTGCTGGTCTCTTCTCCACATGCCTCTCAGAGTCACAACACCCAGAAGACAGAGCTGCTTCTGCAGCTCTTTCCACACCCTCCCCAGTATGAATGGGGCTGGCTGGGAGCTGGGGTCGGGATGGTCACTGCATTAGGTCAGGTGGGGAGCAGGGCACATGCTCCCCTGGTTTGATGAGAGGCTTCTGGTGAGTTCGTCTAATGAAAAGTGTGAGACCAAAGGCACTAGGGGCCGGGGGACCCCATTTCAAACCCCGATTCTTCAAGTCACATGATCTCGGGCAAGTTCCTTCCCCTCTCTGAACCTCAGTACCCTCACTTGTAAAATGAGATGGCTGGACTCAATCTGACTTGACAAAGCCATGGTACCCTGTGGCCATGTCAGACATCACAGTGAGTCCAGGGCCCCTTCCCAGGGAGCCCACACTTGGCCTCAGGCTTCTTTCGACCCAGCACTGCAGGCACCAGGGATCCACTGAGAAGGGTAAGAAGGGGAAGCCTGACCAGCAGCCTTGACCAGGGAGGTCCAGAGCCACTGGACATTCATGGTGCAGCCCCTAATGGGCTCCAGCAGCCAAGAAGACGGAAGGTGGAACAGGACCTCAGCTCACCCTGCAGACCACACAGAGCTTTGTCATCCCCACACACAGGCGACCGCTTCCTAGGGCTCTCTGCCACCACAGCACCCAATCCTGAGCTGCCCAGTGCTCTGCCACATAACTAACTCCGCGTAAGGATAAATGCCCCCATGATTCACGCAGCCCCTAGCTCACACTGGCTATGTCTGGAGGAGCACCCCAGGTCCAGTCCATGTTCCCAGAGCCTCTTCCTGACTCATGGCAGCTGCAGTGCCCACAGCCTGATCCAGAAGTTAGTGCTGTCACCCCAAATGCCACCTTTGCTCTCACCAGTCACCCCAGTACAGTCCCCCTTGAGCCATTAATGCCAGGCTCATCTGGGTTCGAGGAAGGGGTAAAGTGCTTGGGGCCAAGGTCCAGGAAGGCCCAGGGTTACTCTTTGTACTAGTTCAGCTCCATCGCCGGCTACACTAACCTGAGAAACCAGTCCTGTCATCCACTGCGGAAATGTGTTTTGAGATCACACAACTGACTTTTCAATCCCATACACCTGCGAGTCGAAGGCGGCCCATCCAAGCTTTCCAGAGCCAAGGCTCATCCTAGTCTAGGGCTCCAGAGTCCAGGGCCTCTGCAGACAAGCAGCTCACCAAAGCAGCCGCTCACCCACTAAACGCATACTGAGCGCCCAGTGCTGTTCAGCTGTTGGGGAAAGAGTGCAGAAACGGCCGGGCGCGGTGGCTCACGCCTGTAATCCCAGCACTTTGGGAGGGCAAGGCGGGTGGATCATGAGGTCAGGAGATTGAGCCCATCCTGGCTAACATGATGAAACCCCGTCTCTACTAAAATACAAAAAATTAGCCGGCAAGGTGGTGCATGCCAGCTACTCAGGAGGCTGAGGCAGGGGAATCACTTGAACCTGGGAGGCAGAGGTTGCAGTGAGCCGAGATCATGCCACTGCACTCCAGCCTGGTGACAGAGCAAGGCTCCGTTCAGGAAAAAAAAAAAAAAAAAAGAATGCAGAAGTAAACAGGCCCTGTGCAGTGGAGCCCGTGCCTTGTGGGGCAACAGATGATGATCTCTGATGACCTCCCCAAAGCATCCAAGGTGGCCTGATCTTGCTTTACCAGCCCCACCCTGATCATCTCCCAGCTGGGCTGCTCAGGTTCTTCCCCTGCTGGGAGGTGAAAGTTCCTTAGAAAGGCACTGGCCACACGGAGAAGCAGTGGCTAAAGAGGCGAAGGTAGACCCAGGCAACACCGACCCACAAAGCCCAGGTTCAGCTGTGTGGCCTTGTGCCAGTGTCTCAGGTTTTCTGGGCATCTGTGTTCTCCCTTGTCCAATGGGAATAATAAGACCTGCCGTGGAGGGCTGGTGTGAGGACCTGCAGTAACGCAGGATGGCAACTGGAGAAGCAGCGAGAGAAGTAGCCGCATTATTGGCCCAGGAATACAGGACAAAAGTCAGCTCCTCCTCCACCCTAGAGCCCAAGGTCAAGCTCTTGACATCGCCCTTCCCACTCCCCTCTCCAAAGGAGGTGAGGGGAAGAGAGAGCCCAGCAGCTGCCACCCCGCAGCTCCGCGCAGGAGAAATGCACTTTCTCAGCTGACTTCCGCTACTCAGACAGCCCGATTGCTTTGTTTACTGCCAATTTGCACCCCACCTGGCAGATCTCATGTTCCGGCCTATTTACTCTGGACTCTGGCAGGACTGTTACTTTTCAAAGGAGAGTCGGCTGGTGCTATTTTAGCACAAATAAACTGGTGAGCTTCCTCCATCTAGTTGCCTACTCTGTGCTCTTAGATTTGGGTCAACTGAAATTTTGGCCCCCTGATGGGATGTCTGCATCCCCACCCAGCCTCCTAGGAGCCGCAGAGGAGCAACAGTTTGCCTAGTCCTCAGGCTCCTGCCCCCAGGACCCCACCACCAATCTGGCATCTGACAGATTCGGCAGGTGTCTGTGCACACATCTGCAAGGGTCCAGCCTTGGGATGGGCCCACCTGTGCTGCTCTGTGGCTGTGCCTGGCACATAGGAGGCACTCTGGAAACATGTGCTAAAGAACACATGTGTGACAACCCCTCAGCGCAGCCCTGTGGCCAAGGATCTATCTCCCTCATGAGGCAGGTCCCAGCCTTGGACATTTCTTTTCTAGGCCCCCCAGGCCAGGGGATTTCATTTTGGGAAAGAGTCTTGGAAACTCAGGTAGGAAGAGACAAAGTTGGCTTTGCTTCTTGTTCATTAGGTAGCTTCACATTCAGAAGGCTGGAATGGGGTTCCAAGGAGGGTGCAGAACAAAGGCCCATGGGAGCCAGGCACAGTGGCTCACACCTGTAATCCCAGCACTTTGGGAGGCCAAGGTGGGCAGATCACCAGAGGTCAGGAGTTCAAGACTAGCCTGGCCAACATGGTGAAACCCTGTCTCTACTAAAAATACAAAAATTAGCCACGTGTGGTGGCACACACCTGTAGACCCAGCTACTTGGGAGGCTGAGGCAGGAGAATCGCTCGAACCCGGGAGGTGGAGGTTGCAGTGAGCTGAGGTCGTGCCATTGCACTCCAGCCTGGGCAACTGAGCGAGACATTGTCTCAAAAAAGAAAGAAAAAAACGATCCATGGGAAGTCGATTTGGCTCAATCTAAGGTAAAACCTCCCAGTATGTTTAGAAATCACTTGCACTGACAGAGCACATTCCCTATGCCCGGCAGGGCACTGGGTGCTTTCGTGTTGCTCCCTCGTTCACAGCCACCCAACTCGAGGATGGCCTGCCTTTGGATCACTCCAGAGCACTGCCCAGCCTGCCTCATTCATATCCCGGCTCTATTACTTGGCTCATGTGTCATCTTGGGCAAGCTACATAACCTCTGTGGGTCTATTTCCTCATGTGTAAAGTGAGACAACAAAAGTACCTACTTCATAGGGTTGGCTGGAGAATCAACTTCATACATACAAAGCATCTAGAACAGTGAATGGAAGGTGGTAAGTGCTCAATGATGTCAGCTTTCAGAAGGGGAAAACGGAGAAAGAGGAAGAAGAGGAGAAGGTGGCAGCAGCCGAGGCGGGATAACCACCCACGGGAGATAACAGAAGCTCAGGTAGGACGTCAAATGCAATGATCTCGAGAGCCTTCAAGAATAAGATTCTAGGATTCATTTAACCTCCCTGGGCTGCATTCAGTTTTCCCAGCAGTACAACAGGCGATATCATTACCTGACAAATGCTGCTTTCTTCTGCGTGATATTCTCCACCTTGGGAAGAGCAGGTGTTCCCAGGGACCGCTGCCTCTACCATCGCACAAACTGGAAGGCACAGGGTGGCAGACGCAGCCCTGGGCAAGGGGTGGGAGTCCTGGCAAGGGGTAGGAGTCCAATCAAACTATGTGGCTTTCGGCTAGTTACTGAAATTCCGAGAGTCTGGGACAATAATTTTAACCACCCTTCTGTCTCTCAGGTTTGTGGTCCTGTGAGCACTTTGGGGCAGAGGGTACAAATCACCAAGAACCTCATAAGCCTTTGGGTATGTGACTACCATCAGCAAGTGGTATTGTGGGCCGGGTGTGGTGGCACACACCTGTAATCCCAGCACTTTTGGAGGCCAAGAGGAGGGATCACTTGAGCTCAGGAGTTTGAGTCTAGCCTGGATAACACAGTGAGACTCCATCTCTACAAAAAAATCAAAATATTTGCCAGGCGTGGTGGTGCATGCTTGTAGTCCCAAGCTATGGGGACGATCAGCTGAACCCAGGAGGTTCAAGCTACAGTGAGCTGTAATCATGCCACGGCACTCCCGCGTGGGTGAGAGTGAGACTCTGTCTCAAAAAAACAAAAAACAAAACTAAACAAAAAAAGAAAATGGCATTGCGGCTTCAGCACAAGGGCAGGGTTGTGCTGACCTCTCACCTGGAAATAACTCTACAGGTTCTTCTGCATACCCTGTGCCCTGCCCAAACCCACCTTTGTCTTCTTTAATTCTGAAGATGCCTCTGCTGCCTCCAAAAAGAGCGATGTTCCAGTTTCCATCCCATCACCAGCCCTGCTAGGGCCATTGTTCCGTTGTGATCTTAGGAACTGAACTAGGCTGGGGGAGATGCTGTCAGGAGCAATAACGACCATGACTCGAACAATGCTACTATCGGGTTTCTTCCAAAGAGACTCCCTATTCTGCTGCTATGGCTGAGAGTCCAAGACCCCAGTCAGATTCCACGCCTTCTAATCCTCGGCTATTAACCTGGGACAGCCAGGCCAGCCAGCCAGGCCCTTGGAGGAGGTGGTGAGTAGACACAACCATGGTTGGTCCAGTGCGGGCAGGGCTCCTTTTAACCTCCTAGAGTCCTGTCTCACCTGAGCACTACTCAGCGCTCAGACTCAGCAGCCCAGGAGAGGGTCTCACCAATGCTTGATGTCGCCGCCTTCTTCCTGCCTCCACACCGGGCCCTTCCCTGGATGGCCTCCATGGTGGAAAAGAATGACACATGATTCAGGAGGTGGCTCTTTAATCACTTCCCCAATACAGCCAGTGACCCTCTCACTCAGGGATCAAAGAAATCAGGCCAAGGGAAGGCGAGTCCCAAAATGCATAGAGGTGCCACCGCCTGTTCTCCACGCCTGCTGATGGCTGGATGGGCTGGGACTGGCTTGAGGGTGCTGGTTCTGGAAATGAGCATTGGCCTCCTTGCCTAAGAGATGAGGAATCAAAGTATAGAAGTAGCAGTGAGGTAGGCTGGGTGCAGTGGCTCATGCCTGTAATCCCGGCACTTTGGGAGGCTGAGGCTGGTGGATCACCTGAGGCCGGGAGTTCGAGACCAGCCTGGCCAACATGGTGAAACCCTGTCTCTACTAAAAATACAAAAATTAGCCAGGTGTGGTGGTGGGCGCCTGTAGTCTCAGCAACTCAGGAGGCTGAGGCAGGAGAATTGCTTGAACCCAGGAGGCAGAGGTTGCAATGAGCCAGGATCGCGCCACTGCACTCCAGCCTGGGCGACAGAATGAGACTCCATCTCAAAAAAAAAAAAAAAAAAAAAGCAGTAGTGAGGTAGCCAGAGGTAGAATCTCGGAATTAGGGAGGGATTAGTGCATACTTCCCATACACTTATGCACCCACAAGCATGCATGCACGCACACAAAGGATTTCCCACCAGAGCTTGAAACCACACTGCCTGGGTACACATTTCAACTCTGCTTCTTACCAGCTATGGGACTTTGGGCTAATGAATCACCTACTCTGAATCTCAGCTTCCTCATCTGTAAAATGAGTATAATAAACTTAAAGTTATTATCATAGTGCATTTGGGCTGCTGTAACAAAATACCATAAACTAGGTAGCTGGTAAATAATAGAAGTTTGTGTCTCACAGTTCTGGAGGTGGGGAAGCCTGAGATCAAGGTGCTGGCAGATTCAGTGTCGGGTGAGGGCTTTTGGGTTCACAGATGGGGCCTCCTCACTGTGTGCTCACATGGTGGGAGGGGTGAGGGAGCTTTGCGGGTTCTCTTTTAAAGGGCATAATCCCATTCATGAGGGCTCAGCTCCATGATTTAATCACCTCCCAAATGCCCCACCTCCTAATACTATCACTTTGGGGGCTAAGATTTCAACATGAATTCTGGGGGAACACCAACATTCAGTTCATAGCAGTTATTAGGAAGATTAAGATAATATATGGAAAGCACTTTGAATTGTACTTGGCACATAATAAGCATTGAATAATTATTAGCTATGATTATCGTCATCATTGTCGAATTCACACCTATGTGTCAGCCTAGTGTTAGGGACAAAAGCACAAGGCCCTATCCGTGCCCCTAAGGAGCCCACTGTCTAGTGCCTTAAAGAATCAAAATCATCCATCTGCTTAGTTCTAGTCCGATTTTGTTTGGATGCTGCAATTGGACCAAACAATTTGTTGAAGCCTCTCTTTTCCAGGCCTCTCGCTCCTGCATGGAGGGCCACAAGACCCAGCAAAAGACACAGGCTAAGCCAGGCACAGTGGCTCATGCCTGTAAAGCCAGCACTTTGGAGGCTAAGACCAGCGGATCACCTGAGGTCAGGAGTTTGAGACCAGCCTGGTCAATGGTGAAACCCAGTATCTACTAAAAATACAAAAAATTAGCCGGGGGTGGTGATGGGTGCCTGTAATCCCAGCTACTCAGGAGGCTGAGGCAGGAGAACCACTTGAACCCAGGAGGTGGAGGTTGCAGTGAGTCATTGCACTCCAGCCTGGGCGACAGAGCCAGACTCCATCTCAAAAAAATTTTTAAAAATTTTAGCCGGGCGTGGTGGCGGGCGCCTGTAGTCCCAACTACTTGGGAGGTTGAGGCAGGAGAATGGCATGAACCCGGCAGGTAGAGCTTGCAGTGAGCCAAAATCGTGCCACTGCACTCCAGCCTGGGCGACAGAGCGAGACTCCATCTCAAAAAAAATAATAATTAAAAAAACTTTAAAAATACACAAGCTGGGAAGCCTGGAGGCCTGGGCTTATACTCCAGCTCTGCCACTTCCCTGCTACACTGCATGGACAAGTGACTTAAACACCCTGGGCTTTGGGCCCCTCATCTCTCTGGGGCTTGGACTAAACCCACTATAGACTTTTCTAATTAAAAAAAAAAAAAAGTACAATAGCTTTGCTGCTCCCAAATCCCCATCCTTTCACCAGCCGTGCTACAGACACTATTCTGTAGAGTCTTAGGAACTGGACTGGGTTAGGAGAGACGCTATGAGGAGGCAACACAGTAATAACGACTGATAACGACTGCTGCCACAGACGGCTGCTCAGCACAGCTGCCGAGAGACATGGAGGCCAGGGTGGGCTCGCACAGCTTTGTGCCCAAAGTTGCACTGCTGGAACTGGAGGAGCTGGGATTTGTCCTATGTATCTGATCTGAAAGTGGCCAGGCCAACCACTGCACCACACAGCCTCAGGGGGAGCAATGGAGGTTCCCACCCAGACCACCCCAGCAGGGAGGGAGACACAGGGAGTGCCCTTCACTCACTCCTGGAACACAACCTCCCTTCTCAGCAGCCTCCCCAGGCCGGAGAACAGCGAGAGTGGAAACCAACCAACAGCGGCTTCCCCTGCCTCCAGATGTGCCCTATCTTCCACGCCTTCTTAAACTTTTCTTTTTCATTAAGTGTGCCTTGCAGCCAGCCTCTCACTTACACATCTTAACCTCCTCTGGGCTATTGATTTCTCATTCCATTAAATCCTCCTCTTTAACTCTGGCCCTTAAACTCCAATTCTAAACCTGTGTCTACTCCCCAGTCACGCTCCCAGGCCACCACTGTGACTCCTCTGTGCTAGGGGCCGGCCCCTCCCCGCTTCCTCCTGGGGGCCTTCACAGGACTATCAACTCAACTGGGAACTCCGCGACGTAGAGTTTATTCTATGCCTTTGTTTATAGAGAGGAAACGAAGGCAGCAATCCTAGCCTGGCCTTCTATTTCCCAGCTGTCCCCTTCCCGAGATGCCCACTGTGACTGGGCACTCAGGCGTCTGCGTGCTCTCTCCCGACACCCCACAGCACAGCACAATCACCCTCACCAATCGGGTCTCCCTGCTCTCCAACTTTAGGCGGAAGTCAGGGCTGCACAGACGGGGACACCGTTTGCCTTTCGGGGCCTGCCCGTGGCCTCCCTGGGGCAAACGATGCCAGCCTCATTTTGACAACACAAGCGGGCACCAAGAGGCTGGACACTGAGGAGAGGAGAGGGTCGCACCAAGGAGCCTGGGACACCCCATTCCCAGAAGCCTAAGGCCACACAGCCCCTCTGGCTGCTCTTCACCCTCCCCAGCCTCTGAATTTACCTCTGTAACAAGCGTCCATTAAACATGAGTTGAGGCCCCTTAAATGGGACAGATATTGACTTAACACCTGTTCTGTGCAAGCACTACGGATAGCTCAGTGAACCAAGTGGACGAGGCCCCTCCCGTTTGGACGGGAGCTCCACGCTCGGTCCCCGGCAGTGACAGGCACAGACAGAGGAACTTCAGGGCAGTGAATATCAGACACGAGGGTCCTGGTACCGTGGAGGGAGGGCCGCAAGGGCTGGCAGGAGGCTGGGGAGGTGAGACTGAGGCATGTGAGATGCCTTAGAGCTGGCCGCCGGCAGCACGTGCCCCAGGCCTGTTCCCGCACATGACTAGACAGCGGTTGCTGCCCAGGCAGCCACAGCCTGAGGTGAGCTCCAATGGCTCCAGGCCGCTCCTCAGGCACAGCACATCCAGGCATGAACTCTCAGCTTTGCCTCAGACCTGCTTCCCCCTCCGGCTTCCCTATTCCCCTCGCATTGCCATTCCCCCTGGTCTCCAGCACGGGAAATCTCAAAGTTATCTCCGACATTTCCGGCTCCTTCATCTGCTGCATCCAATCTGTCAGCCAGCTCTGCTGTTCTTGGAAATGTCACTCAAGCTTACCCCGCTTTCGCCTCACTGTCACGGGCGCCCAGGCCCAGCCCTCAACCTGTGCTTCTGCACAGCCCTCCTCTGCCCACGAGTCTTCACCGGCTCCCCCGAGCCTGCTGCACTGACCTAAGCCTTTTCTGTTTGGTGGTCAGGGTCCTCTTGGATTCCAGCCGTTCTACCCACCCCGTCTACTGGGACACTCCGCTGCTCTGACTCCAGCCTTCTGCTGCACACGGAACTCTTCTCTCACTTGCCTCGTCCACTGTGCCCGAGCACCCAATCCTCAGATCATCCTCTCTCCCCTCATCCTGCCTGCACAGCCCCTTCCCAGCCTCCTCACTGTGAGTCTTCCTTCCCCCATTCCTGAGCACCCCTGCCAGCTTCTGCCAGGTCTGAATGCTGGTGGCAGGTGCAATCAACACACGCGCCACGTTCCCAGAGACTGAGCGTCTTGGTGTGCTATCCACCCAAACTATCACCCTTCGGGAGAGGACGGTCCTGCCCACCCCCCCAACCAGGGGACTCCACAACCACCCCATCCCTGCTGGGCTCTGTGTAAATGACTTAAGTGCTCAGTTGTTTAAAGAAAACCCATGATGAATCAAAAAGGATCTCCCTCTTGTTTTTTAAAGCAGAGGATGCCCAAGTGTAGGGGAAGAAGCTGGGGGTCCTGCTGCACTCACCAGTCTGGGATGTGGGACAGAGTGTGTGTGTGACCCCCAGGGACTCCCTTCCTCATCGGTGAGAAAGGAGATGCCCACAGCTAACTCGCGGGGTAGCTGGACTGACTGAGCGAAACAAACGGAGTACGCAGTCAATACAATGTTAAATTGATTCCTTCCTTTCTTCCCATAATTCATCCAGCCTGCAACTGTGGCGTAAGTTTTTTTGTTCATATTGGATTTGCCAAAGGTAAGGCATACCCTATTTTATGTAACAGAGTGTTATAATCAAGCAACAGCTACATCTTATGTCCTTACTACGGACAGGGCCGATTTACTCACTCTGCTGGGTGCTGGAGAAGGTGAAAAGGTGTCAGGGAAAGGCCTTGCTCCTCCAGGGATCTGCCGTCTGGGTGGGGAGACAAACCGACAGACGATTACCAATGCCAGGTAGGATGAGGGGACTCAGCCAGCCCATACAGAGGGAGAGCAGGAGGCCACCCAGAGAATGTGCCCTCGATATCCATGCAGGTGCCCTTCACACCGGACGAGTCACACTCCTACTTACATTCCATGCTGCCAACCCTCTGAAGCAGATGAGTTTTATCCCCATTTTACAGGTGAGGGCAGTGAGGCTCAGTGTCGCCGTTTTACAGGTGACGGCAGTGAGGCCCAACATCCCCGTTTTACAGGTGAGGGCAGTGAGCTCAGAGTCCCCGTTTTACAGGTGAGGGCAGTGAACTCAGCGTCACCGTTTTACAGGTGAGAGCAGTGAGGCCCAGCATCCCCGTTTTACAGGTGAGGGCAGTGAGCTCAGAGTCCCCGTTTTACAGGTGAGGGCAGTGAGGCTCAGAGTCGCCATTTTACAGGTGAGAGCAGTGAACTCAGAGTCCCCGTTTTACAGGTGAGGGCAGTGAACTCAGCGTCCCCGTTTTACAGGTGAGGGCAGTGAGGCCCAGCATCCCCGTTTTACAGGTGAGGGCAGTGAACTCAGAGTCCCCGTTTTACAGGTGAGGGCAGTGAGGCTCAGCGTTGCCGTTTTACAGATGAGGGCAGTGAACTCAGTGTCGCTGTTTTACAGGTGAGGGCAGTGAGGCTCAGAGTCCCCATTTTACAGGTGAGGGCAGTGAAGTTCAGGGTCCCCGTTTTACAGGTGAGGGCAGTGAACTCAGCGTCGCCGTTTTACAGGTGAGGGCAGTGAGCTCAGAGTCCCCGTTTTACAGGTGAGGGCAGTGAACTCAGCGTCCCCGTTTTACAGGTGAGGGCAGTGAGGCTCAGCGTTGCCGTTTTACAGATGAGGGCAGTGAACTCAGTGTCGCTGTTTTACAGGTGAGGGCAGTGAGGCTCAGGGTCCCCGTTTTACAGGTGACGGCAGTGAGCTCAGAGAGGTGAGGCAAATTGTCCGAGGTCATGCAGGGAGTGATGCGAGGACAGGAACCCAGGTCTGCCTGACATTTGGTAGCTGGAACTGGTTTCTCTTCCACCAGCACCTTGAAGGCTGGGCAAGACATGGATGGGAGGAAAAGAGGAAACGCAAAGGGCCAGGGTGAGGACACACAGTGCCAGGGCTGGGTGGCAGGGGGAGGGGAGACAAGATCATGCCAGACACCATGTTGTGACGTAAAGTTGGGATCAGCGTGCAGAGGGCCTTCACCTCCAAGGCATCTTGGAAGGCACTGCTGCTGAGGGCTGCTGAGACAGGGTCCCCTGTGAGAAGCGCCACCCTCTGTAAGAAGACAGGCACAGCGGCAGAATGGCTGGAAACTGACGCTGGAGGCCCACTAAGGAAGCTGTCAGGACAGTAACCCAGGGTGAACAGCCAAAGGCCCAAGTAGGGACCACATCAGTGGGAAAGCAAAGGTTGGAGTGGACACTCGAAGTGCCCAAAAGAACTGAGTGGGCTGAGGCCTTAGGCACCAGAGAGAGGGAAGGGGGGTGCCCCAGGCGCCCCGGCTGCATGCCTAGGGGAACCCAGCTGCTCCTTCCACCAGGGGGAGGCAAGAGACAGTGCCCACTTGGGGTAGGGGGTGGTCGGTTGGATCTAGGGGGTGGCGGGACACCCAGGCAGCCAGTCTAAGGCGCAGGAGACCACAGAGCAAAGACTCCATCAGGCCTGGGGTGGGGGTGGAAGCAGTGAGCCATCACTGGAGAGGGTGAAGGGGATGAACCGAGGAACAGGCAGGACCGAGGGTGGGCTTTCTGAGAACTGAACAGCTGAGACCTTGAAAAGCAAGAGGAACTAGCCCAACAGCACTGGACTGAGCGTCAGAGACCTGGACCCAGCTGCGGAGCCTTGGATAAGGCATCCATCCTCTCTGGGCCTCAGCTTCTGTTGGGTCATTAATGCCTCCTTATAAGTTTGTCTGTAAGGAGTGATCAGACGCTTGCAGGGCTGTAGTAGAGACCAAATGAAGTAATTGTTCTGAGAGGCATCTGAAACGCTGCAGAACCCCATACACACATAAGGGATTAGTACTACGCAGAAGCACCAAGAGATGCATCCTTCCCACACACACTCGGCACTGCCCACCCTCCCCAGACACACGAAGGCCAGCTTCCGCCTCGCTGCTCCTCTTGCTTTCTGAGCAGTCTCTCCCCCAATCCAGGGCCGGTCGCCCTGTCCTCCCTTCCATCTCTGGATGGCTGAGAACCACCTCAGAAGCAGCTGAGCTCCTCTCTGCTGGACGCCCTGACTCTCTGCAGCTGGGACCTTCTCCTAGAGTCTCCGCCTCTCTCCCGGTACTAAAGTTCCCTCTACATCCTAAGGGAAAACCAAACTGGAAATCAGACCACGAAGCTGACCCAGGTTCTTGGAAGAACTTTCAGTGTTGGGGAAGATAGCAGCCACCGATCAAGATGCCCAGGTGGGGGGATGGGAAAAACACAGAAAACCAAGATCTTCTCCCAACTTCCCCTCCCGAGCACCCGCCTCTCCCTGACCCGGAGGGACTGGTGTTGCCTCTGGGTTTCAGGTGGCAGGTCCAGAGCAGGACAGGGGGGTGGAGCTGGTGAGACAGGCCGGAGGCTGGTGGGCAAGCCCGGGCCACAAGGAATGAGCAAAATATGGAAAATTAAACAAACTCAGACACTGTAATGTGTGCATATTAGATTAACTCTCCAAAGGGTCGTGACCTTGAGGAACACATCCAGCCAGTGAGAAAAATAATAAACCTGATTAACGATGAAGCCTGAGCTGCAGCTTCAGCAAATAAAACCAGCATGATGATGATGACGCCCAGTGGAATTCCAGGGGCTCCCATCCCTGGTGGGACCGGAACACAGTCGACCTCGACAAGTCCCTTGTCCCTGACCACGCAAGCACAGACACTCAGGGATTAAGGCAGGACCGGATTTGTCTCTCAGATGCCCACTACCAACCCAGGCGGCCTCTCTCCCCAGAGATACCACGCCCGCAGATTCCGGGTGCTCCTAGAAGTGTCACTACCACCCGGGTGACCCATAGGGAGTGAAAGTGAAGGTAGTTCTTTGTTCCTGGCAGGGCTCAGTCCTCCTGACCAGCCCTCAGACCTCTTGGCCTGGTCTTGACAGCTGCCCACTGCCTGGCAAAAGGGCCCAGCTGTGCCCAGAGCTCCTCTCCTCTTTCCAGACAACCCAGACCCTTGGGAGACATGCCCAGGAGAGCCACTGGAGGGAGGCAGGGAGGTGGCACCGCGTGGCATCACCAGACAACAGCACCAAGAGGAAGATGGCAGCATCAAGTACAGATGCCAAGAGCCACGCAGCCCAAGGTCCAGCCCGGGAGTGGCTCGGCCCGCATTGCCCCACCACTGCCAGGCAGACGGGCCAGAGGCGCCCGGGCCCAGCCCCCTCCGTCGCCTCCTCCCCCATCCCAAGGCCCTCAGCCAACTCTCCCCAGGCTCCAACTCCTCCCCTCACTTTGCTCAGCTCAAGGGAGCCAGGGAAAGAGACACAGGTGCTCTCAGTGCCTTGAACCCCCTGTCCCAGCTGTCGCCTGCACGCCCTCCACCCCAGCCAGGTCGGAGCGCACAGCTCTGCCAATCCTCACTGGAGAGAATCTAAATCAGCTCCCCTCCCCCTCCGCCCCAGCCCCCTCCCCCATCACGCGCCCAATGCAGGTCTCTAGAGTTTCTCCCTCACTTCCCACTCGGATGAACTAGGATGAGATGGGTGGGAGCCCCATTCGCCCGGGGAAAGAGGGTCATTTCTGATAGGGCTTTGGTTCCCCCAAGCAAGTGCAGGGTGGGCACGGTGTGCGGGGTGGGGGGTGTGGTGGTGGCCCAAGTCCAGTGCAGGGGCAGGGGGCAGTCGAGGCAGATGGCAGTGAGGGAGAGGGGAGGGGGCTTGGTGGGATGCCGAGCTGAGCCGGGATGGGAGGCTGTAGCGAGGAACAGCGGCTCTGGGAGAAGCGGAGGGTGACGAGGTGTAGGGTAGACGCGCCAGGCTGGGAAGGGGCTGACATCCCTGCAGGGGGCAGAGGCAGGGCTGGGAGTTGCACGGGGAGGGGGAGGACAAGAGCGGGAGGACGGCGAGTCCGGGGAAGGGATGCGGAGGGAGGGAGACGGACCGGGATGGAGACTGGAGGAACTACGGGAGCAGAGAGGTGGGGGTTCGGCGGCGAATCTGGAGACGCAGGGACCAGAGTGCCAGCGACTGGGCTGGCGGGAGGCGGGAGCGGGGAGGAGAGCGCGGGGGCGGGGGCCCGGGCAGGGGCGCGGGGCCGCGGCCCCCGAGGGCAGGAGCGGCGGAGACGTCAGAAGTCGGGGTGCGGGTGTGGGTGCGGGAGAGGCCCGCGCGGAGGGGATTCGGGGGCGCGGGGGCAGCGCAGGGAGCGGGCCGGGGGCGCCGCCGGGGGCCGCTGCCCTTACCTGGGCGGCTCCGCACTCCGGGGGCTGAGCTGGGGGCCAGGCGCTGCTGGGCCCGCCGCGGAGCTGCTGTTGGCCGTTTTTTCTCTTCCGCAGCAGCCGCGGCGGCTCCAGCCCGATCCGCCGGCAGCTGAAGGCAGAGTCTGTGTCCGGCTGCGAGCGAGCCCGGCGCGGGGAGCGCGGGAGGAGCGCGGCGAGGCGCGGGGCGCCGCCCGGCGGGCAGCCGGGGAACTGCGGCGGCCCAGCGCACGGCCGGCCGGTTGGGGGCGCCCCTTCGGGGCCGGGCCGGCGCCCCTGGGGCAGCCGCACGCCCCCCCGCGTCCCTCGGAGCCTCGCCTGGGAGCCCAGGCGCGGGGGCGACGGGAACGGCGCGGGCTGCAGCGCGCAGGGCAGGCGCGGGTCCGCGCGGCCGGGGGCAAACTTGCGGCTGCCCGGGGGCCGGGGCCGAGCGGGAGGCGCCCGGCTGGGGAGCGGCGCCCGGCTGGGGCGAGGGGCGAGGGGCGCGGGGCGCGCGGCTAAGCGTGCGCTGCGAGGTACGGACCTCAGGTGAAGAACCCGGTGCAGCCCGCACCCTCCACCGCCCTGCGCAAAGGGGCAGCCCGCCCCGGCCCCGAGGAGTTATTAGCCCGGCTGGCTTCAGCGAGCAAGGGGCGCCTCCTGGTGGCTTTCGGGGAACAGCGCGGGGGACGAGCGTGCCCTGTTAGAAGAGACTGCGGCCTCAGTGGTGCAGAAGATGGAGAGAGGTGGAGGTTTCATGGGAAGAGACAAGACCACCTTGTTCAGGAGGCTGAAGAGCAACAGCTTGCATGGAGTAATTCGAGAGCACTGTTGTATACATACCAGCATCTTGGGAGGATCTCATGTTACGCATGAAGATCCTGAGGCTAGAAGAGGTGAAGGGACCAGGCCAAGAACACACGGGGAGCAAGTGGCAGGACCCAGGAGGCAACCCCGCTTTCTGACACGCGGTTCATTTCAGTACACCTTGTGGTTCATCCTAATACAACAGAATTGCCCTTAGGAGGAGGCTGGGTGAAGACGGGGTCCTGGGGGAATAGGAGGAAGTGCAAGGGACATGTGACTCCCTCAAACCTATGATCTCCTTATCTGACCCACGGGGTCTCTCTCTTGGGCAGACCACCAAACTGATCACACCAGCCCTTTCACCTTCAATGGCTTGTATCCCGACACCCAACCATCAGCACTCCCACAGTCTCATTAAGCTCTCTGTGAAGGGTTTGTTCACAGACGTCCTTGGTCAGGTCTCAGGCATGAGGCATACTAACGGGACTATAGACTGTTCTGGATGTTGCATACCCCTGGGAGGGCTGGCTGGCTAGCCTGGGCGGGTGCTGGGCCTCCTGCTTCAGGGAGGATCTGGACCTCAGGAGTCGTGCCTATCCCTCCCCCAGCTCCACACACTGGCTGGATGAATGCCATATGGGAACAGGGCTCCATTCCTCCAGCCAGACATTATTTAGCACCTACTGTTTGCCAAGACTATACCACTTACACAAGTGTGATTCCCAATAATCAACTTTGCAAGGTAGGTGTTGAGGTGACACTAGTCCCATTCTACAGAGGATCTTAAACCTGTTAAGGTTTAAGACCACCTGAAAGCCAGTCACACAAAACTAATTTCTAATTCCAACTCTATTCCCCCAACTCTGGAACGCCCTCTCTCCTGTGCAAAATGGACAGAACAGCAGCATGAGCCTAGCAGAAAGTGTGCGGGGCTGGGAGGAGGAAGAGGCATTCCTGTGATCCCAGCAAGCGATTTCACTTCCCTGGACTTCAGTTCCCACAACTCTAAAAGTGAGGGAAGCAGGCTAGATGAGCTTGCAAGCTGTGCAAACTCTGAAATGCCAAGCATGGATCCCTGGCCCTTTTCACGGGAAGAATGCAAGATCAGCAAGTCCAGAGAGGCTTATTAAGTGTTTGGAAAGAAAAATACTATATAAGTGAAATGCTTCATCATATTCTTTTGCCTGGTGATCTCATCCTATTAACTAGGGAAACGGGGAGGAGCTTTTGGCAGGTCAAAGAGATTGCTGATGGCTCTGGAGGTAATCTTGGCTGTGGCCTCTTGAGGGCCCTGGTTTCTCCCCTTCTTGCAAGAATGGTTCTGACTTTCTTTTCCTTTCTTAAGGCCTCTACCCCTAGAAGCAGGGAGTCCCTACCAGTCACAGGGTGAGCAACAATGTCAGAGAAGTAGCCCCAGCCTGGATGTCCCCGACCTACTCTCCTGTCTCGCCTTGTGCAAGCTGTTGAGTTCTTTGGGATACTCACTACTTGCTCTCCACCTTTTTTACTACTGAATTTCAGCATCACTCATCAAAATTCAATTCCAGGCAAGCTGACTGCTCAAGCTCAGCTTCAGGGGTGGGAAGGTCAGTTCAGATCTTTTTTGGAAGCCACAGGGGGAGAATGTCAGAGGGCCACGAGGCTGGCCCCGCCGATCTACTCTGAGGCTGCTGCCTTGAATGAAAAAACAGAAGGGTTGGAAAATGGGCTCCCACCTCTAGAAGCTCTCATCTGAAGCATTCCTCACAGCCAGCTGCTATGCTGTGCAGGACGGATGGGGTTCATTGTGCTTGGGCACCGTGGTGGCCAGAGCCCACAGGAAGGAATTTGTTCTCTTGGATTTATCTTTAGTTTCTTCCATCTCTCTGCCTCTGGTATGTCCACTAAGAAGAATATTTGATCTTAAATGTATCTGCCATGTCTTTTCCAAAGGTCCCTTTGAAGGTTCATCACATGTTCATAACGATCCCTCTGCATGAATGGGGCCAGCTGAGGCACACAGTGCGCAGGTGACTTGTTCTCACCTTGCTGAGTGGCACATATCATATCGTGTCACCGTGTCTTAGAAACTATTGCAGTGGCCCTCTAGCTGGTCTCCCTGCCTTTAAATTGGCTCCCTTCAATAGGTCTACAAATGGCTGCTGGAGTGATGTCACTAAAACAAGCTTCACCACTTCACACCTTTGCTGAAATCCCTTCATGACCCCACACTGAGTCCAAAATTTTTTTTTTTTTTTTTTTTTTTGAGACAGAGTCTCGCTCTGTCACTAGGCTGGAGTGGAGTACAGTGGCAGAATCTCGGCTCACTGCACTCTCCATCTCCCGGGTTCAAGTGATTCTCCTGCCTCAGCCTCCTGAGTATCTGGGACTATAGACACCTGCCACCACACCTGGCTAATTTTTGTATTTTTAGTAGAGATGGGGTTTCACCATGTTGCCCAGGCTGCTCTCGAACTCTTGGCCTCGTGATCTGCCCACCTCGGCCTCCCAAAGTGCTGGGATTACAGGCGTGAGCCACTGCACCCGGCCCAGAGTTCAAAACTTCTTAGCACGGCATACAAGGTCCCTGCTTACTTCCCCTCCGTCCGTCTCACCTTCAGTCAGTACCAAGCTACTTCGAGTTCTCTGTTCATCCCATTTCATACCTCTGTGCCTTTAACACACTGAATTCTGTCCAGAGTCCCCACCCCACCTCCCACATACGCACAGATACACAAGTTCCTATTTACCGCTCAGAATTCTGTTTAGGAATCTCTCCTACTAGAAGATTATCGTACCTCGCTATCTAGTCCCTTCCCAACAGAAGTAAGTACTCCCTTCTCGGGATCTCTCTTGTACTTGTTAGAGTTTATGGTCACTTGTTTCACGTCTGCTCTCACTAAAAGACTATGAGCTTGTTCTCCTGGATTTATATTTTAACTTCTCCCTTCTTTGTATTTGTCTCAGGTATATCCGCAAAGCAGATACTTGATCTTAAATTTACTTACCATTTCTTTACCAAAGGTCCCTTGAAGGTTCATCTCAAGTTTATAATGAGACTATAGGCTTTTTAAAAAACCTCTGGCCAGGCGCAGTGGCTCACGCCTGTAATTCCAGCACTTTGGGAAGCCGAGGTGGGTGGATCACCTGAGGTCAGGAGTTTGAGACCAGCCTGGCCAACATGGAGAAAACCCTGTCTCTACTAAAAATACAAACTTATCTGGGCGTGGTGGCGTAGAACCTGTAGTCCCAGCTACTCAGGTGGTTGAAGCAGAATCACTTGAACCAGGGAGGTGGGGGTTGCCGAGATTGCGCCATTGTGCTCCAGCCTGGGCAACAAGAGTGCAACTCTGTCTCAAAAACAAAAACAAACAAACAAAAAACTATTAACCACACAGTGCTTGGCATAGGAGGTGCTTAGGAAATGTTTTGAATGGGTAAACCAATAGAGACAAAGGGTTAATGAGGTCTACAGTTCTGGCAAATCAGATTTGCTCCTGTCATTTGTCCAGATGAGTCAGATGAAATCCTAACTGGCAGATATGAAACTGTGGGTCCTTGGTAAGCTTGAAGTCTTTACAACCTAAGTTGAAGTTGGGGTTCACATTTGAGGAACTTGAGGGTGAAGGAAGCAAGGGCCTGATTGTATATCATATTGCAAGACAGTATTAAAATTCATCAATCCCATCAGAGTACTTAAACGCCAGATTAAAAGAAAATAAATTCTCTGTGTTCTTCTTGTCACTTGTTTGGAGGATAAATGGTTCATTCTTACAGCAGATGTCTCACAGAACCAGTTTTGAAGTAGAAATGAGTTAGAAGGAGAAATGTTCTTGATGTTTACTCATGCTTTAAAGGATGCAGTAAGCAGTGGTTTTGCCCAGTGATATTATGGACAAGTGTTGGCAAAGAGCAAACATATATGTGTGTGTGGTTCACATAGTCCCCAGGTCTCATGGCAACATGCTGTTTAACGTAGCTGGCTGCAAAGACTACGTTGAATGTTAAAAGATCCTATCCCCACTTGACAATTATATTATTATGCAGCTCCCTTCCCCCAATGTCTCTTATCTCGTTTATTAGTCTAGGCATAAAGAATACTACTCACACTGAAATTAAAATAAAAATTTAGATCATCCTTAATCAGAATATAACCTGCCTCTCATTCTGCAGCCCTGCTCCCATCCTTCATGTGAGAACCTAATTCATTTCTACCACGTGTCTCCGTTTCTACTTGCTATTCTGCAGAGGAGATAAGTGGCTGTGACAATTAGTTCTCCAAGACATCTTTGGTGCCTATTATGTGCCAGGCACCAAAGACAAAATAGAAAACCAGACAAATCCAGGGCTGGTCCCTTTGGCGTTCGTAGTCAAGTAAAAAATGTTATAGAAGCACTACATTTTCCTTTTGACAGTTTTGGTCCACTTGACATCAGGTATGTTCTTTATGGCATTTTGCAATTAACTCAGTTACGTGGTCATAGTTTAGTCTGACAGTCTGAGTGGAGACAGGGGAAGGGGCGTGAGACTTATGGCAACTCAAGAGTTGGAGCCAAGGGCCTTTAGCACACAGAGGCTTGGGTATGCACTCAGAATTCTCAGTCTGAATCTCCCATAGACCTGCATTGTAGCCGGGCGTCTTCCACTATGGCCATGCCTGTCTGGGAAAGGGGAATTGCTGCTCATTTGCACAAATAAAGGCTTTAACCAGTTCCACCATAGTAGGGGTACGATGCTTACGTATAAAAGCAGATTTTACTTGTGATAAGCTTTATACTTTCACATTCATCTTTCGTCATTTGATTCTCATAGTTGGTCCAGTTAGGTTCCATTACACAACATTATATAGATATAAACCACTCAGTCAGGAAATAGCAAAGCTGGGCTAAAACTCAGGGCTTCCAGCTGCACGGAAGACACTGGTCAAAGATCACTATGAAAGTCAAATTGTGTAAAATGTTGAGCAAGTATTAAAACCGCAGCATTTTCCCCCATCCTTTTACTGTTTTTCTTCACTTCCATAACAGCAACTGAAGAAACAATCCACTCAAACAGGAGGAAGAGGTCGGAGGATGAGGAACAGAGTGGCATTTTCTACCTGGGAGCAAAGCGCAATCACTTAGCAATGGAAAGTACAGAGAAAAGGGGCTTCTCACTGCAACCACCCCAGGATGTCAAAAATAAGGTGGCAGTTTTCATACTGCCCCAGACGTTTGGGGTTTGCAATTTATCTAGAGTGTAGTTTTGTCTGAAGACTGGCATTAAATATTTCTATAAGTTATTATGAAATAACACAGGGATATTATAAAAGCATTCAAAGGCAAAAAAGGGTGTGTGTATACATATGTGTATGTATGTGCATATATGCATATATGTGTGCATACATATTTCAGTATATATGTACTTCATAGGTAAATATATCTCTCATCATATATGTAATTCAGCATCATGCTGACCGGTTCTGTTTTTCCATTATTGCTCAATAGAGCAATAATTTATTGTACAGCTTCTGTCTGCCAGGTACAGCATAGTATTAGACGCTATAAGGTACAGAAAGAAAAACTGGCCATGGTTTCTACTGTCAAAAAGCTTATAGTCTCATGCATTTAATTTTCCCTCCTAAAGGAAAACCTTTCAATTTTATCTCAGAGCAATGCTGAGGAGTTTGGGGTCTCTTGAGGAATTCAGAAGAGCAAAAGGTATAAGATTCTATTCACCCAGGAGGGACTTCTTACTCTTTGTAGCTCAGTGAGGGATAGGCTATTTCAAGAGGGGTATTACATAGGAGGCTATGCCTGAGTGTGAAATACTAGAAGAGATGCCTTACCAGTCAGCTGCAATTATAACAAAGGTTTCCTTTATAGCAACAGTTTAACATACACTCATTTCCATCTTGTTCTTCCAGATTCCAGCCAAAAATCTTCATTTTAAAACAATTCAGTTATCTTAATTTGGAAAAGACAAAAGGGAAATGTGGTAGCTATCTTCAAATACTTCAGATCTTTCTTATGTTGCTTCACAACCAGGACCAGTGGATAGAAGTTACAGGGAGGTGGCCAGGTGCAGTGGCTCATGTCTGTAATCCCAGCACTTTGGGAGGCCGAGGCGGGTAGATTACCTGAGGTTAAGAGTTCAAGACCAGCCTGGCCAACATGGTGAAACCCCATCTTTACTAAAAATACAAAAATTAGCTGGGCGTGGTAGCACACACCTGTAATCCCAGCTACTCAGGAGGCTGAGGCAGCAGAATTGCTTGAGCACGGGAGGCAGAGGTTGCAGTGAGCCGAGATGGTGCCACTGTACTCCAGCCTGGCTGACAAAGTGAGACTCTGTGTCAAAGAAAAAAAAAAAAAGTTGCCTCAGGAGATAATGAGCTCCCCAGCCCTGGAAGTATACAAGCAGATGGATGGCCATCTGCCAGGGCTGCCATGGAGGGTATTCCAGCAGTAGATTAGGAGGATGAATGAGGTAACTTCCATCTCTAAATTCTTGGATTCTCTCAGTCTGTCTCCTTAGCCCAAGGCTAAAAGGAAATTTGGATCTTTGGAGAAATGTAACACTTATTGTTGAAAGTGAAAACTTGCCTTATGTATTTGGACCTTTTTCTTTAGATGTATGGGTGCTTGTCTTTAAATGCAGTGAAGATACTTAATACCAGAAAAGGCAATAATTACCTAAGTGCTCTATTGACAGAAGCAATATTATTGACACACGGAAGTGTTACTAGGTAAATAGCATTAATGGCCTTGTTAAAAAAGGATATATTTACATGAGAGGAAGACAGTTCCAAAATAAAACCAATCTGAATAGATGAACATCATGCTTGTTTTATAAAATGACTTCTTATAACACACACATGCATATACTTTCAGGAATGAAAACAGTAAGTAGAGTAAAAATGAAAAAGTGTCTCTATATATTGCTTTATGCCTCCATGTCAGACTGTACCTCCTGCCAGAGGAAGGATGGTTTGCTTCAAGCATTTTCCAGTATGAAGCATTTGGGTAAACTTCAACACACGCGGCAGGGTGCGGTGGCTCATGCTGCAAACTCAGCACTTTGGGAGGCTGAGGCGGGCGGGCGGATCACATGAGGGCAGGAGTTCAAGACCAGCCTGACTGACCAATATGGTGAAACCCTGTCTCTACTAAAAATAGAAAAAGTACCCGGGCGTGGTGGTGGGCACCTGTAATCCCAGCTACTCGGGAGACTGAGGCAGGAGAATCACTTGAACCCGGGAGGCGGAGAGTGTAGTGAGCCGAGATTACGCCAATGCACTCCAGCCTGGTGACAGAGCCAGACTCCGTCTCAAAAAAAAAAAAAAAAAAAAAAAAAAGAAGCTCAGCCCACATAGTAATACCTTGTTCTTCTGAATACAAACTGACTCCAAGCTACCCTCCCGCTCCACCCTTCTGAGGGAGTATACTGCTTTTAAAATGCTAATTAATTAGGCCCACAGTTGAGGTGATATGGTTGACTTAAAAATTTGGGAAAGAGGAATAGATTAAACTGAAAAACAAAAGTTGAAGAGGTAGACCCAGGTGAAAATACCTATATACAAATACCTATACAGTTATTAACCAAGTAAGTCTTATCTCTCCCAACCCCAAAGACAAGATTTTTATTTTTTGGTAGCAATAGAAGGGTCTGTTTTATGGTGTAGTTGGCTAAGGAAGTGGGTGGGGGAAGGGAGAAAAGGTTTATTAAATACTGGAGGCTACTCCCAGGACTGTGTTTTCAACCATCAGTTGAAGTTAGTGAACAATTACTCCATGGCTCCTAGGTGGCAGGCACTATCCTCGATTTGTGCTGGGTGTGGTTCCAGTCCCCAAGAACCAGCTCACTCCAGTGAGGCCTACACAGGCAGCATCCCCCTGTGCACTCCCTTAGTGGCGGCCCCCACTAATTCCAGTCCTCAGCTCAACACTGTTTCCTCTGCACCTCATTCATTAACAACAAAATCAGTCCGAATGCACAAGTAAATACATTTGGATACATATCTTTTTTTTTTTTTTTTTTTTTTTGAGATGGAGTCTCACTCTGTCACCCAGGCTGGAGTGTGGTGGCATGATCTTGGCTCACTGCAACCTCCGCCTACCAGGTTCAAGCACTTCTCCTGCCTCAGCTTCCCCAGTAGCTGGGATTACAGGCATGCACCACCACACCCGGCTACTTTTTGTATTTTTAGTAGAGATGGGGTTTCGCCATGTTGGCCAGGCTGATCTCGAACTCCTGACCTCAAGCGATCTGCCTGCCTCGGCCTCCCAAAGTGCTGGGATTACAGGCGTGAGCCACTGTGCCCGGCCCTGGACATAGAGCTTATATATAAACTTGCACTAATGAGTAATAAGCATTCTGAGGAAAATGTGCAAAGCGCTTCACAGTTTACAAAGTGCTTTCACAGCCATCATCATTATTTCTCATTTCAACCCTGAGTTGTGTTATCCTCGTTTCAAAGATAGGAAAATTTGTATTTATTTTTAATATTATTTGTTTCTTTTGAGACAGGGTCTCACTCTGTTGCCCAGGCTGGAGTGCCGTGGTACTATCATAGCTCACTGCAGCCTTTACCTCCTAGGCTTAAGCAATCCTTCTGCCTCAGCCTCCCATGTAGCTTGGACCACATGGGTGTGCCACCACATCCAGCTAATTTTTTGATTTTTTATAAAGATAAGAGTCTCACTTTCTAGCCCAGGCTGGTCTCAAACTCCTAGGTGCAAGTGATGTGCCTGCCTCAACCTCCCAAAGTGTTGGGATTACACGTGTAAGCCACCATGCCTGGCCGAAAATACCTATTTAGTAGTAAATTATAAACCTTTGAGTTGTATTTTCTGACTTTAAATAAAAATATTCCTCTTCCATTAGTTATATTTTAACAACCCCACTACCATCCTGATATAAAGAACCCGAGGTACAAAGTGATTCACCAAACCAAGCTGTGCCACTTCAATGAGCTAAAATCTACTCTCCTGCTCCGTAAGCTCCCAGGCTCTTTTCTTGTAACCGAGCCAAGTCACCAGCTTTGCCTTGGGCCAAATGAAAAGATCAAAACATTCTTTGTAGAATGGAAAACATAGGTGAAATCAAAATAGCTAGAAAATTCAACCTATCACTTGAAATTTCTTTTCTTTTTTTTTTTCTTTTTTGAGATGGAGTCTCGCTCTGTCTCCCAGGCTGGAGGGCAGTGGCGCGATCTCGGCTCACTGCAAGCTCCGCCTCCCGGGTTCACACCATTCTCCTGCCTCAGCCTCCCAAGTAGCTGGGACTACAGGCGCCCGCCACCATGCCCGGCTAATTTTTTTGATTTTTAGTAGAGACGGGTTTTCACCGTGTTAGCTAGGATGGTCTCAATCTCCTGACCTTGTGATCCGCCTGCCTCGGCCTCCCAAAGTGCTGGGATGACAGGCGTGAGCCACGCGCCCGGCCATCACTTGAAATTTCAAGAGTAAAAATTAAGGTAAAAAAATCAATCTTACTTTTAAAGTAAGTTCAACTGTATCTTTCTCTCTCTTGTTCTGTGCCTTGTTTTATACACGTGCTTTGTTTCAGATGTGTCTCTCCCAGGGGCAGGGTCCAATTTTTTGTTATTTTAAAATACAATATTTGGAAAATGTCCCGCAGGATAATATACACCGTCCATTATCAGGTTTTAGTCACTAGGGCTGAAACTAAGCATCTAGACGCTGAGTCCAGACAGAACTGTGCTATTCTTTGTTTGACAGAGCACATGGTTGACATTTAATAAATGTTAGATAATAAAAATAGAAGCAGTACTTCAAAGTAACAATATCTGAAGAATCTCATTAAGCACAAAGTAAGGTAAACAGACCACCATCACACATCTAGATTTGCATAAAAAAGCACCTTCCCCTTCCATTATAAAAGACAGGGACCTGTTGGACAGCATGTTTCACCCAACACCGTGGTAAGAGAAGGGAAAACAGGGCTCTTTTTTCAGCTCTCTTCCCTAATTATACCTTCGATCTGAATAAAGAAAATATAGCACGCATGATCAGGAATAATTTATCAGTAAATAGCAATGGAGTAGGGGGTTAATCACTTTATCAATAACAGGGTGAGCAGAAATGGACAGATGGAAGCACCAAATTATTGACATCAACATGAAACAGAAAAGGAAATTCAAAGCCAGAGGAGATGAGTCAAGAAATTAAACTTGGTTTCCATGTTAATTCAAAATTGTTTGTTTGGGAGCTGAAGGAAGAGGGAAGCGCTGATAACTCCAGCAGAGAAACTGCTCATTAATATCCTAGCAAAACAATAACCTCTGATAATAGGACATATTATGATGTCTCCAGAGAAAAGAGAGAATTCAGATTTACTCTCCATCCATGGAGCTCACGGATGCTTTAACACAGTATATTCCACCAAGCTGAATAAATATTAACAAGAAGGTTAAAACATTGATTAGGGGAAGTACTTCACATTACTGACATCTGGAAACAAACAAACCAGCTAAAAACAAAGCAGACGGGAGATGCAGGCTGTTTTATTCCTCTGGAAGTAATGCTGGTGATTTGTGGTTCCAGCTGCCCAGCTTGAGGTAGGGATTGGGAAGTAGGAAGCAGAGGGAATGGGAGGTGGGAGGGAACATTTCCTTGGTGCAAAGCTATTGAAGGCTGCCACTACTGGGTTTATTACAGTGTTTTATGAAGCAAGACAAGAGATTACCCAAACATCTTCAGCTAGCATCAAGAGTGCACTGGACACCTAATAAAACAAGTAGCTTGGCCAGGCACCGTGGCTCACGCCTGTAATCCCAGGACTTTAGAAAGCCGAGGTGGGTGGATCATTTGAGGTCAGGAGTTGGAGACCAGCCTGGCCAATATGGTGAAACCCCGCCCCTACTAAAAATACAAAAATCAGCTGGGGGTGGTGGCAGGCACCTGTAGTCTCAGCTACTTGGGAGGCTGAGGCAAAAGAATCGCTTGAAACTGGGAGGCAGAGGTCACAGTGAGCCGAGATCGCATCACTGCACTCCAGCCTGGGCAACAGAGTGAGACTCCATCTCCAAAACAAAACAAAACAGAACAAAAAACAAATAAACAAAAAAACTCAAGAAACAAAAAACAAATGGCTTGTAAAAAACTGCTAAATCTTCTAGATAATTGAATCTATATAAATTCTCTCCTGTCTAGCCTTTCCGTGTCACATTACTTCATAATACTTGTCTAATCTTAGGCAAAACAAGAATAAGAAGCCGGAGGTTACAAGAAGAATCTGGGAAGGGACTCCTCCTTACGTTCACACACTTTACAAACGGTCTTTCTCTTTCTATTCTTTAGTTACCAAAGAGCATGAGGGTGCTGGGAAAGGTCAGCCCAGCTGCCTGATGCTAAATAAAACTGCTCTTAACTCTTAGTATCATTGGATCTCTGGAGGTGGGGGGAAAACATGAAGCTTCCCTGGTGTCTTGCCGGCCATCGTGCAGTTAAGACTTCAAGGCGCCTCATCTCTTTTGCCACACTGTTCACAGGCATCTTGAAGGGAAAAACGAAATTCCTGGCAAGTTGGCATAATGTCAGTGCATCAGTAGATCCTACTGAGATTCTTTGAAGAAAAAAACCAAACCATACATTTTCACAGCTCATCCCAACTGTCCTTGCCATATGTTCCTGTACGCAGTAGACTTTTTGGACTATGAGGAAATCAAAAAACAAAGTGTAGCAACTGGCCAGGCATGGTGGCTCACACCTGTAATCCCAGCACTTTGGGAGGCTGAGGCTGGAGGATCACTTGAGGTCAGGAGTTCAAGACCAGCTGGTCAATATGGCAAAACCCCATCTCTACTAAAAATACAAAAATTAGCCGGATGTGGTGGTGCATGCCTGTAATCCCAGCTACTTGGGAAGTTGAGGCAGGAGAATCGCTTGAACCCAGGAAGTGGAGGTTGCAGTGAGCTGAGATCTTGCCACTGCACAGCCTGGGTGACAGAGGGAGACTCTGTTTCAAAAACAAACAACAGACAAATCAAAGTGTAGCAACTGACCTCTTATGAGATATTTTATATTATAAGTGGCAGGCAAGAAATAAAAGACTAAATTCCAAATCTTTTCATTACTCAATATCCATGAACACCCTCCCCTCTCCCCAGTCCCTGGCAACCACTAATCTACTTTCTATGAATTTTCTTATTCTACACATTTCATATAAAGGAATCATACAATATGTGACCATATAACTGGGGACTGCCTTCTCCACCTAGCAGAAAGTTTTCAAGATTCAGTGTGTCGCATGTTATCTGTACTTTATTTCTGTTCTAAGGGCAAATAATATTCCCCTATATGAATATACCACATTTGGTTTACCCAATCAGTTGACAGACTCTAAAGTACTTTCAATTCTGAGATTTTATGACACAGATGTTATGCACACAATTATGGATTATGTCCAGCATGAATGACTCGACTCGATTTAGCTCTGGAACTGTATTTGCCACATCTTGCTAGACATCTGTAAGTTGAGACAACACTGCTACCTAAAACTCAACATGGCCAAAATTACACTGATTTTCCCCTCAAAGCCTATCTCTGCTCTATGCCTTGCAGTTAACCAATCTCTT
This sequence comes from Theropithecus gelada, assembly GCF_003255815.1. NCBI lineage: Eukaryota > Metazoa > Chordata > Mammalia > Primates > Cercopithecidae > Theropithecus > Theropithecus gelada. The sequence continues at coordinate 112,036,584 of NC_037682.1, read as the reverse complement.
TGGTTCACAGAAAGTCTTTTTTTTTTTTTTTTTTTTAAGACAGGGTCTTGCCCTGCAGCCCAGGCTGGAGTGCAGGGGTGCGATCTGGGCTCACTGCAAGCTCTGCCTCCTGGGTTCATGCCATTCTCCTGCCTCAGCCTCCCGAGTAGCTGGGACTACAGGCGCCCGCCACCACACCCGGCTAATTTTTTTTGTATTTTTAGTAGAGGCGGGGTTTCACTGTGTTAGTCAGGATGGTCTCGATCTCCTGACCTTGTGATCCTCCCGCCTCGGCCTCCCAAAGTGCTGGAATTACAGGCGTGAGCCACCACGCCCGGCCAAGTCTTTTGTTTTTTAAAGTCCTCCCTTTCCTGCATGCTACATATTAACTTATATGCTAACATTTATAATTTCTACCTCAACTACACCATTTCTCCCCTTTCTGTTCCTACTTTACCAAATGTAAGCCTCTTGTTCAGATATTATATCACTCCGCTAGTCTTCCTGCCTCCCAACTCTCCTTTGCCTACTCTATTCTACTTTAATGTAATTCAGTTGCTGAGTTAATCTCTTTAATGTTTAGTTATGTTCAAGTCATTCCCAAGATCAAACACCTTGAATGGAATGCAACCTTCTCAGAATTTCTACCCCTTAGTCCAGTGTAGAGAACTGCAATTTAGGGAGGGAGAAAAGCAGAAAACTAATATTCATGTACTTGTCACTATTAGGCTGTAAACACCTTTAAGTACGAAACTATTTCTGCAGCCAGGTAAAAAAGACAAAGCTTTGGTGGAAGACAGACCTTATCTTGAATCCTAGCTGTGCCACTGGGAACATCATAATCACTGCTAGCTTCAGTTACCGCCTGTGTAAAAATGGAGAAAAACCACTTACCTTATGAGGTTTTTGTGAAGACAGGAGTCACGTATGTAGTGTACAGCACCTGACACATAGTTTGTACTCATTAAGTTGTAGCTAATATTTTTATTTTTTATTTTTTTTGGTTGCTGGGCTGGCGTGCAGATCATGGGTCACTGCAAACTCTGCCTCCTGGGCTCAAGTGATCCTCCCACTTCAGCCTCCCAAGTAGCTGGGACTACAGGCACACATCACCTCACCTAGCTAATTTTTCTATTTTTTTGTAAGATGATGTTTCACCATGTTGCCCAAACTGGTCTTGAACTCTTGGGCTCCAGTGACAAGTGATCCACCCTCCTCAGCCTACCAAAGTGCTAGGATTACAGGCGTGAGCCACCATGTCTGGCCAGCCATTACTTTTTTTTTTTTTTTTTTTGAGACAGAGTCTTGCTCTGTTGCCCAGGCTGGAGTGCAGTGGCGTGATCTCGGCTCACTGCAACCTCTGCCTCTCGGGTCCAAGCGATTCCCCTGCGTCAGCCTCCCGAGTTGCTGGGACTACAGGCGCCTGCCACCACACTCAGCTACTTTTTTGTACTTTAGTAGAAACAGGGTTTCACCCTGTTGGCCAGGATGGTCTCCATCTCCTGACCTCGTGATCCGCCCGCCTTGGCCTCCCAAAGTGCTGGGATTATAGGCGTGAGCCACCATGCCTGGCCAGCTATTACTTTTAATACTCATCTTGGAAGTTTCTGAAGTACATTTCGGACTAAGGGAAAAGCAAAGGTGGAGTCAGGGCCTGGAATGTGAGGTGGGGATACTCGAAGGAGCCTAAGCCTTACTGGGGAAGAGGGCTCACAATGGACAGTAGAGGGAAATAAAGCTGGCCAAATTACGAACATCTCCGAAACAAAGCAGAGTTTAATCTCAATACAGCAGTAACCATAGCCATTGCAGGTTCTTGGGCAGGCAAGTGGCATAATGAAAGGAATGTTTTGGGGCAAACCTGGTGGGTAGCCATTTGTGACAGGCTGATGAGCGAAGGCAGCGATCTATGCAGGTGTTTTAGACATGGAGCTGTGCCACAAGATAACCTGCTACAGTGGAAACAGAGCAAGGGGTAAATCAGAGACATTTTGAAAGAAAAAAAATCATAGCACCAAGTGACAAATACTGTAAACGAGCCTAACATCCACCTTCCTTTCCCTAAGGCCTATGATTCATTTTTTTCCTCAAACTATCTTCAAACACCCTGCTCTGCTGCAAAGCTTTCTGAAACAAAGCTGGGAATAAGTTAACCAATTAATCAATCAACTCTATAGTCACGGCTGCCAAGCTGTTCTGGCCCTAGATAGAAAGATTCCTGCATTTAATCTGCCTCGGTATGCCCAGCCTTAATTGCATGTCAGATCAGTACATCTTTGAAGAGAGAGGAAGAAAAGAGTTGAGAATGTAAGTTAATCATAACGCATGTTTAAAGATGCAGAACCGGCTGGGCGCCATGGCTCACGCCTGTGAGCTTTGGGAGGGCCCAGGCAGGCAGATAGCTTGAGGTCAGGAGTTTGAGACCAGCCTGGCCAACGTGGTGAAACCCAGTGTCTACTACAAATATAAAAATTAGCTGGGCATGGTGGCACGTGCCTCTAGTCCCAGCTACTCAGGAGACTTAGGCAGGAGAATTGCTTGAACCTGGAGGCAGAGGTTGCAGTAAGCCAAGATTGCACCGCTACACGCTAGCCTGGGCAACAGAGCGACACTCTCTCTAGAGAAGAAAAGAAAAAAAAGAAAAGAAAAGAGAGAGAGAAGGAAGGGAGGGAGGGAGGGAGAGAAACAGAACCTTCCCCAAACACTCCTATTAGAATGCCAATACCCCCACCAGAAGTAAACATTAGGCTCTGTAGGTATTGCAGGTAAATATCACTGACTGTCCCACCAGGATTTATCCCAAAGAGGCCAATTTCCAAAAGGAAAAGAAAAAAAAAAAAAACAGTAGAGAAGATTTGAGTCTTTTACTCTCAGTAGGTGGCAAGCCATAGAAACAGTTTTGTCTAATCTCCTTTCCTGTCACTTGAAGTGTTGGTTTGTAAATATTTGATTGCATGAAAGCATCAAGTTATCTGGGACTTATTCTCACTGGCTGGAACAGTTTCTCTGGTGGAGCATTTGCTTGCTATACTATCTGGTTAGCTCATATTCTGGGGACTCGACTTCTACAAAGTCTCCAAATTTCGTAAGCCTTTCAGAACAGGCCATTACTCAGGACATGAGCTGAAGCGGAGATAAGACCTCCAGTGTCTCCTCAGCCAATGCTCAGCAAGTCTTCTTGGAGCCAGGAAAGTCGGATCTTCTTCCACAAAAGCCTCCAGTTGTTGTAAACTGGCAGTGAGACCATGATGAAAGAAGAGATGAAACTGTTTTATCAGACTGCAGGTAACAGTCAACTAAAGTAAGCTGTCAAAATAAAGATACTTCAAAGAACAGGAGAAAAAGAATTTTCCAGGGACAGATTTCAGTGGGTGACATTAAAATTACACTCTAGTTGGGTGCAGTGGCTCACACCTGTAATCCCAACACTTTGGGAGGCTGAGATGGGAAGACTGGCCTGGTGGCGTATCCCTGCAGTTCCAGTTACTGAGGAGGCTGAGGTGGGAGGATGGCTTGAGCCCAGGAGGTCGAGTCTGCAGTGAGTCATGTTTGTGCCACTGCACTTCTAGCCTCAGTGACAGAACAAGACCCTGTCACAAAAATAAAATAAACAAATGAAAGAACACTGTTATCGGGAGCCACACAGAAGGTCGGGAAAGATGGAGCTTACCTGAGAATACCTAAGCAAGCCAGCGAGCAAGCTCTGGCTCTATTTTCCTGTGCTGTCAATTTCACATTCAGAGTTGAAGGGGCCTTGGAGAGAATTGTCATCCAACTTCCTCAGTGTAAGACGAGAACACTGAGCCCAGATAAGTAAATGACTTGTTGTAGGTTAGATAACCAGCTGATATCAGCACAGAGACTAGAAGGAACTCAGTTTAGTTTGGTCTTGCTTCCCTGGTATGTACGGGCCTCTCCCTATGCATAGGAGGGGAAGGCAGAGAGGAATCCCAGAAATCCTGTCATATGCTAGACTTTAGGCCATGATGTCTGGTGCTGTTTCTATAGAAAAGGTTTCAAAGTGCTATTATGATTCGAATATGAAAATCACTTATGCTCTTTAGTTCAGGAGACGTGGTGATCGATGCATGTTTTAGTAAGACAAAACACAAACTCTCACTAAATAACCACAATATAACTCAGATCTCCATTAAGACTTAAAAGAAAGTAAGCAGCTTATATATTTGAATACAGATGTTTCAAAACTATGAAGATCTAGCTTTAGATGGAAGATAAACCAAGTAGTATTAGCACATTGCATATGGGAGCCTGCAGCAAGATGAAAACCACTACAGGTATACATAATCACTGAAAAGTTTCTGGAACATCTACCATTCCACTTCACCCCTTTACAACAGTAGTCCCAAAACATCACAAGTCCAATACATAGGTTTCTCTAAAACCAAGGCTCTCACTAAATCAAATGTAATCAAAAGGGTATCTTTTTCTTTACACTTAAAAGAACAATCAGGCTAAACAAGTGTATTATTACAGAGGTCAGTAACTTTTTTTTTTTTTTAATGGGGCTCGATGCAGTGGCTCACACCTGTAATTTCAGCATGCTGGGAAGCGGAGCTGGGAGAATCATTGGAGGACAGAAGTTCCAGACTAGCCTGGGTGACATAGTGAGACCCTGTCTCTAAAAAAAACTGAAAAGTTAGCCAGGCATGGTGGCACGTGCCTGTATTCCCAGCTACTCGGGAGACAGAGGCAGGATTACTTAAGCCCAGAAGTGCAAGGCTGAGGTGAGCTATGACTGCACCACTGCACACCAGCCTGGGTGACAGAGAGAAACCCTGTCTCTAAAAAATAAAAAGAACACACATATACTCACCCCTAAGAGTCTAGGGTTTAGACACACCAAAACCATAATATTACAGGAAATATGGCTGTATTAGCAAGCGAGATACCTACATATTCTTGCCTATTTTTCTCTTCTCCTATTTTAAGTACTTAAGATCCTGAAATGGGGCTGGGCGCGGTGGCTCACGCCTGTAATCTCAGCACTTTGGGAGGCCGAGGTGGGCGGATCACGAGGTCAGGAGATCGAGACCATCCTGGCTAACATGGTGAAACCCCGTCTCTACTAAAAATACAAAAAATTAGCCGGGCTTCGTAGCAGGCGCCTGTAGTCCCAGCTACTCTGGAGGCTGAGGCAGGAGAATGGCGTGAACCTAGGAGGCGGGGTTTGCAGTGAGCTGAGATCGCGCCACTGCACTCCAGCCTGGGTGACAGAGAGAGACTCCGTCTCAAAAAAAAAAAATTCTGAAATGGAAAATAAAAAACGAAAAATGTTGGGGAGATACCAGCCTCATGCCTAGTAATTTCTCATTTAATCCTCACAACTGTTAGGTTGGATATTATTTAATTCAATTTATAGATGAGAAAATGGAAACAGAGAGGGTAACTCACTCAAGGCCACACAGCAAGTAAGTAGAAGAGTTGAAACTGAATCCAGATCATCTAAGTTCAGGTTCTTTTCACTACACCAACAGTTCTCAAAGTGTGGTCTGCAAACCTTAACTCCCAGGGATTCAAAACTATTGTCATAGGCTGGGCGCAGTGGCTCATGCCTGTAATCCTGGCATTTGGAGGCTCAGGCAGGAGGATGGCTTGAAGTTAAGAGTTGGGAGGCCAGCCTGAGCAACACACTAAGACCCCATTTCTACAAAAAATAATTTTAAAAAAATTATCTGGGCATGGTGGCATGCACCTGTAGTCCCAGCTACTAAGGAGGCTGAGATGGGAGGATCCCTTGAGCCCAGGAGTTTAAGGCTGTAGTGAGCTATAACTGCACCACTGCACTTCAGCCTGGATGACAGAGCAAGAACAGAGACAGACTGAAAAAAAGAAAAAAGAAAAAACAACAACAAAACAACAAAAAAACAAACTCAAACCCCAAAACTTTTCATAAAATTACTGAGACACCATATGCCTTTTCACCATGTTGACAATTGCACTGATGGTGCAAAATCAATAGAGGGTGAAGCTGTTGGTGGCTTAGCAGGAATCAAAGTTATACCAAATTTCATTAACACTGTATTTGTCACTGCTGCAGACTTGCAACAGACACTGCCAGTTTCACTTAAGAATGTCCTTGACGAAGCAGTAAATTTTAATAATTTTATGAAATCTCAACCCTCGAGTACACATCTTTTTAATATTTTGTGTGGAAAAAAGTTAAGTATGCATGAAGCAACCCTGCCGCATACCACAGTACCATGGTTGTGGCTGAAGGAAAAGTAGTAGCTACTTTTTTTTTTTTTTTTTTTTGAGATGGAGTCTCACTCTGACGCCAGACTGGAGTGCAGTGGCGTGATCTTGGCTCACTGCAACCTCCACCTCCCGAGTTCAAGCGATTCCCCTGCCTCAGCCTCCTGAGTAGCTGTGACTACAGGCACGTGCCACCATGCTCGGTTAATTTTGTATTTTAGTAGAGATGGGATTTCACCATGTTGGCCAGGATGGTCTCGATCGCCTGACCTCGTGATCCGCCCACCTTAGCATCCCAAAGTCCTGGGATTACAGACATGAGCCACCACGCCCGACCTTTTTTTTTTTTTTTTTTTTTTAATGGAAGACCATTTTAACATGAAAGAATGACTGGTAAGCAATTGCCATTCAGCTTGAATATTTGGCAATTATCTTCTCACTCAAAAATGAAAAAAAGTGAGCCTGTCATTTCAAGGAAAACTGTATTTGTTGCCAATGATAAAATTCAAGATTCCAAGGAAAAATTAGAATTTTGTGAAATTTGCATTTGCCATGGGACTTTTCTGAGATCAGTTGTGATATTAACAAATGTGACTTTTTGATATTATTATATAAAGAAAAGTGTCAATATTTGGAAGAACTCCATAATTCGGCAAACCAGTATTTTCCAAATGACCAATACAGGATATTACAAAATCATGCATGGGTAAAAGATACCACTCTTCACATAAAGTGTAAAATGGATCAGTGGATTTTTTAGTTTAACAGAGTACAAAAACTTCCTTGATATGATTTCAGATTCCACACTGCAGCTATCTTTGAAGGAACTATCACTTGCCAAGTTTTGTAGTAGTATCAGAGAAGAATATCCATAATTATCTGAAAAGGTTATTCAAATATTTCTCCATTTAAAAAATATGTATCCATGTGAAGCTGGATTTTCTTTATATACTTCAACATATCACCACAGGGCTGGACACAGTGGCTCACCTGAGGTCAGGAGTTCGAGAAAAGCCTGGCTGATGTGGCGAAACCCCGTTTCATGCTGAGGCAGGATAATCGCTTGAACCCAGGTGGTGGCGGTTGCAGTGAGCTGAGATTGCACCAGTGCACTCCAGCCTGGGTGACAGAGCGAGACTCCGTCTCAAAAAAAAAAAAAAACATGAAAGACTGTGTGCAGATGCATACATGAGAATCCAGCTGTCTTCTATTATGCCAGTCATTAAAGAGATTTCAAAAACTACATAAACCTCAATTTTTTAATTGTGGAAAATAGTGATTTTTCATAAAAATGTGATTTATGTTCACATGTAATTTGGTTTACTATTTTTAAATAAATTCATTTTTCTCATTTATCATATTTTCTTTTAAATTTCTAATATAGTAACTATTGATAGATATAATCCACATGAATACAAGCTTCTCCATAAAGTCTTTCATAATTTTTAAGAGTGTCAAGTGGTCCTGGCCAGGTGTGGTGGCTCATACTTATAATCCCACCACTTTGGGAAGGTGAGGCTTGCTTGAGTCCAGGAGTTTGAGACCAGCCTGGGCAACATGGAGAAATGTCATCTCTACAAAAAAATAAAAAATAAATTAGCCAGGCCTGGCGGTGCACACCTTTGGTCCCAGATATTTGGAAGCCTGAAAAGGGAGGGTCACTTGAGTCCAGGAGGTCAAGGCTGCATGAGCCATGTTAGTGCCACTGCACTCCAGCCTGGGTGACAGAGCAAGACCCTGTCTCAAACAACAACAACACAAAAAAACCAGATATATATTTTTAAAAAGTGGTCATGAGATCAAAAAGATTGAAAAGTGCTGCATTATGTCATGCTATTTGCCTTTAATATTTAAAATAATGATAGTAGAAAAAAATGTCTTTGTACAGATGCCTCCCTAAAAGTTTCTAAAAGATTACCAAAATGTATCGTAATGTGTTTTTGATTAGCATGTGTTCAGGCAGCCACAACCCTCTGATCACATGTACAAAGAAAAAGATCCCTTAAAATAAAATGGCTTAAATTACAGGTTGGTCCAAAAGCACTCTCATCAATTGAGGGGGAAAATCTAGAAAGAGAGCTCTACATACCTTAAATGATTTCAAACCAAGGCCTCTGCTGATGCTTAGGGAAGGATGATGTCTCACTAGTAAAAATAAGTGGCAAAACAAACATATTCCCTGACAGCTAAGGTTGAAGAAGTGTTTCCAATTAGTAACAAGAATTATCCTCGACATTATAGAGAAAATGGGAAACACCTACATTCAGCTACTTATCTGTCATGTTTTATGACATTTGTCATAAAACATCAAGAAGATAACAAGTTCAATTAAAAGGCAATTTTTAATCAGGATAGATCCTCTTATATTTGAAGTTGGTATTAAACCTTTGGTAAACCAGTCATTTAGCTTGAAAGAGGGCAGTAAAAAATAGAAGTAGCTGCTCACATGCAAATACAGAGTTTTATCATCTCCATTCCCAGGAGATGGCTATCAAAGAGCAAGTGGGATGGTATGGGTATCTCTTTGTTGCACCTGATATACATATATAGAGTTTGTAAACAAAGCCAGGAGTAGAAACAGGTTAATTTCTGCAAAGTACATTTGAATAGTCTTAATTTTTAAAATGTTTAACTAAAAGATGGTATAAACTACTAAGCATTTTATTATGCTTATTAGCTCCATCAGCCAAATGTGCCCCTGAATGACTGAAAACTAAGATATCCCAAGAATAAGTCAAATTACAAGTATATTTCAAAACCAAAATACAGAAAGTGCCCAAAGCAAGCAAGCCTTCTGAGCTAAAATGATGCTGGTAAAAGCACAGAAATGTTGGTATGTGAAGAAGCCCAGCACTGGGGACAGGAATAAGAGAGACATATGTTTCAATTAGGGTAGGATTAAAACCAAAGTTATCTTCAAGTGAGTCATAAAAGCTGGCCTATTAACCTCACTGAACTTTATAGTTAAAATAGCAAATTTTGTTATATATATTTCACAATTAAAAATCAATAATGTAATATACCGAAACCCATCTGATTATACACTTTAAATGGATGAATTATATGATATGTGAATATCTCAATAAAGCTGTTAAAAAAACAACAAACCTGCCCCATATGCTAGGGCAAGCCCACCTGCCAGCACTGTCATGAAGGTTTAGCCGTGTTGCTAGCGATGCTCCAATAAGCAGGAAGATGTCTGACAGTCACTGGCAGTAAAATTAATTACAGGCTCCTCGACTCCTCAACTTTTCTAATACAACTTGGACAAGACAAATCAACCAGAATACAAATAAAAAGTCACATACTTGGTTCCTTTAAGCTTATTTAATATTTGAACTCTTATTTTCTATTTTCCCAGACCCCAGAAAACAGAAAGTTTTTAGATGACCAATATTTTGTTCCAGAAACATACAGCCTTATCAGCTAATTCATAAAAGAGCTATTTTACAAAGGTACATCTGGATAATTAGAACAATAAAGTCTTTTAGGCATTTCAAAATGTGATCAGTAAAAATACATGATTATTAATAAAGTTTTTTTTAAAGATAGTTCCAGGTATTTTTTAAAAGCAATTTCTGTTAAAGAGTACATGATTGTATGGTGAACAAGGAAAATAAAATGTTCTAGTAGGAAGAGGCTTATTAAAAATAACCAACAGTGTGCATATTACAGTTACCATTTTTGGAGTATATCTGCTTAGCAGTTGGCACCTGGAAATGGCGGGGAAGGCTTCCTTCTAGGAGGAACTTTTTTTCCTACCAATTTATTATCAAAACCCTCAATACCAGTGGGAAAGGCGTAAGGAACAAGGCAAAAGGAACTCTTGAGGAAAGAAAAATTTTGCAGATGACTGAAAAGTGGTGGAAATGTCAGGAAAAAAATGATTTATAAAACAAAAATTGTAATATAAGGGGGAAAAACTAGCCATTAGGAAGCTGACTGTAAGGTCCTGCTAATTTTGTATTTTGAGGTCCTATGCACACAGTTCTCAATGGTGCCCTCTGTGACATACAGGGAAGGAAATATTGACCAAAGCTCTAGTAACTCAAAACCATACATTGACTTCAGAGAAGAAAGCTTCCACTTTGAAATATGGAAGCCCCAATGTATTACACCAAATTTACTAACATCAAAGAGGAAAAAAAGATGCCAGTAAAAGACAATTCACAGGAAGCATAATTGCTTTCCTTAGCTTCTAAAAATAATTTTTAAACGGACTTCTCTATTACCACAGTAGATCCTCCCTCCTACCCCAAAACCAAATAACAACAAAAACTTTTTAAAAAGGGGATTCATCCTTCCTAACAGTCATTAGAAGTTGCTGTGGGAAAAAAGAAAGCCAAAAAGCTTATGAAATATACCTCCCATGCAATATAATATAATATAATACATAGTTACAATTTCGGTTCTAGAAGTCAATATAATTCAAGCAGTCCAAGTTAGGTGATTTTAAAGTATGCAAAATATATAGCTTAGAAGGTAGTAATCACGATGTTAAATTACAGCACTTTGGGGGCTCGCTGATTTGCCTTGATTAACTGTTCTCTGAAAAGGAAGGAGACACTCTACATGCAATTTGCCACTTCACAGCGAAGGAGCCATTAAGCCCACAGAAGACAGCACAGTGTCACAGCAGGTCACTTCCACAGCTAAAATGCAGCCTGCTTGCTCTGGGAAGGTAGCTTTCTTGGTACACCACCCTTGTGCCCTTTAGCAGGGAAGTAGATTTCAACTTCTAGTCACGTCCCTTAGAGAAAACTCCTTTGATGATGACCAGTCTCACTCAAAGACAGGCTGCATATCTAATTCCATCATCCTGAAGGGAAGATGTCATAACCAAAGCCAAATGGATGTGATTATAATGACCAAAATGAAATGGAAGGCGTGGGAGGCCAAGTTGGGAGGGAGAAGAGAAGTTAGGTTGATAAGATAAAAAGAAAATTCAAAAATTATGAGATATTTTCAGAATTAGACTTCATCTTGGGGCTTTGTTTGAAAATCTAGATATGAATTTATTTGAAAGTACTAGAGCTATGGTCAAAGTATTTTTCCAGTTAGTCCTGTTAAGAGTTCCAAGGAGAAACTGAACTGCAGGGAAAGCAAATAATTACTAAGGACAAGATACTGGCTGAACTAGAGAAACTGAAACTTTGCTAACCTACAAGCTTCTTAATTGAGTGCTAGAGAATTACATAATTACCCTGTAGTGTGTGAAGTTAGGAGGAAAGTTTTTATATTTACTTTTTTCCTGATTAATTGCCCCCCCCATGGTGTTAGTGTCAAGTGGCTACAGGTGTAACCCTTTTAATTGAGAATGACATTATTTCTAGCAGCACAATGTAACCATTTGGTTTTTACTTGTTCCTCCTAAGACATACAGAAAGTTCCAAATCCCAAGCTTCATTTATATATTAGCTTCTGCTTCTAAAATTTTTAATCCCATTCTGAGTTAAATTATACTTGGCTTATGACTAAAAATATAATTCCAATTTATAGATGAGGTCTAAAGATCCAAGTTGATCTACCTAAAAACACAGATCAGTTTAGGACAGAAACAGAAATCTGGACATAGATAAATAAACTTGCTAAGTCGTAGTGGTGTTTATAAAAGTAGATGGGCATCCCTTACCATTTGTGGTGAAAAAATAATCTTTGGGCTGCAGGGAAGCATTAAAATTACATCCTGGCAACCCACAGAGTTCAGAGGGCACCAATGAAAGATGTGAGCAATGGATGAACTCCTTGTTTATTAACAGAATTTACAGACTTCATTTTAGTTGGCAAAAATACTTCAAAACATATATACCTAATGCACAAGGAAAACCAAAGAAAGTCAATATGATTGAAGGAGTTCTCAAATTACGATTCTGAAACATCCTCTGTAGGGTGCTGCTAATGCTACTGTTCATCCTAGAGCAGGCAGTTACCAACACCTTGCCTGCAGTGTCCAGTGTATGTGATGGTCTGCAATTTTTAAGGTCAATCATGGCCCAGTGTGGAAAGAGCTGTAGCAGTGAAGTCAGAGGAAGTGCTTCTGGAGCTGGTGCGAGCAGTTCTGCCTTCACCATATCTTTCTCCACTCCACCCTTGGCTCTCCTTTTGACTCAGGGCCCTTTGGCACCATCAGTGCAAAAATTAGAGTCAAACCTCCAGGTACTAAAATTTTACTGGCCTTATAATCAGCAGTACCCGTGGCTAATGATAGCCATGATTCAACTCAGTAGTGATTCAGTTAGATAACCTTCCCAAACTCTTTACCCACTCCCATCCCACCCCTTCCTTAGCAACTCCCACCCCTGCCACTATCCGAAGCATTTCCATGTTTTTACTTCCTGCTCAATCTGCAGGGACAGTTTTACACAAGTGCCAATGTCTAATGTATAATTATAAAAATGAAATGATACCAAGAATAACAAATTTATAGTCAAGAAAATAAAATTTGCTTTCCTCTCCCACCCAAATCCCAACCCTCAATAGAAAAGACGACAATGGAAGAAAACACACCCATTTTCAAGTGCCTGCTATTTAGTACATTGAGGATTCCTGTTAATTGTGGTTGATCCCAGCTACAGAGAAGAGGTGCTTGCCTCAGGGTGGGAGGAAGCCCATCCACTCTCTGACCACACCACCTGGGCATATAAGAGCCACAGGGCATAGCACACCTTTGAGGTGACCCTCAGAGAAGCAGCCTACCGGACAGCAGGGAGCTTGGAATACAGTTTAGTGAAGCAAGGTGCTTCTCCCTTCCCCTTCTCACTTCCTTCTCTTCTTCACCTCTCTACCCAACTTGCGCATACCCCATCCTGAACTCTTTGCTTCAGGAGCAGTCGATCCTTGGGTGTACTAAAGACAAAGGGCTAAAACTCTCACTACTCAATTAAAACAAAACAAGGCAAATAAAAATTAAAATGTGCTTTCAAATACGGAATGAAGTCAAATAAATACATCTGATTTTCTCTTTTTCTTAAATCTAAGTACAATTTCATATCCTACACCCAAAGCTCTATACATTTGGTTTTTATTCTGAATCAAAATGAATTTCCGATAGTGAGGAGAGTAGAGTGAGGGAATGGATGTTCCCTCACTAACAGATTAGTGCAGCTGCCACACTGTGAAGAACTAGTCCCACTCTGGGCACCTTGGGACATGGCTAATCCCAGGTGGTTCACAGGCAGATCCTCTGTCACACTCTCTCTGCATCCACACTGGAGCCAGGATGTGGTGAGACATGGCCGATACTCCAAATCCAACAACCTGCAGTCACCTCCAGGACATGCGGCTCTAACTTTTATCTGAGAAGAATAAAGAGACATGGAAGTGATATTAAGAAAAAGAATATATTAACATTGCAAAGAATACCCATGACATCTGTGGGTGTGGTTCAATCTTTGTTTCTGAATCAGCATGTAAGCAGATGAATACAAACTGCTGCATGGAACACAGATCCATCTGCAGTCAGGGGAGACACCAGCCACACTGTCAGCAGAGGCAAGTGCACCAACATCAGATGAGGCCAAATCCTCCACACTAGGGAGTCACAGCAGCACCAGTAAGCCTCACACGGAATCTGTGATTTACCAGGCTTCCCACCGCTCTGCCTTCTGCTTTGAAAAGGTGAAAAAAGAGAGAAGAGAGGATGGTATGGGAACTAACAACTGCAGTTCCTCTTAGAGAAGAGTAGAGTTAGCAGGCATGAGCTTCCGCTTGATATATGATGTTTAGAAACAGGCAGTTCTTAAAAGACAGAAAAGAAATGGAATCTCAGAAGGTTTTCATTTCAAAGGATGATAAGTCATTTCATTCAGTGAAGGATGATTAGTCTAGAGTGGGGAACCCATAACTTTTACATACCTGAGTGCTTGTCTGTGAGGGCTGATCCAGCCAGCCTTTGGCAAAGAATGGTGTAACTTTCCTCCACCTTCTGTGAAATAAAACCCATAGGTTTTTTTATTCAAACATCATGAAAACAAAACAAAAACTTCTGAAAACAGAAAAGAAGGCCTTTTTACATTACAGGTACAAGCCCCCAAATTTCAAAAATACTAATTTCATCATTAAAAATTTTGTTAGTGGGAAGTAAAAAGTAAATTTCATTCCTTTTAACAATTTCTCCATTGAACGAATAACTTAGTATTTTCCCATGTAAAAAGAGAGTAGAGGTGGTAATCATAAATGCAATTCTCCCACCCCGAAGAGTCACCCTGCACATGGTCCTGTCATCGTGTGCATGAGCTATAGTCATGCAGCACAGAAAGACAAGGCAGCCTGCATACATTATGATGGTCCCTTAAGACTATGGGCGGGGCGCGGTGGCTCACGCCTGTAATCCCAGCACTTTGGGAGGCCGAGGCAGGTGGATCACCGGAGATCAGGAGCTCCAGACCAGCCTGGCCAACATGGTGAAATCCCATCTCTACTAAAAATACAAAAATTAGCTGGGGCCAGGCGCGGTGGCTCAGGCCTGTAATCCCAGCACTTTGGGAGGCCAAGGTGGGTGGATCATGAGGTCAGGAGTTCGAGACCAGCCTGGCCAACATAGTGAAATCCCATCTCTACTAAAGATAGAAAAAAATTAGTTGGGCATGGTGGCAAGCATCTGTTATCCCAGCTACTTGGGAGGTTGAGGCAGGAGAATGGCGTGAACCTGAGAGGCAGAGGTTGCAGTGAGCCGAGATTGCGCCATTGCACTCCGGCCCGGGTGACAGAGCGAGACTCCATTTCAAAAAAAAAAAAAAAACAAAACAAAATTAGCCAGGCATGGTGGTGGCACCTGTAGTCCCAGCTGCTTGGGAGGCTGAGGCAGGAGAATGGCGTGAACCTGGGAGGCAGAGCTTGCAGTAAGCCAAGATCGCGCCACTGCACTCCAACCTGGGTGACAGAGTGAGACTCTGTTTCAAAAAAAAAAAAAAAAAAAGAAAAAGATAAACAATGCCAATCTCAACTTTTTACCCAGGCCTATTCATGGATAATAGTCAAAGAAAACATACAAATCTAGAACCTGGACAAGTTTATTGACATCAGCATTTTGATCACCCTATTCTTCGCCTCACTAAATGTTTCTTACAACCAAGTCCTATGGATGTGGAAGTATAAGGTACCTTTAAGTGTTCAAGGTCAGCCTCTATCTTATGAATGTACTCCATGATCTGGCTCTGCGAATCTGCACAAGAGGAGGGACTCTGGATCTCAAAACAGGAATCCTCCATAGCTCCCCAGCGCTGATGGACCAGAAATTCAGGGGTGAATGGTGAAACTGCCCCATCAGAGTGAGTGTTCTGAGGAGAATGTTGCTGCTGGTGGGTGGATTCCATAGCAGGGATGCCTGTCATGGGCTGCAGGGTAAGTGAGGACGCAACCTCCTCATCTGTGGAACTCTCCTGCACTGGGTCATAGCCATCAAGGATCAAATAGTTTCCTATGGATAGAGACAGAATAGTTTGATAAGACCAGTGCTGCCATTAGAAAACAGAAATAGCACAGTGTGCTGACAACTTCAACTTGAAAAGTTATTAAGAGAGGGAAAAGCCATTAATTCCTGAGTTTAGTTTTAGGTACATCAGAATTTCCTCACATCAGATGAAAGCTAAACTCTGCAAACTTTCATGGTAATTTCCAAAAATTTTCATTTCAAAAGTTTAAAGCTGGAAACTACAGTGCCTAAATGATCTTGCCACCACTTCCCCTGCCAAACGCCTCTCTTGCCCCATCTCCTGCCATTGCCTCCGTCACCCAGTGTTCGATCACCACAAAAAGCTTGCTCTTGACGCAAAGCCTCTGCCCCACTCTGCTCTCTGCTGGAATAATCTGCTCCCAGGTACCCACCTGGCTTTATTCCCTCATTTCATTGAGGTCTCTGCTCAAATGCTACCTCATCAGAGGTCCTATTCCCTGATCACCCTGTTTGCCTTCATTACTCTCTGTCCCCTTAGTCTGACTTATGTTTCTTCCTAATACTTCTGAAGTCTATTTATTTGTTTACGTATTTACCATGCTTCTTTCCTCTAGCTTCATGAGAAGAGGGGATTTTTCTGTGTTTTATTCACTGCTATATCTCCCTGCACCTATGATGAGGTCTGGTACGGAGTAGATTCAGTATTTATCAAATGAAGGAATAAATACTGCACTTGGGTGAACACACACACATAAACACACACACACCTCGAAACCAACACAACACCCATTTCAACATACGGGACAGTTAGCAATGATCAAAATCAAAATCAAAGTGTAAGTGTGAAAGATACTTGCCTGAGATGCGTAAATTAACATCCTTCTCTTCCTTGTTAACTGCTCCATCACCTTCTGATGGATTCTCATCACTATGTGCTTCACGGGCATCAAAAAAGTGCTCTCCACTGTCATCAAGACCCCCTTCTGGCTCCATGGTAGGCATCTCTGGGGTCATAATCATGTGGTCCATTACTAAAATGTTACTTGCCTGGCTATCCTGGGGTGCCAGTCCCACTGAATCCCGTGGAGCGGAAGATTCAGTTGAAGTCCGAGGACTGTAACAAGTTGCAATGTCACCAGTTCCAGTTCTAAAGGGCATATGTCCTTCACCAGAATGATAGGCCTTAATATTTTCAGAGTTCTGGATGACACTGTCTGTCTGCGGCCCCTGAGAGGCTGTCCTATATCTTGGGAAATGTTGCCAGTCTTCCTGAGCGCTCTTCTCAGTCAAACCGAGCTGCTGCACCAGCAACTGCTTCAACAAACCCACTAAACGATTTAGGAAGGAGGCGGGAAAAAAAAAGCATATTCACAACTATAACCTCAGGCTGCAAGAATTAAATTAGCTGAATTATCAATTATCTTTAAAAGTATCTTTTAATGACATATTAAAATGTTAATTAATTTCATACAATCATTTTATTTCATACAATCATTTTCCATTTTATTTTGAAGATTAAATAAAGCACCGTCTTTTAGAGAAGATTTACCGTTAAACTATACTTGAAAAGATCTAAGCATTCTGAATAGGGAGGTACTCCTATTTAGAACTCCTGAATAACCAATATCATGCCTCTATTTTTTCTTCTATATAACTAGAATAATACCCTAAAGGTACTTCTTAAGAATGTTGAAAGGCTGTGTTAAGCTGGACAGAAAAAGCTAAAAGTTCTGCTTTTTCCAGATCCAGACACTATATGCATATTATTTCCTCTAATTTCATGAGATACATACATATACTAAAAATAAGAACCAATTTAATTTTGAATGGGCCCAAGTGTATGCTATGAGGTCACCCAGACAATGATAGAGTTACTGGGACAATATTAGTCAAACCATCAGAAATCATTAAGACTGTTAATTCAGGAGAATGTATAAAAAATAATGTAGTTTTAAATAACCAATTCTCTGCTCTCATCACTAGCTTAATGTCTGTCATGTTTCTTTAGGCAACAAGTTCCCCTCAGGTCTCTGATCCTGTCCTTCTGCTCTACAATCACTTCCTGAGAGATGCTAGGAAGTCTCATGGCTCTGATGCTCACATCTCTATCTCTTCCTAACCTCTCTCTAAAGTTTGACTCCTAAAACTCTAACTTCCTGCTATTTACTCACTCTTTAATGTTTTGTCACTCATTATCTTAATCTTGACATGCTTTAAAACTGAGCCTATAATTCTACCAAATCAAAAAAAATAAAAAAGAAAGTACAATGGAAGGAGGTGGGGGAAGCAGTGGTAGTCCTTTTCTGACTCTTATTTCTGACAAGATTAATGAAATTATCTCTAAATATTCCCTTTCCTTTGACCTCACATCCAAACAAGTCAATTGTTTTAAGCACTTGATGACTTCTCACTTCCTTCTTATTCCTTTTGATAACATTCTAGTCCAAACTCTTTAAGTCTCAGGCCAGACTATTACAATAGTTTATTTAGTAAGTACACCATTCCATACCTGTTTCCATTCAAATCCTTCCACAGCTCTCAGCCAGATTAATCTTGTTTCATACCTTTAGTCATATGCTGGTTTAGAAATTTCAAATGGTTCTCCCCAGCCAGAGAAATTGTTCTCAGCCTTTTTCCCACCTCAGTACAACTGAGAGATACGCTATCCTCCCATTGTAACAGTGATTCTGAACCAGGCTGGGGGGTGGGGAGCTAACAGAGTGGCGTGTGTGTGTGTGTGTGTCTGTGGCATGGGCCATTGTAGAGAATACTATAATCTCCACAATAAAACCAGAAGAATAAGTGGAGTTTGATAAATCCACATACTTTAAGGATGGCACATCAGTGCCATACTTAATAAGTATCTGTAATAAGTTATGAATAAAACTTACAATTTCTTAGTGCATCCAATGCCCATCGTTCTTCTGAGACAGGCAGGTGTGAATCTGGGATTGTGATTTGATAATCTTCTCCAACTTCCTTTAGTGTCCCATCTGTATGTTGTTCCTTTGCAAACTGTCTCTCAGCCACAAAGAGATCACGTACCTCTGATTTCCCAGAAGTACTCAGTGAATGAGACTGAGGTTTTGATGATATTAAGGTAGCTTCTAATCCCAAATCTCTGTCTGTCCAATGGAATAGAAAAGGTAGACTACAGCTAAACAAAGCTTTTAACTTTTAACATGAAGCATTCAGGCAAGAATCAGAAAAACAACTCCATAAACTACAGAGATCATCTGTTAAGCAAAATACACAGCACATAGAGCAGTGTTATACTGACACACAGAAGGCTCAAAAGCAAAGTTTGTTAAACTGAATCTCTGATGCTGGAACCTGCATAAATCAAACAGTATTAAAGTTGCTTTGCATTTTATTTTATTTTATTTCATTTCTTTCTTTCTTTCTTTTTTTTTTTTTCTTTTTTGGCATTTTGGTCTTAGTTGCCCAGCCTGTAGTGCAATGGCACGATCTTGGCTCACTGCAACCTTTGCTTCCTGGGTTCAAGCAATTCTCCCTGCCTCAGCCTCCCAAGTAGCTGGGATTACAGGCACCCACCACCATGCCTGGCTAATTTTTGTATTAGAGACAGGGTTTTGTCATGTTGGTCAGGTTGGCCTCTAACTCCTGACCTCAGGTGATCGGCCTATCTTGACCTCCCAAAGTGCTGGGATTACAGGTTTGAGCCACTGCACCTGGCCAGCATTTTAACAGATAATAGAGCACATTCTCCCTTGAACTTGTCAGAAAAGTGTACCTGGACTCTGCAAACCAGTGACTGAAATGCCATGCTGTTCCTCTTTTAATTTTGAAGGATCTTCTTCATCATTATCTCCTCTGTAAAGGAAAAAAACAACAACAATCTTTTAGCTTCCCGAGGTACCTAAACATCATTGCAACAAAATGTAATAGTTATCCTAGTCTTTTCCAACCCAAAACATAAAATAAGTCCTACTACAATGCAAAGGAACACTCACTCGCCAGGTGTTGACTGGGGTAATGGAATTGGCTTTGTGGATTGCTCCTTCACTGATGCAGCCATCCGACAGATTAGGTCCTGCCAGCTTCAGAAAGTTGGAAAGAAATCCAAAATACAAAAAAGAAACAACAAAAGAAATATCCTTTAAATATACTCACAAAACAAAAAGAAAAACAGAACTAAACAAAAACCAATCAACCAACCAACCAAAAAAAAAAACCACTCCACTCTGCCAGAGAATATCTTTATTTTGGCAACACACTATTAAGGTGAGAGTCCAAAACTATACCTTAAGAAAAATCTAACGTTATGGAGACATTACCCATTAAAAAAACTTCAGCTGACATTTTCCATATTTTTTTCTTTAGGAAATAAACTTCCAGAATAGAATCAAAATAAAAGGCATCAATCTAAAAAAGAACAATTTCATAGTAGAACGTCTCTAAAAGAGTAGAAGTGCTTGGTTTCCATACATTATAAAAACAAAGTTAAGTTTATGGAGTATTATGCTTGGGATAATGCAAATAGTAGCTATAGCAAGGTAGCCATATCTAATACATACACAGTCTTTTCAGAAACTGTCTGTGCCACCAGTTCATAAATCTGAGCTCCATTGTCTGACATGGAGATGACGAATAAAGCTTTGTTATCTGGAAAAAACAAGACAAGATTACTCTAACACTCTGATCTTGGGAGACCATGAGGGATGTTTTTAGAGTCTTGAAATAGTCCTCTCCTTAAACTAGATAAAGGTTACATATATTTACTTTAAAATTCATCAAGATGTACAGTTAAAATTTGTGCAACTTACCATATTAACCTATTTATTGTATTATATTTATTGTACTTCAATAAAACAAAGATTATACAAATAAGCACTAATTCCACAATAATTCACTAGAAACAAAAGGATGTCAAAAATCCAAATTACTGGCTGGGCATGGTGGCTCATGCCTGTAATCCCAGCACCTTAGGAGGCTGAGGCAGGTGGACTTCTTTGAGCTCAGGAGTTCGAGACCAGCCTGGGCAGCATGGCGAAACGCTGCCTCTACAAAAAACAAAAAAATTAGCCAGGCCATGGTGGTACACGCCTGTAGTCCCAGCTACTCAGGAGGCTGAGGTTGAAGAATTGCTTGAGCACGGGATGCAGAGGTTGCAGTGTGCCAAGGATGCACCACTGAACTCCAGCCTGGGTGACAGGGTGAGACCCTCGTCTCAAAAGAAAAAAAAAAAAAAATCCAAATTACCAAATGAACTGCTATTACTCTTTTGCATTTATTTTGAACTGCTCTTTTGCTAAGTTGTTAATAATATTCAGTGAATAGTGGAGAAAAGAGATCACAAATTTATTTTGCCACCATGAAACTAACAAGTTTTAAAAGGGACCCCTTTGTTAATAGAGTTAAAATATAACTTGCCAGTCAAATTTGATTTTTAATCAAAATTCCATCCATCTCTTCAGTTTTTATTTTTTTTCTCACCAAATCAAAAAACATACCACCCTAAATGAAAGGCTTTTCACTGGGATCTATCAATGATTTGAACATAAAGAACCAAAGTAATAGCATAAAAATTTTCAAATACAGAAAACCATTCACAGAATCTAGACACCCTAAATAACTTTGGGGTATAAACTCTTAAGTCTCTTTCTGAGCAGTAAAATTCATGTAATTTGCTTAATAATATAAAAATAGCAAGACTCTATGCCACTTGTGTTACTTAAATAGCAATGAGTATCTTATGCAACTTCACAATGAATCTGGAAATTAGTATCCTTCAGTGGACATACTTGCCTGTTGCCACTTGTCGAACCAACACTGTACTCAACTTAATGACAGGGCTAAACGTATGTTTGCTATCAGCTGTAGATGCCAGAATCTTACTATGACACCTTAACACCAGTCTATCATCCTGCTTTTGTAACAATACAAGAATGTCTTCCAGCAGCAATGTGTATAAATCTAGAAATAAAAGTACAGAAAAAAATGGTAAGTACAGAAATTGGGACGTCTTTGGTTAACTTTATAATGATTCAACAGAGGAATTTTATTTCTGTTAAAGCTACAAAATTTTCAAAATTGACTTGTATATTATCTTTTAAAATTTCATTTTCAATAATTCATTTTTATTGTATTTCACTAAAGTGTCAATCTGTGACCAACAGGAAATAAAAAACAACAAGCTGGGTGTGGTGGTGTGCGCCTATAATCCTGGCTACTAGGGAGGCTAAGGCAGAAGGATCACTTAAGCCCAGGAGTTCGAGGCAGCAGTGCACCATGACTGCATCTGTGAATAGCCACTACACTTTAGCCTGGGCAACATAGTAAGACCTTGTTTCTTGGAAAAAAAAAAAAAAAAAAACCTGTTCCTCATCACAGACAGTTTAAGAAGTACTGGTCTAAAGAAAGCTTACAAAGCATATTAAGACTTACTAGAATATAAGAATGATGGAAATAGGACTAAATCAGATCTCTGTTACATTCCTAAATGAATATTTAACACGTTACATATAATGAAATAACACAAGCAGATCTACAAATGTACAAATAACACGAGGTAGCACTGCTAACTGCTGAGAGAATGGTTCTCTCCTCTTCCTTTTGTCATAGGAAACTCCTATTTCTTCCCTTTTGCCACTCTCCCCAAAACTAACAGACAATATCAGACCTACCAATAGTTTTATCTCTATTCACCTTCCAAACCAATGGTCCTTCATGAATCATCTTCCTTTTTGTTAAATCCAAATTCTGGCAAAATAAAGAAAATCATGCACAAATAATTTCCAAGCACTCAGTAACATGATATTCTATATAATACAGTCTCTTTTAAAGAAATTCTTAATATAAAATACACCATTTACATCAACTATCATTACTGCTATTTGTCAGTTCTTGAAAATGGCACAAAGGCCATGTTAAAGTAATCTGCATACGATTTTCTAAAAAGGAAAAGGTATCTTGCAGAAAAACATTCAGGAGTACTATCTTCCAAACCTCATTCTAAACAGATAATAACAGATTATGAAAATCAAGTTACAAACATTCAGCCACTAGAGTCTCAACATATCCTTTAATTTTTCTATGAATAATTGGATGAGCATGGTACACATGCTTGTCTATAAGAAAGTGGCTTCTGAGTTCCAAGGCTCTAATTTCAAAGAAAGTTCTAAGAAATAGTACTCATGAAAAGTCCAGGTACTACTTAGGCTTGGTCTAAATATTAACAACTTATTAGTAAGAGAATCATCTTTTAGTATTAGC
Organism: Theropithecus gelada; assembly: GCF_003255815.1. Classification (NCBI taxonomy): domain Eukaryota; kingdom Metazoa; phylum Chordata; class Mammalia; order Primates; family Cercopithecidae; genus Theropithecus; species Theropithecus gelada. Next base: position 112,013,762 of record NC_037682.1, on the reverse strand, counting down.
AGCTCTAGAAAACTCTCATTCTTTGGAAGTTAAGGGGAATAAGCACATTTACAAGCTTGTTGACAAAGTATTAATATATGACATAAAAGTCTATTTTAACGGCCACCAAATAAATCTGCCAAAACCACCACCTAGTGAAATGGTACAAAAAGACTTAAAATCCGAAAAAGTTAGCACATAAGCCCACATACTAGAAGTGGCAATTAGTAAACATTCTACTATTGTTCCTATAATGGTTCCAACTTTTATGCTTTCGAAGACCCTCATGAGAAAATAATACGTTATCTTGTGTTATTAAATGACCTGGAAAGTTACCATAGTAAACAGTCCTACCCTTATTTAAACTACAGAACACCGGCTGGACATGGTGGCTCATGCCTGTAATCCCCGCACTGTGGGAGGCTGAGAAAGCAGTGCTTGAGCCCAGGAGTTCTGGACCAGCCTGACAACACAGCAAGACCTTGTCTTTACAAAACACAGAATTAGCTCGGCATGGTGGCATATACCTATAGTCCTAGCTGCTAGGGAGGCTGAGGTGGGTGGACTGGCTGAGTCCAGGAGGTCAAGGCTGCAGTGAGCCAAGATCGCACCACTGCATTCCAGCCTAGGCAACAGAGCGAGACCCTGTCTGAAACAAACAAACTACAGAACACAATACAATTAAATTTTATAATAATTAGTGTCCCTTAGTCTCCTGCCAATTGCTGTCATGTAATATTACAGTTTCATGCAAGACATTCCTCCAATGAAAGACTAATCTTCATACAGATCATGCATTTAAAAGGCAGCAAAAAAATCATAAATACAGATAATCTATGATACAAGAACTCCTTCAGGTGATGTATATTCCTATTGAGATGTTAATTACCTGCCAGGTCTTTAGCAAATTTTATTTTATTTTTAAAATTATGATTAGACCATCTCTCACCCTGAGCTCTTCAACATTTGGGTACTCTGACAACTTCAGGCTGGAGGTATCAAGGCGACGCTGATAATCTTCGAGGCGCTGAAAATTAGGCAGGGTGGAACCAAGGTTAGTGCTTTGGTCATTAATGACATTTCTGAATCAAACTTAGCATTTAAAATCTCCATTTTACTGAGCTCTTTGCAATGCTAGACAGGACTGAAAACTCACTCTCTTCCCTCGGCTTTGGTGATATTATACTCTCCTAGTTTTCCTCCTACCTCTTTGGGTTTTCTTTCTCAATCTTCTCTTCAAAGTCATTGGTCTCTTATTAGCTTATATTTACTTTCTGAATGTGTAAATCATGCACACAGTACAAAATTCAGATGGTGACATAAGGCAAAAAATAAAAAGTCTCCCTCTAACCTTGTCCTATTGCCCCACCTCCCTCAATTTTCCCTAAAGAAGCAATCACTAATATCCATTTCTTGGGTAGCCTTTGAGAAAAATTATATGTAAATAGATATGTATATCTCGATTTATACATGCATATATAAGTATGCTAGTCTTCGTGCACGTTGTGTGTATGTGTCCTTTTTTAAAACAAGATATGGTAGCATAATATATTCATATATGCATTCCTTTGGTATTCCTATATGTTTTCCTCATTGAAATGGTAGAATATATTCATATATGTATTCCCCCGTGTGTGTGGTGTATGACTTACAAATATATCTTGGAGATTGTTCCACATGAGCACATATAGAGAGTTATTTCATTTTTTATAAATGACTATAGGATATAAAACTGTAAATAAACTATAATTTATTTCATTACGCCTTACTGATGGGCATTTAAGTTACTTCAGCTCTTCTATAACAAACAATACTGTAATAAAGTGGACTTAAATATATGTCTTTGTATACCCGTGTAGGATATCTGTAGGATGAATTTCCAGAACTGTTGGATCAAAGGGTAAGCACATTCCCCCTCAAAATCATTTCCAAATTTTACATGGAAAAGTCTGAATGAGCATAGTGAACACCTACATATTACCATCTACATTCTACAATTAACATTTGCTCTATTTGTTTTATCATATATCTATTTATTCATCCCTCTATCCATCAGTCCATCTTATTTTTTGGATGTATTTCAAAATAAATTACAGACATAAGTACACTTTACCTCTGAACATTTAAGTATCCATACAGTTTTTTTAAAAAGTAAAATTTGCATACAGTAGAACACACATTTTAAGTGTGTGTTCCATGAATTTTGACAAGTGCTTATACATTTGTGTAACCTAAACGTCTATCAAGATAGAAAACTTCACCCCAGAAAGTTTCCTCATACTTCTTTCCAGTTAATTTCTACCTCCACATCCCCAGTGGTAACCAGTTTTCTGTTTTCTTCCTACCATAGAATAGTTTAGTCTCTCTTAGAAGTTCATATAAATAGAATCATAGGGGCCGGGCGCGGTGGCTCAAGCCTGTAATCCCAGCACTTTGGGAGGCCGAGACGGGCGGATCACGAGGTCAGGAGATCGAGACCATCCTGGCTAACATGGTGAAACCCCGTCTCTACTAAAAATACAAAAAACTAGCCGGGCGAGGTGGCGGGTGCCTGTAGTCCCAGCTACTCCGGAGGCTGAGGCAGGAGAATGGCGTAAACCCGGGAGGCGGAGCTTGCAGTGAGCTGAGATCCAGCCACTGCACTCCAGCCCGGGCTACAGAGCAAGACTCCGTCTCAAAAAAAAAAAAAAAAATAGAATCATAGGTATGTACTCTTTTGCCTGTTTTTTTTTTTTCCATTCAGCATGTTTGTGAGATTTGTCCATGTTGTATGCCTTAGTGGTACATTCTTTTTTTTTTTTTTAATCACTCAGGGCATTCTCTTTTATAAGTGTACCACAGTTGGTTTATCCATTCTGTTGATAATTCTTGGGCTGTTTCTAGCTTTTTGCTATTATGAACAAAGTTGCTATAAGCATTCTTGTCTGTTTGTGGATGTATCTTTATCCTCAGATAAAGATATATTTTATTATTCAGAAAATCTAGGTCCATTTTCTTATGATTGACATTCCTACTAAAGTTAGTTAGTTAATTTGTTATCTGCTATTTCCAGCAGGCACAATGGATAACCAGCCTGAGTATGCCAGCTCATCTATACCAGGAGTCTGCAAAGTTTTTAGTAAAAGGTCAGTTAGGTTTTGCAGGCCATATAGTCTCTCTCAGTTATTCAGTTCCACTGTTTTGGAACAAAAGTAGCCACAGATAATACATAAATGATCAGGCTCTGTGTAGTAAAGAACTCTAATATGGTTCATTTCTCTTGAGCAAATCACTAGGAACAGAACTGCTGAGTCAAAAGGTAGATATAAGGGTATGTACAGAGTTTTAATCTAAATAAATATTGCTATATAACCCTCTGGGATTTTATCATTTTACACTCTGAACAGCACAGTTGAAAGTACTAGTTTTTCTATAGCCTCACCAAGACAGTTGTAATCATACTTAGCTCCTAAGAAACTACATCCATGTTCATGGATTCAATTAGCCTCTGTATGCTCACAATCTTACATTTCTATCTTCAACATGGTCCTTACAGGTGGACCCATATAGCCAACTGCTTACTGTACAGTCTACCTGATAGCCCAAAGTGACCTCATCATCTTCCCCACAAATCTGGGGCTTCTCCACTCATCCTGTCCATTCAAATATGCAATCCAGAAACCTGGGGGTTTATTCTTGACATCACTTTTCCTTCAAATCCTTCTTCAAATCAGTCATCAAGTCCTGTCAATTTTACCTTCTAAATACTTCTCCAACTTCTCTAAGCTGCCATCAGCTATCCTAGATTGCTGCAAGATTAATAAATGGGCTCTTACATCCACTATCCTTCAACTCATTCTCCATAGAGTAGTAGGGGTGACATTTATATAATGAAAATCTGACACTATATTCTTACTTGTCTATGCTGAATTCCTACTGCTCTTAAGAATAAAAAAATCAAAATTTTTAATCTGATCTCTAGGGCCTTTATGAGTTGGCCTTGGTCTACTTTCCCTCATTTTATGCCACTCTGACTTTGCTTTTTAGGCATGATCCACACTCATTTAAATTTTCAACTCCTCCAACAGACCATGCTTTCTTTTTCTGTCAGAACTTTGGTATACATTGCCTCTACCTCTAGGGTTGCACCCTTCACATCATTTTGGTTCACTTCCACTTATCCTTCAGAGCTTGACTCAAGTGTCAATTTCTCAAGAAAATTTCCTCTAATAGGCACCACCTAACATCCCCAAACTAAGCTAGGCCACACAGTTATATATCATAGCATCTTGAAATTATCCTTGATAGCAGCTATCACAACTGATACAAAATATCCGCACTATAATCCTGTTAAATGCCTTTCTATCCTCCTAGCAAACGAGCTCAGTGTGGGCAGATACTGTGCTCATTTTCTCAACTACTCTGTACCCTATACCCAGCATACAGTAGATGCTCTATAAATATCTGCTGAATGAACAGATAAATGAAAGAGCAAACAAGCAGCCTGAGATGTTCCAAAAAGTCAAACACAACTCTGATATTCTATTATAAATTGATCTTGACCTGCCTACTACGCCAACAGTAAACAAATGTTTTCCCTGTCCATTAGGTAATGATAGTTGTACAATTATTTCACAGATCCCAGGTAATACTAATTTAATGTTCTCTCAATGTTATCCCGTATCTTCTTGTTTTCCTTTTTTACCTGCTTGTTTTCTGCCTCCTTGACAGCCTGATTTACATAATTTAAGATCTGACGACAGTGATCTGCAGCTTTCTTCACCTTCTCCCTTTCTGTTGGCCATTCTAAATATGGGGAAGAAATCAAAAACGTAAAATAGAGGAAATGAGCAGAAAACCATAAAAATATATGTAAATGAGATTTCATTTCATTTCAATAGTTTTAAGAGCAAAAAATAGACCTTGAAGATTTTTGTACCAGCTTAAAGCCTCTGTCAGAGTCTCAATTCAAGCTGTCCTTGGACAGGTAAAACTTCTAACAGGACTTTAAAACATAAATTCTAATATTTAAAAAAGAAATCACAGTACAGAACCTGAAATCCAAGAAGAGATGCTTTACATGAAGCACCAGGACCACTATATTACACACTCCAGAAGGGCAGGTCTCATTTACTTTGTAAACAATATAAAAGGAAATCCCTTCTACCCCTAGAATTTCACAGTGCATAGCCTACATAATTATGTCCAGTGAATTTGTTAAACAAAATTTTTTAATAACATAATTCAAAATAATTCCAAAACAAGTTTCTTTGAATTTGAGATTATATTTAAAGAAAGAAAACAGATTACAACATTAAAAGAAGATGAAATTCATCAAAACATATTGAGGTGGCCCGAAGAAGACTAGATTATATCTTGTTAGAAAATCTTGGCTGGGCATGGTGACTCATGCCTATAATCACAGCACTTTGGGAGGTGGGAGGATTGCTTGGCTGGGCATGGTGGCTCATGCCTGTAATCCTAGCACTTCGGGAGGCCAAAGCAGGCAGACTGCCTGAGGTCAGGAGTTCAAGACCAGTCTGGCCAATATGGTAAAACTCCGTTTCTACTAAAAATACAAGAAAATTAGCCGGGTGTGGTGGTGTGTGCCTGTAATCCCAGCTACTCGGGAGGCTGAGGCAGGGGAATTGCTTGAACCCAGGCAGTGGAGGTTGCAGTGAGCTGAGATTGTGCCACTGCACTCTAGCCTGGGTGACAGAGCAAGACTCCATCTCAAACAAAACAAAACAAAACAAAACGTACTGAGGCTCTGTCATGTCTATAATACAAAGAAAACCAAAATCAGAACATTCAAAATTATAATCCTCCAAACCACAGTCCAACTAGACTGAGCAGATATATTAAATTATAAAAATTAATGTGTATGAGTGTAAACCACTTTTGTAACCAGGTACCATAATTTAAAATTTCCTGGTTATGCATTCAAATTCTCAGGCACAAGAAACAAGATTTCAGTTGCATTAAATTATTAGTGAGAGCTAAGTATAAGAACCTAAAGCTCAATTGAGAAACAGATTCACTTCATGTTTCAAAACAGGAGAGTTGGAATTACAATGCATTGATTTGGCTTAATAAAAGTCATAGATAGATATCCATGAAACATCTCTTCAGCCAAGGATGAACCTTCTTTAAAGCAAAAATGATGTAGGCTAGAACAAGGATGGTCAAACTTTTCCCGTAAGGGCCAGATAATTTTACACTTTGCAGGCCAAATGGTCACTGATAAAACTACTCAACTCTGCTGTTATAATGTAAAAGCAATCAGGGACAGTGCATAAACAGATGAGCATGGCTGTGCTCTAATAAAACTTTACTTACGAAAACAAATAGTGAGGCCGGGCGCGGTGGCTCAAGCCTGTAATCCCAGCACTTTGGGAGGCCGAGACGGGCGGATCACGAGGTCAGGAGATCGAGACCATCCTGGCTAACACGGTGAAACCCCGTCTCTACTAAAAAATACAAAAAACTAGCCGGGCGAGGTGGTGGGCGCCTGTAGTCCCAGCTACTTGGGAGGCTGAGGCGGGAGAATGGCGTAAACCCGGGAGGCGGAGCTTGCAGTGAGCTGAGATCCGGTCACTGCACTCCAGCCTGGGCGACAGAGCGAGACTCCGTCTCAAAAAAAAAAAAAAAAAAAAAGAAAACAAATAGTGAGCATGACTTGGTCTATGATTCACAGTTTGATAAACCCTGTGCTAAAGCTACTAATGGAGTACATTAAATCAAACAGCCCAAAGAAGACTAGATTATATCTTGTTAGAAAATCTTGGCTGGGCATGGTGACTCATGCCTATAATCACAGCACTTTGGGAGGTGAGAGGATTGCTTGAGGCCAGGAATTTGAGACAGCCTGGGCAACATAGTGAGACCCTTGCTTAAAAAAAAAAAAAAAAAAAGCCATGTTTGGTGGTGTACACCTGTAGTCCCAGCTGTTGGGGAAGCTGAGGTGGAAGGAATGCCTGAGCCCAGGAGTTTGAGGTTTCAGGAAACTATGACTGTGCCACTGTACTCTAGCCTGCATCACTGAGTGAGACCCTGTCTCAAAAAAAAAAAAAAGAAAATCTTGTACTATTTGGAAATCCAACTCCATTCAGGATGCTGTAAGATATTATTTACAGGACATTGGGCGTTTTTTTGTTGTTGTTCCTAAGCTTTTTATTTCAGTGAAAATGTTGTACCTGTGTATTTGCCAATATTATCCAATAGAAGTGGGTACTTAGTAAGCCTTTGCATTTGAGTGGGAATAATATCCTTCAGTTGAAGACGACGACACAGTGGATTACTTTCAGCATCCTAAAATTAAAGTGAAACAAGTGAATCTGTAATTCTTATTAGAATCATAGTTAACATGTACTATGTATTCACCGTAAGTGTTTAATGCATCACAGCTCTGGTTATTAAATCAAGATCTTTAAAAAATGCCAAGATATATCATTGCCACACTATACTTCTGCTTTCTCCTTTAATCACATAATGGGGGAACAGAGCCTCTACCACTAAATGAATGGCTTCTTTGTTATCTGTTTAAGGAGGGACTGAAAGCATCCATAAGCAGCTCTACGTATTGCTTCCTTGTGTTAAAACAGTTTTATCTTCACCTATTCAGAAAATCTAGGTCCATTTTCCTATGATTGACATTCCTACCAAAAGTGGTTAATTTGTTATCTGCCATTCCAAGAAGGCACAATGGATAACCAGTCTGAGTATGTCAGCTCATCTATACCAGTGGTCTGCAAAGTTTTTAGTAAAACGCCAGTTAGTAAATATTTTAGGCTTTGCAGGCCATATAGTCTCTCTCACAACTATTCAGCTCCACTGTTTTGGCATAAATGAATGAACAAGGCTCTGTGTAGTAAAGAACTCTAATATGGCCCCCAAGGTTCCCATCCTCTTGTGTAAATACTCTGTGTAATCCCATGCCCTTGAGTATGAACATTTTGGAATCTGTGAATACAACGGGATATCACACCTGTGATTAGGTTGCCACCACATGATTTTGAGATCGTAAGAAAGGAAATTGTCCTGGATGGGCCTGACTTCATTAGAAGAGCCTTTAAAAAAAATCTGTATCAGAAAGCCACATTCCTACTGGCCTGGAAGAAAGCAAACATCCACCTCTAAACTGCCTAACGGGGCCATATGGCAGAGATATCTGTGTTCTCTAGGAGTTGAAACTGGTTCCTAGCCAATAGCCAGCAAGGTAGGACCTCAGTTATACATTTACAAATAAATGAACTCTGCTAACAACCAGTGAGCTTAGAAGAGAATCTCGAGCATCAGATGAGAATTGCAGCTCCAACTGACACTGTGATCTCAGCCTGGTCAAACTCTCAAGGGAAGATTCTGCTAAACCATAGCCACACACCACAACAACTGTGAGAAATCTGTCAAGTGGCCATGTTTGTGTTTACATAAAACTTTACAAAAACAGGTAACAGGCTAGATATGGTCTGTTGGCCATAGCTGAAAGACCCTTAATTCATATACCCCAATGAGTATGGCTGCTGTTATGTTTTTCCCTGGAGAAGCCCATTCTCATGCTTTGACAATATTCTCTTAATAGAGCATACGGTTGTTTCCTGATAAAAGCCTGGTGGCAATGTGGATTTCTGTATCAAGTATTTTAATCCTGACATATATTTTTCATTATTCACCATTCCAAAATCATTTTTATGCCTTCCAGGAATTTAAGAGATAATGTATAGCTTTTAAAAATGTTAATATGGGCCGGGTGTAGTGGCTCACACCTGTAATCCCTTTGGGAGGCCGAGGCGGGCGGATCACTTGAGGTCAGGTGTTCGAGCCCAGCCTGGCCAACATGGTGAAACCCTGTCTCTACTAAAAATAGAAAAAATTAGCAGGGTGTGGTGGCATGCACCTGTAATCCTAACTACCGGGGAGGCTGAGGCAGGAGAATCACTTGAACCCAGGAGGCAGGGGTTGCAGTGAGCTGAGATTGTGCCACTGCACTCCAGCCTGGGCGACAGAGCGACACCCTGTCTCCAAAAAAAAAAAAAAAAAAAGTTAACATAGATGTAATCTTTGTAAAAGTCTTAGTCAGAATTCCCCCAGTTTATCTGATAATTGATAAAAACTTGCCTTATTTTTTTTCTTACATGACTCACTCAACTCACTTGCACAAAAGTCTGAAATCGAGAATCCTTTTTCTGACGAGACTTGATCATTTCCAGGGCGAAAGGTTGGTTACTGCAAAAGGTAGCAGCAGCATGTTTCAATTTCTCCTCTCCTGGTCCACTGAACTGTGCCAAGAATGCAAAGAACACAAAAGAGAATGGGATACTGAGCTTACACAAGGCCAGACAAAGAGACAGACAACCAGAATCCTTTTAACATTTCAATAAGTACTCTCAAGTGACAAAATACACAGAACTGCATATCTCTGTGGAATATCAATGGTTCTCCATTAAAAAGGTCTGACCTTGACACAACCAGACCTTTTCTGATCATATTCCAATGCTTTCTTCTTCTTTTTTATTTTTTTGAGAGTCTTGCTCTGTCACCCAGGCTGGAGTACAATGGCACGATCTCGGCTCACTGCAACCTCTGCCTCTCAGGTTCATGAGATTCTCACCTCTGCCTCCCAAGTAAATGGGATTACAGGCATGCACCACCACACCCAGCTAATTTTTGTATTTTCAGTAGAAACGGGGTTTCACCATGTTGGCCAGGCTGTTCTCAAACTCCTGACCTCTGCTGATCTGTCTGCCGCGGTGTTCCAAAGTGCTAGGATTACAGGTGTGAGCCACTGTGCCGAGTCCCAATGTTTTCTTGCTTGTAGCCTATCACAACCTATTACCTTTTAGCCTACATTACTTATAAATTACACAGAAAACTGACATTTGGAGAATGTAAGATACAAAATGCCTGAAGACTGAGACTAAATTTTAATTCTTTTTTTTTTTTTTTTTGAGACAGTCTCATTCTGTGGCCCAGGCTGGAATGTAGTGGTGCCATCTCAGCTCACTGCAACTTCCGCCTCCCAGGTTCAAGTGATTCTCCTGCCTCAGCCTCCCAAGTAGGTGGGACTACAGGCATGCACCACCACGCCTGGCTAATTTTTTTTTTGTATTTTTAGTAGAGATGGGATTTCACCATGTTGGCCAGGCTGGTCTTGAACTTCTGAACTCAAGTGATCTGCCTGCCTTGGCCTCTCAAAGTGCTGGGATTATGGGCATGAGCCACTACACCCAGCCTAAAATTTAATTTTCTTTTTTTTTTTTTTTTTGAGACAGAGTCTCGCTCTGTGCCCCAGGCTGGAGTGCAGTGGCGCAATCTCGGCTCACTGCAAGCTCCGCCTCCCGGGTTCACGCCATTCTCCTGCCTCAGCCTCCCGAGTAGCTGGGACTACAGGCGCCCGCCACCACGCCCGGCTAATTTTTTTTTTTTGTATTTTTAATAGAGACGGGGTTTCACCGTGGTCTCGATCTCCTGACCTTGTGATCCGCCCGCCTCGGCCTCCCAAAGTGCTGGGATTACAGGCGTGAGCCACCGCGCCCGGCAAAATTTAATTTTCTTACACCCTGACACCTTTACAACAACTAACATCTTACTACTCTGGGAAGCAAATCCTTGGCATACTAGCATTCTTTCTTACTCACTATAAAACCCACTATGACCACAGGCAGGGCATAACTTTTCTAGGTTCAAATAAAATTAAATCACTGCTGTTTCACCTGTGTAGCAGCTGGAGCTGGCTTGGGGGAGATCAATGAGCTTACGAATTCTTTTGCTAAAAATTATACTTCTCACTAATATTTTTTACTTTGTAAATTTAAGTTTGCATATGTCATGATTTTAAGATTTCTGATGGTCAAACACCTAAAAAGTGATTTACTAGTAGCTGCTCTTATAAGTCAAATACATTGTTTTTTAATACAGCCTCTATACTTGTACATAATTGCTTTATGGTTTGTGAATATGTCTTCCATATAATCTTCCATTTAAAGCCATATTCCCAAAAGTTTGTACATAAAGGCATTTTGTAAAAAGCCCTTCTGTAGCACATTTGTAGATAAATTCAGAGATTTTTTCAAGTAGGACACATACAAAGCAATATTTTAATAGGTCACTCCAATTTTGTATTCTTACTCTATGATGAATATGACATTCAACATGTTTAACAATGAGATTGGCAGCATTTTTAGCATGTTAGTCAATCAAAGCACCAAACAACTACAAACAGCAGCTGGGTTTACCAAAGAAAATAATGCCCCCAACCTCAAGCAGTTCTACAGTAGTTTGTTTTTGTTTTTGTTTTTGAGATGGAGTCTCGCGCTGTCGCCCAGGCTGGAGTGCAATGGCTCTATCTCGGCTCACTGCAACCTGCACCTCCCAGATTCAAGTGATTCTCCTGCCTCAGCCTCTGGAGTAGCTGGGATTACAGGCATGCACCACCATGCCTGGCTAATTTTGTAATTTTAGTAGAGACGGGGTTTCTACATATTGGTCAAGCTGGTCTGACCTCAGGTGATCTGCCTGCCTCGGCCTCCCAAAGTTCAGGGATTACAGACCTCCGTGAGCCACGGGTCCAGGCCTCTACAGTAGTTTTACAAGCAGTTTAAGTATAGATGTTCCTTGATTTCTGATGAAATTATATCCTAATACAACCATCAAAAATTGAAAATATCTTAAGTTGAAAATGCATTTAATACACTGAACCTACCAAATACCATAGCTTGGCCTAGCCTACCTTAAATGTGCTCAGAACACTTGCATTAGCCTACAGCTGGGCAAAATCATCTATATACACTGTAGAGTGGTTGTTTACCCTGTGATCACATGGCTGACCAGGAGCTGTGGCTCACTGTTGCTGCCCAGCATTGAGAGTAACGTACCACATATTGCCAAGCTCCGGAAAAGATTAAAAGTCAAAATTCAAAGTGTGGTTTCTACTGAATGCGTATTACTTTCCCACTACTGTAAAGTAAAAAAAACTGCCAAAGTGGGAACCATAGTAAGTCAAGGATTGTCTGTATATGTAAAGTGATCTTAAGGAAACAATACTGGAAAAATACTTTCCAAAATGATTTTATTTAAACAGCAAGAGTAAAATCTAAAGGCCTATTTATGATTCTTGCTTCTATGATTTCTGGCCAATGCCTTCTTCTGAATTAACGCTTTGTATGTGACAGTTACAAACCACCATTTAGTTTTTCCTCAACTTTTTACAGGTACAGGCATACTTCGTATTTTTATCGTACTTTGCAGATATTGTATTTTTTACAAATTAAAGGTTTGTGACAACCCTGAGCAAGTCTGTTGGTGCCATTTTTCCAAAACCATGTGCTCATGTCATATCTGTGTGCCACATTTTGGTAGTTCTCATAATAGAATCTGTTACGGTGATCTGTGATCAGTGATCTCTGATGTTACTATTTATTGTTTTGGGGCACCATGAACTTCACCCACATGTGGTGGCAAACCTGATGGAAAAATGTTGTGTGTGTTCTGACCATCCCCAATCTCCCTTCCCTTTCCTTGGGCCTCCTTATTCTGAGACACAACAATATTGAATTTAGGCCAATTAACAACGCTGCAATGGTCTTTAGGGATTCAAGTGACAAGTCGCACATCTCTCACTTGAAATTAAAAGCTAGAAATGATTAAGTTTAGTAAGGAAGGCATGTCAAAAGCTGAGATTTGGCTCTTATGCCAAATGGCCAACTTGTGAACACAAAGAAAAAATTCTTGAAGGAAATAAAAGTGATACTGCAGTGAACAAATGAACAAGAGGAAAGTGAAACAGCCTATTGCTGGTATGGAGGAATTTTGAATGGTCTGTATAAAGAAGATGAAATCAGCCACAATATTCCCTTAAGCCAAAGCCTAATACAAAGCAAGCCCCTAATTCTCTTCAATTCTATGAAGGCTGAGAGGTAAGGAAGCTACAGAAGAAGAGTTTGAAGGTAGCAGGGGTAAACTGATGATATTTAAGAAAAGAAGTCGTCTCCCTAAAAATAAAAGTACAAAGTGATGCGGCAAGTGTTGACATAGCAGTAGAAGCTACGGTAAGTTACCCAGAAGACGTACCTGAGATAATTAATTACAACGGCTACACTAAACAACAGATTTTCAATGTGGATGAAATAGCCTTCCATTGGAAGAAGATGCCATCTAGAACTTTCACAGCTAGAGAGGAGAAATCAATGTCCGACTTCAACATGTCAAAAGAAAGTCCAGTTCTCTTGTTAGGGGCCAATGACTTTAAATTGAAGCCAATGATAATTTACCATTCTGAAATTTCTGGGGCCCTTAAGAATAATGCGAAATCTACTCTGCCTGTGTTCTATAAATGAAACAACAAAGCCTGGATGACAACACGTCTGTTACGACCTACTGCTCAGAAAAAAAAAGTTATTTTTAAAATAGTACTGCCCATTGACAATGCACATGGTCACTTAAAGACTTCTGATGGAGATGTACAAGGAGGTTAATGTTGTTTTCAGCCTGCTAACACAATATTCATTCTGCAGCTCATGGATCAAGGAGTAATTTTTACTTTCAAGTCTTATTATTTAAGAAATATATTTCATAAGGTGATAGCTGCCATAATAGTGATTCCTCTGATGGGTCTGGGCAAAGCAAACTGAATACCTTCTGAAAAGGATTCAATATTCTAGATGCCATTAAGAACATTCATGACTCACAGGAGGAGGTCAAAATATCAATATTAACAGGAGTTTGGAAGAAGTCTATTCCAACCCTCACAGGTGACTTCCAGCGGTTCAAGACTTCAGTGGAAGAGGTAACTGCAAAAAAACTAGGATTACAGTGGAGCCTGAAGGTGTGACTGAATCACTGCAATTCATGGTATGACTTTAATGGATAAGGGATTGCTTCTTACAGATGAGCAAAAAAAAGTGGTTTCTTGAAATGGAATCTACTGCTTGACCTTTTTCAGCTTTACATTAACTTTGCAAAATGGGTGAGTTTGCGTATTCGGAAAGGTTAGTTACTCAACCTTGAATCTGACCAAGTGTCCATAAAAATAATAAAGAGAAACAGAAAATTTCCTTACCCATGTCAGCAAATCTTCCCCAATCTGATCGATAACAGAGGTCTCATTTCTCTTTCGAACAGCTTTCATTTGTTCATTCAATCCAACTAAAGATAAAAAGATAGAAAAACGTTAGTAACACACTCAGTGTAGACAGAATTACTGGTAGTACAGAGTAGCTAATTTTTTTTTTTTATAAAGAGGATTTTCACAGTAGTATAGCTGCTTCTTATCTCCTTAAATAGAAATCTGGACATAGTGCTTATACATCCAGATATTATAAACTCTATCTGAAAAACAGGTGCTAAAAAAAAAAGTTTTGGAAACTAGCACATTACATACATGGTAGTTGCATCAAATATTCATTTAACCTCAAGACTCCATCCATAATCATGCTCAAAAAGAACTTGAATGTAAACAGTACAAGTAATTCTGTTAACTGATCCTCTCAAAATGTGTAAGTGTGCAGGCAATGGATATAATCAAGCCTGAACTTGTCAATGCATGCCGGTGAAACCCAAGATTACCCACAAAGGAATAAAAGGCATCAATTTGGTTAGCAGATGTTTATAGGTAGTAATGACATGAAAAAGAAAGATAAAAAAATTAAGGGTCATAGAGAAATAGTGATCTATAAATGAGAGGAACATCATATTACCGTCCACAAAAGTCCAAGATGATTTCAACCAATAAAATGTCAACAAGGTAGAATTTTTATATACTTATTCAAGTGTTCTAAGCCACAAAACAATAAAACAATTTCTGAGGCTAGGCGCAGTGGCTCAGCCTATAATCCCAGCACTTTGGAGGCCAAAGCAGGTGGGTGGATCACTTGAGGTCAGGAGTTTGAGACCAGCCTGGCCAACACGGTGAAACCCGTCTCTACGAAAAACACAAAAATTAGCTGGGTGTGGTAGTGCACGCCTGTAATCCCAGCTACTCAGGTGGCCGAGGTGGGAGGATCCCTTGAACCCAGGGGGCAGAGGTTGCAGTGAGCCAAGATTGCACCACTGCACTCCAGCTTGGGCAACAGAGAGAGACTCCGTCTCAAAACAATAAAAACAATTCCTGAAAATTACCCAACCATGCGATTATATACCATATACTACTATTTTTAAAATACATTTATACACATATTATATTGGATATATATATTTAAAGAGAGATATATACTATAATTGATAGAAAATTTTCAACAGTGAATTTGACTATTCATGTTTTTCACCTTAGACACTGACTTTAGACTGGAAGCCCTATGTTGACACATTGTATATGTAAGACTGATTGTGAGGAAAAGGATCTAGTCAAAGTTCTAATCATTCCTTTATTTATGTTACATTCTCACAAATAATCTCAGGAATACTAACATGGGTACATTTACAAAATTTTATACTCATAATATTTTCTCTATTGGAAACGTTAGGGGCAAAGATCAGAGTTAATTTCTCTTACTATGAAGTTGAAGAATATCTTCCAAGTTTGAAAAAATTTTCCGTAGCTCTGAGGGTGACAGAATTCCTTCTCTGGACACTCGCTGATAGAACACTTGATCAAGAACCTTCAGTGTTCGAACATGAGCTCTTTCAGTGTAGAACAATTCTGAGCAGGAAAGACATATGAAATGTTGCCTTACTTAGAACAATTTCATAGGATCAATCATACTCTTTAGCTGGCGTGAAGTAGCAAATGAATTATATAATACATTATTTATCATTTAGAAAGGATAAAATATCTCTGAATTCATTTTGATTCCAAGAAATTATCCTACATACTGGCTCTGAGAGTTGAATACTGACAAATAAAAAATATCATTCAAAACTTTTTTTTTTAGTGTATTCCCAAACTCATCTATCTGTTTACAATAATACCCACCTATCACAACTATGTCATTAAGAAAACTGTAAGCCCCAACATCATATAGCCTTTAATTTGAGCCCTCTTAAGAAATAATAGTACTTTTGGTTACCTAATTTGCCTATAAACACTCATTTCTGGTGTCAGGCTTATAATTTCATGATGTCTCAGTATTGTCAGAGACAAGATATTTATTCAAATCACATGCTAAGGATAGCAAAGGGTACAGCATCCATGCCACACATTTATCACAAACATGCTAGAGTAAATGAAGAACACTGCACTTGGATACAGAAAGAAGACCAGGAACGAAATTTTTTTCCTTTTATATTATTAGCTGTATGATCTTAATGAATTCAATCTCCCTGGGCCTTACCTTCCTCATTTAAAATCTATGCATAAAAATAACTTAGTTGTTACAATGACTTTTCAACTTTAAGATCTATAATGCTATGAATCTTAAATATCTTTAAGGCTAAACACGTTTTCCTTTTAAATTATCAATAAGAATCACAGAAGCATTTGCATTTTCTTGAGGTCAAGGATTATCTGTCCAGTTTAATTTCCTCTGTTTAAAACAAAAGGCTAGGAGAAACTTTGAAGCAAACTCCGAGGCTGAGAGACTTAATTTACTCTGACAAAACTCAGTATTTGTAAACAACAACAAATTGATTACACTCACCATTAATCACTTCCTGTCTTTTGATCTCACAAGGTTTTAGTCCCAATAACACTTCTCGACTAACAAGCTGCTGCCAGTTGGGTGGATCTGTCTCTAAGTCGTTTTCAAATTGTTCATCCTCACTTTGACTTTCTCCAAAAGCTACACTGTCAAACCTACGAAGCAAAAATAATGAATTCAATTTGAGGGCTTCAGGTAGACAACGGGAAACAGCATACGTCTTTATACTACAATAAATTCTAATCAGATTCCTGAATCTGACTTAGCACAGAGCCTGAAATTTCATCCTCTCCTACAAATGGCTGTTTTATACATACTTCAAAATACAGCTTTTGAATGACTGGTGTTTCTTAACAGCTTTCTTTTAGACTACATAACAGATTGGTATACAGGGTTTCTTTTCCTTTAAACTGGAACTTCAAGAGGAAAAAAGGTTACATTTCTTAAAATGCGCCTTTATTGAAAGCTGCTTAAGATATACTTACTTTCGAAAGGGCTTTGGTGTCCCATGTTCAGTCACCCTAAAACAATGGAGAGTAAAAAGTAACATGAAAACAAAATGGTGATCAATAAATTTATACCAAGGATACTCAAAGCTAGGTGAAACTCCAACAAGCTTGATAAATAATTCTTTGGGATACTGTAATAATATAAAATAAATTGAAGAAAATTTGAGTACCTTTCTAAATTTCAGTAACAAGTTCTGAAATGGTGTTTTAGTTCTTTCATGCACCCAACTTATTTATTTATTTATTTTATTTTTTACAGTTTGAAGTGGGGGCTTACTACATTGCCCAGGCCTGTCTCAAACTCCTGAGTTTAAGTGATTGATTCTCCTGCCTCAGCCTCCCAAGTAGCTGGGATTATAGGTACATACCACCATGCCAGGCTTAAGTGTTAGAATGCTACTAAATATAGGAATAGTATATAATTTAAAAACTTTAAGTAATGCCCTAAGTTTCTCTAAGATATCACTGAATTACCTTTCTACTTCACATTCCTCCTCCTGCACTTGGTCTAATGGAGGTGGTGGGAAATCAAAGACAGTATTGAGAGTACGAGGTGTGCCATCTAAGGTGTCTCCAGGTGCTGGTGTTTCTCC
Source organism: Theropithecus gelada (assembly GCF_003255815.1). Lineage (NCBI taxonomy): Eukaryota > Metazoa > Chordata > Mammalia > Primates > Cercopithecidae > Theropithecus > Theropithecus gelada. The sequence goes on along the minus strand of NC_037682.1, from coordinate 111,996,131 downwards.
AACTTGCTTTGATCCTATAGACAAAAGTCAGACATTTGAAGAGTGTTAACACTTAATAAAGTCACTGGTCACAAAAAAAAATTAGTTCCCAGAAGAGCTTCAGTCTAATCCATAGCTACATTCTTTAAACAACTGCAGGTTCACTAGAACTAAAAATTTAACATATGTGGGGAAAAGGAAGAGAGATCAGCCTGTTACTGTGTCTATATAGAAAGAAGTAGACATAAGAGACTCCATTTTGTTCTGTATTTGAGATGCTGTTAATCTGTGACCCTACCCCCAACCTTGTCCTTGTGATCTCTCTTCCTTTTCCCCACAACATACAAAATTATGGCATCTCAGGCTCACGTGATCCTCCCATCTCAGCCTCACATGATCCTCCCGTCTCAGCCTTCCAAGTAGCTGGGCCTACAGTTGCGTGCCACCACACCTAGCTCATTTTTAAATTTTTTGTAGAGATGGGGTTTTGCTACTTTGCCTAGGCTAGTCTTGAATTCCTAGGCTCAAGCAATCCTTTCGCCTTGGCCACCCAAAGTGCTAGGATTATAGGTGTGAGCCACCATGCCTGGTCAGAAAAATAATTTTTAAAGTTGTTTCTTAAAAATTAACATAAGAAATAGCAAGGACTCACATAGTGCAGAAGAGTATATGATGAGGAACAACATTTTCCCATCTTATGCTTTTCTACCCCAGTATCAATCTTTTTTCATGTTTTCAAATGTGACTTATTATAGTGGTCCAACTACAAATAACCTCTTTCTTTTTCATGATTTATTATCTTTAGTTAGCATCTATTTCTTTCCCCTCTGAGGATTTTGCTGACTTATACTTTCCACCTTCACTTTCCTCCCATTTCTTCCCAATGTTTAATAGTTTTATCATTATTACTAACTGGGTTATCAGTTACTACCTAAATTTAAATGACATGTCTATGTTTTTGTTCTATCAAAAAGTTAGTATCTCAACTCTGTTCTATGTCAGATTAGGTATTCAGTGTCCACATCCTCCCTCTAATTGTATTTCCTTCCTTCTACCTTTCATTTCTTTCAACTACATTTTTGCTTGCATCATAAAAGAATTTTTTACATTTGTATTCTAATCTGCAGCCATAATGAACTGTTCCATGCTTTGCCTGGTAGGGTTATTCTACAAGTCTGAAAACCAAGAAAAAGTGCTTATGACATATATATACTGTCATCTACAACACACATGTACACATCACTCCCGCCAGATTAAGAAGTATACTAGTTAGGATTATGTATTTTTTCCTGCTGGTCCAATGATGCAATTCATGGGCCACTTCAAACAGAACGTTTATTAAAGTCTTTCTTACACACCATCAATTGCTAAAGATCATGCCACTTTTTATCTTGCTTCATGTTGAAATCATGACTTATTTTCCTGAACAATTGTTTTTCTTAACATTTCTAAATGCTTTTCTTTTATTGCTGTCAAAGTTACATAATTTCATCAAGTCTCAAACTGTTTCCTCTGCTGCTTCATACTATCCACTGCCTAAGATCCCCCCTTTTCTTATCTGTGATGTTCTTGTGTTCCAAACTGGAGCAATGGCTCTCTTGGCCTGAGACACAACCATCATTTCAGAACTGCCCTTTGCCACTTTCCTGGGTGTTTTCAATGTTTCCTGGATCCCAGGACATTTTCTTTCTTAATTTTTCCTCTCATGTTGCTAGAATGTGTATCCTCAAATGATTTTAAAGGGAAACGTACATTCCAGTTAAACTGTGGACCTTGCGTATCTGAAAATGTCTTTATTCTTTCTTCATATTTGATGAATAGCTTGGATGGATATAGGATTCTAAGTTCAAAACCATTTTCCTTCAGAAAGTTGAAGGTTTGGCTCTTTTGTATTTCAGCACCCAGTGTTATGATGAGGAATGTGATGTAGTATAATCTCCATTTTTTTCCTCTGAAAGCTTATCCCTGGTGCACTAAATTTCAAAGGACATGTTAGGAATGGATTTTTAAAAAAGCATTCACTATAGATGGTTCTGTCATCTAGCAATGCTAAAAGTTGGCTGGTGGCTCACAGTTTTCCTCTCCATGATAAAAACCACACTTGGTGACCTCACAAGCCATGAATATTAAGCTATGCAAACTCCTGGCTCCTTGGTTCCTTGCCGTCTTCATCCCTAGTAGCCCCCTCTATGGCACCTCAGGGACCACTCCCAGAGCCTCATTCTTGATCATGTCACCACCAGAAATTGAACCACCTCCCGAACAAGGATGAAGACATGGTAATAAGCTCCTTGCCCAATTATCTACAACAATTACTTCATATCTTTCTTTACTCTTCAAATTCCCTTGCTCTTCTCACTGAACTCTCACTCTCAGTAAACAGTCTTACCTTTACATACATTCCACATCTCCTCTCCTCTCTCCTCACAACTCTGTTCTACTGCTTATGTACTGTCTCCCACATATTCTACCTTTTCTTTCAGTTGCCTTCCTACTAACATTGAAAAATAAAACCTCTAGTTAATCTCAGATTTTTAAAAAGTCCTCGTTAGACACCCACATCTGCCTCTAACTACTGACCAGTTCCCTCAGTACTCCCTTTACCTTCTCTTGATTGGACTTGGCACAATTTGCATTTTTTATATTTGTGACTATCGCTCTCAAGACAGTAAGCTCATGAGGCAAGCATCTGTGTATAATTATTGCATGTTAACATCCGGGACAAACCTAATGCCTGACAAGAGAGCTTAATAAATATTTTTTTGGACAAATCAGAACTTAAATTATCATTCAGCATAGATTTATTATTGGTTGTAGCATATTAAAATGTTAAAATGAAATTAAACTGGGATTTAGTCTTGATTAACTTGCCACTCTATTTTTCAGTTAGTGTGTTTAAAATCTTGATGCTTAGTTAAGCTGAACTACAGCACTAGCTCACCTGTATCATTCTCTTTCCCTCCCTCCTGGGAAAAAGAGGCCCCTGAAGCCACAGAAGACACGGAATTGGCAGGCAGGTATCCAGCGTCTGTTCCTTCATTTGCTAACCCACTCTGGCGCACCTTCGCAGAGTCCTGAGGTTCAGGACTCACAGATGAGGGTGTGGATAAGTGCTTAGGGTGGCGCGCCTTCTGTAGTTCCATGGCTCTGCCAACTGAACAGAAAATGGTGGTTAATCATCTGGATTGCGGCCTGGGGTGGTGGCTCAAGCCTATAATCCCAACATTTTGGGACGCCAAGGTGGGTGAATCACGAGGTCAGGAGGTTGAGACCATCCTGGCTAATATGGTGAAACTCTGTGACTATTAAAAATACATAAGGCCGGGCGCGGTGGCTCACGCCTGTAATCCCAGCACTTTGGGAGGCCGAGATAGGCGGATCACAAGGTCAGGAGATCGAGACCATCCTGACTAACACGGTGAAACCCCGTCTCTACTAAAAATACAAAAAAATTAGCCAGGCGTGGTGGCAGGCACCTGTAGTCCCAGCTACTCGGGAGGCTGAGGCAGAAGAATGGCGTGAACCCAGGAGGCGGAGCTTGCAGTGAGCCGAGATCGCCCGGCTGCATTCCAGCCTGGGAGACAGAGCGAGACTCCACCTCAAAAAAAAAAAAAATTAAAAATAAATAAATAAATAAAATTAGCCAGGTGTGGTGGTGGCACGTGCCTGTAATCCCAGCTACTTGGAATGTTGAGGTAGAAGAATCGCTTGAACCTGGGAGGCAGAGGTTGCAGTGAGCCGAAATTGCGCCACTGCACTCCAGCCTGGGTGACAAGAGCGAGACTCCATCTCAAAATAAATAAATAAATAAAACAAATAAAATAATCTATATTGCAAATTAGCTAAAAGCAAAAAAGGACAATGTAAAAGAATCTGGTAAAATGTGTGAAACATGGTAGACCCAAAAATATATATATATAGTGGATTGTTATGCAGAGAAACAGACAGACAGACAGATGAAGGAAGGAAGAAGAGGAGAAAAGGAGAGGAAGGTAGACGAGAAAGATGGGGAGATGGAGGAGGGATGAGACAAGACGATGAAAGTGAGGAAGAGGAAGATGCAGGGAAAGAAGAAGGGTCATGAGAAAAGAAGGAGAACAATGGTGGACAGAGGGAGGAGGAATACTGAGAGACATGGAGCTGTGTTCATTTGTAAGAATGAAGATGAAGTCTTTATTTCTGTGAGTTCTTAGTAAGCTCCCACCCCAGTTCTCTCCTAACACTCACACCTTCATCATCATAATATACCTCAAAGACCATCCAGACCAATCCCCATCCTGCTAATTATCCTTGTTCACAAAGTCACCACAAGAAGCCAAAGACTCCCACTCAGGTGTTTAATCTCCAGAGCATTCTACACCCTCACCCAGCTTTTTATACCCTTATCTAACCCCTAATTCCTGAAATTCTTCTTTTGTATCCCTTGGAACTCACAGTTAACATCTGTAAAATCCTCTATCTCTTTAACTTCCTCTGAAAATTTCACACCTTCTCAGTGTTTCTCAACAAGGGGCACTAATGGCATTTGAGGGAGAACTCCTCAATGTGCGGGACATTCACTATCACGATCCTACTCACACCACCTACCATGCCAATATCTTTTTTTTTTTTTTTGAGACAGTGTTTCACTCTGTCACCCAGGCTGGAGCTTAGTGGCGAGATGACGGCTCACGGCAGCCTTGACTCCCCAGACTAAAGCAACACTACCTCCGCCTCCCAAGTAGCTCGGACGACACACACGCACCATGATACACAGCTAATTTTGGCTGTTGTTTTTGTAGAGGCAGGGTCTCACTATGTAGCCCAGGCTGGTCTCGAACTCCCAGGCTCAAGTGATCCTCCCGCCTTGACCTCGCAAAGTGTTGGAATTACAGTCAAGAGCCACTGCACCTGGCTTCAGTATTTTCAAATGTGGTACTTCCTGAGATAAGAACCATCACATGACCCTTCCCCATGGTACCACCATCCCTATTTCTCCTGCAGCCATCTCAAGTGGGCTGATCTCTCTTCATTGGGCCTGGGGTGGAAGGGAAATCAGCAAATAAAGTACAATGGAGAGGTGGAGAAATTTTAGAAGTATGGAGACTAAGTAAATATGTATAAAGAGACTAAACAGTGTGGTGGAGAGATCTATACACACTTTTTTTTAAAATTTAACAAACACAAGTTGAATGGAAACAAAATCAGAAGAGGTAAGTAAACTACGTTATGGACATTTGACAGAATACTGCCACTAAATATTTTTTTTTCTTTTTCCCCTTTTCTTTTTGTTTTTTTGAGATAGAGTCTGGCTCCAGTGTCGCCCAGGCTGGAGTGCAGTGGTGCAATCTCGGCTCACTGCAACCTCTGCCTTCCAAGTTCAAGCAATTCTTCTGCCTCAGCCTCCCAAGTAGCTGGGACTATAGGCATGTGCCACCGCGCCCGGCTAATTTTGTGTATTTTTAGTAGAGACGGGCTTCATTGTGTTAGCCAGGATGGTCTCGATCTCCTGAACTTGTGATCTGCCCACCTCAGTCTCCCAAAGTGCTGGGATTACAGGCGTGAATCACTGTGCCCAGCCCACAAAAGATGTTTATGACAATTATGTAGCAACATAGGGGGTACCTAGTTCAGAAATAACACTGAATGGAAACAAGGCATGTTGGGAGTTCACTAAAATCATCTTAACAACTCCTTTCTCCAGAAATTCATTTTAGCTAAAGAAGCCTCTGATGTGAAGAGGGTCTGAAATAGTGAAAATGCAGCACTTCAAACTTCAACATACTTGCACTGTTGTCATGACGGCTTGGTCTCCGTGGGGGTCCCAGGATGCTGGGGAATCCTCTTCGCTTCCCTTTTTCTTCCCCTTCTTTATCTTTCTTCATACTTTGCTAGAGTCGAAGTACAAAAAATAAGAGATATGTAACAGAGTAAATTGCTTTTGCGATTTTCATAGTGTAATGCTAATGCTTAGTTCAAAGAAATTGTTAAATGTAAATGAAACCCCGTGCACGTGTGTGCGCACACACAGAGCACTCATTAAAAGTTCGCACACGGTACTGTGTACACCTCAGACTCAAGATGTTTTCTTCAAACCCTTTATCACTGACAGCTTTGGAAAATCAAAGGGTAGTTTTATAGCACATTTACCAGGAACTTATTCTAAACAATTCATTCATCCATTCAACAAATATTTACTAAGTATAATTATTAGTAACTATTTTACTAATAGTTGAGAATACAATAATAAAGAAGGTCCTTGTACTCATACAGCTTTACAATCTAGTAAACACTAAACAAAAACACAAATAATTACAAACTGAGAGAATCCTCTACTGCCATTAAAGATGTTCATGACAACAATTATGTAGCAACACAGGGGGTATTTAGTTCAGGCAAAGTAAAAGAAAAGTATAAGGCATGAAGAGAATCAGAAATAGCACTCTTTCTAAACTGCTAATTTCACTTTTCACATTGTCTAGTAATAGTTTACACATCTGGATTTCTCTCTAGATTTTGAGCTTCTTGAGAACAGAGATAGTATCTTATTAATGTTTGTATGACTAGCATTAATTGGCTGATTAAGTAAATACTAAGACAATGGAAGACACTGCACCCAAACGTAAAGAAGCCCTGAGGTCTGAACGCAGTATTACATTATTTCAGTCTCACCTTGATTTTGGGAAGAAATCCAATACGACCCCGTTTGTGCTCCAAATTTCGAGGCTCTTTCACTTTTACTCCCAAATGCTTCATATACATGAGAATAACATACTGCATGGTGGAACTGGAGGAGAAAGGATGAAGTAAAATTAAGACTTCTGAGAAGGGAGGGCTGGTAGAATAAAGACATCAAATGATTTCCAAAACCCCAAGGTTAGACTTACTGAAATGAATCAAACAAAAACTAAAGAACTATCTAGTCATGGCACAGAGAAGAGAATTCTACTCAGGACAGCATTAGAGTATTAGTCAAATAACATACAAGCCACCAGAGGGAGACCACAAACTGTATTTGTAAATTAAAAGAAATAAATTGTAATTTAGGGCCGAAAGGAAAAAACATAGCTTCTTTTTTTCTTAAAATTCTATGAAAAAAAAGTTATGTTACCTCTTATCTTCCTCTACAGCCTGAGCAGTCATCCTAAAAAAAAAAAAAAAAAAAAGTTTAAAAATGAAATATGAAAGTTTAATTAACTTATTTTTTTGAGACAGAGTCTCACTCTGCCACCCAGGCTGGAGTGCAATGGCATGATCCTGGCTCACTGCAACCTCCAACTCCCAGGTGCAAGTGATTCTCGTGCCTCAGCCTCCTGAGTAGCTGGGATTACAGGAGTGCGCCACCATGCCTAGCTAATTCTTGGGTTTTTAGTAGAGATGGGGTTTCACCATGTTGGCCAGCCTGGTCTCGAACTCTTGGCCTTAAGTAATCTGCCCACTCAGCCTCCCAAAGTGCTGGGATTACAGGTGTGAGCCACCATGCCTGGCCTTAAAAATTGTTATTAACTCAGATAGCTGAAATAACAGAACAGAGTCAAATGCTTTGGGCCACACCCTAGAATAAAATACCAAAAGAACCCTGATCCCCTAAAGAACCATATCTGTTTCACCCTCATGTCCCCAACTGTATATGTTTCATGGCAAGAAATATTTCCAAGGCCTATACATTAAAAATAATTAATCAACCTGTTTTTGATCACTGATTAAAAGTTTTAGAGTTACCCATTTACCAAGACCCAGAAAAAGGAACACAAGAAATTTACCTAAAATAAAATATTAGAAAAAAGAAAAAAAAATTTCAGTTTCTCAAGTACTGTGACAAAATAAATGGCTCCACAGACACAATCTGATAGCTTTGCTAAACTTGCCCAAAGGGTACTTCAAGCGTAAGTAGCATCTCAGTAGAGAGGGCATTTCCACATATACTTCTATTACTTACAATACTTCTTCAATTTTGGCAACAATCTGTTCTGCACATGTCCGCTCCTTCTCCAAAGTCAACCGGTCCTTGTCTCGCTCTGCATCAAGTTTAGTCAGCTCGCTTTCAGCCAAGGTCAGTCCCATACTACGTTTCTGCCTAAAGGGAATAGAGAAGTTTCCTGAGGTAGCCTAAAGAAAAACTACCTCACTCTGGGGACGTTTCATCACAGTCTCCATAGCTACGATTCCTAGGAACAGGAAAAATGTCACTTTTCCACTTACGGGTCCATGTCATCTAGGACGCCAGAGGAAAAAATTCTAGAAGCAATGACTCCAAGAACACATACAATATCTTAAAGGAACACACTTAGCACAGACACAGCCCTGAGCTCAGATCCTGAAGGTGCCTGGAATGGAGAGTCTGGACTCTTAGTTCCACTCTAACCTTTTGGCTCCAGATGTTCACTATGTTTTAATAACAATAAGACTATATGGTTTATCTAGTGCTAAGCTAAGTATTTAAAGTGTAACTTTTTCTTACCTAAAAAAATTAATTTAGAATAATCATATAAAATTCTATCTACCACTAAGCTTACCGAAAATCTTCTAAGTGCCTTTGAACCTCTGGATGGACTCGTTCTTGCATAGTTTGGATATAGTGGCGATGCAGATCCTCAGGAATGAGCTCAGGTCTTCTCTTTTCTTCATAAATGAAAGGAATTATGTTATCTAAAGGTATGTTGTGGGCAACATACAATTGGCAACATATTAATGCTATTTTGTATAAATTTAAGTTGAAATTTGCCAAAGAGAAGTTCTTCAGGGCAGTTCGTATATTTCATCCCAGAATTCTGATTTCATTTACTCTTTTATTTATTATTATTTTTTTGAAACAGAGTTTTGCTCGTCACCCAGGCTGGAGTGTTAATGGCGTGATCTCGGCTCATTGCAACCTCTGCCTCCTATGTTCAAGCAATTCTCCTGCCTCAGTCTCCCAAGTAGCTGGGATTACAGGCATGCACCATCATGCCAGCTAATTTTTGTATTTTCAATAGAAACGGGGTTTCACCATGTTGGCGAGGCTGGTCTCGAACTCCTGACCTCAGATAATCCACCCACCTTGGCCTTCCAAAGTGCTGGGATTACAGGCATGAGCCACTACGCCTGGCCTCATTTATTCTTCAATGTATTATAGACTCTTTTTCTATTGTGATTCAGGTGATCAACTAGTCACCATGTGACAGACAAAACCTTTACAGATGAGCTGAGCTACGTATCTATTAAGATGTAATTCTCCACGATGTCAGTGCTCCAAGCTTACCTAGATCTGCAGACATTTCATCAGGAACAGAAACTTTCAGGTGCTAAAATGAAATGCAAACAAAAGGTGTAACAACACCAAAGATATTTCAAGATGTACATAAGTACTTGTGTAAAGTAAGGGGATACAACTTGGATACCCACTCTACAAGCATAATCAAGTACAAGCTCATTTATTCATTCATGTTTCACAGCACCAGAACATTCTATTATTTAAACTTGAAAATAAGCCCTTTTCCCAAGGATCATGCTATAAAGGAAATGTCTACAGTCGTTTAGCTAGGTGACTGAATGCTTCTGTGACACACTTACCCTAATGAATATACTGGCTTTGGCTTCCTAGAATCATTGGTCAATATAATCAGTTATACATCATTTAGATCAATATAGGTAAAACCTAAATTATGTGTATATTATCATATGAAAAACGTTCTCACATATAGCCATGATTTTTCTTTCCTATATTTGAGATGCTCATTCTGAAGACCAATAATATTCCTAATCGTTTTCCTACGTAAAGTTTAAGAACCCTCACAATGTCACACTCCCAGTGAGAAAATATTGAGTTTTTAGAGTTTTAAATCTCCAGTAACAATCTATAGTTCTTCCTACTGAACCAAATAAGGTGACTGTCTTAGAATTTACTTATTCCTAGCTAGGATTTTCCCCATAATACTTGCATAATAATTACCAGACTGTTGTTTTCCCCTAACCCCTAACTACCGGAAGGGAAAACTTTATTATTTTGCATTAAGAGAAAAGATCTTAACCTCTTCCTGCTTATTTTGTATTGTATACCTATTTAAGTCATATAATTTCAGAATTTAAACAAGTCCTATGAGATCTGAAGTTTTAAATTTGAAAATAAGTCACTGCTAAAAATTGTAAGATCCCTTTATATTCATTTGAAGAAAAGTGAAATGGATTTTAAAACTTTCTCTTTGACAGGCAGTAGCTCAAGTCAACTTTCTTAAAAGCATTTCTAGCTCAAGTGCAAAAAAGTAATAAAAGCTCATTTGTGTATGATGGTGTTTATATGAAATAAATGTGAGCGGTAGCATAAAAGTATAATTAGCAAATCAAAGTGTAAGGATTCTTCTTATACTTTAATATTGATATACAGATCATGAGTAGCAAAATATAAAGTTTTGACTTAGCTTGGTGCCCTCTTAAGAAATGCAAAATTCAAACATACTTCAATATATTGTCATTTTTTTAGGAAAGTAAATTATTTTAATAAAAATAATACAATATTTTAAACAATGGGAGTATGATCAGAACTCTAACTCATTTAACCATACCTAAATGACCCCACTATGTCCCAGGAACTGTTCAGTGTTAGGCACACAGCAGTGAACAAACAGAACAAAAATATCTGGCCTAATAAAGCTTATATTCAGGTAGGAGAGTAAGAATATAGTCATCCCTTGATATACACATGGGGTATTGGTTCTAGGAACCTCCAAGGATACTAAAATCAGCAAACTCTCAAGTCCCTTATACAAAATAGCATTGTATTTGCATATACCCTATGCACATCCTGCTGTATACTTTAAATCTCTAGATTACTTATAATACCTAATACAATGTAAATGCTATGCAAATAGTTGTTATACTGTATTTTTAAAAATTTGTTTCATTTTTTATTGTGGTATTGGCTTTTGTTTTTTTCCTTGAATATTTCCAACCATGGTTGTTTGAATCCGTGGAAGCTGCAGGTACAGAACACTGATTGTATAAACTAACTAACTAAATAAATAAAAGTTCTATGGATAAAAATAACAGAAAAAGTGACAGAAAGTGAAAGGGTTGAGATTTTAAGTAGGTTGGTTAGGAAAGTCACTAAGTAGGTAATTGAATGTGAAAATGTATAGACAATTTTGTAAAGGAATACAAAGAAAATGGGACAGGAGCTGGAGGGAGAAGTAGTGCCAATATGTTTGTGTGTTCGTTTTTAGAAAGGGAAAATAACAATGTTTGCACACTGATGTGAATAATTATCTGTAGAAAATATAAAACCGATGATGCAGGAGAAGCGAGGATAATTGTTAAAGTAAGGTCTCTGAGTAGGTATAAGGAAATACACTGTAAACTGGGGCAGAGCTGGCCTTAGATAAAAGATGGAGAATCGAGGCCAGGTGCAGTGGCTCATGCCTGTAATCGCAGCACTTTGAGAGGATGAAGCAGGCAGATTGCTTGAGCCTAGGAGTTCAAGACCAGCCTGGGCAATATGGCAAAACCCCATCTCTACAAAGTACAAAAATTAGCCAGGCATGGTGGTGTACACATGTAGTCCCAGCTACTTGGGAGGCTGAGGCAGGAGGATCACTTGAGCCCAGGAGACAGAGGCTACAGTGAGGGGCAATTGTGCCATTGTACTCCAGCCTGAGCAACAGAGCAAGACTCTGTCTCAAAAAAAAAAAAAAAAAAGAAAAGAAAAAAAAGATGGACAATCACTCCATAGCATCAGGAGAAAGAGTAGAGTACATGGTATGGTATAATGGAGGCAGATGATACATCTGGTAGAAGTTCTCTTCTATATACTTTAAATTTCTGAGAGAAACAACAAGGTCAAAGTTATCAGCTGAGAAAGGACTAGGGAAAGGAAGAGATGGAGGTTTTAGGGGGGAAAAAGTATGAAGCAGTCATCTAAGGGAACTGCAAATGTGAAAGGACTAGGGACCTGCAGCATGATCATCCAGGATGCATTAAGGGCTAGGTGCTATTTACCTGTAACAAGACTAACAATGAAACTTACTACTTTAAAAATCTTATTAACACTTTTAATGACAAAGTAAAACATTATCAGCATTTATTTCAGTGTAAGCATAATCTTTTCTGCTACTTTTTAGTAAAAATTATGCCTCTAAACTTCAAAGAGGCCACCCAGAGTTCAGTTATTCAAGTATTACTCCTTGGGTCTTAATATATATGTAATATCATATGTATTCCCTTCATTTCCTTACTCTAATTGTACACATGCAAAAAAAACACAAATATATACATATGTGTGTGTGTGTATATATCCCCTAAAACCTACTGTGAGAATTCACATGCCTAAACTAATTTAGAAATGATAAAAAAACAGTTTAGAGTTATCAATAATTGAAATATAATACAGGTGTGATAAAGCACAATAAAATCCAAAAACATAGGAGGGAAGATTGGAAGCAGGAGGCCAATAATTCCATGTACTAAGGCAAAGATTACAACATTAACTTGGCAACTTACTGCTGATCGATCTAGAAAGAACTGATGAAACTCAAGGAAGATGCGACGAGTTTCCTTGGAATTGGTATGTTTATACAGGTCTGAATAGAGATAACAGAGCTGTAGTGGAGACAGGAATGAAAAAGACAAAATGAGGAACCATGAAAAATGTAATTTGCTAGGTCATCATTGAGTAGGAATGTTTGGAACAGGTAGGTTACCATAAACAATGTAGTTATTACTATATAATCAAGTGCTTAAAAAATAATGTTTTAATTATCTTTCATATCTGCCTTTATATGGAAAACTGAAAGAAGTCTGCCCACTCATCGTATAGATAGGAAAAGTTCTATGGCATATGAATCAACAGAAGAACTCTGAATTTGCTAGATTGTAAAATATATTACCAAAGTTGCAGGGTCAAATTGTGAAACTACATGGTGTAAGAAAACAGCCAAATGAGCCGGGCGAGATTTTAGTAATTCAATGCTCTGGAAACAGCTGCACTGTCCATTGATCTAGAGGAAGAAATGATTATGCATCAGTAACTCCAACATACAAATACTAAATGCAAAGTAGGCTCAATTGAACATAGCTATCCAAATTTCACTTTGATCTCCCTATAAAAAATTCAAGATTTAAAAAATTTCACTAAAGTTTATTAGCAACAGAAGCTATGGAATCTCTTTCTCTGAACATTAACCATCTCTTGGGGATAGGTCAGAAGAAAGACCACTTTGGGAGAATGGAAATTTAGGAGATGATTACCAAGTAGCTCGGATGTATACAAATCAGTATGTAAAAAACAGTCTAACAACATTTCTAGAAATGTAGTGAAAGGCTTTTTGCCCAATCATAAAATAGTTGTTTATTCTTTTCTTCTGGGCTAATTGCAGAAAGGGTGGGAAATGAAGTTGTATGATTTTAAGTAAGATAAATCCTAGAATATTTGTATAATCCCTAAATATACTGAACACGGAAAACAATAATAATGTAAACTAGCATCTCAATTTTCATATTCCCAAATCATTCTAAAGACCAGCATTACCCAACTATCAAACCAGACAAACGTATTACAAAAAGAAAAACTATACATCAATATACCTCATCAACAAAGATGTAAAAAATCCTCAGTAAAATAATGGCAAATTGAAACCGACAATATATCAAAGGGATAATACATCATAACCTACTGGGGTTCATTCCAGGAATGTGAGACTAGTTTAATATTCTAATATCAATCAATGTAACTTACCATATTAACAATCAGAAAAACTACATAATAATCTTTTTTTTTTTTTTTTTTTTTAATTTTTTTTTTTTTTTTTTTTTTTTTTTTTTTTTTTATTTTTTTTTTTTTGAGACGGAGTCTTGCTCTGTCGCCCAGGCTGGAGTGCTGTGGCCGGATCTCAGCAAACTACATAATAATCTTATTCAACAAAATTCAACATCCAGTCATGATAAAAACGCTCAGCAAACCAGGAGTACTCCCTAACCTAGTAACCTTTAACCTTATAAAGAGCCTCTAAAAAATACTTACAGCTAACATCATACCTAATGATGAAAGGCTGTTTTCTCCCTAAGATCAGGAATAAGGCAAGCATGTCTTGTCACTCTAATTCAATCTCATACTAGAAGTCCTACCAATGCAATAAAGCCAAGAACAAGAAATAAAAGATAAACAGCTTGAAAATAAGGAAATAAAAACTATACACAACATGTTTATCTATGTAGAAAACTCCAAAAGATTTATTTTTAAAAGCACCAAGAAATAATAAGTGAATTTAGCAAGATCACAAGATACAAGGACAAGAATCTAGCTAATCATACTCCTTTATACCACCAATGAACTGAGATGTGATTTAAAAAAAAAAAAATACTATTTTAAGAAACACACTCAACCCCAAAGAAATGAAGTACTTAAATATAAATTAATGGCCTCTCACTGGCTTTAAAAGCAAGGTCATTTCTATTGTTCAAAGCTAAAATAAGCAATTAACCCAAGGAGCTACTGGTTCTAAGATTTAGCTTCAAATCCTTACAAATGTTATCTTAATCTCCACAAAGTGTTCATTTTTGCAACAAATCAGACATTGCAGAAAAGTAATAATTTATTTTTTAGAAAGAAAAAAGTCATCACCTGTTCATGTTCAGTACCAAAATCATCATCTTCTGCTCCAATAATATGAGGTGCTATACGGGTTGAGGGACTTCCGACAAGTGATTGAGTGTCCTGGCAACATTCAGGGAAAAGACACAGAAAAATTATCTGGTGGTCAAATTTAGAAAAAGAATAAAGCCAACCCATCAAAAAGACATGATTCACTTAAATGGTGAGATTTCGTTTTATTTCCGTTGAAGTACTTTATTTTCAAAGTAGGGGTTCACAAATTCTCAAGGCCATGAATCACTCTGGCAGAGAAAATGACCACAACAACGGTTTTTTTTTTTTGGGTGGGGGAAAAACCATTTCCCTTGGAAACAGGAAATATCCTTTGCTCACTATACACTTGGTTGTCTGACTCTAACACTTTCTGTACACTTTTGTAACTTCTTTTATTAATTCATACATACTTAGAACTTCTTACAGAAAAAAATAAAGTTGGGCTTACATAAATGGTTACAATTAAAAAATTAAAGAAAAAGTGAATGAAGACAATAGGACAAAGGAAAAATAAGAGCAGAAATGATAATACAAAGTTAGAAGAGAGGTTAATATACCTGAGAAGTACTAACCCAAGATTTCCATTAATGATACATAATTGAAGGCTATCATCGAACTCTATTTTTTCATTTTTAATTAATTTTCATAAATGTATAATTCAGGTTTTCTCAACTGTGGCACTGTTAATATTTTGGGCCAGAGAATTCTTTGTTGTAGGGGCTAGCCTGTGCATTCTAAGACGTTTAGCAGCATCCCTGACCTCTGTGGGCCCACCAGATGCCAACTGCAGCCTCAAAGCCCTAGACATCAAAAATGTTTCCAGACATCTGTCAAATGTCCATGGTTGAAAAATCACTGATAAAATACTCTAAAATCATCAAGTAATCTCACAAACACTGCTACAGAAACAAAGATACCAAAATTCTAAGAATAAACTGTAGATTGGCAGATAGTTCCCCATGCAATAGCTCCTCCATTTGTCAACTCACAAAGTTGGATTCAGCACAAAAACGGCAGTACAGAGGCATTAATATATAAAATAATAAACATCGGTGCTGGGCATAGTAGCTCAGGCCTGTAATCTCAGCACTTTGGGAGGTCAAGGAGGGAGGATCACTTGAGGCCAGGATTTTGAAACCAGCCTGGGAAAAACAAAGAGATCCACTCTAAAAAAAGCCAAAATAAATTAGCCAGGCATGGTGGCATGTGTCTATAGTCTTAGCTACCTGGGAGACTAAAGTGGGTGAACAGTTTGAGCCCAGCAGTTTGAGGTTACAGTTAACCTCTGTACTGCAGCTTGGGTGACAGAGTAAGACCCTGTCTCATTCATACATATATACATATACAAATATATGCATACATAAATACATACATACATACAGGATGTCTGAAGACCGTAAGTACTAAAATTAAAGACCATATAGCAATGGGGAATAAAAATTTTGGAAGAAATAGGAAAAAAATGAGTTTGGCTTAAATCTGACAGCAGTTTAACATTGCAAGATCTGGATGGAGTTCAGCAAAGAAAGGTGGGCCTATGATTTGAGAGTCATGTGTACAGCAGTTATAGCAGTTATAGCTGAAGCTATATAAACAGATCCACAAGTTTTAAACTGAGTGAATAATAAGTATATGTAGTTTTTCCTCCTTGTATTGCAACACTACATATTGAGTCTCCTAAACACATTCTGCCTTTTAATAACTCTTATTATTTTCTTTAACCTCAAGGCTTTAATAATTCCAAAAAAAAGAAATCAAGTGAAACTGGCTGGGCACTGTGGCTCATGCCTATAATCCCAGCACTTTGGGAGGCTGAGGCGGGTGGATCACCTGAGGTCAGGAGTTTGAGACCAGCCTGGCCAACATGGCGAAATCCCTCTCTACAAAAAGAAAAAAAAAGAAAAAGAAATCAGGTGAAATAACATAAATTATTTAGAGCAGTAGTCAGACAATTTTGATTTTATAATGATTTAATGTCTCTGATTTTTCGATAGTCCTTATGTTGCTGACAATAAAAACATTACAAAATGCTGTTGTATCTTTTACTCCACAACTGTAAACAAACCTAATTAGAAAATAAAATGAGAATGCTTAAAAGCATGCAATTAAGAATATGTAAGATCGAGCAAGTCTACTTCTTGATAAACACCCACAAAAACTGAAGGCAAGGCAGCATATTCACAATAGCCAAAAAGTGGAAACAATCTAAGTACCCACTGACAGACAGACAAACAAAACGTGGTATATATACATGTCATGGAATATGATTTGGTCTCAAAAAGGAAAGAAATTCTGATACATGCTACAACATGGATGAAAGCTGAAGACATATGCTAAGTGAGAGAAGTCAGTCATGAAAGGATAAACATTGTATCATTCTTTTTACCTGAGTATCTAAAGTAGTCAAATTCATAGAGACAGAAAGTAGAATGGTGGCTGCCAGGGGCCAGGGGAAGGGGGAAATGTAGATTTAGTGTTTACTGGGTACCAAGTTGCAGTTGGAGAAGATGGTTGGCAGTGATGGTCGCACAACAATGTGAATATACTTAATGCCACTGTACACTTAAAAATGGTTAAACTAGTACATTTTATGTTACCACCACGACAAATACTAAGAACCTAATAATACTTACTAATCATGGAATAGCTCTTGACTTATTCAAATCTTTATTAATTTTCTTTAATAAATTTAATTTTTTCTCCAAAAAATAAAAAATAAAATATGTAAACATCAGATGTGTCTATATCATACTTTAAGTATAAGGAAAGCTAAAGATAGCACTATCATTGCATGGATTTCATACTCACAGTGTCCTGAATTGTTTCACTTTTCTCTGGGTTTTCCTCTAGATAAATCCTCTCTTTGGGGCCACTCTTGGGACTCTAATAAAAAAAAACAAGATCTTCAGTTCATTTCAATAGGCACACCAAAAGGAGAAGAGGGAAAAAAGTGTGAAAAAAAATTGCTCTGAATTTCATATTTGTATTTACAACTACTAAATATCTTTCATAAAATACTTGGTTCTGCTACCTTTTCTTTACTTCGACAAGTCACTTACTCTCTCACCTTTTCAGTTTTATGTTGATAAACAATACAGAGTCAACAAAACAATTTTACCTAATCTCCAGGCCTGGAGGTTACTTTCTACCAAATTACTAGATATATTGCATACCTCAAACTCATTATGTCAAAATCAAACTCTTTTTTTTTTTTTGGAGATGGAGTCTCGCTCTGTCACCCAGGCTGGAGTGCAGTGGCATGATCTCGACTCCCTGCAAGCTCCGCCTCCCAGGTTCACGCCATTCTCCTGCCTCAGCCTCCCAAGTAGCTGGGACTACAGGCACCCACGACCATGCCCAAATAATTTTTTGTATTTTTAGTAGAGACAGGGTTTCACTGTGTTAGCCAGGATGGTCTCAATCTCCTGACCTCATAATTCGCCCGCCTTGGCCTCCCAAAGTGCTAGGATTACAGGTGTGAGCCACCGCGCCCGGCCAAAATCAAACTCTATTTATCTTCCTTAACCCTTACCTTCTCAAACTATCCTTTCTATTCAAGTTAAAAGCATTTTGCCCTACTTATGAGTACAATTAAGCTTCTACTATTCTGTTACTCCCTTCATGTGAAAGGTGGATTTTAATACATTTATATGGTATTATATAATACCTAATACGGTTGTTCTTCAGTATTTGTGGGGGAATGGTTGCTCAAGTCCCTGATATAAAATGGTATAGTATTTGCATATAACCTATGCAAATCTTCTATGTATTTTAAATCATCTCTAGATTACTTATAATACCTGATACAGTGTAAATGCTGTACAAATAGCTGTCACACTGTATTGTCTAGGGGATAATGACTAGGAAAAAAGTCTGTGCATATTCATTACAGATGCATTTCTATTCCTGAATATTGTGATCCACGGTTGGCTGAATCCACAGATGCTGCCCACAAATACTGAGAATGGACTGTATAAAATATAAACCATATGGGACGCAGAAACTCACTTTGGGGAGATGAGGAACACCCCAAAGCAATGGGAGACATTCTTTAGAGCAACCAAAAATGAGGAAGCAGAGACCTAACGAATGCCAACAGGGAAGATACATTTTACCTATGCATGTACCCAGATATCTTGGTGGTATCACAAGATATTTCTGCCACCAAGAGAAAACAGCAGTTTCAAATGTATGCCCCACCTTGGAGAAATGAATGACTTTCAGGTCTTGGACAAGATATATAAAAGATTAGAATAATTCTGTCACAAAAATCAAGAAAGCTATTAAAGATATTGGAGGGGCATGTCAAAAGAACACAGGAGAAAATTTGAGAGGGTTCCCACCAACAAAAAAAAAGAGTAACTCATACGGAAATCCGTGAGTTCAAAATATTACACACATACCCTTCCCACTTGTCACCTTTGGGTTTGTAAAAGTATCATCTCTCCTGAAAAGACTCTTCTGAAAAGAATCAAGGGAAGTATTTACCCTACATTTTCTGCATAAGCTATATTTTAGGGTAACCTATTAGCTAGTAAGGGAAATCATTTCTTGTAACACAACTCCATGTAATAAATACAGAAATAATGACAAAATTATAATAATAACCTTTTGAAACTCAGAATTAAACAATGGATCTAGGCATTCTGATCACGAATGGCATGTGAAAACATTTCATAAAAGCTATTTGATAGGGAACATTATAATGAAGGAAATCATGCTGACATCACCTAAACACCTTAAGCTTACAACCACAGTAAGACAGCCATTCACATCCTGATGTGATATAACGAGATGTACACAATATCATCCATGAATTATTCCAAATAACAACTATCAAACCTAACGTGACCAAGACTTGTAGATTTAACTGGGAGTTTTCAGAAAATCTAGATAAAGTAACATGTCATACGACACCATGAAAATATAATTAGAAAATGGGCTGTTTTACTGAACATATGACCCAATTTCTTTAACAACAACAACAAAAAAATGGCCAAGGAAAAAAAAGAAGGAAACTATTATAAATTATAAAGACTTAAAATGACTTATCAACCAATGGCAATATGAAAGCCTTGACTGGATCCTGAATCAAATAAACTATAAAAAGATCATTATAAAACAAGGTAATAAAACTGTGTATTGAGAAAATATTAATTCTTAGGATTTAATAAGAATATTATAGCTATATTTTAAAAACTTATCTCTTAGAGAGAGACATATTATTAAACTAATGCCTTGGATTTACTTTAATCCAGTGTCTCGAGGATGTAAGGAATAGCGGGTACAAACAAAACTGCTAAGGCTAGGTTCTCAGGGACCTGAGGAGGATTATGTTAGTCTTTACTTTTGAATATGTTTAAAAATTTTCCAAGATAAATAGTTTTTCAAAAATATCACTCACAAACTGAAAAATCAAAAGGAGAGATGCTCTGAATTTTAGATGATGATTTGTTATCAAGTTGCTTCTCTTGTGAGAACTGGGTATCAGGGCATTCTTTAATGCCTTCTCCAAGGTAAGCAAAAGTAGGGACTTTCACAAAACCACCAGGAAATTATTTTACAAAAATGAGGAGACAATGAAAAAGTTAAAAGAACTGATTCAAAAGATAAAATGTAAAACAGTAATTCAAAGTACTGTTAAAACAACAACAACAACAACAACAAAAGCAGACTGATTCCTCCATACTTACAACACAATTGAAACAAACATGGAAATCCATAAGCTAAAAGCAACACATCTTTAGTCTCAAATGGACACTTGTAGAAATTAAACCTGTGTGTTATGTGTTCAGAAGACAGCCTAGCTTGGACTTTATCATTTCTCACTTGGATTTCCATGATATTCAGTTATTTATTTGGCCTCAGTTTCCTCATCAATGAAATGGTGATACTATTTTTTTAAGATTATTATGAGTGTTAAAAAAGAGTATCTGTAAAGCATTGGATACAACCTCTGGCACAAAGTAGTTATTGAATAAATGCTAACTATTATCCATTCAGCACACATTTATTAAAGTTCCTATTAAGCCAAGCAGTCTTCTTTTCCTACAGATCTCCCTCTTTACTCCAAATCATTTTCCCCAGATACGTTTCTGATGGTGCCTGTCTTCTGCATGCAAAATAAAGTCCACTTTATTAATTGATTTCGTTTATTCAAATACTAAGTATCAGTTACATGTCAAACAGTCTTAATTGACCGGAATGCCTATTTCTATACTCAACAATTCACTATTTTTTTTACCCACCCCTGAGACGGAGTCTTGCTCTGTCAACCAGGCTGGAGTGCAATGGCGCGATCTTGGCTCACTGCAACCTCCGCCTACCTGGTTCAAGCAATTCTCCTGCCTCAGACTCCAGAACAGCTGAGATTACAGGCATGTGCCATCACACCCAGCTAATTTTTTTTGTATTTTTAGTAGAGACAGGGTTTCACTATGTTGGCCAGGCTGGTTTTGAACTCCTGACCTTGTGACTGGCCTGCCTCGGCCTCCCAAAGTGCTGGGATTACAGGCGTGATCCACTGCGCCCAGCCGACAACTCGCTCTTTTATAAGATTATATTTCTAAGTCACATGTTTTATTGCAACATTCCTCTAAATACAAGATAAAATTCAAATTTCTCATTCGTATCATTTGCTCTGAATGCCTACAATTTGCTACACTTTGGAAACATAAAGTCAGACAAGACAGTCCCTCTGCTCTCAAGGAACTTCCCATCTCATGGTAGGGACAAGCCATGAAAACAGAGAGGAGACGTGGCAGTAAAACAAAAAGAAGAGTACGAGAAGCATTCCCAAAAGCAGTATGTACTGCTAGAACAAGCTGAAGCCCTTTATAACCTGGACTCATGATTTGGCTTCTAAGATAATCTCTAGCCATTTCATCTATAACCCTAATACACCAGGTTGCCCTAAAATTTTCACTGCTCTCTCAAAATGTTTTGCATTTTCATACCTCAGTGCTCTTGTTTATATTTAGATTACTGGTATTTTGGAGCTAGGCAGAAGTAGATTACCTATTGCCTGAATAAGTGTGGAAAGTTAACTCCCTTTGTTAAAGTTAATTAACTCAATTTTTTCTTTTGTAAAGTTACAGTAACAACGGTACTATTTCATAAGGCTGTTCTGAGAATTAACTAAGGAACATAAAACACATCACTGTGTATGCGATATATACCCAACAAATATTAGCTATTACCATTTTTTCCTTGAGCCTAAACTGAAATTTTCCATTAAAACCTTTAGCTAACCCAATCACGAGACTCCTATCACCATCTTTCAAAAATAAATAAATAAGTAAATAAAAACCCACAAATCCTCAGTTTGTTTTTTGGATGAGGAACTGGGTCATTGGGCCTAAGCCTCAAGAGACAGCCTGACTTATGGCTTAGACCATGGATTCCTTTTTAAAAAACAACAAAACAAAACAACCCCCATCCCAACAACCTTCAATAAGAGAGAAACTTCACATTGTTAAATAGTAGATGTGTGTATATGTAACAGAAGTCCCAAGAAGTGACATCTCTTCTATATGCAAAGCACTGTATTTCCTATTCTTTTTTTTTTTAAAGAAATATAACCCACAAAATTGATTTCATGACCCACAATTACAAAACATTCGTTCAGACAACTTCCCTCATCACTTTTAAAGAGGGTGATCTACATTTAAGTCATTATTCCTATCACTGCATACAATTTACAAAGTATTGTTGAGTAAATAATACTGAACTTAGCTTTTAAGTATTCATATGTCTATGGTGCTACATCATATTCAGCTTAAAATGTTTTATTATCGTCTTAACAGATACTCATGTTCATCTGGCAGTTTCTGGGTTAATCAAGAAAGTGCTGTTACTAAACCTGGGCTATTAACTGAAGCCTATCTAACAGGACTAAGGTTTTTCCTCTTGGTAATGGCAAAGTGCCCCATGATTCAAGACTGAGTCACTCTGACCACAAATGGAATATTAACATGCTCTTAAAGATATCAACAGTTGGTCTCTCGGTTCAGTAAGAATGCACTGGCATTAGTAACTTCTCTACCCACGAACAAGATGCCTGCTGGGAAATTCCATCCCTGTAAAAGAAACAGTTGGCAATGGGTGTTCAAGGGAAAAAGTGAACTCTGGAATTAAAAGCTTATATACAACAGTATCCAGATTTCTGTTTATCAAATTGGTATATTAAAAATGTGGATGGTAAAAAGTGCTAAGACACCTCTAACTCACGTCACTTAAAATCAAATCTAGAAAGGGTCTGTAAAGAAGAATACAGAAGAAAAAAGATTTAGAACACTGAATACTTACATCTGCATTGTCACTACTGGGCCGAGAAGCATCTCCACTGCTACAGTCAGTCCTGCCCAGGCCATCTCCAGGATCTGTTTCTGCCTCACTGACTGTTAGGGTGTCACCTAAAGGTCTGGAGGGTGTAACTACAGCTCCATCCTAAAACAGATTAAAGAAAAACACACCCACACAAACACATAAAAGAAAACTTTCATTACTTGCTGCATAAAGAAATAGAGTGGTACTACAATCTACATGGAGACTGCTAAAAGTTGGACATTCTGATGTGCTCAAGTATGGTTAAAATTCTACAAGTAAAATCCATAAATAACTACTAATTCTGGGATTCTAAAATGGCATGACCTTAAAGACAGGGCAAGTGATATTTTGGTAAGAAGAATATAAGTTCAAACTTACAAATATAGCAAAAAGGTAAAATGTTTTGTTAATTGATATTGTCTGCCCATTAATTAAGGTTATTACCCTACAGTTTCTTGTTAACTAACTTCCAACGCTTCAGAGTGTCAATCAATGGTCAATTCTGGGACATAATGCTATAACATAAATTATTACAAGCATTTAGATCAGGTTATAAGCATTTATTTATTTATATAATTTGAGACGGAGTCTTGTTCTGTCACCCAGCCTGGAGCGCAGTGGCAGGATCTTGGCTCACTGCAACCTCCGCCTCCATGGTTCAAGCCATTCTCCTCCCTCAGCCTCCCGAGTAGCTGGGATTACAGGCACGCACCACCAAACTTGGCTAATTTTTTTATTTTTAGTAGAGTCGGAGTTTCACTATGTTGGCCAGGAT
The DNA here is from genome assembly GCF_003255815.1 of Theropithecus gelada. NCBI lineage: Eukaryota > Metazoa > Chordata > Mammalia > Primates > Cercopithecidae > Theropithecus > Theropithecus gelada. The sequence continues at coordinate 111,972,456 of NC_037682.1, read as the reverse complement.
GGTCTCAAACTCCTGACTTCAGATGATCTGCCCGTCTTGGCCTCCCAAAGTGCTGCGATTACAGGTGTGAGCCACGCATGCCTGACCAGGTTATAAAGATTTAGATAGCTGCCCAAACAGGGTAGGAATATTGTATTTGTCTAGTAATAACATAAAACTGTCAACATTACTGAGGTGTAACACGCAAAATGTGACATAGCTAGTGGGACTGAAAGTAATGAAAAAAAATGGAATGAAAAGTATACTAAACTAGGATGTCAGGGGAGCTTATATACTGTATGGTCTTGTATAGATGATTTAAGCAGTTTAGACCCTAGGTTTCTCAACTATGTATTTTTAAATCAAAAAGTAAGCAGATTAGGCTAGCTTTTCAGCTATATGACCTCAGACAAGTAATGTAATCTCTCTAACTCTAAGTATATATGTAAACTGGAGGAAAACAACCATAAGTCACCTCAGAGATGTTATGCAGATTAAATAAGAAAATGCTTGTCCATATATTTAGCTCAATGCCTGTCATTTTAAAATCTTAAATTCCTACTTAAAAACATCTCAACTGCCATTCTGTTTTATGATGGCAGAATGAACCACAAAAAAATATAAATATATATATATATATAAATACAATTTAGTAGTTGGTCACATCAAAGCAGAAGCACTCAATTCTTTTTTACATTATTATGGAACAAAGAAATGTGATATCATGAGCAAGCAAACAATCAGACGCCCACATTTATTTTTGTTAATCATTACTTCTGTAACATCCTTAACAGGACATCCTGTTGTCCTACGCTAGAAAAATAACTTTAAAAAAGTCAACTGCAACATTCTCTGACACATTCCCAGAAGAAAATTCTCCTGCAAAAAGTTGGGTAGCACTTGTAACAGTAATGCTACCTGAGCAGAGCCTGTGGCTTTGGATAACTGCTCTTGCAGCTGAGGAATGTGTTTCTTGGCCTCTTGGATCTCTTTTAGCAATCTTTGGGCAGGTGTTCGGTTGTAATCTTCCTGCAATAACTGAAAAGTTATAAAAATATTTTCAGAATTAATTACTTATGTAAAAAAGATACAGAAATAGTCCATTCTTAATCAATAATATAACTAATGGCATTGGTTACAATACTGCTTGATTGTGACTATGATAAACAGCAACTCAACCATGCCCACTCACATTTTTACTGGCCTATACACAGCCCTACTTCTCATTTAATACCTGTAGCCGTTCCTGTTCTTTCTGTAACATTTTTCTCAGAATTTCTACTTTCTGGTTATGAACCACATTGTTTTCCTCCTAGAAAAAAAAAAGATAAAAAACAAACAACAACCAGTATAGAGAAAATGAAGCTAAAATAAATAGAGAAAATGTGACATACAAAGTTCTGCCTTGGCTCCAATTATCAATACCTATTAGGTTTTTATTTCTGGGTTATGAGGACAAACTTTTAGACATGACACTTAAAAGACAAGAAACTACAAAGAAATGTCTGCCCTTCTATTTCATCTTTACTAAACTAGATTCAAGAGAACATTAAATATTGATATTGGAGAAATTAAGTTGTCTTAATATAAGAATAGTATCTTTTACTTTCCCTCATTCGGATCTTTACTATCGATCCCCATGCATAGCTCAAACTCCCAGTACCTCTTACCTGAAATATGAAGACAGCTCCCTAATTCATCACCCATCATCCCTCCTTGTTTCACAACCCTATAATATTTTACCAAATTAGCCTTCCTATAATCCTAGGATAATCATGTACTCTTTTGCTTAAAAAGAAACAAAGTTGAATGGATTCTTACTGCTTACCTAGTTACATGTAAATTAGCTTGGGAGATGTGACTTTTCAAAATAGTCAACCTACTGTTTTCAAGTTCATCTCCCACTATGTACATCCTTAACAGGCACCAACCAAACAAAAATCCTAGCTACTTCTCCACAATATTTGATGCTTTCTTGGCTCCTTCTATTTATTGTTCTTCTTCTATGTGCTTTCTCTCTCCTTTGAATCCTCATAGAACTTAGTATTTTTTTGCCCTCATAATGTCTACATTCTGCCTTGTATTATAGTTACTTGTATACTCTTGATTTAATCTCAATCAACAAAGCTTTGTTAAGCACCTTCTACATGCTAAGCAATACTTCAGATGCTGGAAACATAACAGTAAACTAAATAAACAAAAATCCCCGCCCTCCTAAAATTACACATTCTAAGATGACTATAACCTTGGACAGAAGAGTACCTTAACTATATTTTTGTGGGTGGTACATTGTTTTATATATGACGGGTGTTTAATACTTGTTAAATTAAATCTGCTATGACAATATTCTAATCATTCCTATTATGTAATTTTTATATTAGTAAATAATTTTCTAGAACCTTAAATTTAATTAGTTCATCAGCCTAATACTTGAACACTCTTAATATAAAGTAAACACATCCTTATAGGACTGAGTATTTAACTAAGAAATTTCCCCATTCTTACCCCCATGAGCACAGGACTAGTGATTCTCTCCATATTCCCAGATGCTCCAGGTGAATGAGGAGATGTCATGATGGGAGACATATGTCCAATGACTGATGGCTCTACTTCAGAGTCGGCAAGTGGAATCTGGGGCGACCCAGGTGGGCGTCCCTGAACAGTGAGAGCTACATAGGAACCAGCTTGGGGTGGGGAGATGGAAAAAGGGAAGGGAAGGGAAAGTAACATTGTCAAGAAACTTTTCATACCATTTTACTACTTAATCTTTGATAGTTCTAAAAGATCCAGTTATATAAGACTGTCCCATCATCTGCTAATCATTTCTCTACAGAAAAAAAATTAATTTGTCATTTCTTTTATGATTGCCCTAAAAATCCAAAAGAATGATGCCGTTTTCAGTGGCAAGTTACTATTTGTAAGATCAGATATTACTTAAAAGCAAATAAAAGTTATAACTCCAAGAATATATTTTCTTAATTTAGAGGAGAGTTAAAATCAACCATCTATTAGTGGCTATGTTTAATTAATTTCTTAAATGTAATTTAAAAAAAAATCATCTTCTTTTTTTTTTAATCAGGGTCTCACTTTGTCACCCAGGCTGGAATGCAGTGGCACGATCTCAGCTCACTGCAGCCTCGACTTCCTGGGTTCAAGCGATCCTCCTCCCTCAGCCCTCACAAGCACCTGGGATTTTTTTTCTTTTTGTTTTTAAAGACGGGGTTTCGCCATGCTGCCCAGGCTGGTCTTAAACTCCTGAGCTCAGGTGATCCACCCACCTCAGCCTCCCAAGTTGCTAGGATTACAGATGTGAGACACGGCACCCAGCCTAGATCTTCGTATTTTAAGATGATACTAACTAGGCATGGTTTAGTGAATATGCTAGAATATAAAATGTAGTTTTAAATTAACTTTACAAAATGAGTATGACCAAAAAATATTCTACAATAACAGGGAAAAACACAATCAATGATAAGTAGTAAATTTTAGTGGAAAACATTTGGAGGAATGGACAGGAATTCATTAGACCTATTATGGGAGTGAAAAATCTAGACAGCAAAAATCACCATAATCAGGCCGAGCATGGTGGCTCATGCCTGTAATCCCAGCACTTTGGGAGGCTGAGGCGGGCGGATCACGAGGTCAGGAGATCAAGAGTAGCCTGGCTAACATGGTGAAACCCCGTCTCTACTAAAAATACAAAAAATTAGCCAGGCGTGGTAGCACATGCCTGTTGTCTCAGCTACTAGGGAGGCTGAGGCAGGAGAATCACTTGAATCTGGGAGGCGGAAGTTGCAGTGAGCCGAGATCGTGCCACTGCACTCCAGCCTGGGTGACAGAACAAGACTCTGTCTCAAAAAAAAAAAAATCACCATAATCAGAGTCACAGTAATAGACATAGCAAAACTTTCTTCTTAGACATTTCAATAGGACTTTCAAATGTATTTTACACTTGTCTCCCAATTTAACCCTCCCATGGAAATCACTATCAATTATTTCACAGTGTTTTGGCATTCTAAAAACTATTTTTGCTATGTATAATAGTCACAAGTGTTATGATTTGGAGGAATTTTACATAGAAACACTTTCTAAGGCTCTTCAATCTTATTGCTGTCTATCAGAAAGTCATCTATTATATCTCACTTGCCTATGTACTTGCTTATAATAGCTTCCTAGCTTTTCCCTTCCTTTCTTTAGCTGTTTCTAAACTGCTCTGATTTGATATCACTTTTATTATATCCAGAATACGCATTAAAAAGTAGGACATGCAGGAACTCTGTTACATACACCCAGGCTTTAGGGATGTCAAATTTATATATGTTTTGGATATGCAAAGGTTTTTAGGATGAACTTTAAGTTTTTAGCTATGCTCTTACTATTGGATAAGTAATTTATTGCTAGAATCCCAGGATTTAATTTTTTAAGTAAAATTTATACTGGAATGAGCAAAAAATACAACCTAGAAAGCTAAAGAAATGTTTTTATACATCTCAATGGACATCAGGCATAAACTTATTAACATAAACCATATTTATGTAGCACATAACAATTTATAAATCACATTCTCATTAAATAAGTGGTCAAATTTATTCAAGTATGGGGATCTAATTTTGATCCCTGCACTCTTTTAAAATAAAGTTAAGAACACTGATCAAAGTGACCATTTGGAGCACTGGTACTCTGATGAAAAAGTTTAAAAATTTTCATAGTTGCTTAACATAGCAGTACAAAGGCCAAGAAAAAAGTTAGTTTATTAAATTTCTCCTGAAGATGTCCATCCACCCAATACAGAGAAATAGCATTAAATAAAACAGCAGTGATTCTGCTTGATCACAAACAATTGTCTCTTATTTCTAGTCTACTTTACTGTGGAATAATCTGATGTAGAAGATCATAAATTCTTTTTTTTATTCCTTTTTTAAAAATTTTCATTCAGTTTAAGCAGTCTCTCGCTCTCTTTTTAAGAGATACAGTAACAAATACATAAGGCCCAAACCAGGCCAGAACAAAGAAAAAGGAAGTTACATTTTAGGTAGTGGACTCCCATGTGACGTTCTTTACTACTGTTATAACTGTCATGCTATTTTCCATTCAATATGTGAAGCACTTAGAAAATATAAAATCTTGGCCAGGCGTAGTGGCACATGCCTGTAATCCCGGCACTTTGGGAGGCTGAGGCAGGTGAGCCCAGGAGTTTGACAGCAGCCTGGGGAACATATCAAAAACCAGTGTCTACAAAAACAAAACAAAACAAAACAAGACAAAACAAAAAACAAGGTGGGAGGATCACTTAAACCCAGAAGTTGGAGGCTGTAGTGAGCTATAATTGCACCACTGCATTCTACAAGACCCTGATCCCCCCCAAAAAAGAAAAGAAAATATAAAATCTCTCTTGGAAAGCAGGTAAGGTTAAAGGGTAACAACAAAATGAAACCAAAGCCCAGGTTGGGGAAGGTGTAGCACCTAGACTTCACCTGACTCAGATTCAGATGACCCACCCCATCACCACCTGCCAGCAAAGCTCACAGGGCCACTGAACCTTCCCTTCTCCCTGTGCAGATGGGAAAACTGAGGCCCTGTGAGTGGCTGAAGCCTGGCTTGACCATACCTCACTGCCAGCTGAAGGTACGTGAATTTACCTTTGACCCTGCAAGTGACGGGAGGTTAGCTGCAGACTCCCACTGCTTCAAGCCTGGTTCTCCACGGAGAACTAAGTCCACAGAGAACTAAGTCCAAGTGGGCTACTCATCCCTAAACCTGAAGATCACAAATTCTTAACCTTGAAGATTTCCAAGAGAAGATCGCTACTCTGGATTATATAATCATTTACTTATCTGAGGGAAAGTGATTGTGCTAGATGATTTTTAAAGTTTCATTTCAGTTCATCAGGCCATATGTCTGATTTCTCAACCTCCTTCCTCTCAGGTGACTCACGCATTTCTTTCGAATATATGTATTCAATTTTACCAAGAATGACAGAAATATTATAATCAACCATACAAATGGAGTTGACAAAAGATAGTTATTAGTAAGTTAAGAGTTTTCACCTCAGATTTTCCTTCAATGCAGGGATCAGCAAACTCCAGCCAAGGGCCTAAACCAGGATCACAGACTTTCGGTAAATAAAGTTTTACTAAAGCACAGCCACAACCATTCATTTACATATTGTCTATGGCTGCTTTCATGATACAATGACAGAGTCGGTAGTAGACTATACAGTCCACACAGCCTAAATATTTACTATTTGGCCTATTACAGGAAATTTGCTGATCCTTACTTTAAGGGTTTCAGAAAACAATTAAAACTAAGAATAACATTCACCTACATCTGATTAGCTTCACCACCTCCAGATGATTTGAATGAGTCACCAGAGTTCCATTCACCTGTAAGAAAACGAAAGGAGTGTATGTCATATACATCCTATTGAGACAATGGATAAAAGGACTTCAGGAATTATCATACATAATATAACCAATTATAATATAGTAATCACATTACATTAAAATATTTATGTATTTGATTCAATATTCATTTTCACAGCATGATTCTACAGGGCATATTCGGCAACAAAATGAACTTAAACATAAACCAAGGCCTTGACATACAAAACATTACAACTTATTCACCATGACAAATGACAAAACATAACATGAAAAAGATTTACAAATCCTTCATAGCAAAGGGCTCATACAAATAGAAAAGATCTCTTTGCTTTACTAAGTCATCAATTTGTCAAAATTAATAATGAATAAAAAATAATTTTTAAAAGTATTTCCACAATATTCAATTTGCTTTTAGTTTTTCAACCATGATCTAATCTTTACAAAGAAAATAAATTTTCAGACTGGCTAAAGGTAGAAAAAGTTATCCCGATTCTGAATTAAACCAAACAAATCAAGGCAAAACTATCAAATGTGGATTTAACATTAATTTTTTGATTAATTCTCTGATCCAAGTTATCTAAAATTCAAATACATTAGTGTAAAAAACGGAAGTACAAGTATACTCAACCTGCCCCATAAGATAGTTACTGTTAGCTATGACATTTAATTTTGGAGACACTTTTCTAGTATACATACACCAAACAGACACATAAACGTTATACATTACAACTGGTTTTTTCCTGGAAAAAAAAAATAAAACTTTTTTCTCACTGTACGGCAGCTATCTTTCAATAAAGGTACACACTGACCTAAACCACTCTTTTCAAAAGCTGCAAATGAAATATAATTTATTTCTCTGTCCCTCAGTTTATGCAGTTATATAATAAAGCCAATACAAATTTCTCTGTACACATGACTTCACATTTGTACACTTATTTCCTCAGATAAGTTCCTAAAAGCAAAACTGCTTGTCACATGTTATATACTTTCTTAAAGGCTTTTGATACATATTCACAGACTTTCATCCAAACAGGTTTTACCTAATTCATACTCATAATGAACTCATGAGAATAGTCATTTTACCATACCCAAACTATACTAAATGTGTATTACCAATCTTTAAATTTTCTGACAGCCAAATGTATTTTTCACCTATCATTTTAATTCCTACTTCTTTGTTATCAGTGAGGTTGGCCATATCCCCATTAATATGCTATGTATTTCAATTACTTTGGGGAATTGCCTGATAAAATTATTTGCCCATTATTCTTTTAGAATATTTATTCCTTTCTTATAATTTAAAAGTGTTCTTTAAAATTAAGGATATCTGGTCTCTGATACATTTCAAATATTTCTTCCAAATTATTGTTCAAGGTATGTTTTCTTATGTAATAATAATTTGATTTTAAGTACTCAAATTAGTCGATTATTTCAAGAATAGTTACTGACTAACCCATTCTTTCTCTACTGATCTGAATTCAAAAATCTATTTCTAGTCTCTCTGTTGTGTTCCACTGGTAGGTCTATATATAGATTAGAGTCATATACATCTCTTCTCATACATACACATACATATAACGTATTTTTTTCTTTAGTGATTCTTACATCTTTATAAAGTTCACCTGGTAGAATAATCAAATTGTATCTACCACTACAATTCTATTTGCATACAGGTCAGGTATTGCTTATCTGAAATACCTGGTACCAGAAGAAGTGTTTCGGATTTTTTTGAAGTTTGGAATATTTGTATATACATAATGATACATCTTGGGGATGAGACCCAGCTTTAAATATGAGCCTTTTATGTTTCATATATACCTTATACACATAGCCTGAAGGTAGTTTTACACATTTTAAATACTTCTGTGCATGAAACCAAGTTTTTTGTTTTGGTCTGGTTTTATTTACTGTTTTTTAAAGACAGGGTCTCACTATTTGCCCAGGTTGAAGTGCTGTGGCTATTCTCAGGTATGATCAAAGTGCACTGCAGTCTCAACTCCTGCACTCAAGCGATCCTCCCACCTCAGCCTCCTGAGTAGCTGGTAATACAGGCTCAAGCTACTGTACCTGGTGAAAACAACTTTTGACTGTGACCCATCACATGAGGTCAGGTGTGAAATTTTCCACTTATGGTTTCATGTTGGTACTCAAAAAGTTAAAGAGTTGGGAGCATTTCAGGTTTCAGATTAGAAATGCTCAACTTTACTTTGATGAGAATTGCTTAATAACAGACTAATCTGGAGAGAAATGACCTTTCCAACATTGAATTACTCTCCTACTCAAGAACATATATTCCTCCATTATTTTCAATCCTTTTATTATGTCCTTCAGTAAAGGATAATATTAATTTTACAACAAATGAAATAAGTTTTTATAGTCAATAGATCTATCACAGGTAATATGAAGCTTTTTATAAAAATCCAAGTGAAAAAAGCAGAATATGACCAATATATGTTGTTTTTTAATCCTACCGTAAATTCTATAATAGGCTTTTCCTTACCTTGATGATTCGATCACCTGTCTGTACTCCAGCCCGCATGGCTGCTCCATCTGTATGAGAAATTACTTATTTAAAATGTGATTCATTTGCATTTATTGATCATCTTCCTGACAGAGGAACAGTAAAACAAAGTGGTTAAAAACATGGGCTGTCCTTTGGGAAGCTGAGGAGGGCAGATCACGAGGTCAAGAGATCAAGACCATCCTGGCCAACGTGGTAAAACCCCGTTTCTACTAAAAATACAAAAATTAGCTGGGTGTGGTGGTGCGTGCCTGTAGTCCCAGCTGCTCAGCAGCCTGAGGCAGGAGAATCGCTTGAACCCGGGAGGCGGAGGTTGCAGTGAGCCGAGATTGTGCCACTGCACTCCAGCCTGGCAACAGAGCGAGACTTGATCTCAAAAAAAAAAAAAAAAAGGCGGGGGCTGTAAAGTCAGACTTTACATTCAAATCCTGCTTCTACCACTCACTAGTTGTGTGACCTTGGACTGATTTTATGTTTTTTTTACTCTAAGCTTCAATATCACCTATAAAATGGGGATAAAAAAATTGTCTACCTCAAAATTATAGCACCCAACATAAAGGAAGTATTCAATATATGGTAACAGCAGTAGAAAATATTGTCATTGTTGTTTTGGGAAAAGAAATGGTATTTTTGAGGCCACAGCTATCTCTTTAATCTGTCTTTGCCAAAATACCACTGGTGCCACGAAAAACTGAAATTTCAGAAACTTGTGTGTGGACAATAAAGTATCACGACCAAGGAGTCACATGATTTCTAAAACTATATAAAAACTGATTTTCTAACAAGTACAAAAAAAAAAATCAACTAGAGTAAATTCCTTCCTATAACTATGACATACATTTGACATATAGACGAATCTAGCACAATAGTCCACATGACCTGCAATCTATGTAATTATTCTATTCTTGGGAATTGCCATTATTTAAGCTTTTCTATTCTTACTCTGTTTACTGAGTGATAAATTGTTTTTAGAAATGCCTTGCCTTCTTTGACAGACTGTACGAAGACTGGATTGTCTCCACTGACCGTCAGCCCAAATCCATTGTCATCTTTCTGGATGACTACGCAACGTTGAACAAGACCTGCACAAGAACCACAGCATAAAAAAAGAAGGAAGAGAAAACAGAGAAAGGAAAAGACAATAATTATATATTAGTAATAAACTATGTTTCATCTGGAGAAACACAAAACAGCACATGTAAATCCACAAGGTAAAATAAGAACACTAACCCCCATCAACAAAGCAAACACAAGAACACCACAGAGTCACACATACTGTTTTCTCACTGGCGAAGTATAATAGAATTGCTCCAATATTAAAAACAGCTATGGAAAACTGCAAAATATTAAGTATTAGACATGAGACAGCTAGAAGGAAAGCCCATTCACATCTATGCTATTTCTCCGTAGTATAAAATTCTCCCCTCCACCGCCCCCCACTGCCCTGTGTTTTTGGTACCCTAATTGGTGTTTAACCCAAGAAAAATCAACTATCTTAGGACATGTGGCTAGGAACATCTCAAGGCAAATTCTGGAGAAATCCAGTCTTACTCTCAAGAAAATATACTCAGGAAAACAGTAAAAAGAAAGGAGGTACTTACAGAGTACCTGAAGCTATTCCCCGAAGAAGGGAAGAGAAAGGAAGAGTTCAGGGGGAAGAAAAACCCTGGCTTATAGAAAACATAAACAGAAAGGAGAAAAAAGTAGGAAAGATAAAGAATCTATGAGCTCAACCAGTTCCTTCATCTCTTTCATATACTTACCTGATTCCTAAAGGAGAATCTGTATTTCTTCTAAACAGCAAATGAAAACTGTCATTTGAGAGACAAGGTGAGAGAAAGAGGGCCCCAGCCAGAGGAACAGAAATGTCCTGCCAGAGTAGAACCCTGATTAGTACCCAGGGCTGTTTTATCATAGACCAGATCTGAAGATCTTGAACTCTGTGTTAGCCAGAGACAACATATATTTTCAGCTTTGCAGGATCTAAGCATTTCACTGAAGTCAATATATAAAACAGGTAAAGCAACACAAAGATAATGATGATTAGAAAATAAAAACTTTTTCTAAAGATTTTTATACAAAGAGCTACAATCTTTTAAATAAGTCTGATTTACCAACCAAACAATATGTTAAAGATATGTTAATAAAAAATATATATAGACTGTGTGTACAATGGCTCACAGAAAACATATACACATAACAAATTATATATATACACATACACACAGTGTATATACATATCAATTCTTGCTGATAATGACACATCATGAGTACATGAGCCTACTGTAGCTTAACATAAACCTTAACTCTTGAACTCATGCCCTACACAAAAATTAAAGCAGATCATGGGCCTAAACACAAGCTAAAATTTTTCATAAGGTAACACAGAAGGAAATCGTCAAGACCTTAGGGTATTAAAAAAACAAAAAAGGAAGAAAGAAAGAAAAAGAAAACAGATAAAATACATGTAACAAAATAGTTTATAACATTAAAAAAAGACCTGAGGGTGGGTTTATAAACCATAAAAGAAAAAAAACCTAGGAAACTGGACAAAATTTAAAACATTTGCTATTCTAAAGACACTGATAAGAAAATGAAAAGGCAAGCCACAGAGAAAATATTCACAATATAGACACCTGATAAAGAATTTGTATCCAGATTATATGCAACTCTCCAACCAATAATGGAAGACAAATGTTAAAGGGGGCAAAATACTTAAATAAACACATCACAAAGATACACCAATGGCTAATAAGCACACATAAAGGTGCTTAACAGCTGCAGTCATCAGGAAAATACAAATTAAAACCACAATGAGATACCACTATATACCAACTAGTCTGGCTAATCAAAAGAAGTGGTAGCAAAGAGGTGGAGCAACTAGAACTCTTACAACATTATAACATTGCTGGTGGGAATGTGCTAACATTCTGGAAAACTGTTTGGAAATTTCTTATAAAAGTAAGCATATATTTACATACGATCCATGAATTTTACTCTCAAGAGAAAAAACAATTTGTGTCCACAGAAAGACATACATGAATGTTCACAGCAGTTTTATTCATAAGAGCCCAAAACTAGAAACTCAAATGTCCATCAACAGATGAATGGATAAACAAACTGTGATATGTCCATACAATGTATTAGGAAGGAAAAAAAGAACTACTCATACATACAACAAACACAGATGAATCATAAAAACATCACGGTAAGCAAAAGAAGCCAGTACATAAGAAAGTAAACACTACATGACTCCAACATAGAAAAGGAAAAACTAAACTAAAACAACAAAAAGCAGAATAGCAACAGCCTAGGGGAGAAGTAGGGAAGAGGAGTGGGAATGACTGCAAAAAGAAATGAAGGAACTTTCTGCAGTGATGGACATGTTCTGTTTCTTAATTAAGATAATGTTTACATGAGTATGCATATTCATTTGTCAAAATCTTCTAACCAAACACTTACAATTAGTGCATCTTATTTTACGTAAATTTTACCTCAATAAAGTTGATTTTCAACATTTAAAAATGTGTTACCCCTAAATTCTAGAGACTTCTAAACACTAAATAATTCACATATTCACCACTCTCACAAAACAATAAATTGTAATGAGGGCAGAAGATAACAGAATTCAACCTTTTTTATCTGTTCAGTGTTACTTCCTTCAAGTAATTAGGACAACTATAAAACAGGATATGAATACATAAATCAAGTAAAAAAAAACGCATTCTTTATAAATTTCTGGTGTGTAATGAATAGAATTAGAGATTCAGGCCAGGCGCGGTGGCTCATGCCTGTAATCTCAGCACTTTGGGAGGCTGAGACAGGTGGATCACCTGAATGAAGTCAGGAGTGAGACCAGCTTGACCAACATGCTAAAACAAAATCAGCATGGTGTGGTGGTGCATGCCTGTAATCCCAGCTACTCGAGAGGCTGAGGCAGGAAAACTGCTTGAATCCAGGAGGTGGAGGTTGCAGTGAGCTGAGATAGCACCACTGCACTCCAGCCTAGCCTGGGCGACACAGTGAGACTCCATCTCAAAAAAAAGAAAAAAAAAAAATTACTAGACTAACCAGCATTTTACAGGAATCTTTTAAAATCCATGCTTACTTTTGGAAACAAATATTTCACAACCTCCCTTACAGTTATTTGAAATTTCAAAATAAATTAGACATTGTGACTTTAAAAATCAAGGCAATTATAACACTGAATACATTTTTTCATACAATATTTGTGCTTCTCTGTTCTTCCACTCCACCTCACAAAAGCTGAAAATTAATGAAGTAAAAGTTTCTAATATGGGTGATTGCAGTGCTAAGCAAACTGAGCTTCTTAAATAGACCTTTTCTCAGGTGCCTGCAGAGAACAGGGCGCCTATAAAAGATGAGGGAAAAGGGTATTTGAAGTTAAGGAGTTTGCTATGTCTGTATCTTTCACTTGAATAAAAAATATATAAAGTAGTTAGCTTACTGCCTAACGAATATTAAGGGTTCACACATGTTAAATATTATTTTATTATGATTGGGGGGAGGTTGACCTTGGATTTTCTCCTCTATCCATGCTACTAGTACAATTATAAGTACTTTTATGTTAATAAACTCCTATCAATTAATGCAAATGATCCTTAAGAGGATCAATTCTGGCTGGGCGTGTATGGGAGGCTGAGGTGGGCGGATCACAAGGTCAAGAGATCGAGACCACCATGGCCAACATGGTGAAACCCTGTCTCTACTAAAAATACGAAAACTAGCTGTGCGTGGTGGTGTGCGCCTGTAGTTCCAGGCTACTCAGGAGGCGGAGGCAGAAGAATCGCTTGAACCCAGGAGGCAGAGGATGCAGTGAGCCGAGATCACTGACAACAGTGGGAATTTTTTTGAGACTCCATCTCAAAAAAAAAAAAAAAGAGGATCAATTATGATTTATGTCTAAGTTTTGTTTTTTAGTAAACAAGGAAAGTAGTTTTGGATGGGTAAGGAAGGGAGAAGGGAAATTTAAAGGGGCAGAGCTTCTTGTTGTAGTTAGCTTTAGAAGATGAGAGACAGCCGGACGTCCTTAAGAAAGGAATCAGTCTTCTTACAAGCTTTTCCTAAATATGTAGACTGAAGTTAGGTGTCCCTCTTATAGACTCCCACTGCACCCTCTGTATACTCCTATTGTATCACCCTTACTCACACTGATTTGTATTTGTTTTTATTCTTTCATTAGATTTTATGCTCCAAAGGTGTGGGGGCTGTATCTTGATCACAACCTTATCTCAGAACCTTGCATATATTCTGGGACAGAAGGAAACTTAGAAAAATTGCTTATGAATTAATGAAATTCAGACAAGTAGACGAGTCATCAGAGAGAAAAGGAGGTCATCAGAGAGAAAAAAAACAGCACCATGCACAGTCAATTTCATAAATATGCCTAGAGTCCTAACAGATTAATAAGAATCAAGAAAATCTATTAGTGTTACTTCAGAATACAGCAAACCTGTTTTCTCCAATTCATAACAGTGTCAGTCTGATAACCTTCCCTCTTAATTACAGCTAAAGGAGAAGATGAGGGACAAAGAATAAAGAGGAAAAGGAAAAAGAACCATGCACACATCCTATTCAATTTTTTCTTCTCCCCAAATCCACTATATTAGCCACATTTATTATTTTATATTTACCTGCTAACGTGAGACTGATGTACTTCAACATGTACTTTAAATCAGTAGACCAATATAAAAAGAAAACATACCTTACACATACAGTCAATTCAAAATCTATAAAATACAAATTAACAATACTGTTCTGTCCCATCTATCTGCGGTATCTGCATAAATTTAGATTTGTGGTAACAATTAACTGAAAACGAAGCCATCCTACCACTCAAAATTCAGAAATCCAGTCCTTCAAACGCTCAAATCTATTATGTTCCCTCTCATTCAAAATCAAATGAAATGTTTTCCCTTTTTCTTCAGAGAAATATTCTGTTTCTGACCAGAAGCTGTTTTAACCCACCACAGAGGGATAAATTCCACCCTCTGTAAAACTAAAATCATCACTACTGGCTAAATTATCATATCTTTGAAATATCCTTTTTGACATACACACACAAAAATCCTACTTCTTTTGTTTGTTTTAGCAAATTTGCATTGAGCATCTGTCCATACTAGTTATTTAACACTGCAGTCCATAGGTGCTGTGAAGAACCCAAAACTACTTGGAGTCTTTGTTCTCAAAGAACATAAAATCCTGGCAGGACAATACTGAAAACAAATGGAGAAAAAAATGAAAATGTTTAAGAATCAAAGAATGGTACAGATAATAGGCCCTGTATGTTACAGAGAAAGTCAAAGATAAAAGTAAACTCATAACTCCAAAATAGCAATCTTCAAATTTTATTTTAAAAAATCCCAAAAACCAGCTTTCATCATTTTTACTTTTTCCGATTTTTACAACTCATATAGTCCATGGTTTTGTTTTGTTGCTAAATCCTTTATCGTCTGGTATAAAGATTATTAACCATAACTACCATACAAATGTATGTATCTGTGAATATGAGTTTTGTAAGGCCACCTAATTACTCTGATATGTGCTATATGCCAGCACTTTGCATAGACACAGGCAGAGTGTTCAAAAAGTAAAACCAGTGAAACTTAAAACTTCCTTCAAACATAATCCTAACAGGCAGGCACAGTGGATCACACCTGTAATTCCAATGTTTTAGGAGGCCAAGGCAAGAGGACTGGTTGAGGCCAGGAGTTTGAGCATAGCCTGGGCAACAGAGCAAGACCTCTTCTCTACAAAAAATAACAGTAATAATAAACACATGTTTTTCAAAAAAACAAAAGACTTAGTCCTAGTAATACTTCTTCGGTCCCATTGTTCTTGGTGCCATATGAGTATTTCTTCACAGCTGTTTTTTTAAGTGCATATAGAGTAATGGTAAATAAGTGCATACCTCTATCATTGCCCTTATCAAAATGTATTGCAATTCTTTTGTACTAGACTGTGAGCAACCACAAAGCAGGTACAGTCACTTATATCTTTGTATCTCTATCCCTTAGTATAGTGTCTGTCATATAATGGGTGCTCACGAAATAGTTATTAAATAAATTTGAATTTTATACATGAAGGAAATTTTAAATAAACATACTCAAACACTTTCTAATTAGAAAAAAAATCATAGCCTTGAAGACTATGCAAAGTAGAGAAACATTTCTGTAAGAACACTAATTAACCTTCTGCCCTGGCAAAATTCCAACTATAATAATTTGATTTTCCATCTACCCCAAAATAACTCCTCTAGTTACAAAAAAATGTTTATGTCCTGTCTCTTAGAAATCATATTTTGCCTAGAAGCTGATAAACCTGATATCATGCTTCATCTCATCAGTGAAGTAAAGATGTTATATCAAATTTACATAAATACTATCCTTTTCTAAGTTTTATTTCCTTATCATAACAAAAGACATATTTTTTCTGTTATAACAATGTGGCATTTAAAACCAATATAAAAAGACTGCTTCCTTCTTACTCAATAGATAATTACCAATGATCATATTTTGAAAGTGAAAAAAAATGAAGTTTCATTCTATAACTATTCCTGAAAGAAGGCCATAACTCCTACAATGAAAACAGAGTATGGAGCATATTAATGAAAATGGAGTGTTAAACATGTAAGATAACCTGTTAAATCTTCCATACTACATGGACTTTAGTGAAAGCACATTAGTCTTTCTTCACCTTTTATTTTATTTCATGACCAAACTTCTCTAAGTTTCACCTCTTAAGAATTAGCTTCAGGGAAGGGAGTGGAGAAGGGCCATGTGCAACTTCATAAAAACAGCTCATTTTAAACTGGTGCCAGACATACATGTTTTATGAGTAAGACCTCAGATAATCCTTTGATTAAGAAGCTTCTTGATTCTAAATGCACAATCTTGCCAGCAAGAGGAGCCTTACATTCCAAGTATGCTGATTTCATTCTTTCAGACCACTACCAGAAAAATGTCTCTAAGTTACATTTTCTTCTATCTTAAAGTTTTTCAGAAGGAAAGAAAGATTCAATTAGGATAAGTCAAGATCTTATTCTATCAATTTTCTCTACTAAAATACTTCCTATGTCAATCTCAACAATCATTCATTCAAAACTCACTTAATGAGGGCCTCCAATGTGTTCAGCATTATGGGAGATGTAAAGATAAACATAAATACAAGTAATTAAATATAAAACAAGATGACAACATTCAGAAACAACAAAAGTAGCTGGGCAATCCTAGGAAAAGGCAGTACTTGAATTGAGCCTTGAAAGATGAGTAGGATTCTAAGTTATAGGAGGTAAATCATTCAAGACAACAGAAATGGCATGTGCTGGCCGGGTGCGGTGGCTCAAGCCTATAATCCTAGCACTTTGGGAGGCCGAGACGGGTGGATCACGAGGTCAGGAGGTCGAGACCATGCTGGCTAACACGGTGAAACCCCGTCTCTACTAAAAAATACAAAAAACTAGCTGGGCGATGTGGTGGGCGCCTGTAGTGAACCCGGGAGGCGGAGCTTGCAGTGAGCTGAGATCCGGCCACTGCACTCCAGCCTGGGTGACAGAGCGAGACTCCGTCTCAAAAAAAAAAAAAAGAAATGGCATGTGCAAAGGAAGAATGCCAACACGTATTTGGAAAATGAAACTCTGAAGGAGAATCAGAGTAGAATAAATTGGAAACAAATTGTGGCATTATCTTAACAACTACCTGTACTTTCTTAGCAAGTGAATGACCAAATTCTTACTTTAGTATTATTAATCTGACAAGTCAAGGCAGAATATAGAATGGAGAAAAGTTAATGAATCAATGTGAAACTGAAATAAAAGTTATGAATCTATTAAAATAATCTAATAAAATGATGGACAAGGCAGTGGGGTTGAAACCAAAGAGTGAAGGATGAAAAATATTATGATGGTAGAATCAAGGGGACCTGGCACATAGCTGACCACAGGGGAAAAGGGAAAATGGAGAAGTCAAATATAACTTTAAGGAAATATAAGACTAGGTGAATGGAAGAATGACAGTGTCATTAAAAGAATTAGGGAAATCAAGAGGAAGATTGATTCGCAGCTATAGAGAACAATGATGAACTCCAGTTCGGTCACTCTGAATTTATGGGACACTGAGACTGGAGAATGGAAGAAAGATTGGGGACAGAAACTTGGGTCATGCCTACATGTATAACACAAGAGGGAAAAAACAAATAAAGAGAGACAAAATAATTACAAAGAGTAAAGAACCAGGTTGATGTAATATCATAGAAACCAAAGAAAAGGCGTTTTGGCACAAATGGAGGAAAGGCCACGTGAGACAAACAGCAAGAAGGCAGCCATCTGCAAGCCAGCAAGGGAATCCTCTGACCTGACCACACTGACATTCTGATCTTGATCTTCTAACCTCCAGAACTGTGAGAAAATAAGTTTCTATTGCTTAAACCACACAGTCTATAGTATTTTGTTACAGTGGCCTGAGCACACTAAGACAGCTTTGAAAAGAAATAAATTATTTTCTTGCACCGAATACTGTCAGCAGGAATCTGTTCATGACACCATGACAGGGGTTAAGCAGCAGCTATGGTCTAACTCAGAATTCACTTGCTGAATCTCTCATTTCCTACAGTAACCCACAAAAGTATTATTAAAATTAAGTATTATTAAAATTGTAGATCAGAAAACACATCCATACACATTTAACAGACTCTAACAGCTACAAAGGGAAAAATAAGGGGAAATGGAGTAAATAACTGACTGACAGCACTGGGCAGAAATGTAACAAAAAAAGTCAATACAAAGCAAACACTTTGTTTCCTTTTAAGATGTACAAAGTAAATCTATTTCACAAAGTAGCTCTAAAAATGCCTAAGAAGCCAGGTGCGGTGGCTCATGCCTGTAATCCCAGCATTTTGGCAAGTCAAGGTGGGAGGACTGCTTGAGCTCAGGAGACAGAGACCAGCCTGGGCAACATGGCAAGACTCTGTCTCTACTATTTCTTTCTTTTTTTTTCCCCCCTGGCAAATCATTCCTTCAACAACCTCATCTCTATTAAAAAAACAAACAAACAAAACAGCTGGGTGCGGTGGTGTGCACATGTAGTCCCAGCTACTTTGGAGGCTTAGGTAGCAGGATCACTTAAGCCCAGGAGGTTGAGGCTGCAGTGAGCCATGATCATGCCATTATACTCCATCCTGGGCCACACAGCGAGATCCTGTCTCAAAAAAAAAAAAAAAAAAAAAAAAAAGCCAAGAAAGTTTAAAATAAATAATATGTGAGTAACTAGCATTTTTGTTAAGTACCCAGCTAATGAATTTTTACCCCAAGAGAAAACAATGTATAATTTCAAAAGTTTGAAGTGGGCTTATAATAAGACTCTACACTAAAGTAGAATGTCACCAGTTGCTATGATTCTACTCAGTAGTTTCAAGCTTTTCTGAATTTCCAGAGAGACTTTTTCATCTATGTTAACTGTATGTAATCTAAAGAAGTCTATTCACACAGGTTATAAAATATTTGTAATGTCAAAGAGATTTATGTTAGCATACTAATTCTGTTCTAATCAACTCATCCCTCCAACGAGTGCTTTTTGAGGACTTGTGGACTCAGTTCCTTCCAAAAAAGGTATTTCAAGGGTTCTCAAAAAACACACACACAGAGAAGCCACACCTTACTTCCCGATTACCACTTAAAATGTTTCTATCACTACCAAGCCAATGGCATGTCTGAACTAGTATTAATATTTCTATCACTGTTGAGAAAAATATTAGTATAATATTTCTAGTCAGAGGTTCCTAAATTGTTAGTCTTCATCCAAAGCACACAACAAACTTCTAAATACACATCGCAGATATAGGAAAATGGAGAGGAAGATGAAATAGAACACTGCAAAGGCTACTGAAAAAGAACAGAGCTATAAAGATAAAGTTCATGTTCCTAAGGAGAGGATAAACTGTAGAAAGCTCTTTATACAGAAAAGAAAGATAGAGTCTCGAGGAATTAGGTATTTCTTACTTATCAGTAGCCAAAATACTCTGGAAGGAAGAAAAAGCATAAACTTGATGTGCCGCAAGGCATAGTATACATTTACTGCTGAACTACTGTAAAAGCTATACACAGAAAAAACACTGGTCACAAAAACCCAAGTAAAGAACCATGTCTATATGTCTTAACATAGCAGCATTAACTGGTTTAGAACCAAATACTGAGCTTTCATAATACTAAAAAGTATCTGTTATTATGGACTCAAGTGCCAGCAGATGTGAACTGTCAAATGTCTTAAAAGGGGGAGGGCAATTCCTGTATTTTTTTCCTCTCCTATATATCAAGCTAGGAAACATCTGCACCTGGGGGAGCTTCTACTCTATAGACTTGTGGCTCTATTAAAGATGACCTGACTTCCCTTTGAGGCCAAATTTGGAATCTTCCTAAAAAAAGAAATAATTTATCAGTCTTTCAGAATTATTTTTAAAGTCTTAGCTCCAGGTAATTCCTCTCCTATTCACTTTTCTCAAAAAACAAAAAACCAAAAAACCCCAAAACAAAACTCTAATCAGATCCCAAAAGAAGGAAAGAGGGCAGGTAAAACTGCAAAGGAAAAGGAAAAATAGGTATGAACTTCACAAATATGGTTTATTGTATCTTTGGAAGACAGGACACAGTCTATAAATATTAGCATTTCAATCATCTGCTGCAAAAGTTGACCACTCAGGTTAAACTTGCTCTTCGTTAAGATTATTTTTAAAAGGTACCATTTTGAAAATTTCCCATTCCGATTAAGCTTCAGAGAAATTTCTCAAAGGCATAAATTCTTCAAGCTATGAAAATAAAATACTTACGTATTTTTGCCATCGTGGATAAATTATACAAGAATGACTTTTCCACATGACGAGGCAATTAAAACTAAACAAACAAAAAATGAAATAAAAATTCCAAAGAACTGCTAATACATCTAAATTACGCCAGTATTATACTTAGAGGAAAAGACTTAATTCCTCAAATTCTTCATAATCCAAACTCTGCAAATGAGACGTGGGAAGAAGATGACAAGAATTCAAAGCCCATTCGTGTTATTTGGAGGAACCTGACCCAAACATATTAGAGATAATCACCTTCCTACCATAAACAAGATGGGAGAAGATGGGCAATGTGGCCTACTCTTAATCTACAATGTTAGTTTCTAGCAACCTTAAGCTTCCACATCACAGCCACGTTAAAAACCCCAGGCTCCCTTTCCCTGCAGTAGATCATGCCATGCACAGCAGACACAAGAAAGGCTGCAGTTATTTTTAAAAAAGAAAGAAAGAAAAAAAAGAACAGAAAAGGAACACCATGAAGCAAGCTCCAAAGGGCAAGTCTGAATTAGCTACATTAGCTTACCATATATCTCGGATCTACTCTCCTCTGAACTAGACTTTGTCTTCTTGGAGGAGCTATCTGCACAAGAGCGGGAGAAAAGGAGAGAGATATAGAAAATATGGAGACCAATGTAAGGGGAAAAATTCATGGGGAAAAAAGAATGAATCATGATCAAGTTAAATCGTGCAAACACAAAGTATGAATATAACAGATGACAGCACTTAGAATAGTCACAAACAGTACAGGTAATGACATATTTTAAAGATTTATCGAAGAAAAGACAGTGCAATAAAAATATGTTCAAACAAAACAACACATGAATAGTATACAAAATATATCACCTGATAATTGTAGAGATGACAAAAGCACTAAAAGCTATAATGATCTCATTATGAAGCACTGCATACATCTTTGCTTAAATCTGTCTTTGGAGATGGGCACAGCACAGACAGATACAAAATAAACCTAACAAGATTATATTTTTGTGAACATAGGGCAGAAATTTTTGACCTTATTGGCAAGACAATACCTAATCATGTAAATGAAAGCCTCTGAGCCCCATGACTACAAAATTAGGCATCAGAATGGAAAATTCTCTCTTCATGGAGATCCGTAAGTGACATAATACATATTCCCACCACCAAAGCCTCCTAAATTGATGACTGGAATTTCATTTTACCTACTCCCCGAAATGCAGAAAATGATTAGCTATGTGCTTCCTAGATAATACTTATAATATTTTTTCAAAATAAAGGAGTTTATACTAATAAAGTAAGAAATGTCTTAGATACATAAAACATACTATTCTCTATATTTAAAATTATATTTCTAAGTAAAAATACCTAAAAATAGAAACATTATTTTTATGTATCTGAGATTGCGGGATTTACTTCGTCTCTTATCAAAGGGACATGCAACTGAATAAAATCGTATGTGCACAAAAAATATATGTCAGTTTCAAATGACAAAAGCAAGATTACCAAGAACTTTCTATGAATCAAATACTGAGTAAGTTTACAAGGAGAAAGTAAAAGGAAAAAGCCTGTATGTTATATAAGGAGATCAATCTGAAAGTCTGTTAACGTGACAACCCTAAGAAAGACAACATTGCTTAGGTTGAAAGACAGTTCTTTAAGTTCAGAATACTCTTTAACTGAAGAGAAAGGAATTTCTATTCATTTGTTTACTCTAAAATGAGACAATCATTAATTTGTGAAACTGATTTATCTAAAACTCCAATTCACCATAATCACAACTGAATTTTTAGATGACTACAGAAGTGTAGAGTTGCTAGAGCCTTGGTTTTATGACATACTACTGCTTATACCAAGATTCAACTTAATACTGAGTCCTTGATCTGACCAAATCTCCAATTATTATATAATCATTTCTATTACTATCACTATTTAAAGATATAATATACTCTACAATGATACTTCTGTAGTGGAATGTACAGTGTTGGAAGTTAAAAATGCTTGCATTCCTGCTAAATGCAAAGGCGTTATTATGATATAATTGGAGGAATGTGAGAGTCCTAAAACAGATCAAACAACTATTTCTGAGTGTTTCGGGGAGCTTAAGCTCTATTATTCTGAACTTCACTACTCTCAATATTCTTTGAAAGAATGAATAGTGTTTTACCTGTGGGGTCAAAATCATGTGATGCAATGCGCTCAACTTTCTGCTTCTTATCTGTTGGTGACTCTCGGTTCAAAATACTTCCATGCCTAAATTAAAGCAAAGTAATCAAATGCTTAGTGCAAGAAAATCATTAGAATAAAAAATTTAAAATTCCAAAAGTGGATCTTACAAGAGAAACCAGGAAATCAGTTTACTTTACACAGCACCATAAGCCTCTCTAATTACATTTTTCAGTAAGTTTTGGTGATATACAGTCTATTTACTCGATTACAAAAAGTGCTTAAGATAATTAAAAATAGTATTCAGCATTAAAGTCTCTTTTATTCTTAGAAGTAACTGCTTACATTTTTTTTGTATGGTTTTCACAGGTCAATACTATCATTTCCATTTAACAGACAAAAAAAAAGACACAGTGCCTAAAAGGAATTAAACACATTCTCCAACTCTACATATGAAATGTCAAGTTCAAAATCACTGCATAAATACAGCATGCATGAGAATGGTTTAAAATTTAAAAAGCAAGCCTTAGGCAAGCCTCATTTTAAGCCTGCCTAGGTAGTTCTAGCCACAGAAGTCTTAGCCAACCACTTTAAGCATAAATTACATTATTATTATTATTTTTTCTATGGCTTAGCCAATTACACTGATCAGATAATGATTGGGTGACAAGACTATAACAATAACACACATGTACACATACACATATTCACTGAAATGCCAAAGTTAGCATTGGATCCTGGACTATGCTGACACTAAAAATGATAAAATATAAAAATTAGGAATGACATACTACCTACATTTTATATTTATGATAATTAAGATAACAGAAGAAATGCTGAAAGCAAAAACACTGAGGAAGAGGCATTTAATACCTGGAAATGAATAAATATATAGACATGGATACAGGCATAGATATATTTGAACATTTTGGAATTTTTTCTTCACTGTCTTAAAGTAATTAAGACTAGGCCAGGCGCGGTGGCTCACGCCTGTAATCTCAGCACTTTGGGAGGCCAAGGAGGGCAGATCACGAGGTCAGGAGATCAAGACCAACCTGGCTAACACAGTGAAACCCCGTCTTTACTAAAAATACAAAAAAATTAGCCGGGCGTGGTGGCGGGCGGCTGTGGTCCCATCCACTCGGGAGGCTGAGGCAGGAGAACGGCGTGAACCCGAGAGGCGGAGCTTGCAGTGAGCCGAAATTGCGCCACTGCACTCCAGCCTGGGCCATGGAGCGAGAACAAGTCTCAAACAAAATAAAATACGATAAAAAAATAAAGTAATTAAGACTAAACTAGTGCCAAAGTTCATTAACTAAAGGCAATTATAGTTACACAAGTGATAAAATACATCAAAAACTAGCATTCCATTTTCACCTCCCAAGCTACTCATAATTCAAAACAGTCACAAATAGATTTTAAAATTAAGTCTCTTCAGAGTGACCTTAAATATCATTTTGAACAAATTTTTTAAATGCTTATATTAGAAGTATTATCAAAACAATGCTGTCTTCCAGAAAAAGTAACATCTTTTATATTTTAAGTTTGTAAAACATTTTGAAATTTTGAATTACTTGAATACACATTCTCAAAAACCACAAAAATCCACCATAATTTCAAAGGCATGTTTATAATTAAAATATAACCTAAACTTGAGTATGAAGTGCAATTGAGCAAACTTACCTTATAGGTTTTTTGAGGGGAAACCTGAAACAAAGAAAAAATAAGGATAGATGGAGTTATTTTACTTATAAGATTTTGTTACTAAATTTATTCATCCTACTGAACCAGAATAAGAGATTTAAATCTTATGGTAACTTTCCAATAGCAAGAATCAATAAACTGAAGGAATAAGAAGTTGAACACCATGTTTAAGTATCTTAACTACTTTGTTAAATCTTAAACGGCCAGTGAATTTACTACCAGTTGTCCTAGAATATAGCTTTTCTTTTTAAAAATCCCAATAATAACAGCAATTGCTAAATTTATAAAGGGCTTACTGAACGCTATGAATTATTTTCACATGTATTATCTCATTTAATCTTGAAAAAAGAAATCTCTATGAAGAGATATTCTTTCCATTTTATAGATTTTTAAAGATCAAGACAAAAATAAATATTTTGTCATTAAAATATTATTCTCACTGTTTTCCTAGAAGGGAAAGTTCCTTCCTTCCCATCACTTCACACTACTTCCCAAAATATCTGGGTGTTGATTACTGCACTATTGATCTATGTCATCATGGTCCTCAATTATTAGGTTTAGATTTAATTACAGATATCTAGAAAAAAATTAACATTAAAGTACGATCAGTTAGAAAAAATACCTTCCAAAAGTAGAAAACAAAAGGTACTTTCCTGTTTTGTTTTTCTGGGGGGGGTCCTATAAGCTGAAAGAACTACAGCTTTTCCTCCTGGTTGTCTCTTTTTTTTTTTTTTTTTTTTTTTTTTTGAGACGGAGTCTCGCGCTGTGTCACCCAGGCTGGAGTGCAGTGGCGCGATCTCGGCTCACTGCAAGCTCCGCCTCCCAGGTTCAGGCCATTCTCCTGCCTCAGCCTCCGAGTAGCTGGGACTACAGGCGCCCGCCACCACGCCCGGCTAGTTTTTTGTATTTTTAGTAGAGACGGGGTTTCACCATGTTAGCCAGGATGGTCTCGATCTCCTGACCTCGTGATCCGCCCGCCTCGGCCTCCCAAAGTGCTGGGATTACAGGCTTGAGCCACCGCGCCCGGCCTGGTTGTCTCTCTTTTAAATGAATACTGCTGGAAGCAGTATTGATGGAAGCAGTATTTAAATGAATACTGCTGGAAGCGTTTGATGCTATATATAAATGCTAATCTAAGTCTTCTCAAATATCATCCCACGTTTACATTTCTATATTTTAAATTATTTCAACCTATGGCATTTTATGTAAAGATTATTTAGTAATAGGAACAGTACTTTATTAAGAACATCAGTAAAACTAGGGTTTTAATGCCTGTTAGTAAAGACAGTAAGAAATAAACATAATACAATGATACTTCAATGACTACAGTTCATTTGGCATGGAGGTAGAAACAAAACCTCTAAAATACAAGCTGACTTACAATTCCCTTCGACACCTATTTAAACCAAAACTGATCCATAGAAAAAGACAAAGAATCTAAGACCTTTCCTAATCAGTGATAGCATGTTAACTCACAAAGAACTAGTGATAATAAGTAAAGGGGGTTCTGGGACAAGATGACACTGCCCTAGAGAACAAACTGACTTTACAGAAGACCACGAAATCTTCAGAAATAGGAGTTCCTAAGCAGTCTGTCCATAACTGTTGAGGTGGGAGAGGGAGGGAATGGGAACATGTTTCTTAATTTACAGATGAACATACAAGTTGACAGAAAAGGATTCCAACTGAGTTTCTGCAAAGGATAACAATTGTCGTTTATCAACCTTAGCCGCTCGACCTCACAGCCATTATAAAAACTCCTACCCTAAAACAATGCTGCTTGCGTCAGGGAATGCAACATCCAGGGGGATGCTGGTCAAGAATCCCGGAAGTTCCCAGACTACTGATTGTAAACCAGTTTCCTGAGCTATTTTCTCTTACAAGGTAATGAAAAAGGAGAGGAAAAAAGAGGACAGAAATGGAATGAGAAAATGAACAAGGACTACACCCACAGTCCAACTTGCTTATCATAATCAACTTACTACATTCAATAAAGTATAGATTAAGAACTTCTCAAATAATATTAAAATCATAATTTTTTCTCTAATCATTGAATTCTACTTTAAAGTATCTGCTAAAGCAAATAAATACATATGTACATATGTGTGTACATATATGCTTATATGCATAAGTAACAATGTCAAGAACCTTCTTGGCTATTTCATTAGTTCTCTCTGCTTCAGCTAGGAAAATCACCAAGCTAATCCTATAGTTTTGCAAAATCCCTACCATATGCTGAATATTGAGACAGATGTAATCAGAGAGCTGGAAATAGAAAGCTAGAACCTCAAAGAAAGCTTGGGGCTAACGTTGCAGATTTGAGTCCTCAACCTACTGATGGTCACTGAAATTTAAAACAACAAGGAAATCTGAAAAAATGCCGAGGCTCAAATCTGGGGGAGAAACTAGCATCTGCATGATTGACAATGGAGGTAGGAGCCAATAAAGGAGATTAAGAAGATGAGTTAGAAAAGAGAAAGGGCTGTCCCAGAAGGGAAGGAAGAGTAGATAATCAATACTATAACTGCTACAGAAAGACAGGTCTGAAAGCTAAAAAGGGGCCAGGTTCTAAACAACAAATCAGTTCAACCATTAGTCCAGTGAAATAAATTCTGGTGAACAAAACTCCTGTATTTTTAAGTCCCTGTCCACTGTGTAGTCTAATCATGAAATCATGACAGTATCTTTTGGTTAGATATTTATGTAGAACAGCTGTATGTGATTATGACATAATGTTACAGGTGCCTAATGAAACTGTGCCTGGTTTTTGAAAATATCGTATTGATAACTTGGACATTTGGTCAACAATGAATATACTGTGTTTACTTGTATGTGTGTGTGTATATATTTTTCTACTAATCGATAGCAGAAAAAGTCAAATTCCAAAATGAAGAACTATGATTAATAAAGCAAAGAATTATCAGGAATTTGAGTCTCTGAGTCACTGGGATATGGTGGCTAGCTGCCCCCTCCCCTCCCCTCCTCTCCTCTTTTCTTTTTTCAACGAACTCTCGCTTTGTCACCCAGGCTGGAGTACAGTGGTAAGATCTCAGCTCACTGCAACCTCCGCCTCCTGGGTTCAAACAATTCTCCTGCCTCAGTCTCCCAAGTAGCTGGGGTTACAGCTGCGCACCACCACGCCTGGCTAATTTTTGTATTTTTAGTAGAGATGGGGTTTCGCCATGTTGGCCAGGCTGGTCTCGAACTCCTGACCTCAAGTGATCCGCCTGCCTCGGCCTCCCAAAGCGCTGGGATTACAGGTGTGAGCCACCGCCCCTGGCCTGCCTTTGCTTTTGATTTTGTATATTAAGCACAGCTACATTTTAGAAATCTTAACCAAAGGCCTTAAATGTTCAGAATACATTTATTCTCTCAATTCAGAATGCCTTCTCCTTGTTAAATTCTGAGTTCTAATTTTAAAGCCCTAGGTGGTCCTTCCCAATGTGTTATTACAGTGTAGAGGGAAATGTGATTTGGTAGTTAAATAACCCTTACCCAATAAATAATGTATACTAGAGTAGGACTTACATCTTAACCAAGTTTAATTATTCTAACGAGCATACACAAACACCCAATTTTATAACTGGAATAGTCCTTTAATATTGTTAAAAAGAATTTCTTCTGGACTTAAAAAATTGCGAAGGACCAGAAAGTTTTATGTTGTCATGTATTTGCTTATAATAAATAGCCTACTAGAAATCTTTTTTCTTTTATTGATTTCAGTGCATAAAGAGCCTTCCAACAATACATGAGTGAGAAGTGTTCTGAAACCATATAAGAAGAAATGCTGATATCACACTCAAACCTGAATTCATACCCTTTTCTCTCTCCTCTAGGGTATTAGATATGTCTTCCCTGGGTTTAGTTATAAAGGAGCATTTGAGACTCTAGTTGGTTCTTCTTAATAAGGAATGGTTGAAATGAAGGGGAGATGGTTAAACAAATTTTTCTTACATTGGATAGTGGTTAAGATTTTATCAGCAGTCAAACAATGTTACCTATTAAATTTAGAATTATCAAGAATTCCATTAGTAGATACACTCTGATTTTAGTGATGTTAAAATGAGGAGAAAAAATACAGTAACTTGAAATGAGTGAAATACAGCACCATTTTATTGGAACCCACTCCAGTGAGAAGAGTTACTAGACAAAGAACTCTGCAAATTAGACAACAATTAAGGTAATTTTAAAGCTCAACCATCATAAGATGATGTAAATATCAGTGCAGAAACTATAATATTGCAAATCAGAAATGGACAGGGTGGGATGGGAATAGTATTATTGATTGTTATAAATGAAAATTCCCTAAAATTTCAAGGCCCTGGGGGGCAACAGACTCCTCAGAAACAAACGTAACTGGGTTAATATTCTAGTTTCACAATTTAACAGGTGTTTGAACTTGAACAAGTTGCTTAACCTCTTTAAGCATCTCCTCTAAAACATAATTACTAATACCTCTACCTATACCTCACAAATTTGTTTTGGGATTAAATTAGAAAATGAGAAGCACTGCCTAGCAAGCAGTAACCACTTATGTATTTACTATTAAGAAGAACAAAAATAAAATCTGAATGTTAGTGATATGTATTCAAATTAAGTAGAAAAGAAAAAATAAATTTAAAGACTAAATATTCAAATAAGTTTTTAGCTAAGTAAAATGCATAGAAATGTACAATTCAAAGCCAGTGATGAAACCACAGATTTAATTTACCAAGTTGTATCACAGAAAATTCATGCCAAAACTTAAACTTCTCAGACGCTACACTGTAAGAAAAAGATCAGGTTGCAATCTGCACTTTAAATTTTCCTGAAAAGTAGGGAAAGTGTTTTCAAACGTAGTGAAATTGTGTTGCCCATACCTGCCACTTACTAGCAAAAAAAGTCCATTATTTCCTCATCTCCTTTAAAATAACAAAGGTGATTAAGGCATCCTGTGGGCTGGATTTAAATCAAGTTTTTAATTTACCTGTTTCTATAAAACAATTAGAACGGCTTAAAACATAGTGCTTAAAATTTGAAACTAATATGAATCTGAACTGCCTTGCTCTATTATTATTATTTTTCACAAAATAACAAAATAGCTAAGAGGACATTTGTCTGCAATACATAAGAGCTCTTAAGTACAGGGATTTAGCATAGTGCTGACTCCAGCTGAACTGCCAATTCAATCTTTAGTTCTCTGGATAGTAAGATTCACAGAACCAAAAGTATTAAATGACCACCCGCTTACCTCGCAGCAACAACAAAATAAACAGTCATAAACCCTTTCACCACTTACAATTTATAACTGGTCTAGCTTAGAGCCATTAAAAGAACTAAAAATTGGCCGGGCGCGGTGGCTCAAGCCTGTAATCCCAGCACTTTGGGAGGCCGAGGCGGGTGGATCACGAGGTCAGGAGATCGAGACCATCCTGGCTAACATGGTGAAACCCCGTCTCTACTAAAAATACAAAAAACTAGCCGGGCGTGGTGGCGGGCGCCTGTAGTCCCAGCTACTCGGAGGCTGAGGCAGGAGAATGGCGTGAACCTGGGAGGCGGAGCTTGCAGTGAGCCGAGATCGCGCCACTGCACTCCAGCCTGGGTGACACAGCGCGAGACTCCGTCTCAAAAAAAAAAATAAATAAAATAAAATAAAAGAACTAAAAATTGTGGAATTGCGAGGGGCGGGGGGAAGTCTGAACATTATCTACAGTACAATAGCCATACTGACATATTTTTTATTAGCATATAGAACCAAAGCATGAAAAGTGGCTAGGAGAGCTGGCATTAAAATACTAGTTATATCCAAAGGACTCTAAAACAGAAGCTACAGCTGACAGAATGACTCATGGAGAATTTCCCATGGTGTTCTTTGTTTTAAGCCTCTGGACCTTGCAACACAAACCACAGACAGGCAGGGACCAAAGAGCTCAGTTCTGGTGCAAAATCCAAAAATGATTCACTAGCATGTAATATAAAATCTCAAATTACCTTCTTAAACATAGCTTAGTATATCACCACTTTTACCAAAGAGCTTAAATGCACAACAGCCCCTTAGTTAGGCTCTCTTACTTCCTGGACACACTTTGACAAATCAAATAGTAAATTTTTTTCTAAATTACTTTCATTCCCTCTGCTGGAGCTATTATAGATCGACTATTAGCTGCTGCTGACTGAGAAATGTAGCTCACAATTAATATAACAGCTTATTAGAGACTTTCATTTCCTCATTGACAATCTGGAAAATTATCACCTTTGTGAATATTTCTTAAAAGCTTTCTCCACCACTTTCATTTGTGATCATGAATATCTGACTACTAGTACCTTATACTTTCTTTTAAGACTATATTCACTTCAGAAAACCAAGTAGAAAGAACTGCCAGAAACGGAGGAGATCCTCAAAATACTTAAACAAGTATCCTCACCTCACTAAACACCATCCAAACTATCAAATCCATGCTTATGGAAGAGATATTAATGTCATTTAACAAAGGTAAACAATAAACTGGACTCTACAAAATGATCTCATGACTTATAAAATGGGGCAATGCATGATTCTGTTTGCTAGAAATTTAAATCTTAACCTCATTTCACATTTCTCTACTTCAGAATATACTGGTAAAAATAATAAAAATAAGAGTAGAAAAAAAGTCCTCTTAATCAAGGGTGGGCATTTTTCCCATAAATATTTTATATAAAATATATTATGATTAAATGTTTAAAAATCTATAAACTGAAGTGAGAATAGGTGAACAAAATTTGTTAGGACAGGCTGCTTTCTACACATTTGCCAAAAGATATAAATGTACTTCTGAAAAAGTAGAAAGTCTTAGCTTTTAAGTGTCGTTGAGACAAGCTCCAACATACAGCATTTACTTTTCAGTCTGAGCTTGAGAATTTTATTCAAATGTAAAATTAATATATAAAATACTGTCTAATAATATTTCACTTTTTTGAATAAACATAGAGCACTCTATGATTTAAAAAAAGAGTACTACTCAAAATTTAAATTGACATTACCACTTTAAATCATAGTATATTTGCAGTTTGGTTGCATTTTTCAATTGAAAAAACCTAAGGCATTCATAAAAATATCATTCTGCAGCAAGAAAGAGTGATTTGACAAGTTAATTATGACTTATCTTATGTATTAAAGATTTCTCACTGTGTGCCAAAAAAGTCACAGGAATAGGAATCTTTTATTTCTGAAATCTCAGGAGAAGGAAAAACAACCAAAACTATACTAACCCCAAATCACAGAGTATTTACTCATGATCCTGCCTTCAGGTGTTACAGTTGGTATGCATTCATTAGTTGAGTACAAAGAAGCCCAATCACAGACATACATATGCCACAAAGCTAAACAGACAAGGATTTACCAAAAAATCATCAAGGAAACCCAGGAAATCAGAAAAGTATAAACTTAGTTCTCATGTGCTCTAAAAATGTGTACAATCTCCTTGAATTAACTTGACATAGATCTGTTTCTCTTTCTTTTTTTTTTTTTTTTTTTTGGAGACAATGTCTCACTCTCTCACTCAGGCTGGAGTGCAGTGGCACAATCATAGATCACTGTAACCTCAAACTCCTGGGCTGAAGGGAATCCTCCCACCTTAGCCTCCTAAGTAGATAGGACCACAGGTGCATGCCACCACACCCAGCTAATTTTTTAAAGAATTTTTTTGTAGAGACCAGGTCTTGCTGTGTTGCCCAGGTTAGTCTCAAACTCCTGGCCTCAAACAATCCTCAAGCCTCGGCCTCCCAAAGCACTGGGATTACAGGCATGAGTCACTGTGCCTGACTATATAGGTCTACTTCTTATGGAGAAATAAAAACCTTATATATTAACACTTTCCAAGTAGAACTCTAATGGAATAAAGGTTGAACATATTTCGTGTTTTCTACTTAGAATTTTTTTAATTGTATAAGAAATGTATTATGGATAATATGTAAAATTTAGAGGCTATGTGAATATAAAATACAGGTAAAGATAAAACTTAAAAAACTGATCATAACCAATATTATTACAATGAAATCTTCTATATAACACCTTCTGCATTCATAGAAAGCATTTTCTTCTGAGGAAATTCTTTTTCACTAAAAATACTTTTATTGGCTATAGTTAAAACAAATGCTGTAATTAAATTTTTGGTTTTGTACTAAAGAGATTTCTTTTCACAAGTGCTCTGGTTCTGGTGTCAAACATTAACAATTCCTCAATCAGAATTAGCAATCCACTTATTTTATCACCAAAAAAACACACTTTCTGCTGTCAAATCTGAATACCCCAGACTTTCAAACCACCATAGATAAAAGGACCTCTGATTTAATGAGGAAATGAATGATATGCATGCCATTTTACACTTGCTTTTACAAAAGCTTTTCTTGACCCAAAACAAAGAAATCACAAGTGGGATATAATCTTATCAGTAACGATGGCTCACCACAGCACGGAATTTGAAAGGTTGGAGGATGAGTGTTTTAGGAATTCTGACATTCCTCTTACAACATTTCAGAATTGAGAATCACTGCTCTACAAAGTTCACTGTGTAACACTGACATTAAGTTATGTTTTCTCCCTTAGCTGTTACAAATGTGGCTTATCCTAATATACTTAACACACAAGACCACTGACACTAGTAAATCTGTTACTAATATTTTTATTACATTTTCAAGATAATTCCTCTCTCAGGGGACTGAGTAATGAGACTGCCATCTTTCCAAAGTGTAGTTTCCTATAAAGCAATGGTTCTCTCTGCCTCTTCAATATGAAGAAATGTCTCACTTCCTTTATGTCCAAAGAAGTACATGTATAAACTTTTAAAAACTAAAGACAAAATAGGAAACAAAAATCACCCATAATCCCAACACCCAGCATTTTTATGCATATATTCCCATCTTTTCCCAATATAGAGATAGATTTCTGTATACAATGTTTAAAATTTCTTTTCATAAAAATTAAAGCATACTGGACATATTGATAACTTTAACTTAATAAAACATCAACATATGTTTACAATATTAAATATTTCACTACAGTGCTGGTTTCAAACTGTGCTCCATAAAATTCTAGAGGTTTAGAAGAGGTCTCTCCCAGAGCGGGAGTGTATAGATGGGGCTCCAGACTCCCCACACATCAGAGCTGCTTTGTTTTTTATTTATTTTATATATTGGACTTCCAAATCAGATAAATATTTTAAAAATATAGTTCTAAATAATTCTTGATAGCTGCAAAGTATCCTGTGATATGGTTACTTAATTAACAAGTTCCCTTTTGTAAATATTTAGGCTGGGTCTAATTTTTCAGCATAATAAAGAATGTTGTAACAAATATCCTTGTAACCCAAGTTCTACACTCCCCCTTGATTTCTTCCTTGGGATGAATTCATTTATAGTAAGGAATCCAGATGGGAGTTTGGACTAGAGATGAAAGGAGTTTCTGTGGGTACTAGGTAAACAGAAAAGAGAGGACACACTCATCCCCTAGATCACTTGCAAGAACTCATGTCAAATCTTTATGGAAACAGCAGCAGAAGCTGAAGAAGCTGTTTTGGCAACAGACCTTGTAAGACAAAGGGCCAGGGTAAAATTATTTTAATGCCCAAGTGACAAAGTGAGGCACGAGAAATCGGTGAGAGACTCCTTATTTCTGTTGAAAGTAGAAAACAAACAAACAAAACCCAGGGACATACATAATAGCAGTTATGGTACTATCCACAAACTGAATAAATGCCCAAAGCTACAATTTATAATATTTTCAGGAGAATTTGTGTTTTATTAATGACAACACCAACACATTTGAAGAGTAAACATAAATGTGGAAGACGCATTTCTTATGTAGTATGTGAAAAGCACTAAGTGCATATAGAGATTCTCAGCTTCTCTGTATTAAACATGAAAGCAGTCCTAATTGGAAACCATTATAGTTGTTGTGGGTTGAATTGTGTTCTCTCCAAAGATATGCTGAAGTCTTAACTTCCATATCTGGGTGACTTTATTTGGAAACTAGGTCACTGCCCATGCTTATGGTATCACACCTAAGAAATCTTTGCCTAACCCCAAATCACAAAGATTTACCCCTACATTTTCTTCTAATAGTTGAATGACTTCCTATTTTACTTTTAGGTCTACAATATATTTTGTAGTAATTTTTATATAGAGTGTGATATCCAATTGAAATCCGATTGTTCCAGCACCGTTTGTTGAAACTGAATTGCCTTTTGCACTTCTGAAAATCAGTTCTCCATATAAATGTGGGTCTATTTTTGGAATACCACAGGGTTGAAGCACCCTTTTCATCACCCATCAGAGGATATATGACACCAATATGACTTATCACTAGTAATGCTAACCGTGGTCATTTGGTTAAGGGAGTGTTTGCTCGACGTCTCCCTGTAAAGTTACTATTTTTCCCTTGCCATATTTTTTTCTTTGAAGAAGTCACGAAGCCCAATCCACACTAGCATCTGAGAGGATTAAGCTCCATCTCCTGGAGGAATAGGAATCTACATATACTATTTGCAATTTTTCTGTAAGGAAGATTTGTGTTTTCTCATCCATGTATTTATGTAATCATTTATATCAGTATGGGCTCATATATGTTTATTTTAGACTTTGAGTTCTAATCCAATACTATGTTATTTATTATCTTGCTCAAATTCTTCCAGTTTATGCCAGTGACATGCTCTCACCCTTCTGTTTGAGCACTTTCTTGTTTGTGGCACTACAAGGCACTCTAGGTTCAACTTGCATTTTCCCTATTGCAGCCTTAGAGACAACCATTTCTCCAAGGAGCTATTTTATTGGAGAGTGATATTTAGTAACCAAGATCCAGGAGCTGGGTGCGCTCACTGCTGCTGAGATGTCACCACTTCTAGGCCCTCTCAGCAGAGAGAGCAGGGAAATGTATGTGTTATACTAACTGGGGCACACATACATATGATGTGGTTTGGCTGTGTCCCCACCCAAATCTCATCTTGAATTGTAGCTCCCATAATTCCCACATTGTGGGAGGGACCTGGTGGGGGGTAACTGAATCACGAAGGGGAGGTCTTTTCCTGTGCTGTTCTTAAGATATTGAATATGTCTCATGAGATCTGATGGTTTTATAAAGGGGAGTTCCCCTGCACAAGCTTTCCTTGCCTGCTGCCATGTAAGACATGACTTTGCTCTTCATTTGCCTTCTGCCATGATTGTGAGGCTGTCCAAGTCATGTGGAACTGTGAGTCAATTAAACCTCTTTCCTTATAAATTACCCAGTCTCAGATATGTCTTTATTAGTAGTGTGAGAAGAGGCTAATACAACATATCTATAATTGTTTCTGTAGCTATCCATATATCTGTATCTATATTAAGCTCAGCATGAGTTCATACTGATACCTCTAATTCTAATCTAATTCCATCGGGTTCATTTCAGTCTTCTCCCTTGCTTAGCTCCCTTCAGATGTTGAGAAACCTAGTTACCACCATTTACCATCCATTTACTTACATTGCCTGATTTTTGTATGGTGAACCAATCTTGTACCCCGGCATAAAACCTACCCAGTCATTACACACACACATACACACAGAGTGCATATGTATTTTACATATTTTTATATTTTATGTATATGTAATATATACTTACATATTGTATATATTATTGTTGGAATTTATAAAATTACCAACATATTCCATCTAAATTGTTAAATTTATTGCCACAAAGCTATTCATAATGCTCCCTTATCATTTTTTTTTTTTTGAAACAGAGTCTTGCTCTGTTGGCCAGGCTGGAGTATAGTGGCGCCATCTCAGCTCACTGCAACCTCCACCTCCTGGATTCAAGCGATTCTTATGCCTCAGCCTCCCAAGTAGCTGGGATTACAGGCTCGTGCCACCATGCCAGCTAATGTTTGTGTTTTTACTAAAGATGGTGTTTCACCATGTTGGCCAGGCTGGTCTTGAACTCCTTGCCTCAAGTGATCTGCCCACCTTGGCTTCCCAAAGTGCTGGGATTACAGGTGTGAGCCACCGCACCCAGTCTCCCTTATTTTTTTAATATCTGAAGAATCTGTAATGATATCACTTCTTTCATTTATGATATTAGTAATGTTTGTCTTCTCTCCTTTCATCCCAATCAGCTGGCTAGAGGTTTAATAATTTTATTAATTTTCTCAAAAGAACTAGATTTGGGGTTAATGTTTGCTACTGTTTACCTGTTTTCTACTTCATTGATTCCTGCTCTCATCTCTATTTTTTTTTTCTCCTGCTTGCTTTGGTTTTAATTTGCTCTTCTTTTTCTAGTTTCTTAAAATGAAGTTGGTCAGGTGCGGTGGCTCATGCCTAAAATCCCAGTACTTTGGGAGGCCGAGGCAGGAAGATTGCTTGAGCCCAGGAGTTTGAGACCAGTCTGGGCAACATAGTGAGACTCCACCTCTACTAAAAAAAATTAGCAGGGCACACCTGTAGTCCCAGCTACTTGGGAGGATAAGGTGGGGATGGCTTGAGCCCGGGAGGTTGAGGCTGTAGTGATCAAACCACTGCACTTGAGCCTGGGCAACAGAGTAAGACCCTGTCTCAAAAAAAAAAAAAAAAAAAAAAAAACAAAAAAACAAGAAAAGAAAAGAAAAAGAAGTTGATGTCATTGCTTTTAGACCTTCTCTCTTTTCTAACAGGTGTTTAATGCTATAAATTTTTATGTAATGCTTTAATGGCAACCAATAGATTCTGGTATGTCGTGTTTTCATTTGCATCCAATACAAAATACTTTGCCATTTCCTTTTTTATTTCTACTTTGACTAAGAATTGTGTTATTTATTTTCCAATGTTTGGAGACTTTCCAAAGATCTTTTATTGATTTCTAATTTAATTCCATGGTGACCAGGACACATACTTTGTATGACTTGAATCCTTTTAATTTATTGAAATTTACTTTACAGCCCAGAATTTTGTCTGTCGTGGTAAATGTCCCATATTTGTTTGCAAACATGAAAAAAAAAAAAGAAGTATTTGGTTGTTGGCTGGAATGTTCCAAAAGTGTAATTAAATCAAACTGGTCAACAGTATCGTTTAAGTATTCTATATCCTTGCTTATTTTATCTACTTTGATTAACTACTGCAAAACGGATACTAAAATAACTGACAATGTTTGTAGATTTGTCTATTTGTCCTTTCAGTTATGTCAGTTTTTGTGACACGAATTTTGAAGTTTTGTTATTAGGTGTATACATGCCTAGATATGTCTTCTTTTTAAAGTGACCCTTTATCAGTACGAAATTACCTTTTTTATCCCTATTGATATTCCATAATCTTAAATCTACTTTATCTGATATTAATGTGGTCCAGTTTTCCTTTAATGTAGGTTAGCAGGGCACATCTTTTTCCAACCTTTTACTTTTAAACATTGTGTATTTTTAATTTTAAGGTGTGTTTCTTATAGCATACACTTGGGCTTTGCTGTTTCATCTAATCTGATAGTCTATACATTTTAATTGGGGTGTCTGGACCATTTACCTTCAGTGTGATTACTGATGTATTTAAGTCAGTCATTTTGCTATTTGCTTTTTATCTCATCTGTTGCTTCCCCTTTTCTCTTTTTCATCTTTTAAATTAAATTATTTTAATTAATCAGCTGATTTTGAAAGCAATTTTAATATTCCATTAACTTGTCTGACTCTCTCACTAGATTTTAAATTATTTGAAGGCAAGGACCACATTCTATTTGATTTTGTATTCTAATTAAGTATTATGGTGCTGAGCATATCCCTGACAATTCAATACATTTTTACTACATGAATTCACTCATTACATACATTTTTATTGAGAACTATAGAGGACATAAGTTACCCCAGAAACCACAGCCTTCCTTCTAAGAGAACTCCAATTTTATTCAGTTATCTACTATTCCTCTGAGTCCAGATGACTCAGGTCAAGCCAACTCCATCTGTAGCAACAGTAATGGGCCTTTTTGGCCTAACAGTAATTCCATTCTTGGGTAAGCAATTGGTTCCGAAAAAGCCAATGAAAGTAGAAACAAAGTTCACTGGTGGCATCTATGAAAGTATTTCCTTATTCTTGACAGAACGATGTGAAACTTCTTTCTCTCCCTCCCACTGAACCTCAGTGAAGAAGCAAGCGGCCTTAACAGCTACTTCGCATTCACCTTTAATGACTAGTTTAGGATGAGGCTGATTTTGATGGCAAAACTGTAAAGATGGAAAGCATCTGGGCCCTTGACATAGTTACGTCCCTAAATCAAAAATCTCTGACGCCTACCTCTAGATTTCTTTTTTATGTGAGCCAGTAAATGCGTTACTGCTTAGGTCAGTTTGACTTGTGTTTTCCGTTATAGGCAGCCAAGTGCATACAGAGTTACACAAACACCAACCTATGCCAGGAGGTTCAAGACACTGGAGGTTACGTTAGTGAGCAGATAAGGGCCTTGCTCTCAAGCAGCTTACATTCCACAGGAGGAAGATAAACTCCACAAAAAAATAATTGTACCAAAGAATTTCAAATCATGGTAAGTGCAATTAAAAAAAGATATTATTTGACTAAATACATTAATTTAGTTTATTCAAAAAAGACCTTAGAGGCATTTGAGCTGAGACTTAAATGAAGGAACCAACCATAGGAAGATCTGGGCCACAGAATTATAGGTAAAGTAAACAGCTAGTACAAGAGTCACAAAGGATAAGCAGACAAATGTATTTGAGATACACAAAGTCCACTGTGGCTTAAGCATAGAAAATGACCAAGAGAGTAGTAGAGTAGTGCTGAAATGAGATCCACAGAAGCAGACAGGGACCAGCTAACCTAAGATTGTGAGCTATAGAAACAGGCTTAGAGTTTATTCATAATATAATGGAAAACCACTGGGGAGTTTTACATCATGATCTAATTTGAACACTAAGGAAGTTAAGTACAGTCTGTTTTGTTTACAGTTTATTTTGTCTCAAACATCAAATACTTATGCAGCATCTAATATGTGGAAAACACTGCATAAAGGTTATAATGTTGATATATTATTTCTCTCCCTCACTCCTCAAGCAAGAATTTCACATTATCTTGAAGGCAGATTTTTAGAAAAAAGAGAAAAATAAGAAGAAACTAGTAAAGAATGGGAGGCGCTATTAAGTTGTGCTTCCTACCCTAATTTCTCTAGATTATTGTCTGAAACTCATAGTTTTTATTTTGTTTTTTAAAGCATAACAAGACTGAAACGCAATCTGGTAAACTTAGAACTATATAGTTCAGCCATTAGTCTCTGCCCAGGCAAGTGTTTCAGCCTTGTTCTAACACAAGTATTTGGATTTTTCCAAGAGCTGATGTCAGGGTTTTTCACAGAGACAGAACAGCATTTATAGGCTAGAGAAGGAAAAAGGGTTTCCCCAGCAGCTATGCTCAATGTGGCCTTTGTACTGCTCCACTGCCAAAGGCAGGAAGACCCTGCTAGATAGAGCTATTTAATTCCTGGAAAAAATTCTACCCGGGGAGGGTGGAGGATGGTGATTGGCCAGATTCCCCATTAAGGAAACCTAGTTTAATTTTCTATTAAATTAAACCCAAATTTAAATGAGCTCATCATCAGAACAAAGGTTTCTTAATTCTTACTAGAAAAAAATCATTCTGTGGAACTTGTGTATAAGGAAGAGATGAACCAGCTAGAATAAATACACATCATAGAGGTAAGGAACAATACAGTAAACTGTGTCACATTTCCTGGGTTAGCTTCCCTGAAAAATATTCATTTGGGAAGAATGGTTAGTTGAAGACACTCAAAAGTCTCAAACTACATTTGGTAGTCAAAAATTATGCTAGGTGATAGCTCCAAACACGTCATCCATTATCTGTAAGAACAATAATTAACAATTAAAATTGGCCGGGCGCGGTGGCTCAAGCCTGTAATCCCAGCACTTTGGGAGGCCGAGACGGGCGGATCACGAGGTCAGGAGATCGAGACCATCCTGGCTAACATGGTGAAACCCCGTCTCTACTAAAAAATACAAAAAACTAGCCGGGCGCGGTGGCGGGCGCCTGTAGTCCCAGCTACTCGGAAGGCTGAGGCAGGAGAATGGCGTGAACCCGGGAGGCGGAGCTTGCAGTGAGCAGAGATCCGGCCACTGCACTCCAGCCTGGGCGGCAGAGCGAGACTCCGTCTCAAAAAAAAAAAAAAAAAAAAAATTAAAATCAGTACAATAATAGCGAAACTTGAGTAGCTTTACTTGCATACTTACAGTATCTGCTTTAAGTACTTTTTATGCATTAATTCATTTAATTATAATTCTATGAGATAAGTAAAATGTTTAGCCTTGTTTTATTGAAGAGAAATGTGGGGTTCGGAGAGGTTAAGTAACATATACAAGCTATATAACTAGTAGATGAGGGAGCTTAGATTCAAAACCTCACAGTCTAACTAGAACCCTTGCTTTCAACCTCTGGACTACCACCTTACAACAAAAACCATTATCATCTTCCCTTTGGACAGTTTTTTATTAATAGTTAACCAAAAGCTTTCACAAGTGAGACTCAGAAAACTGGATCTAGTATAATGACAAGATACTTAGGTAGAAAGGTATTCATATCCCATTATACAGTTTTAGGAAAAGATAAGCCAACAGAAAGAACTCCCAATCCTACACAATCTGTATCTCCTAATCCCAGAGCTCAGTGGAGAATTCAGTTAATATCTCTGTGTCATATGGCAACCTGCCAGCTATACATTTGAAGAGAAACATGTCTCCACCTGAATGGCAACATTCCTGCAAACCACTCATTCCTTCAATAAATATGTGTTCAATTCCAGGTAAAGATGGGAGAGAGCAAAAGCAATTCTATTCCATTAACCTTCCTCAATACTAAAAGCAAAAATAGAAGGCAGGAGGAGCATGAAGGAAATGATTATGATCTCAAACCATTAACTACAAAACATACTTGCCAAATCTGTTAAATTGTGGAGTGATACCAAGGAAGTCTGGTAGGCTTTGACCAGGAAACGGATTTCCCTAAACATAAAGATCACAGACGTGAAATGCAGATCCAACTATCCTTTGATTAGAAAGGGACTACCCAGGTGTGCAAATAAAACAAAGGAGTAGGGGACACTGTAGAGACCCCAAACAGCAGGAGGAGAAAAAATAAAGAAAAAATAATATGACACATTCTTAGATTTAGGACACTCCTGGATATCGAAGGGTTATCTGCACTCCCATGTTTATTGCAGCACTATTCACAATAGCTAGTATCTATCAACAAACAAATGGATACAGAAAATGCGGTACATATACACAATGGAGTTCTATTTGGCCATAAGAAAGAATGAGTTCCTGTCATTTGCAACAAGATGGATGGAAATGGAGGTCATTATGGTAAGTGAAATAAGCCCGCAAAAGAAAGACAGACTTCACATGTTCTCATTCATTTGTGGAAGCTAAAAATTAAAACAACTGAACTCATGGAGACAGAGAGTAGAAGGATGATTATCAGAGGCTGGGAAGGGTAGTGGAGGGTGATTATAGTAAAAAATAATTTTACTGTACATTAAAAATAACTAAAAGAGTATAACTGGATTGTTTGTAACACAAAAGATAAATGTTTGAGGTGACAAATACTCCATCTACCCTGATGTGATTAATATACATTGCATACCTATATCAAAATATCTCATGTAATCCATAAATACATACACTTACTAGGTACCCACAAAAATCAAAAATTAAGACTACCTGAAAATGTATCACAGACCTAAAAGTAAAACCCAAAACTATAACACCAGAAGCAAAGAGGTGTGACCTTGGGTTAGGCAAATATTTCTTAGATATAGCAAAAGTACAATCTATAAAAGAAAAAATGATAAATTAGAATTCAAAGTTTAAAACTGTTGCTCAAGGAAATGTGAATTCTATCTCAATAAAAGTATTAAAGAGAGAAAGAGGATGCTAAGAAAATGAAAATACAAGCCACAGGCTGGGAGAAAGGATTTCTAAATCATATATCTAAAAGGACTTACGGCCGGGCACAGTGGCTCATGCCTGTAATCCTAGCACCTTGGGAGGCTAAGGCAGGCAGATTACTTGAGGTCAGGAATTCAAAACCAGCCTGGCTAACATGGTGAAACTCTGTCTCTACTAAAAATAAAATAAAATACAAAATTAGCCAGGCATGGTGGTGGGCACCTGTAATCCCAGCTACTCGGAAGGCTGAGGCAGGAGAATCGTTTGAACTCAGGAAGCGGAGGTTACAGTGAGCCGAGATTGCACCATGGCACTCCAGCCTGGGAAACAAGAGCAAAACTCCGTCGCAAAATAAAATAAAATAAAAGCACTTATATCCCAAACATATAAGGAACTCTTACAACCCAATAACTAAAAGCCCAATTAAAAACAAGATTTGAACAGATAATCCACAAAAGAAGACATATGGATGATAAAATAGACACATGAAAATATGTTTAACATTTGTAGTCATCAGATGAAATGCAAATAAAAACTATAATATGATACCATCACACATAGTTAAATGGCTAAAATTAAAAAGACTGACAAAACCAACTATTAGTGAAGTTGTGCAGCAACTGGAATGTTGCTAATGGGAATGTAACACAATACAGCCACCTGGAGAAACAGTTTGGCAATTTCTTAAAAAGTTAAAATATATACCTACCACATAATCCAGCCATTCCACTCTTAGTTGTTTACCTAAGAGATGAAAGCTTATGTACACACAAAAACCTTACGTGAATGTCCAAAGCAAACTTATTCCTAATAGTCTAAAACTTGAAACAACCCAAATGC
The DNA here is from genome assembly GCF_003255815.1 of Theropithecus gelada. NCBI lineage: Eukaryota > Metazoa > Chordata > Mammalia > Primates > Cercopithecidae > Theropithecus > Theropithecus gelada. The sequence continues at coordinate 111,929,122 of NC_037682.1, read as the reverse complement.
CCCTCAACAGCTGAATGGATAAACCGTGGTATATCCACACAATGGGATATCATTCAGCAATAAAAAGAAATGAATTAATGATACACAGGAACGCAGACAAATCTCAAAATAATTATGTAGAGTAAAAGAGACCACATAGAGCACAAACTACGTGAGTTCACTTACAAAAAGACCTGCAAATTAACCTATAATGACAAGAAAGAAAGCAAGAAAATTCAAACTACTCTATAAGGACCAAAGACAAGTTAATGAGTATATCTCGGGATGGGTGAGGAGGGGTGGAGGTGGGGAGAAATTATGAAAATGCACAAGGAAACCTTTGGGGTGAATATGTTTATTTTCTTAATTTTGGTGATAGTTTCCTAATTGTGTATTTATCAAAATCTATCAAATTATTCTCTAACCATAGGCAGTTTATTATACACCAATTACATCTCAATAAAACTGTTAAAACTCTCAAGAAGCCTAATGTTTAAATGAAACAAAACTACCAGTAAAGGTTATGTTATACTTTATGAAATATATTTTAAGCAAAAGACTCAACGGTCTGAATATTTTCTACTCATTGTAAATTTGCAGCATTTGAGACTATCTATACATCAACACATAAATAAACCAAAGAGACACTTTGCTGCTTTTTTTCTCTGCTTATATGGAATGCTTTAGTAAAGTATTTTCAAATAGAATCCTGGGTAAACCTATGGTTACCAAGTTCTATACTACCAATAATTTTGTAAAGGGCAATTCCAGCAAACTTAAGATTACTTGACTACATTTGATTGTTTCGTAGGTGTTCTTCTTTTTAAGATTCTTACACTTAGTTCCTTAAAGGATCACTGTAATAGAAAGATTACTAATTTTGGCCCCCAGGGAATCTTTTGGTGGTAAGAATTATGAAGTTACTTCTATATTTTGCCAATGTACTATACAAGTCTATTATTTATTCATTCGTTCAAAAAATTAATTTATAACTGCATACTATGTAGCCAGGCACTAGTCTAAGTCTTTGTGACATATTTGGGGGAAGGGAAGAAGATGACAGACAATAATAATCTTAATAAATAAATGTATATTGTACATAATATAGAAGACGATATGCACTCTATCACCCTCCCCTCCCCACCACACACACTCCAACATGTACAGCAGATTATGAAGGATCAGTAATGGAAACTAAATATAATAAAAACTCTAAAGTAATGAGAATTGTTTCCATAGATCATATGTGAAAATCTTACACTGAATAGAATCATGAACCAAGATTGCCTAGTCCAACCCTCACACTTTACAGATGATGTTAAATGATTTGCTCCATCACTCAGTTCTTGGCATAAAGATTAGGATCCCTATCTCCTTTTCACTCACTGGCATCACTATTTGTGATGTCAAATAATCATGATAAAAATGCTTTCATCTATTCATATACAAACAGTGGAAAGAGCTTTAGAGTCTGACTGACCCAGGCTTCATCACTCCATGGCTTTGTTACTTATGGTAAATTACTTAACCTCTCAAAATGTAAATTTTCTCATCTATAAAAGTGAATGACAATTTTTGTTTGCTTGTTTGGACTAATGTGCATGCGATAACAAGAATGACAATAATTTCATGACTAGGTTGTTATGAGGATTAAATATAGTAGCTTATGTAAAATACCTACATGTCAGTACACAAATATATAACATTGCAATACTTACATGCTTGCACCAAAAATGGTACATCATATGCATGAGTTTTTTATATCCTCTACTAGACTATAAACTCGATATATATCTAAAGTACCTAGCATAATGTAAATGCTCAGTAAGAATTTGTTAATTTGTTAATACTTCTGAGGAGTCAAACAGCTTTCAAAATGTGGCAAACAGTATGATAATTCATACCATGATGTAAATAACCGAATTAACTGAAAGCTCCATAGTACGCTTCAATATGTTTTCAGTCTGTCTTTCCTAAACAGAGAAGTCTGTAGCACTTAAATGCTTTTTAATGTCATAAATTATGGTCCTAGCTCTTTCTGTCCACAAGAAAATAATTCTCACCATGAAAAGTACTTTCAAGAGAAAACCAAAAAATTCTTCAGCATTTTACACTACTTCTTTTCACGTTCATCCCTTGGTTCCTGTATTTGCAGCTATAATTGGAAAGAAAAAGAAAGCAGAAAGCAATTCCAGTGCCATCACAGCAACTCGGCAGCTTCTTCAAATTTATAATCAACATTTTAGCTGACAAGAGCAAAAATACCACAAACTGAACAAAGGATAAAATAATTCAAGTTGATAAGATTGTTTGGTGCCATGGACACCACGTTTTCCAAATGATTATATATTTCAATTTAGTTTCCAATGCAAAAACAGGAAGATTACTCTGTAAAAACACTCCCTTCCCCCACTGTAATATTAATCCCCACCCCCTATATCCCATCCATGGTCTCTTGGGTATCAAAGGGAAACAACCATCCTGAAGCATGAGATAATTAAATCACAATTCACAGAATAATACGTCAAAGTCTCTCAGATTCAAGACAGGTTATGCCAATTCAGTTCTAAAAAGGTAACAGAAGAATGCTGCATCCTATTCTTTTGAATAAAGATATCCTTGCAATGCTGGATGTTAAAACCTTTGTTCTAAAGCTAAGCAATTAAGGTACGGGTTTTCAAAACTAGGAATTTTCTTCCTTAGGTCAAATTAGGTTTTTTAAAACATGATAAAAATCCTAAAAGCTATTGTGAGAAATAACAATGAACAATGTAAAAATATCCTTTTCCTTTTTATTTTATTCCTGTTACAGGTACATCCCTTTCACTGAAGCTATTTTTCTACCATTTTGCTCCATTTTATACACGACCCAGAAAACAAAGACTGCTGTAGATTACCTGGATCACCGGACAAATCAGCAGACAAGCAAAAGCTCAAAAGGCTCGTTTCCATGGAGTAGAAGAAAATGAAATCCTCACCAAAATACCACTCCCTTAGCAATCCTAAGCTTTTTCTTTACATATACATTCGATATCCTTGGAAAGGCATTTGTCAGATGATTTTACTGACCACAAGAGGGATGGTAAGAAGAAACCCCACCTCTTCTCCCACCCCCAATCATCTACCATCATCATCCGAAGCCCAACACTGCGCTGCTAATGGAAAGACAGAGAACAGCATCCATGTACATTTCCCTAGAATAACACTCAGGAAAATATACATAATATAAAGCAAGGATTTGGCTAATTCTTTAGCAGAACAGGCCAAATAGCTCCCATAAAATTAAAAATACTTGCAAAAAAGATTCAATTATAAAGCCACAAAAAAAACCCTAATTTTCTTCTTGAATACAGTATGATTTTTAAATTGGGAATTTCCCAAATACAGTGCCAAAAAATGGAGTCCCTCAAATACCTTAAAATTCAGTTGTTGTTACTGCTCCTTTTCGTAAAGCCAGATAAACCAAATAAGTTAGGATTTACCAAAAAAAAAAAAAAAAATCTTTTGTTGGTAGTATTACCCCTTCAAAGAAAATCTGGGACAGGAGGTGGGAGTAAAGGAGAAACAGATTTAAAACATGGGGGGAGGAAAAATATTTTCTGCCCCAATAAGCCTAATTAAGTCTGTAAGCAAGACTGGGAGGATTGAAATTTCTTCATGCTACTCTGTCTGTTTGTGTTTGATTATTGTGAATCTTCCCAGGTCTCAAACTATGCCCTAGGCATTATGTCTGGCATTCTGTTAACTATAGCAGCCTGGCCACTTACAGTAGAATGAGGGAGGAACAAGAGACAGACTCATGCAATCTAATCCCTAGAAGCCATGTAATTTTGCTAAAACAATAATTTGCCTCAAACACTGCTCTAAAAAATGCACTGGTATACTAAGAAGACTCAACCTCTACTTTCCTTTTCTGAAGCATCAACCCAACTTGACAATTTGCAGGCACACAATTTCTGGGATCAATATATAAGTAATGAATGAAAAACATGCTGTTTTATAAAACATACTCCTTAAAACATTTGAATATATCTAATTTATAATAGTTAAATCCCAGTAATCACTTTATCCACATAAATTATAGCTCAAGGTTCTGTGAATTTTGAAGGAACTCACAGAACCTCACAACTACAGTTAGTGATCTATGAAGAATCAGCTTCCAGGGAACACATACCTTGGCAAAAGTAGTCAAAAAATATATATGATATATAGGTACAGGTATAATATATATATTACACAAAGGTATAGATATGTATTTAAAAGGTTCTGTATATCTTCTACACTATAGACTAATGATTCTCACATGGAATGAAAGAACAAATTTATCGAACCCTGTAAGCAGTTACTAAAGAAGTAGTTACTGATCAAGACAATAGTCTAGATTTGCTAAAAACAAGGCAGACTAGACTACTGCCTGCCGCTATCATTACACTTCCTCCACCTATACCGAGGTCTCATGTTTCTCTGATGCTTGGCACTTTCTGACCAGCCCAAGGATCCTAAGAAACACTAAGCTCCCCATATGTCAAAGCCTGTGTTGGCTGATGTGGCAATTTCTCACACAGGACAGCTTAGAACTTGAAGCCAACTAATTTCATGTCTCAACATCGCTATCATCCTAGATCACCAAACAAAACTTTAGTCATCCATTAATCATGTGACATCTCTCTTCCAAAAAAATCTTCCACTGTTCCCCTCTCTATCAAACTTTTTCACTGTGTACTCTAGGACAGGAGTCTCCAACTCCTGGGCTGCAGACAATACCGGTCCATGATCTGTTAGGAATCAGGCCACACAGCAGGTGGTGAGCAAGTGAAGCTTCAGCTGTATTTACAGCTGCTCCCCATTACTCACATTACCACCTGAGCCCCACTTCCTGTCAGATCAGTGGCGGCATTAGATTCTCAGAGGAGCAGGAACCCTATAGCGAACATGAGAGGGATCTAGGTTGCACGCTCCTTATGAAAATCTAATGCTTGATGATCTGTCACTGTTTCCCATCACCCACAGATGGGACCGTCAAGTTGCAAGAAAACAAGCTCAGGGTTCCCACTGATTCTACATTATGGTGAGTATATAATTATTTCATTATATATTACAATGTAATAATAATCAAAATAAGGTAGACAATAAATGTAATGCGCTTGAATCACCCTGAAACCATCCCACTACCTGTCCTCCCCCGATCACCCTCCTAGTCCCACTGAAAAACTGTCTACAACAAAACTGGTCCCTGGTGCCAAAAAAGTCGGGGACCGCTGCTCTAGGACTCTTTCCACAAGAAACCAAATACCACTACACTCTTAACTTCATAGAATGCACTCCAAACACTGCCTTAACCAACACCTCGCTCTCCCGCAAAGACACTGTTTCCCTTACTGCCTTTTCTTTTTTTTTTTTTTTTTTTTTCCTGAGACGGAGTCTGGCTCTGTCACCCAGGCTGGATGGAGTGCAGTGGCCTGATCTCCGCTCACTGCAAGCTCCGCCTCCTGGGTTTGCACCATTCTTCTGCCTCAGCCTCCTGAGTAGCTGGGACCACAGGCACCCGCCACCATGCCCGGCTAATTTTTTGTATTTTTAGTAGAAATGGGGTTTCACCGTGTTAGCCAGGATGGTCTCAATCTTCTGACCTCGTAATCCACCCGCCTCGGCCTCCCAAAGTGCTGGGATTGATTACAGGCGTGAACCACTGTGCCTAGCCCCCTTACTGCCTTTTCTAATGGAAGCCACCCCTTATTCCAAATCCCAATGCTTTCAGAGGCCAGAGGAAATTTACAATTTTCTTAATTTTTCTGACTATCCAAATAACCAATGCATATATAAAAAGGTGCTCAACTTTAAGGAAATGTAAATTAAAACCACAATGAGAGAGAGAGAAATAGAATGAATGAATATATACAGTACTTATGAAGATATAAAGCACCTAGAAACTACATCCACTGATCAGAATATAAATTGGTACAATCACTCCAGAAAAGTATTAGGTAAAATCAGCTAAAGCTGAACCAGCAAATTCCACAACTAGGCAGAAATGTGTATGTATGTTCACAAAAAGACATGTCCGTGAAGGTTCCCAAATAGCACTGTTAGTAATAATACCAAACTAGAACTACCTAAATGTCCATCTGCAGTAGAATGGATTTTTAAAACTGCCATACACTCATACATTAGAATATTAGTCAATAATGCAAATGAATTGTGACCACTCATACAGATAAATGTCATAAACAATTCAAAAGAAAGACACTAGATTAGAAAAGAGCACATACTGCACGACTCCATTTCTATAAAGAACAAAAGCAGTCAAAAGTTAAACACGAGTTACCATACGACCTACAATCACACTCTTAGGTATTTACACAAGGGACTTGAAAACTTATATCCACACAAAAACCTGGTCATGGACATTTACAGCAGCTTTACTCCCAATGCTAAAAACTGAAAGCAACTAACAATGGCCTTTAATGGGGGAATGAAAAAACAAATTATGATTCATCCACACAATGGAATACTACAACATTTTTTAAAACAAATGAACTATTAATTTACACAACATGGATGAATCCTAAATACATTTTACTACATGAAAGAAGCCTGATACAATCTTTGGATTTTTCATGTATTTTACTACATGGAAAAATCCAAAGACTGTATCATTTCATTTATACAACACTCTGGAAAATGCAGAAGTAGAGAGACAGAAAATAGATTAGTAGTTGCTAGGGACTAGAGGAGAGGAGAGTGTTTGACTACAAAGGGGATGCACAGGAGGACAATTAGGGTGCAGGATCTGCTCTGTATATTAGGGTGGTGAATACATGACCCATTGCATTTGTCTGAACCCACAGAACGGCATAGGACAAAGAGTGAACTTCAACAAATGTTAACCAAACAACAACCACTAACATCAACCAAAATGTCAGAAGATCCCAAGATGAAATGTGGATTGCAACAAATGAAGCTAACTGTATTATAAATGTATGACATAACTTCATTGAAGGGGTGGTGAAAAAGGAGCTAACCTAACAAACTTTGGAACACGGTGTTTTGACTTGAAATTGTAAGGCTAATGACAAAAGAAATTGTACATAAATACTGTACTCATGGGGTTTGGGGTAATAATTCTAAATTTGCTTTTCATGTGTACATGGGTTGAACAAATAAGTGAATGGATAATGGGGTGGCTGGAGCCAGGTTTCTCATGGTCGGACAAGGAAGTCACAGATTAACAAGAAACGAGGACTAGAGTGCACCTTGTGGTACTGGATTATAATCAGAGACATCAATATCAACTCGTTTAACTTAACATATATGCAAACTGATACATATAGAAACAATTAAGAGATGTATGTGTATACATGGGTTAGTATACACACAGATATTACCTAGCTCTGTCCCCTGAGAGGGCCTAAAAGCAATGATACTCCAATAGCAATGAGCACACCTAGTAACTACATTTTGGTTCCTAAATAAAAGGAATGCTAGTTCCTTCAAATGGCTGATTCTACAGCTGGCGCAAAGAGAATACAAGATGAGCCTGGAGCATCTTATAGTACATCAGGAGATGTTCAAAAAACAAAAGAGACATAAACACTAACCGGAAAACCTTCCCAATAGTCAAAGTTGGAACAATATAAGCAAAAGAAAAGAAACCTAGCATTAGAACTCAAAGTAGAGAATAAACATACATGAGTCTATACTGATATAAATGACTGAATAAGCAGAGAAATGTGGGGAAAGATCCAAATCTTCCTTACAGAATAATTTCAAACCATATGTGTAGATATCTCCCCCTTCCCAAAGTACGAGTTGGACTAACAGAGAATAGTGAAGAAACCTAGCAAACACTATCTCAACCAAGTGGTCATGGTTAACATCATCAGTGATGCCACGTGGACATCATGCACACCTGATGAGAGGAAAAGGGGATTCTTTCCAGAAACACATAACCCAGTCTAATACTGAGAAACAGCAGCAAACCCAGACTGGGGGACATTCTACAAAGTCCTCAGGGATGGCAAGGTCGTGACAAACAAGGAAAAACTGAGAAACTGTCACAAACCAAGAGACTGGGGAAACATGAAAACTATAAGCAATGTGGTATTCTAAAATTTGATCCTAGAACAGAAAGAAGTCATCAATGAAAAAGCAGGAAAAATCCAAACGAAGTACGAAGTTTACTTAACAGTAATATACGGAGGTCGGTTTCTTAGTTTTGACAGATAATACCACCATAACGTAAGATGTCAGCAATAAGGAAAACTAGGTGTGGGGTATGGGAACTCTATGTGAGATTTCCCATATTTGTGCAACTTTTCTCTAAATAAAAAATTAATCCAAAAAAAGTTTAAGGATTAATCTATGGTACTAGAAGTCAGAATAGTGGGTACTCTCAGGGGGCAGTGAATTTAATTGCTTGTTGAAAAACATTTCCACAAAGAAAACTCACTTCACTGGTGAATTATCACAAGCATTTAAAGGAAGAGATAACAATTCTACACATGACAAATGAAAGTGAAAACACATGACACTTCCCAAAAAATTTTCTGAGGCCAACATTGTCTCAGTATCAAAACAAGGCAATGACATTACAAGAAAACTGAACACAAATATCCCTTGGGAACAAAGGAACAAGAACAATCATCAAAATATTAGTAAACCAAATCTATCAATAAATAAAAAGAATAATACATAATACATAATAAAGAGACCATTAGGATAAACCAAATGGGGTTTATCCTAAGAATGCCAGGTAGGTTTAACACTCAAAAATCAATGTAATTCACTGTATCACCAGTCTAAGAAAGAAAAGCCTCAGATGAAAATACCTCCTGGCAAATTAAAAAAAGAAAGAGAAAAAAGAAAAGCCATATGATCATCTAAACAGATACAGAAACAGCATATGACTAAATTCAGTATCTGTTAATTATAACATTTCGTACAAGCTAGGAATAGAAGGTAACTTCTCCAAACTGATAAAGAGTACGGAAAAAAAAAAAATCATACTTAATGGTAAAATACTGAATGCTTTCCATAAGATTGAGAACAATGCAAAGATGTCTACATGTCTGCTTTCACCGCTTCTTTTAACATTTTAGCCAACTAAGTAAGACAGTGAAAATAAATATATAAAAGCTTATACCTTTTAAAGTAAAACTTTTTAATAACATGATATTATGTAAAACTCCAGAGATCTATATAAAAAAGCACCAAAAAGCAAGTTTAGTAACAGTAAGATCAACATACAAAAATCAATTGTATTTCTACATATTACCAATAAACAATTAAAAATCAATTTTTAAATGCTATTTATAACCTCAAAACACATAAACTTAACAAACCATGTGCAAGCCCTGTATGCTGAAAACTATGTAACATTTATAGAGAAATTAAAGAAGACTACTTAAATGGAGAGAGAGATTATGCCAATGGATTGGGAGACGTAATTTAAGATGTCAATTCTCCACATTCTGATTGAGATTCAACACAATCACAAAATCCCAGTCTGTTTTCTTTAAATAGAAATTGACATGCTGACTCTAACATTCATATGGAAATGCAAAGATCTAGAAGAGCCAAAACAATTTTTAGGAAAACAACAAAATTGGAAGACTTATATTACCTTATTTAAAGACTTAAAGCTTAGGTAATAAAGACATAAGGATAGGCATACTGATCAACAGAACATAATAAAGAAACCATAAATACAACTATACATAGACAGTCTATTAAGTTTTTAACACAGATGCCAAAGCAATTCAATGGGAAAAGGACAGTCTTTTCTGCAAATGGTACTGGAAAACATGCCAAAACACGCACAAACTTTAATCCTTTCCTCACGCCATATACAAATGTTAACTTGATACAAATCACAGGCCTAAACATAACAGCTAAACTATACAACTTCTAGAAAAAATTAGGAGAACATCTTCTGCAACCTTAGGTTAAGTCAAGATGTTTAAGATAGGGACCAAGAAACATGAACACAAAATAAAGAGTTGATACACTGAACTTCATCAAAATTAATAATTTATGCTCTTTGAAAGGCACTGTTAAGGAAATAAAAGGACAAGCCACAAACAGAAAGAAAAACGTTTTCTAAATGTAACTGACAAATGACCCATATCTTACCTCTCAATAATAAGACAAAGACAAGCCAACTTCTTAAAAGATTTGAACAGACACTTCACAAAAGAGAACACAAGGCCAATAAGCAAATGAAAAGTCCTCAATATCATTAATCATTAGAGAAATGCAAATAAAAAGTAGAGTGAGATGCCATTCACACCCACTACAATGACTAAAATTAAAAAGACTGATACTACCAAGTGTTGATGAGGATGTAGAACAAGTGAAACTCTTCCACATTTCTAGTGGGAATGTAAAATGACAGAGGCACTTTGGAAAACAATTTGGCAGTTTCTTATAAAGTTAATCAAGGCCAGGTGTGGTGGCTCACGCCTGTAATCCCAGCACTCTGGAGGCTGAGGTGGGAGGATCCCCAAGTTCAAGACCAGCCTGGACAACATAGTGAGACCCCATTTCTAAAAACGTAAGTAAGAGAATTTTTTAAAAGTTAATTGTATATTTACCATATGACTCAGCAATTCTACTCTGAGATGTTTACCAAAGAGAAAGGAAAATACATTCTACACAAAAACTTACAGGAAAATGTTCAGATTTATTCAAAATAGCCAAAAACTGGAAACAATCCAAACCTCCACCAACAGGTCAATGGATAAAGAAATTGATTTATTCATACAATGTAATACTATTATGGCAAGAAAAAGGAACAAACTACCACTATATGAAACAAATTGGATGCATCTGAAAAGTATTAAGCCTAAAGAAAGAGAAGAAAGCCTGGGCATAGTGGCTCATGCCTGTAATACCAGCACTTCGCAGGGATCAAGGCAGGAGGATCACTTGAGCCCAGGAGTTTGAGGCCAGCCTGGGCAACACGGCAAGACCCCATCTCTACAAAATACTAAAAAATTAGCTAGGTGTGGTGGTGTGCACCTGTGGTCCCAGCTACTTGGAAGTCTGAGGTAGGAGGATCACTCGAACCCAGGATATTAAGCCTGCAGGGAGCTGTGTTTGTGCCACTGTACTCCAGCCAGCCTGGGTAACAGAGACTGCCTTAAAAGAAAAAAAAAAAAAAAACCAGAGAAGACAGACACAAAAAGATTACATACTGTACACGATTTCATTTATATGAAGTAGGAAAGGCAAAACTATTGTGACAGAAAGCAGAGAGAATTTTTTGGGGGTGATGGAAATGTTATATACCTTAATTATGCTGGTTGTGGTGGTTAAAAAGTATACATACTTGTCAAAGCTCATCAAAGTACACAGTTAAAATGAGTGAACTTAAGGAAGTCAGTATATCAAAGAGACCTGCACTCCTATCTTTATTGAAGCACTATTCACAATAGTCAAGATTTGGAAACAACCTAAGTGTCTATCAACAGACAAATGAATAAAGAAAATGTGCTACATATACACAATGGAGTATTACTCAGCTATATATAAGAATGAGATCCTGTCACTTGCAACAACATAAACAGAACTGAAGGTCATTATGTTAAGTGAAATAAGCCAGACACAGAAAGACAAACTTCACATGTTCTCATTCATTTGTGGGAGCTAAAGATTAAAACATCTGACTCATGGAGACAGAAAGATGTTTACCAGAGGCTGGGAAGGGTAGTAGGGGGTTGGGGAAGTTGGGATTGTTAAAGGATACAAAAATATAGCTCAATAGAATAAGATCTAGTATTTGACAGAACAGGGTGATTACAGTCAACCATAATTTACTGTCAATTTAAAAATGACTAGAAGAGTATAATTGGAATGTTTGTAACATAAAGAAAGAATAAATGCTTGAGGTAATGGATACCCCATTTACCTCAGTGTGATTATCATGCATTGTATCCCTGTGTCAAAATATCTTGTGTACTCCATAAATATAAATACCTATGCCCATAAAAATTATAATATAACGATGAATTTTATATGTAAATTATATCCCAAAGTCTATTTTTTAGAAGATAAAAAGAAGGAAATAAGTCCCAGTGTCTAGAATTTAAATCGTGGATAAACTGACCAGCCTCTCTAACTTCCTACTTAAAACAGGAACCTAAGTTTTTCCCTTAGATAAACAAAATCTTTAGAATTTGGCAGGAAAGGAAACCTTTATTACAAAAATACAATTTTAAAATACAATCTGAACATTTAAAAAATCTAATTCTCAACTCTGAACACATTATTTATAACATTTCAATGGGTGGTATATCAATATGATGATTTATTTAATAACTAAAGCCCAAGCAATTACCAGAGCAATTCACCTAACTAGGATATTCCTACCAGAACCAATACTTTACACTGGAGAAATCTGATAAACATTATTTTGGTGATCAAGGTCATCATCAATAGTCACATATCACGCTGGTAGTAAGTACCCTTGGCATGAGTTGATGAAGATGTCACTTTACCTCTGTGATCTTCCTTCCAACAACCCACACTCCAGTCTAATCCTACGAAAAACATCAAGCAAATTCTAATATAGGGGCATCCTACAAGAAACCTGACCAGTACTCATCTGACTGTCGAAACCATCAAGAACAAGAAAAATCTGAGAAACTGTCACAGCCAAGAGGAGGTTAAGGAACATGACAAACTAAATATAATGTGGTTTCTGAGGACAGGAAAAGAACAATAGGTAAAAACTAAGGAAATCTGAATAAACTACAGACTTTAATATTAATGTTAACACTGGTTCAGTATCAAATGTACGATACAAATGTAATATGTTAATAATAGGGGAATCTGAGCATGCGTATGGGGTGTATGTTCTTTTCTAGCTTCTCTTTTTCTGTAAATCTAGCCTTGTTCTCAAAAACAAACTTTTTATTTAAAAACAAAACAAAACAAAAGTCTACCCCATCAGAACTCGGAACACTACAGGTAAAGGAAAGTTGCAAAGGGGAAAGGAATCAAAAAAATAATTGTATGGGTGCTTTTTTAAAAGAATATCATTACAATGTTGGTAGAAAATATTGTAAAGCTCTTTTTTTTTTTTAACTATTTAATGGAAAAAGAGAAAACATAAAAGGAAAGGTCAAAAAGATGATCTAACAGGGATGTTAAAAATACTTCCCAATGCTTATACAGCTGTACTGGTGTTCTGACGTCAATCTCAAGACTCCCATGGATTATACCAACAATTCACTCTTTGGTGTTTGCTGTTTAAGTTTCAAAGTAAAACCAGTTGTTAATGAATGTTCACAGTTTCCATGATAAGGAGACTCACTCTGCCTAAAACCTGAGGCATACAGTGGCTAACTGTGGCAGGAGGAAGGGCAGAAAAAGAGTCATTCTGGGCATGCTTATTCGAGTTTAAATTAAGTCTTCTCTCTTAGCTCTTTGGGCCATTCATCTGCCCATTCGTTCTTTTCACTGAGAAACTAAAGTGAAAATACCAATCTCTTTCATTTTGTTGATAAATCTGAAGATCTCATGGGTAAAAGCAAATTACTAGTATACCCTTCTAAACTGAGAGTTGACATCCACAAATTTATGAAATTTCAAAGTACAGAATACCTGTATATTGTATGGTGGATTTACCTTAATAGAGCTATGTTAGTAATCTGAATCATTAATATGCATGACTCAATGTAATGAGTTAGTCATAAAAGCATAATCTTCACTGTAACCATCATATACGTTTTTCACATTTTAAAAGGAAAAATTTTTTTAAATATTTAATTTTTTTCTATGTTTGCAAGAACATGAGAACTGAGATCATTAAACTAAAAATCACGAGGTCCATTTTGCATACTGGAAGTTAACTTGTACTATGCTGTATTAGAAGAAAATAACTTTTATCACAACGCATATTTAAAATCCATATTTAGCTAAAATAAGGCCATCTACTCCAGAGGAGATTGATCCTTAGCCTTGTAAACCTTTAAAGCCAAGAAGAAAAATCAGCTGAAGAGCCTTGTAAACCTTTAAAGCCAAGAAGAAAAATCAGCTGAAGAGCTCAGTAGCTCAATGAAGTTGTTTTCATCAAATGTCATAACGTTCACACACATATTTAGCCACAAACAGTAACCCAACCGTATTGCCATAAGTACCCCACTACTCTTTATAGGTGCTTAAATAAAAATGAATGAACGTTTCTTCTGTATCCCTAGATAAAATTTCCCCAGCAATGTCAGAACTGCTGAATTGTGAGATATCTTTAAAAAATTCTAACTAGGCAATTCCTTTTTATGAAAAAAAGCACATCTAAAAGTCATAGCATCTCTCCTACACTGAACAATGGTTATACTCTGAAATGATCATAGGAAAAGGAAACAGGAGGAACCGTGCTTGGTTAACCAGCCACTAGATGGAAAAACATTTCGTTACGGGTGTCCATAAAAATACATTTTTTGGCTGGGCGCGGTGACTCATGCCTGTAATCCCAGCACTTTAGGAGGCCGAGGCGGGCGGATCACCTGGTGTCGGGAGTTTGAACCAACCTGACCAACATGGAGAAACCCCGTCTCTACCAAAAATACAAAATTAGCCGGGCATGGTGGCGCATGCCTGTAATCCCAGCTATTCAGGAGGCTGAGGCAGGGGAATCCCTTGAACCCGGGAGGCGGAGGTTGCGGTGAGCCGAGATCTCACCATTGCACTAGCCCAGGCAACAAGAGCAAAACTCCGTCTCAAAAACAAAAACAAACAAAACAAACATTTTTCATATTTTAATTATTTTCTCAAAGTAACTTTCTTAAATTGCCACCATTATCAAGATAATAGTTGCTCCCTGAAGAGAATATGGGGGAAAAAAAAACATACAAGTGGGGAAAAACATAGAAAGATGAAAAAACCCAAAGTCCTACCACCCATCATTATTCTGCTAGTTAAATAAATCATTATACAATTATATAATAGAATATCATACCAATAATAGAAATACATTTCCTAACTAGATGTTAATTCATTCACCAAACATGTATGTATTGAGAATCTATTATGTGCAGGCACTGTTCTAGGTGTTGGGAACGTAGCAGTGGATAAAACAAACATCCCTCATTTTACTCTTTGTGTTTTGCTGCCAGCATATTATATAGAACATTGTAGAGAACAGAATGTCGTATAGCCACAGAACATAGGTACTCACATGGAAATAAAACATATTTTAAAAAGTATATTGTTAAATGAAAATGGCAAGCTACAAAACAGCACCTATGGGGTGATTTCATTTTTGTAAAGACAGTTAATGGTGGCTAGCTCAGGTAAATAATATTAAACAACTGGGAGAGGGGAGAGACCTTGCCACTTTATATCTTGTATGGTTGAAAAGGATTAATCTAGGCCGGGCGCGGTGGCTCAAGCCTGTAATCCCAGCACTTTGGGAGGCCGAGACGGGTGGATCACGAGGTCAGGAGATCGAGACCATCCTCGCTAACATGGTGAAACCCCGTCTCTACTAAAAAATACAAAAAACTAGCCGGGCGATGTGGCAGACGCCTGTAGTCCCAGCTACTTGGGAGGCTGAGGCAGGAGAATAGCGTGAACCCGGGAGGCGGAGCTTGCAGTGAGCTGAGATCCGGCCACTGCACTCCAGCCTGGGCGACAGAATGAGACTCCGTCTCAAAAAAAAAAAAAAAGAAAAAAGAAAAGGATTAATCTAAACTGTATTTTATTACTAAAGCTGATAACAAGTCCGTGAAGGTTCATTAAGCTATTCTAATTTTTATCTATGTCAGAAATTTTATATAATAGTTATTTTAAAGCATTGTTATGCTTAGAAAAGATTACTTCTAAGAAAAACATCTTGTTTGAGTTTAGATTATACTGGTATTACTGAATAGCTCTTTTCAACATTTATTATTAATAGCTTATTTTGTGCATTTATTTTTAATTCTAGGGGTAGGTTCCTCAGTTAGAGTGCCCTTAGGCAGAAAATTATCAATAAGTTACAGTTTGATAATTTTTAAAAACTTCACATCTGAAGTCCTATGAAGTAGACAGGATAAGAGACATTGGGGATAAAGAGACAAAAGCTAAGGTAGAGAAGCTATATAACTTTTCCAAGGGAGTTCAGCTAACAAATGGTAGAGCCTGGATCTGAACTCAGGCCTATCTTATCATAAATCCTGCCTGCTTTCTACAAAACGTTGAAAAATTGTAGGGAAAAAAGCCCCATTAAAAACTGAGCACCTGCTTTACCATATAAAAAATAAGCTTCAGTCTTCCATAATTACATCTTTCAAATGCAGAAAGTTAACCAAGGACTCCTTTGGTTACTTGCCTAGATGTATTTGAGAGCAGAACTGAATTATACAAAGCAAACTAGTTAATAACACACTGGTAGAAAGCCTTGTCAGAAAGAACTTTGTACTGGGCCAGTATATGACAGTGTGTAGTGAAGCACAAATAACTGCAATCCAGAGGCATTAAGTAATTTCAAGCCAATGTTAAAGATGGTATATCTATATTAGAACATACAAATATTTTGGTTCCTGAATTAAAAAAAAAAAAAAAGATCACAGGAGATTAGAGAGTAAACAGTTCTAATCAAACTCAGACCGCAGTGCTCATAGTGGTAAGTAAAATAGAGATCGCTTTGGATTCATTTGTAACTATAAGGCATTTTCACTGTACTAGTGGTTACCTTATAGTTACTATTACTTTATCTAATGTTCCCTTGGAAGTTTTAGTGGCCTTCAGCGTATCACCAAAAATTTTAGTATTCAAAAGTTCATATTTGTTAATGCAAAAATGTTGAAAGCATCACTGCTCTAGGTTATAAACCAACTGGGTGCCTTACAAATTAGATCATAAGCTATCTAAATAACCTTGGCTTAGTTTTTCCAAAGAATCAGTTTTGGAGAGTGCTGCTTTCTGTTTTCCCCTTAGATTTTTAGTAACGGTCATTCAAAAAACCATTTGAAAAAGTGCTCTTTCACTTATGAAACTGTTATAGCAGATATTGTTCCCAATACCTTCTTGAAACCTTGGTGAACGGTATTTTTTTAATTTAATGGGAGTAAAATTAGGTTTGTCTCAAAGGAGGAAATACATGCACCAATAGAACCAAATCATATTTACCTTATTCCCACAGCATCGTGAAAGCAGAAAGGCTTAATCACAATGGCTGTATTAGCCCTCCTAATTATCATATTTGCACTCATCTCACTGTAATAACTTGATATTCTATTTTTAACATCTTTAATTGAGGTGAGTGTATGTTCATGTGCCTTTACTATGAATCATTTCACATCCTTTTTCAGGAAGTGGGGTATAAGGGTTATAATCTTTAAGAGTCAAAATAATAAGTTTATGTCTTAAGGTATTCTTTAAAGATAGAGTTTTTTGTTTTTTGAGACGGAGGTTCTCTCGTTATCCAGGCTGGAGTGCAGTGGCGCGATCTCAGCTCACGGCAACTTCCGCCTCCCGGGTTCAAGCAATTTTCCTGCCTCAGCCTCCCGAGTAGCGGGGATTACAGGCATGCGCCACCACGCCCAGCTAATTTTGTATTTTTAGTAGAGACGGGGTTTCTCCATGTTGGTCAGGCTGGTCTCAAACTCCCGACCTCAGGTGATCCGCCCGCTTCGGCCTCCCAAAGTGCTGGGATTACAGGCGTGAGCCACCGCTCCCGGTCCTAAAGATTCAGTTTTAATAAATGTCTATACTTTTAGTAGGGGGAAATCGGCATTTTTTCCCCCTAGAAAGAACTCTTTTTAGCACTGAATTTTTAATTAGGAAAAAACTCACGCACATATCTCACTTGATTCTGTGAGGTAGACAGTATAAAAGTAAATATTATTCTCCTTTTACAGATTAGGAGAACTAGGCTCAGAAAAGTTGACTTAATTATCATATAATTCTCGAAGGACGAAGCGGGGACTCATTTCCAGCAATTTTGACTCTAAGTTCCATATACTTTTCTCTATAACACACTACCTTAAATAGAACTGTCAGCCAAGACAATATAAAATTAAAAGGTGATAAGGAAAGGAGGGAAGGGCAGAGGGAAGGAGAGAGAAAAAAAAAATGAAAGGAGATTGGAATGGGGGATGGGAAGGAAGAAACAGGAAGGAAAAGAGTAAGTGAGGGAGGAGGAGAGGGAAAGAAAGAGACTGACCAACCATTCTAAAAGCAGAGAAAATCATGAAGTACCTAGAAATAAGCTTAGCTTAAAAAGTTTTAAGACTTTTGGATACAATTATAAATTACTATTGAAGACCATAAGGGAATATCTGGAATGTCTAAGGAAAAACCACATTCATATATAGGAAAACAATATCATAAATATGTCTATTTTCTCCAAACTAAACTAAATAGTCAATGCAATTACAATGTTAAAAAAAAATAAAACTTTTAAAGGAATCTGACAAGCTGATCCCAAAGTTCATATGAGAAAAGAAAAAGCTAAGAATAGCGATGAAAATTTTGAAGAAAAAAAACAAGGTAAGGGGACCTACTTTGCTTATGAAGCTAAAGTAATCTGGACAGTTTGGTGTTGGTACAGAAATAGTCAAACCAGAGGAAAAGATCAGAAAGTTCAGAAACAGACCTACAAACAATGGAAACATTATGTATGACAAGGATAGTGCTGCCCGTCAGCAGGGAAAAGACAGACTGCACAATGAATGGGGCAAGACAACTGATTCTCCACATGGAAGAATAAAACTCAATCCCTACCTCATATCATATTCATATTTTATTAACATTCATTATTAATAGTAACACTTATAAATTAGTAATTTTCATTGATATTTTGTTAATAAAACACATTGCTGAATATATAACATGAATTCAAATGTTAGGAAATTTAAAAATCTGCAAAAATTTCCATAATGTCTGAAGATACATAACATATAGCCAAAGTATAAAAACATGCATGGGAGCAACAAACACCAAATTTACTACGATGTTTACTTCTGGAAAGGGGCAGAAGAGAACTGGATCAGGGGAAAATACCC
Source organism: Theropithecus gelada (assembly GCF_003255815.1). Taxonomy (NCBI): domain Eukaryota; kingdom Metazoa; phylum Chordata; class Mammalia; order Primates; family Cercopithecidae; genus Theropithecus; species Theropithecus gelada. Next base: position 111,910,154 of record NC_037682.1, on the reverse strand, counting down.
AGGAGAGCCTTGATTTCATCTCTAATTTTTATGTGTTTACCTTGTCCCCCAAAAAGATAATGCTAAGTAGTACATACATGGATGTACATTATATTATTTTCTTTTTACTTTATTGCCAAATATTCCAAGTATAAGACAAAAAAAAATAAAATTTAAAAATCAGATGTTGTAGCTACATTGAGACTTCTGTGTAGTAACACTGAGAGAGCAAGTTTCTCAGGTTTTTTCCTTTTTTTAAATTTAGAATTAATTAGCTTAAAGAATAAAAATTCTTGTATACCCCCAAACAGACTACTTCTGTTGAAATTGCATTACTCCGATCAGTCTCCATAAAATGATAAATATAATGATTAAATGGCTTATACCACCAGTTCACTGACTTTAACTCTCTAAAACTTACTGATAAGTACCAGTTCTGAAATAGCTCTCCTTTATCTCTGAAATTTATTATAAGTTTTCAATTACAAACAAAAGATCTAGCCGAGTGGGATGGCTCACGCCTGTAATCCCAGCACTTTGGGAGGCCGAGGCAGGCAGATTACTTGAGGTCAGGAACTCAAGACCAGCCTGGCCAACATGGTGAAACCCCATCTCTACTAAAAATATAAAAATTAGCCAGGCGTGGTGGCGTGCGCCTGTAGTCCCAGCTACTCGGGAGGCTGAGGTGGGAGAACTGCTTGAACCCTGGAGGCAGAGGCTGCAGTGAGCTGAGATCACGCCACTGCACTCCAGCCTAAGGGACAGAGTAAGACCCTGTCACAGAAAAAAAAAAAAAAAAAAAAAGATTTGAGAATATAGTACTTTAGTCGGCAGTCATGATAAAAGATGATGATGTTATCATGGAGACAGCTAGACACTAACGACAAAACCAATTCTGTTTCAGCAGCTAAAGAATGACCACCTATATTATAAATGCTGGCAAACAAAAATAGTTTAAGGGCTACATGACATTTACTTATGAAATCTTTCTAGGGAACAACAGACACTGGGGCCTATTTGAGGGTGGAGGGTGAAAGGAGGGAGGGCACAGAAAAAGTAACTTTTGGGTACTAGGCTTAGTAACTGGGTGACAAAATAATCTGTACAACAAACCCCCATGACAAGAGTTTACCTTTATAACAAACCTGCACACGTACCCCTGAACCTACAAGTTAAAAAATTAAAATTAAAAAAAGAAAATCTTTCTAAAAGGGAAACATACATAGAAAAAATGAGTTTTGGTATTGGTCAGACTGAGATCAAAACCTGGCACAAGCACTCAATGGATTGTGTGACCATTAGCAAGTTTACTGAAAGTCACTGAACCTTAATTTCCTCACAAACAATTGTTAAGTATCTGCTTTATAGGAATGCTGTCAGGATTAAGTGAGGTAAGTACATAGCCTGATACTTAGAACATACCAGGTAATAAACAAATGCCAATTCCCTTTAATAAAAAGGCTACTCAGGCCAGGCGTGGTGGCTCACGCCTGTAATCCCAGCACTTTGGAGGGCCAAGGTGGGAGGATCTTGAGGCCTGGAGTTTGAGACCAGCCTCGGCAACACAGGGAGACACCCGTCTCTACAAACGAAATAAAAAATTAGCCAGACATTGTAGCATGTGCCTGTACATGTAGCATGTGCCAGCTACTAAGGACTTTAGTCAGCAGTCATGATATAAGATGATGTTATCATGGAGACAGACAGACAGTATGGACAATGAGGCAGGAGGATTGCTTGAGCCCAGTAGGTCCAGACTGCAGTGAGCCAGGACCACGCCGCTGTGGCCCAGCCAAAGCAATAGAGTGAGACTCAAAAAAAGAGGCCACTCAAACATAAGAATATTATCTTAAATTCCATATAAGTTTTCTTCTCTATCCCATAATGAAATCTTTTGGTCTTATTTTATCTTTTATTTATTTATTTTTGAGACGAGGTCTTGCTCTGTCACCCAGGCTGGGGTGCAGTGGCACAATCAAAGCTCACTGCAGCCTGGACCTCCCAGGCTCAAGCAATCCTCCCAACTCAGCCTCCCAAACAGCTGGAACTACAGGTGTGTGCCACCACTCTGAGCTAATTGTGAAATTACTTTGTAGAGACAGGATCTCACTACGTTGCCAGGGCTAGTCTCAAACACCTGACCTTAAGCAATCCTCTTGCCTCACCCTCTCAAAGTATTGGGATTACAGGCATGCGCCATTGCACTCAGCTATTTTATCACTCAAAAAGTATTCTAGGCTGGGCGTGGTGGCTCACGCCTGTAATCCCAGTACTTTGGGATGCCAAGGTGGACAGATCATGAGGTCAGGAATTTGAGACCAGCCTGGCCAACATGGTGAAACCCCGTCTCTACTAAAAATACAAAAATTAGCTGGGCGTGGTGGCGTGCGCCTGTAATCCCAGCTACTTAGGAGGCTGAGGCAGGAGAATCGCTTGAACCCAGGAGGCAGAGGTTGCAGTGAGCCAAGATCACGCCACTGTACTCCAGCCTGGGTGACAGAGCGAGACTCCATCTCAAAAAACAATAAAAAAGAAAAAAAAAAGAAAAAGTATCCTAACAGATTTTTTTATTATTATTAAAAGCATCTAAACAACAAAAATTATTTTGTGCTGCCCTATAATCCTTAAAACTTCCATTAACAAATTTCTCCCAAAACTGTAAGAAAAACTTCAAAACTATTCACATACTACAATTCTGAGATATAAACAACAGAATCACAGATCTGCTCTTTCCTTCTCATGCTGTGTGATCCCCACTTGAGTAAGCAAGCACCAAAAGAATCAGAGGCAATAAGACTGTTGGACAGCAACTAAGCTTCTTAAAACTACTCAACCCTTCTTTGCCAGTGTGGCAGTGACTTATTAGATTTGTTTTTCTAATTATTTCTTCTTTTTTTTTTTTTAGATGGAGGCTCACTGTCACCCAGGCTGGAGTGCAGTGACACAATCTCAGCTCACTGCAACCTCTGCCTCCTGGGTTCAAGCGATTCTCCTGCCTCAGCCTCCTGAGTAGCTGGCGCGCCACCACACCCAGCTAATTTTTTATATTTTTCATAAAGATGGGGTTTCACCATGTTGGCCAGGCTGGTCTTGAACTCCAGACCTCAAATAATCCGCCTCCCTCGGCCTCCCAAAGTGCTGGGATTACAGGCGTGAGCCACCCCATCCGGCCTCGATTTCTATCCACTGATGTTGGATGTTGTCATGTGATCTTGGAGTGGAGAAGATGGAAAAGTTCAAATTAAGAAATTTGAGTCTAGACAATGGGGACAGACCATTGTCATGTTAATTTACCTGTTTCTCACAGTCAGAAAAAGAAAGAAATCAGGTAATACTTTTCTGGAAGAAAAAGGAACTCCATATTTGAATTGCAACAACAGATCACCCACTGTATTATTTTATTGCCCACAGCATGTCATGAAAAGATCAAAAAAAATAACTTAAGGCCAGGGTTGGTGGCTCACGCCTGTAACCCCAGCACTTTGGGAGGCCAAGGTGGGAGGACTGCTTGGGGCCAGAAGTTGGAGACCAGCCTGGGCAACATAGTGAGACCCTGTCTCTACTAAATAATAATAAAGTAACTCTCCCAAAACAGATAGTACATCTAAATTTAAATCAAATTTGGGTCCTCAAGAAAGATTCCTTGTTTTCTGGTTTTATTTTTTTGAGACAGGATCTCACTCTGTCACCAAGCTGGAGTGCAATAGCGCAATCATGGCTTACTGCAGCCTGATACTCCTGGGCTCAAGCAATCCTCCCACCTCAGCCTCCCACGTAGCTGGGCCCATAGGCATATGCCACCACGTCTAGTAATTTTTTACTTACTGTAGAGACAGGGTCTTGTTATGTTGCCCAGGCTGGTGTCAAACTCCTGAACTCAGGCAATCTTCCCACCTTGGCCTTCCAAAGTGTTAAGATTACAGGTATGAGCCACCATGCCCAGACTCTTTTCTGTTTTTAATGGAACCTTTTCTCCAAAGTCTTATAATGGAGAATTAGCTGGCAGGGTCATTTTTCCTGTCTATTCTTTTGTTGGTGTTGGAAGTGCTAACAGGGATACATGTAAATTTCTATAATTTGACCTAAAACGTATCCTTCCCTACTTGGAAGGTGCCCTTTTTCAACCAAGCTTATTGCTTCAGAAGTGGTGCAAATAAACTGGTGGAGAGTCAGCTAATACTTATCAAGACAACCAGGTCTATCACCTGGCAATCCATAGAGTGACAGATGTCAGAAACACGTCTTCACAGACATATCATCTATTTCTTCTTGTTAACCTTAACAAATTAGAAGTAGGATCTTTGGCAACATATAGAATTTAAAGAATTGAAGTATAAGGGGAACCTGAAGTTGTTAATGACCTCACTAAATTTAAACATTCCCCAAATGAGAATATTTTTTAAGAGCCAAATTTTCATCTCAAATGTATTACATTTAAACACCCAGAAACTTGGGAGTCATCCTAGATCCCTCTTTTTCCTTTATTCCTATGTCTTACTCATCACCATATTCCTCTCCAATCCTATCACCACTGCCCTAGTTCAGGAGCTTCTCAGATCTCCCAGCAGTCTTTCATTTGCATTCCTAGTCTCAAGAATTATTCCTTCCAATCATCTATCAGCTTACCAGCACGGTTATCTTTTCATTAAAATAAAGATCAAATAAATAAATAAAAACTAAACAGAGTTTTCACTTAAAAGCAAAAGTGTCTCTCATGATAAAGGCAATATATATTCATAGTTAAAAGCCTAGAAAATAATAGATGAGTATGAAGAATAAAACAAAAATCATCTATAATCTCACAACCCAGAAACACTGTTAAAAAGTAGTACAGGCCAGGTTCAGTGGCTCATGCCTGTAATTCCACCACCATTTCGGGAGGCCAATGTGGGAGAATCACTTGAGCCCAGAAGTTCAAGACCAGACTGGACAACATAGTGAGAGCTCATCCCTACACAAAATTTAAAAATTAGCTGAGCATGGTGGTGTGTGCCTGTAGCTGTAGTCTCAGCTACTTGAGAGGCTGAGGCTACAGTGAGCTGTGATTGTGCCCACTGCACTCAAGCCTAGGCGACAAAGTGGGACCCGGCCAAAAAAAAAAGTGGTACATGTCCTAGAAGTCTTTTTAAAAGTATCATATGAATGTTTTTTAAAAATGTAATTGGAATTATATTTGAAGTTTTATCTCATACTTTTCACAGATCATGAACGATTTCCTCACTAAGGTTTACTTGAAAATGTCTTTAATGCTTACATCTATTTTATCAAATGACATAATTTATTAACAGCAGTCCCCTGGGAGTTCCTTATCATCCCAGTTTCTAGGTCCACCTCTTCAGAGGCACCAGACTTACTTTGGTTCCTCTTTGCCCCTACTAAAATAATGGTGAGTGACCTCTTTGTATAAAATTGACAGCTAAAACTGTATATCCTTAATGTCTTGAGATATATACCAAAATTGACATTACTAATTCAAAAAGTTTAAACATTTCTTAGGCTTTTGAACTATATTGTCAAATTATTTTCTGTAAGTTTAAACCAATTTACATCCCCACCTGCACAGTATAAGAAATTCTGCTTTACCACAACCCTCTTGTAGCAGTAAACTGTTACTTAAATTGCAATTAAAAAGAAGGATGAAGCTCCCAGTACAGCATGGGACGGGCTCAGGGATTTTTCTGAAATTTTTTTGTTGTTTGGTGCCCAAGATTTGGCCTTATATTACAGCAACATAACCCTTATTTAGAATTGTTTATTCATACATCTATTCAAGTATTTACAGACTGCCAATCTTCTTCCAGGTATTGGGAACAAAAAAGTAAATAAGAGGCACAGTGGCTCCAGCCTGTAGTTCCAGTTAGTTGGGAGGCTGAAATGGGAGGATCACTTAAGCCCAGGACTTCAAGGCTGCAGTGCACAATGATTGTGTCTGGACAATGTAGTAAGACCCTATCTCCAAAAAGCCCCTGAAAACAAGTACATATGACAGGCAAAGCTCAATAAAGCTGGAAAACGAAAGTTCCATGATATTCCTCCATCCAAAGCACTGTCCTAAGTTGCATGATATTCCTCCATCCAAAGCACTGTCTTCAGAAGCTAACAAATCCCCTCTCTACCAATCATCTTCTGAATCTGGCCTAGGGACTCTCTTTGAGGAGGGGGAGCCTCTACTTGATCAACATGAAGTCCATAGTAAAGGAAAGTGGTGAGACATGAAGCTGGAGAAGGCAGACAAAGGCCAAAAAGTGAGTTCATATTAAGGAACTTGACATTATCTTGCTGGCTAGCAATTGTTTCCCATACTTAAAATACTATCTTCATGATTTGCCACAGTCACATAAGCACCAAATTATTAGTCACTTAATGTTTTTCTTTAAAGGTAACATTACTTTTCTTTCCAAAGGAAACTTTATCTCACTATTATAAATAGAAAACCAGTATTACTTGCTACAAACAGAAAGCAACACTAGTAGAGGATATGTAAACTATTAAATTTAAAAATATTAAAAATGAAATACAAGTAAGACATTTCTGGAAACAGGGATAATAAATTAATCAGCACACCTGTAACTTGGTCATTGTAGCAGCCTCAAAAAGAAGGCATTTCATGTATCCTTTTTTTCAAACCTCCTTTATCCACGCAGTAAAAACTGTCTTATCCAATCCATTGGTACCAGTGGTTGGTCATTTAATGGAAAAGAATAGTTAAAGCAAGAAATAATTTTAAAACATTCATATATACCTTAAACTTTATTTCAATTTATATAAATGTACATTTATTTGCCAATTTTACAATGTAGGATCAAAGCCTTTTCTTTAAGTAAGGGTCTGTTGATTGGAGTGTCCCATTAGCTTTCTCGTATGAACTATCCTAAAATATATCAGCTATGATTTATTTCCTGTTTCAGTTTCCTTAGAGTGGAGCAAGAAATGAAAGACATTCATAATCATCTAGACGATACTTCTCAAATAATAATTGTTTTATATACACGTCTAATTTGACAGAATTTTTTTTCAGTGACAAGTCTCTACTCTTATTTCCAAAGCAAACACAACTCACTCTTTATAGAAATAACTTTCTTTTTGGTGCTCAGATTTCATTAGTTTTCATAATATTTAACTAAATCATCTAATTCCAATTCAAGTATAACCGGTTGAAATTATACAATTCAACTGGAAGAAGTAGAAGCATTCAGACACAGTACAAATAGCCATGAGACACAAGCATTTAACTGACTGGGTAAAAGTCATGTTCTGCAGAGAAAATGGAGTCAGTCCACTAAATTGAGGTTAGCTAAGTAATTTCAACTTAGTATTGAAACTACTGCTTAGTATCCAAAGTATTGCTCCTCCTCCTTCTTCTTTCTATATTGATCACTTCCTCCAAGATTTGATCATGTTTAGCTTCCCTGATATTACAGGACTTCAGAATTCCTAAATGACCATCCATCTTTACCATGTTTCCTCTAATAGCTCATTAAATGTATTCAGCCAACTTGAGACACTCCAAAGCTTTTATTTTAACATCAAGCATGATACTCTTTCCTGATACTTTGGCAGCAGCATCTCTAGCACTATCATTCACATGCCTTTTGTTAGTCATTACAGTTCAAAACCATTTATTAAAAACCTTATAAAAGTAACTTCAAAATTGGAGCTACATACAGAGTTTGGCAAAAAGAGTGGAAAACGCTTCATGCATCCCTTTGAGCTGCAGGAAAAATTTCAAATATTTCTGGAAGAAATCTTCAGTTTGTGAGATCATGTGCATGACTGAGACAGGCTCTGCAAATAAGCATATCTTGACAAATATATCTGCTTATGTGAACAACCTAAATTTATCCTGACAAATTTAAGTATTCCATGTACAAAACAAAGTGAACAAGATAAATGTGAAACCAGAACTATGAGATATGTAGGTGAGCTGGATACTTTTTTCCTCTCTGAAAGGACCAGTTAAGGATTCTTCTGAAAAACTCACTGGAAATATTTTGAAAACTGTAAAAGAGGCTTGAAATTTTTGAAAATTTTTGTGAGAATTTTCCCAAACTGGATGGCAACAGAGTAGACCAAAAAAAAAAAAAAATCCCTTCTCCATTTCCAGACGTCCAATAAATGACACATTCAGAAGAATAGATTCTATAGATCAGCAGACCTCAACCTTTTTGGCACCAGGGACAGGTTTAGTGGAAGATAATTTTTCCACAGATGGGGGTTTGAGTGAACAGTTTCAGTATGAAACTGTTCCGCCTCAGATCATTGGGCATTAGATTCTCCTAAGGAGTGTGCAGCCTAGATCCCTCACATGTGCAGTTCACAACAGGCTTCGCACTCCTATGAGAATCTAATGCACCCCCAGCAATCCGACAGGAGGTGGAGCTCAGGCAGTAATGCTCTTTCACTCTGGCAGCTCACCTCCTGCTGTGCAGCCCTGGCCCAGCGGTTGGCGACCCCTGCCATAAATTACTTTAGATGGCTTCTTGGAACAAAAGGGCTTAATTTTTGTTAGTGCTTGAATTAACAATAAAGTTGGACAAAGTTGACCATTAACTGTATTACGGTCTTTCCAAGTATGCAGACTTGAGAGTTGTGATTCTTGGTGCTTATTAACATCAAAATTTAAAAATGGAATTGTCTTAATGACCTTAAAATCTCATCTTAGGTAGAAACCAAACACTATTCAAGTAAAGGCCCTTTTATTGCTAACTGACCAAAAACAGTCTCCTCATTGAGGAACTTATTTCCAAGTGGGCATTTTTCTATATCAAAGGATGCATTGCTACATTCCACTTTTAATTTTTTTTAATTTAATGATCATTTATATTTTTTCTACTATTCCCTTTTATGTGTAGCAAACAACACTGGTTTTCTATTTATAATAAAATGAAGTTTCCTTTGGAAATGGTTTCTAAGTTTAAAAAGTAATATTACTGGCCAGGCATAGTGGCTCATGCCTGAATTCCCAGCACTTTGGGAAGGCGAGGTAGGAGGATCACTTGAGGCCAGGAATTCAAGACCAGCCTGCGGCAACATGGTGAAACCTCATCTCTACAAAAGAAATACCAAAATTATCCAATGTGGTGGTATGCACTTATGTTCCCAGATACTTGGGAGGCTGAGGTGGGAGGATCACTGGAGTCTGGGAGGTCAAGGCTGCAGCGAGCCATGACCGCATCAGTGCACTCCAGTCTGAGTGACAGAGTAAGGACTTTGTCTCAAAATAAATACATAAATAAAATAATAAAGAATAATATTAAAGAAAAATGTTTAGTAACTTACAGTTTAGGGGGTTATAAGCCTATGGCAAATCACTAAAGTAGTATCCAAATTTAAGTATGGGAAACAGCAGGATAAAGGCAAGTTCCTTACCATGCATGCGTTCAAGTCTACTCTAATTGGCCTTCCAGACTCTTTTCTCACCACTTTCCCTCATCACAAAACTTCATATCCTAACAGTGTGCCACATCTAACATAGTCTAAAACGTCCATTTTAGTATCCACATCTCTACCACCACACCCCTAAAATACCCAACTCACCTCCTTACCCTTTAAAGAGTCTCTACCTTAGAATATTACCTTCCTCCAAGAAACCCTCCCAAACTTGTCTCCTCAGATACTATTATGTGTTATTAGAGACTTGGTCTTATTTATCTACCAATCTTTCTCTGGTTCTCCGCACAGGTGTTCAAGAAATAGTTTTTGAAAGAATGACTGTTAAGTTTTACTCTTATTTAACTACTGAACAATGTTAATTACATTCTACTTTCAACTTTCATCCCTTCAGGTTTCCTTTATAATGTACTCCCCACTGCCTGTTCTACTACTACTCCCTTGTAGCTGTTCCTCCAGCCTTTGAAAGTACTTCTGTCCTCCCCAAACATGTGACCCAAGATACTATATTAACTGTCTTTCTGGTGCAATCTCATCCTTGTTGATCTTCACCTATTCAAATTTCTTCAACTACCATCACAAATATAATAGCACTAGCTAAGAACTCATTCTTATACATTTAGTTATCCACTAGATACTTGTACCCAGATATTCCATAAGTATCTGTGGTATGAAGCCTCCAAAATGACCACCAATAGGCTGGGCACATTGGCTCATGCCTGTAATCCCAGCACTTTGGGAGGCCAAGGTGGGCGGATCGCTTGAGCCGAGGAGTTTGAGGCCAGACTAGGCAACATGGCAAAACCCTATCTCTACAAAAAAAAAAAAAAAAAAAAAAAAAACAATTAGCTGAGCATGGTGGCATGCCTGTAGTCCCAGCTACTTGGGAGGCTGAGGTGAGAGATCGCTTTAGGCTGGGAGACTGAGGCTGCAGTGAGCCATGATCACACCACTGCACCCCAGCCTGGGCAACATAGCAAGACCCTATCTCAAAGAAACAAAATGGCCCCCATTGACTCTTGGTATTCATGCCCTTGTATAGTTTCTTCCCACAGTGAATAGTGCTGACCTGTGTAACCAACAGATTATAGAAATGATGTAGTGTGACTTTTGTGGTCAGCTCACAAAAGTTATTATGGCTTCTACCTCCCTCTCTGGCTAAAATCACTCGCTCAGGGCAAAGCCAACTGCCTCACACATCCCCATAGAGAAGTCCACCGACCAACAGCGGAGCCAGGGCTTCCTACCAACAATCAGCACTCACTTGCCCAGCATGAGTAAGTCACCTTGGAAGTAGACCCACTGCTGCAGTTGAGCCTTCAGATGCCTGAAGGCCTTGCTTCTAGTCGCAGACATCTTGACTGCAATCTCATGAGAAACCTTGAAGCAGAACCACCCAGCAAAGTTGCTCACCGACTTCTGATCTTAGTAAACTATGAGTTGATAAATGTTTGGCAGCACTGTCCAAAAGAGCTTTTTGCAATAATTTAAAACGTTCTATGATCAACCAGCAGTACCGTAGCCACTGGCTTCATGTGGCTACTGAACATTTGAAATGTGGCTAGTGTGACTGACGAACTGAATTTTCAATTTTATTTAATTTTAACTAATTTAAATGTAAACAGCCACATTTGTCTTGTGGTTACCATAGTGAATTGTGCAAGTTTATTGTTTTGGGATAATCTATCATACAACAGATAATGAATACAGTAACTTAAACTAAATCTATCCCTTACTATGTCTGTTCTGTTCTCCATCTTCCATCTAATCAGTCAACCAAACAAAAATAACAAAACAAAACAAAACCCTCCCTTCTCCCTTTTACAGTCCCCATCTTACTAAGTATTACCAACACCCACCCGAGGATACAACCCAGAAAGGCCCACACTTTGACCACACACCTTTCACCCTACTGGTATTCTTAGTATCTTCTTAATAACTTTGTCTCTTTGCTTTTAAGTATATTGTTACAAATTCAGTTTAGGAATTTATTAATATCATTTTTCATATGGATTACTGAAAAATGTCTCACTATTGGTTTCTCTGCCCCTGAAAATGTTGCTCAAGACTAATCCTTTCTTCATGCTACCACCAAAAGAATCTTTTATAACATAATGCTTACTACCTCTCTGACTGAAGGCCTTCAGTGGCTCCCTACAATCCAGAGGTTAAAATCCAAACTCATTAGAATAACTTAAAAGACCTTCTTTAATCTGGTACCACCTATCACTCCAACTTTACCAACTGCTTTGCCCATCATCAACCTCCATGCTCCAGCCACACTGAACTATATGCAGTTCCTGAAAATGTGAGTTATTTCACCTCTATCTCCTTATTAATATTCCTTATTTTGGTTGGGCATGGTAGCTCACACCCGTAATCCCAGCACTTTGGGAGGCTGAGGTGGGCGGATCACTTGAGGTCAGGAGTTCAAGACCAGCCTGGCCAACACAGCGAAACCCCGTCTCTACTAAAAATACAAAAATTAGCCAGCTGCGGTGGCACATGCTTGTAATTCCAGTACTTTGGGGGGCTGAGGCACAAGAATCCCTTGAACCCAGGAGGTGGAGGTTGCAGTGAGGCAAGATCGTGCCACTGCAATCCAGCCTGGGTGATGGAATGAGACTTTGTCTCAAAAAAACCTGATTGTTTCTTTTACCTGAATTGTTCTTCTATCCCTTACCTGTCCAGTAACTACATCCCACATTCCAGGATTCAGCAAACAGATTCACCTCCTCTATGAAACTGTCTGTGATCTGTCCAAAAAGTAATGATTTTTCTCCTTTGAGTCTCCACTGTGCCCTGTGCACTTAGTTCTCTGTCTTCCTCTAATAGACTCGAAGTTCCTAAAAGGCAGAAACAGTACCTGATTCAACTCTGACCATAACTGGCAGTATAGGATAGTGTTTAAGAGTACAGGCTGGGGCCAGGCATGGTGGCTCACACCTGTAATCCCAGCACTTTGGGAGGCTGAGGCAGACGGATCGCTTGAGGTCAGGAGTTCAAGACCAGCCATGGCCAACATGGTGAAACCCCGTCTCTACTAAAAACACAAAAATTAGCCAGGCATGGTGGCACATGCCTGTAGTCCCAGCTACTCAGGAGGCTGAGGTTGCAGTGAGCTGAGATCACGCCACTGCACTCCAGCCTGGGCAACAGAGGGTGACTGTCTCAACAACAACAACAAAAAACAATGCAGGTTGGGAAGTCAGAGAGATTCATACTAAAATCCAAGTTTTACCACTCACTAGGCATGCTACTTAAATTTTCTCTTTCTTCACCTGTGAATGATTATATACCAAACCCATTACCTTACAGAGTAATTGTGAGAATTAAGTAAAATAATGGGTAGAAAGCATTACAGTGCCTAGCACATAATTTTTAGTCAATAAATGCATTTTGAATGGAGAGATTAATGGTTGGGTTACTACCTCCTAGATAGGTAAATAAAGGGTGGGAAAGGCCAAAATAGAAGGTGTCATCTTTGGAGTAACTTTTTAGAAAAATACAGAAAAACCAAGTAATCCAGGAAGCCTACTGGGTAGCTACTACATGGTCAGAAAATTGCAGGGAATGGCAAAAGGACTCAACCAGAAATAAGTAAAAGGTTGAGGGAGAGCAGAGGACTTAGATGGGGTAACAAAGGAAAGATAAGAAGCCTAACGATGACAATAAAGACAAAGCGTACATGCAAAAAGATAAGGGGAGGCCGGGTGCAGTGGTTCAGGCCTGTAATCCTAGCTCTTTTGGGAGGCTGAGGCAGGCAGATCACTGAGGCCAAGAGTTCAAGACTAGCTGGGCAAACGTGGTGAAACCCCGTCTCTACTTAAAAAAAAAAAAATTAGCCAAATGTGGTGGTGCACACCTGTAATCCTAGCTACCTGGGTGGCTCAACCAAAGAATCCTTTGAACCCAGGAGGTGGAGATTGCAGTGAGCCAAGATCATGCCACAGCACTCCAGCCTGGGAGACAGAGCAAGACTCAGTCTCAAAAAAAAAAAAAAAAAAAAAAAAAAAAATTTTATTAAAAGATATGGAGTGAAGGAGAAGCAGAAGGTAAGAGACACAAAAACACAAAAATTTTAAAGTAGAATCGTATCAAATATTTACAAGATCTAAGATGCAGTCATACTGACAGATTGCTCCTAGCCTGAATCACATGAAATTGCAAATATTGGATTGTTTTTGACTAATAAAACGGATTAGGCCATTTTCCCATAATAAGCTGGATCTTTTTTAAAATAATAAACTCAAAGTCTGAAGGTTGCCTTTTAATATCATTTTACATTCTACCTTTGGCCTTGAATGCCTGAATGTTGTAGGGCTCATGAGTCAAAAAAATATACTCCTATGAAAGTCTCCTGGATATTCCCTGTAACACAACTTAGAAATTACTCCTGTAATTTATATTAAAAGAGATTAAATAATCTTCTTTGGCTGAATCTTTTCATTTGGAGTAACACAAAATTGGGTACAGTAGCAAATATAATGAATCAAAAGTCAAAAAGATCTGGACTTTTTTATTTTTTATTTTTAAAGAGACAGAATCTCACTTTGTAGCCCAGGCCGAAGTAGACTGACAAAAATCATAGCTCACTGCAGCCTGGAGCTCCTGGGCTCAAGTAATCCTCCCACCTCAGCCTCCTAGGTTACTAGGACCACAGGTCCTGTGCCCTGCTGAAAGACTTGAATTTAAAACCTGGTTCCAAAAAAATTTCTAGCTGGGAAATACTGATTTACTCAATCAACATCTTTGAATCTAAGTTTTTTTTCTCATCTGTAAAATGGGAATAACATTTGCCTTGTATAGTTATTATATCTATTAAATATAATGTATATAAAGTACCTAGAATGAGGCTTTATATGTAGAAGTTGGTGTTCATGGTTACAAAATAAGGAAACAGTTGTAAAAGTATAGTAGATGCAAATGTAAACTACTAGTATACAAATAAACATATAAAAGCAACAATAATTTATTGGGTGTGACAAGACTGAAATGCTGCTTGTATAATAACCTTCTCATTTAAAAAAATAAATATGGGAAAACAAGCATGGGCAAATGTTTGTCAACTGTGAACGGTTGTTTTCTTCCTCATTATTTTTGCCAATCTGACTTTTTAACTTCATCAATGCTCAAAGACGACAGAACATTCTCCAGATTAGTCATATCGATAACAGTAAATTTTTCAAGCTGGATAAGCAAAGGTCTCCTTACTGCTAACAGTGTGAGGAAGCAATGCTAGCTAAAATGAGATATGGTAAATATTTATGCAAAACTAACAGACCTTTACCCCACAGGGAGGCTGCAAGCATGGGAAAAAGCAGCTTCCCAGAACTCAGCATAGCGGATGTCTGCAGATCTCCCTAAGGGCTATAAAGTCTCTACATCTATAAGACATGCATGTTAGCCTCTTTGTAAATCCCAAACCTAGTAAAATTCTCAATACAATTCTCTAATCTTTCTCTACCTAGAAACAATACTTTACTCAATAAAAGATTTAGTTGGTGGGCTTCTTTTTTAAACCAACAATCTGCCTACCTCTCTTCTAGATTTTCTTCTAAATTTTCTGGGGTTACTAAGACAAAGAAAGAAAACAATATATAACCAAAAAGGGTTAAAAAATAACATACCTAAGTATCTCTTAAGCAATTTTTCTCTCCATTTTATAAGATAAAAAGTGACTAAACTAAAATGATTCCTGCCACAGAATTTCAGAAAAAGGTCATTTACAAAGAAGAAAGGAGATTAAAAAGTAACATTGTTTTTCACTTTGGCCCATATGGGGTGTGTGGGACCCCTATGGTCTCTCTTCTTCCTAGTTAGTGTCAAGCTGGAATGCAAGAAGATGGCCAGTGAGAAGACTGAAATGCAGCAACATGACATCATGGTGGGGACAGTTATGATGTCAGGGGAACGGGAAAGAGGACTTGTTAATCCTGACTCACCCAACCACTCTGGGGTAGGACTGAGCCCTCTTTGAGCCTCATCTTTCCTATCTGTAATTGGGCTGACTGGGATTACAGGCTCTCTCTCAGAAGGCTCTCTCAGCCCTTGAGAAGAGTGAAACAGGGATGTTCCCTCTTCTCATGGGCATCTCTGTGGGGCCAGGGTCTCTAGGCATCTCCTATCTTCTCCTCTCACCGCACCCCTAGTCTCTGGGGAGATCGGAGGCAGCCCCTCCAGGTAGGGTCCTGCTTCCTCCTCTGGGCTCCTCCTCTGGGACCCCATGGGGTTCTGGGGCTCTGTATCCTGCTGTGATTCCCCCAGCATCACCCAGCACAGGGCTGGGCATCCACCTGCATGCCAGACATTCCCAATGGGCTTTTCCTTTGCAGTACAAGATATCCTATAGGCTCAAAATTGAAATGCATAAACAGGTAACTGTGTTAGGGATAACGGTGTTCAGAGGGCAGGTGGAGGTCTGGAAGCCATGGGAGGAACCCAGTGTAGGAAGTCTGGGACAAAGCTGACCCCGAGCATATGGGTCTTGCCTTGAAATCTCTGCAGAGGTCTCAGAGGGCTGATGTGGGATAAAGGAGACAGATTTCAGTCTCAAGAAAGAAAAATGATTCTCACATTTTGGAGACATCATCTTGTAGCTGGAGCCATCCAGAGGAGAGGCCGGCAGTGGGCAGGGGCCAGGTATCCCTATCGAGGAGCGTTCATAGCAAAGACTAGACAGCGAGATCAGGGAGGCTGTGGAGGTGACTCGTATTCCAGGAAGGGACTGGATGGATAGTCTTGAGGGTCCCTTTTAGCCCAAATCTCAAGTTTTGAGATGGACCGCAAGAGTCTGTTGCTGTTTTGAAGGTTTTCAGATTGATCCCAGTAGGACTGGCCATAAGTTTCTGAGATTGTTCCTACATCCCTGAACTTGATCCCATAGTTCAGGCTGACTGCACCTTTCCAAGATACACCTCAAGATTCTGTGACTGTCCTCAGGGTTCTGAGATTGACCCAATGGTATAATGCCAGGCACAAGGTCCTGGGATTCCCCAAGCTTCTGAGTTTCACATGAAGGTTCTGAGACAGACCTCAAGTTCTAAGATTGATGACCCCTGTGTGCTGAGATGTGTCCCAAGGTTCTGAGGCTGTCCCCAAGCTTATGAGTGTGATCTGAAGGTTCTGAGATAAACCAAAACTTCTGAAATTGACTCCAGTGGTTCAATCCTGAAATCATAAGATTAACTGATGGTTCCTAAAGGGATGAGGAGGTCCTCAGATTCTGAGTTTGCTGGACTCTTAGATTCTGTCCATCAGAATATTAGAACCAACAGGTAGAGCCTTGGGTCAAGGATCCAGGTGAGTGGGAAGAAGAAGGGGGATGGGCTGGGAGTATAGGGCACCTGGGGTACTCACCCTGGCATGCTTTCCCAGGTGTATGGGCTATGTTGGTTCTGATGTAGGCAGGAAGAGGCTTATCTGCCTGGAGCACCATGTGGTCCCATAAGTGCACGCAACAGATCCCCTTATGGGGAGGATGACAATAGGTAGCGCGCAGGCCCTGGGAAACTGGTTCCACCCTCCTGAGGATGGGAGACACAAACCCCAGCCAGACAAACCAAGCACACCTGTAACTCAGGCAGAGGCAAAGCACAGGGTCACTGCCACACACCCCTTTCCCCACCCACAGGGGGAAAAGAAAAAAAAAGTGTTTTAAGGCTCAGAAGATGCCTCTATAGCTATAAAAGACAAAACCTTTTTTCTTTAAATGGCAGAAAATATAAACCAAATGATAAAGATAACACTCTAACAATGCAAATACAATATTATCTCCACTGCCACTTAAACACACACAGATTCTTGGTAAGAAAAAACTTCAGCCCAACTTACTCATATAATTTATGCTTCCAAAGGTCTGATTATCTACTATTAATATATAACATATATGAGATAGGCCTTAAACTTCTTAAAAGAACTTTAAAATAATTATGATGGAAAATGATCCATAAGCAACACAGATGAGGCATCAAAAAAGTCCAAGTTTACAATGTGTATATATTTAAAGCAGTTAATAACAAGCCTAAACACAATGTTTAGGTTCACTCTTTAGAGCAAATGAGACAACATTCCTCATGTAAGAAATCTGGAAAAGAAAATAGGTAAAGCAGGTGATTAAGAGTACAAAGAATAAGATGTAGTTATTAAATTATAATGTAAAGGCAACACTTTAATGGTACTGTTGAAGACAAAATCTACTTTCTGGGTTTCATCCAACTGATTGATCTAGATGAGCCAATAACCATAAGCAGGACTGTGACGAGTAGTTTCAAAAAAGTGGGCATTGCAGTAATAATCCCAAGTCTTCTGTTTAGAAAGTATGTCAGCTTGGGTATTAGAGAACCTCTCAGAGGCTCATTTTTCTCAGTTTTAAAACAGAGGCAGTATTAAGCTTAGTTGAAAGGTTAAAAAAGACAATGCACAGGAAGTACATAAAACAGTGTGCAGTACTTAATACGTACTCAATAAATGTAATATCTGGCCGGGCGCAGTGGCTCATGCCTGGAATCCCAGCATTTTGGGAGGCTGAGGCAGGCAGATCATCTGCGGTCAGGAGTTTGAGACCAGCCTGGCCAACATGGTGAAATCCCGTCTCTACTAAAAACACAAAAATTAGCCAGGCGTGGTGGTGGGTGCCTATAATCCCAGCTACTCGGGAGGCTGAGGCAGGAGAATCTCTTGAACCAGGGAGGCGGAGGTTCAAGTGAGCCAAGATCATGCCACTGCACTCCAGCCTGGGGCGACAGAGCGAGATTCCATCTCAAAAAAATAAATAAGAAAAATTAAATTTAAAAATAATATATATATTCCTTTCCTACATCCCAAGTATCTTGATAGGCCTAAATTTCACCTTAATTTCACCTTTTTTTTTTTTTTTGAGACGGAGTCTTGCTCTGTCGCCCAGGCTGCAATGGCGCGATCAGAGCTCACTGCAAGCTCCGCCTCCCGGGTTCGCGCCATTCTCCTGCCTCAGGCTCCCGAGTAGCTGGGACTTCAAGTAGTGACTAAAACAATGCCCAATCCTTAAAATGTTACTTCCTCTATTCAAAAGCAATAAACATCTAAAACTTCTTAGATTTCAACTTACACCAATGCCTTTTCCATTTTGGTCTAAATAGTTCACTGAAATATAACTAAACTGAGAAATAAAATAAAAAGGAAAACATAAAAAGACGGTATATGATAGAAAGTAACCACAGTTCCTTTAATTTGGAAATAATATCAATTTAATCATTATTATTTCATTCCACAACTTCCCCCAAATACACATACTTCTCACTTTTTTTTTTTTTTTGGAGACAAGAGTCTCGCTCTTTCGCCCAGGCTGGAGTGCAGTGGCGCGACCTCAGCTCACTGCAAGCTCCGCCTCCCGGGTTGACGCCATTCTCCTGCCTCAGTCCCCCGAGTAGCTGGGACTACAGTCACCCACCACCGCGCCCGGCTAATTTTTTGTATTTTTAGTAGAGACTGGGTTTCACTGTGGTCTTGATCTCCTGACCTCGTGATCCGCCCGCCTCGACCTCCCAAAGTGCTGGGATTACAGGCGTCAGCCACCGCGCCCGGCCACATACTTCTCACTTTAATCTTCAGCACAGATGAATAAATATCACTCTATCAGGTAAATTTCTTCATTTAAAATATAATTCAGCAGGTAGCAAGAGCTCAAAATAACAGCCAAGACAATGACCTACACGGAACAGGTATTCAATATTTACTGAATAAATAAATGAACTAATGTTAATAAATACAGAACTGGACAAATTCTGAGTGATCGAAGGCAGATTTAAAAGCATACTGCCAATCCAAACTATCTAACCCATTTTGTGAAGAGATGTTCCACAGTCTGAATTGAAATAACTCTTTAAATCTATGCCTCACTCGCAAACGCATTTAATTATAAAAATAGTCTGAAATATAAAAGATAAGGAATTATTGTCACAGCAAGGGAAAAAAACTATCTTAGCCGCAACTGCTAAAAATACATATGGATTCAAAATGATTTTACAAGCACAGACAAAAGTTCTAGGAAAACCTAGCTAATTCCTGAGGTTTAAACAATAACAGCTACTATAACTTCCTGACCTCTCTCTTACTATGTGCTAAGTACTTACACACACTCTCATCATTTAATCTTCATGACAATTCTGCAAAGTAGGTATTATTCCCATTTTTACGGATGAGAAAATTAAACTGCTAACGAGAGGTAAATTTGCCCAAGGTCTCCCAGCTAGTAACAGAACAAATCTAACACACGAAAACCCAGGCTCTTTTCTCTGTATCATCCTTCAGTTCCCTTCCACTGCTCCTCTCTTACAAGGGCTAAAATATATAAATAAATACACACACACACACACACACACACACACACACACACAAATAATTAAGGGCTAAGATATCTTTTCCTTTAAAAGCTACTTTTTATCTCTGACAAAAATGATAGCTTCAAAAAAAAGTTGGCCAGGGAGTCAAAATCAATGTAATTACTATTACATATCCATATAGTATTTGACTTACTTTCTATATTTGGAAACAGAATTGTACCTTGTATCCTTTTAAGCTATAATTGTATGGTGAGAAGCTTCTCCTTTTTTACTGTTCACATCCAGGCAACACACCCAATTCAACTTTATAACTGTCTCAAGAATTCTAACCATGCAGGGCTTCTTGGTAAATAGAGTAACTACTATACAGACCTCAAACTTTCCCCCAAATTGTGCAACTAACAATTGCAACTAAAATGCAACCAAGGTACAAGTATATTATCCTAACAAAGGTACCGGTTGGGTATCCCTTACCCAAAACGCTTAGGGCCAGAAGCGTTTCATCTTGAATTTTTTTATATTTTGGAACATTTGCATAAACATAGTAAGATATCTTGGGAATAGGACCCAAGTCTAAACACAGAATTCATTGTTTCACATACACTCTATATGCACAGCCTGAAGGGTTTTTTTTGTTTTTTATTGTTTGGTTTTTTTTTTGAGATGGAGTTTCACTCTTGTTTCCCAGGCTGGAGTGCAGTGGCATGATCTTGGCTCGCTTGAACCTCCACCTCCCTGGTTCAAGTGATTCTCCTGCCTCAGCCTCCTGAGTAGCTGGGATTACAGGCATGCACCACCATGCCCAGCTAATTTTGTATTTTTAGTAGAGACGGGTTGTTTAGGCTGGTCTCAAACTCCTGACCTCAGGTGATCCACCCGCTTCGGCCTCCCAAAGTGCTGGGATTACAGTCTTGAGCTACCGTGCCTGGCCCCTACCTGAAGGTAATTTTATACACTACTGTAAATAATTTTGTGCATGAAACAAAGTTTGCATTATGTACTTATGTGTAGAATTTTCCACTTGTGACACATGGCACCCAAAAAGTCTCAGATTTTGAAGCATTTCTGATTTTGGATTTTTGGATTAGAGCTACTCAACCCATACTGACAAACTATTACCTCTAGAACTAATGTTCTCAATTGTGATACAACAACAGAAAAACAATATGAATCATGGCAAGTCAAAGTTATTCTTCATGGGCAAATTTTTATTTATTTATATTTTAAATAGACTATACTGTCCCAAGTAACCAAAGCCAGAATCAACTCCACTGATTCTGAAAAACTGGTTTTTCCTTCCCAAGAAAAACTCAAAATTAAGTAATTTTATTTACAAGCCAATGATAGCTACTTTTCTACTGTAGTTCCTACATGGACTCTGAAATGAGACTAGCAATATAATGTAACTAGAAAAAACTAAAGCTATTTGGATATCTATAAAGACTAGTGTAATATAAGTGTCTCTGTACACAATGAAAGTAGTTAAGAAAATAAAATTAATTTGATAGTGGTACTATACCAAAATATTTCTATCATGTTATATACAATAATTTAATTCCTAAGCTGCACAAATCCTCTTCTGCTACCTCATTGTCACCTGAAAATCTACAAACTGAAGAGAGTATATCTGTTTATTTTGTGTCCCACTGTTTATTACCTAACCCCCCGAAAAAGAATGTCCTGTGAAACTGTAATCCTAGATCCATAACAGAATGCCTCATATTTCCTACAACCATGGAAATGACAAACTTACTGGTTATACTGAATGTTAATAAAATCTACGACATCTTGAATCAAAATGGAGGCTTTCAGGCCCTCAAGACAAACTAACGTGAGCAGCTGAAAGTGGCATTAATGATTTCTACACTAAAATTAGATAGATGAATTTCTTTACTTTTATATCATCTTAGAGATCATCTTAAAGATATGATAGATCCTTTCTCCGCAGAGCAAATGGCATGGGTGAACACAGGATTTTTATAAATGATTTTGATGTTCTTCTCCAAAGAAAATAACATCACCGAGAGCTCCCAGAAGACTTGGAGCCATTAAGAGCTGGGATTCCTTTCAACTGGCATCATTCCAACAGAGGCTCAGTGAGAAATGAAACCTCTGCAAATCAAATCTGTTGCAATGTTATTTTTTCCAGAGGTTAATTACCTGCTTCTGCTACACACACACACACACACACACACACACACACACACACAGAGAGAGAGAGAGAGAGAGAGAGAGAGAGAGAGAGAAGGAGAGGCTGGAAAAGTAGATGACATTCTGTTGTAAGCCTCCTCCAGAAATACTCAAAATGAAATCAAAACAAGGTCGGGCTGTCAAATTCTAGATACACTCTATTAACGTGCTCTGCTGCTTGATACCTGTCAGTCTATAGTACTATTACCTCAAACTATCAGACAGTAATAATTTACTATAAGAAGTCACACTTTCGGACTTTATCTCTTAAAAATACTTAGTGAAACACTTGTTACTTAGTGAAATACTTGTAAGTGAAATTATAGTATCCAAAAACTGCTTCAAAATAATCCATTGAGAAGGGGGGAAAGAAAACAGATAAACCAACATTGTCCCTACATTGTTAACAGCTGAAGTAATGAAGGGACCATGGAGGTTAATGACACCATTCTCTGTACTTTTGTTTATGTTTGAATTTCCCACTTTAAAAAAAAAAAACACTTTCATGGACTCCAAATAACCCATTTAACAAGCATTTACTGAACTTGTTGATGTAGACTATATTATTCTTCCAAATTATTTAACCTCTACTTTCCTTAAGAGGATTATACAGCCTTATCTGTTATCATGCAACTTGCAGTGCCACCTGTGGAAGGACTATATACATCCCTACCCCACTGACAGTGAGCTCTGACCATATGACTTGCTTTGGCCACGGACATGTGAGCTGGTGTGATATACACCATGACTGAGTGAAAGCTTTAAGAGCCATTGTATGCCTGCATCTGTTTTTTTGCTCTTTCCCTCATCCACAATAATGGCACAGCCAGACAGGGGATGCTCCTTGAGCCAGGGTTCCAAAATAAGAAATGTGAAGCAATGCTGCAGTCAATCCACAGACAACAAGGTGTAACAAAAGCAAGAAGAAAAGCAGTGTTGCAAGCCACTGAAATTTCATAGTGTTGCTATAGCAGCATAACCTAGCAAAAGCTGACAGATACACTTATTATGGAGTAGGTGCAAAAAATAAAATTATAGGCTGGTATATTTTTTAAATGTTTCAGAAGATAAACCACAAAAATTTAAATACTGTTACCTATGAGGAGAGGGTATGAAAACTAACAGGTGTGTAGGAATACTTTTTTTATACCATTATATATGATTTGAATTTTGTGTGTGTGTGTGTGTGTGTGTGTGTGTGTGTGTGTGTATGTATGTGTTTAACCTGAGCAGCAGCATCTGGGTAGTTGGATCATTTGGGCCGTTTATTTTTCTTCCTTCTGCTTTTCAGTATTGAAAAATAAAAATATAATAAGGCTACCGGTAATTACTCAAAAACGAAGAAGAACTATTCTTATACCCTTGAAGAACTCAAGTATTAGCTAACAATTTAGCTTTAAATAAAGCCTCTCCCTGCCCCCATTCATTGTTAATTTTTTTAATGTCCAAGGCTAAATACTCTGTGTGTGTGTGTGTGTGTGTGTGTGTATATATATATATATATAGGAGTATGTCATATGCATTTCTATCAGTTTGCTCAATTTCAGGTTTCAGCAAAGCAATATAGTGTTTTGTATATGGATGGTACAGTTACTAATCTCAAAGGAAATTCTCACAATTTCATTATTTTAGTATGCCAGTTAAACTGGCAAAGAAGTTTGCTCTAGTCAGGGTTGTCCAAGAGAGAGAATACAGTTATGGGTTCTTAGCTTCTGTTTCTGGTTGGGCTAGTAAAGCCCCTTCCTCATCCCTCTTTTCCGTTTTATCACTAGAGACAGAAACTAGAAACCATGGCTTCAGGCTGCTGAAAGCCTAAAACAAAATAAAACAGAAGAACAACAGCAAAATAAGGCAGGTTGGACAAGCTTGCTAGGTGTCAAGTTTGGTAAATATGCCTTAACCAGTACTAGAGCAAGGAATCTATTAAGGAAACTCTTATAGGGTAAAATTATAAAGGAGCATTGAAAGAAGGGGAAAAAAAGGGGAAAAATTCTAATCATGACTCTTGTGATAAAACAACACTTGAATGGTTACAGAAATCAAGTTTGATAGAGTAACACTTCACTACATGAACATGTTTTAACTTCAAGAGAGCAATATCTGAACATAGCAGTAACCTGCAAATGACTAAGAACATGTCTGCACTTTTCATCCCAGGATCTCAAAGCACTTCACAAACATTAATTTAATTCTCGTATCAGCTGAGAGGTAGTGATATAATAATACATCATTATAACCATCTATCCTGTCAATACAAAATATTTAAATACCTCTTCAGCAGCATTTGCCCTGAGAAGGTCTTGCTAAACAGCCAATAAAACAGGAAATAGGCTGACAGTGCATGTGCCACCAACAATCTCTGAAAAGATCAGACCTTCACCCACAAGAACCACTTCCTCTGAGTAAACCACAGAGACTATACTGGGCAAACCACAACATATCAGCTTGTGTCTGGAACATAGGCAGATAACCCGTCTAAAATCTATGGAAGGATATGTCTAAGCATCTTCACAAGATTTCTTGTGTATTAAGTGTATTTGGGGTATCTGTTACTCTTCTGGACAACATATAGCCACTTTCTGCATTACAAGATCAATTTCAGGTATCAGTCCTTCAGAGGCTGATGAAGTCTCCAGTTTGTTGTTTTTTGTTTGTTTTGTTTTGTTTTGAGACGGAGTCTTGCTCTGTCATCCAGGTAGGAATGCAGTGACGCAATCTTGGCTAACTGCAACCTCCATCTCCCAGGTTCAAGCGATTCTCCTGTCTCAGCCTCCCAAGTAGCTGGGATTACAGGCATGTGCCACCTGGTCCGGCTCATTTTTGTATTTTTAAAAGAGACAGGGTTTCACCATGCTGGCCAGGCTGGTCTTGAACTCCTGACCTCAAGTGATCTGCCCGCCTCGGCCTCCCAAAGTGCTGGGATTTACAGGCGTGAGCCACTGCACCTGGCCAGTTTTTCTACAACAAAATAATCTACATTTTTTTGAATCCACAAAAGATCTACAAAGTCCTCTTTGATCTTTTGAGTGTATGAATGTAAAATCAACATTTATATGTAATATTTGACAAAAACTGTAGTATCAGAGCATACCTCTAAATGACTCTAATGTGTTATATAACACCAAAAGAAAAAGCAGTGTGACAAGCAGCTAATTGAAAGCATTAACTAAAACCAGGCTTTCTTATATAGTTCCAGTTTCTGCATGAATTGTTACTTGCAGTCCAAGACAGGAAACCTACTTTTCATTGTCCAGTCGATTTGCTTGTCTCTAGACACTGAGAAGCCACCCAGGCCTGTCATGTGACTATGATCTCAAAAACCAGGACTCAGCATTTGAATTAGTAAAAGATCCTGTTTTGGTATGAATCTGAACTGCATTGGTGCATGCTAAGTCAAGAGGTAAAGTTAGTGTATTTTTTCTTTTACTAAAAGTCAACAATATATGCTCATGTAATTTAGACACAGCCTCTGTCCAGGCACTAGCTTCACAGGCTTCTATTGGAGTTAGAAGCTGCCTTACGGCGGTCTTTCCTATATGACTATCTTGATGATTCCAGATATTCTAAGTTGAAAAAGTAAAATGCTCTAAATTTGGCATGTTTGCAAATTTTAATATTACCAAAATACAAAATATTAATATTAGCAAAATACAAAACAAGGACATCTATTTCAATAATTTGAAACTAAATTAGTACCAAAGAAAATATGCTAATAAAATATTCAAAAGGTCTACAGTCTTGTAGATTTTATAATAATCTAAAGATGCACTTTTTCTATTACTGTGTCTTGTCATTAACAATTCTTGTAAATACAACAGCAAGAAAGTAAAATATTTCAATTTTCACAATATCCAGTTTACTGAAAAAAAATACTGCTAAGCATTGCTATTTCACTAATATGTGGAAATAAGAGGAGACAAAACTATAAGGTAAAAATACACCAAACAATGAGGAATGTTTTCACCTACAATTTAAGATAATGGACTGAAAAACCACTAGAAAAAATAAGAAACTTCCTGATGTATTTCATTATATTGCAACAAGATGATTTTCAATCAAAAGTGGCTTACATTATTTCTACCCTACCCTTTTGTCATAGAATTGATAACATTTGTTACACTGAGGGTACTCATATTTGAAAGAATCGCTTTGTAAAAAGCCTTTTAGAACATGAGTAATTGCTTAATTAGTTGATTTGGTAATCATGCTGTTTGTATAAATCTGTTTCATTTGACTGTGACATATCTCGTATCCATTCTAAAGACTATCTAAAATAAAATTGAATCAACATGACCTTGAGAATCTCTTTACCCATATTTTTGCACTAGGAGGGCAACTGAGAAAAAAGCTAATAAAATGTTAAGAGAAACAAGTTGATTTTTAGACAATGGATCAACAGAAAGCATACAGCTTGGCTAAGCAAAGAGTAAGGGAAGGGGACCAGAAAGCATAATGAATAACCGTCTGAAACATTTAGAATCATACCATACAAACATAAAATGGGAGGAGAGCATTATTTAGCTTGGTACAGCAAGTACATACAAGTAACAGGACAACTTAAAAGAAAAGTTAGACCTAAAGATCAGGAAAAACTTCCTGACAGCAAGATCTATCAGATTGTGCTTCAGTCTCCTGAGGAAGTGACAAAAGCTTTATCCTCAAGAGATATTTAAAATTAGAATGGGTAAGGTACTAGAAAGTATGCTGTAAGAGAAAAATGCAACTGATTTCATCAAGCTGGAGAGTTACTAAAAGAAAAAAGCACAGAAAAATACAGTACAAAGAAAGACAATAATTTAAAACGAAAAAAAAAAAAAATGGGGGACTTGAGAGCCAGAAAATCAAGGCTAAAACTTGGATCTGTCCTTTCTAGTTGCATAATCTTGACTTAAACTGTATGAGTTAGCTTAAAGTGTAAATGACAGAAACATGATCTGCCCAGTACTGAACTGAAAATATTGTAAATGTTAAAGAATTATACTACTACAGGATATCATTACATACATAATGGTATTTTACTCAAAAGAAGGCAAAAATGTAATTTTGTTGATTTAAAAATTTTAATTCACATGGCACTATTCTGAAAACCTGTAATTATTATAAGGGAAAGGAGCACGTCTTCAAATAAAGCTCAAGAACATCATCAAAACCAAGTTTTCACAGAAGAGACCACAGGAAGTTAAGCTACTATTCCTGAAAATGTGTCATGGTCAATTTCTAGGAAACAAGAAGTTATATAAGACACATTTCTAATAATCTCAGACAACCATGATGCAAAAGAGTCCCTTCAATTCCCTGGGAACCAGTATGTTATCTTGCTGTTTCTGTGACCCATATCAGTTTGGGAAGCAATTCACTCCTACCTCTGGATGACATTTAGAAGAGGCAACCACATATGTATAATGAAATATTTTCCAACTGTTTTCCCTGGAATCGCAATGCTCCACAGAAAAATATATAAAATTCACCATTTACGGATTCCATGAATGTTCACCTCAAATTTCATTTCTTAAACTAAAAATTCAAACTTAGTTAAAAAACAACAGTAACAACAAAAAAAACCACTGGGCTCGATGGCTCCAGCCTATAATCCCAGCACTTTGGGAGGCCAAGGCGGGTGGATCACCTAAGGTCAGGAGTTCAAGACCAGCCTGGCCAATGTGGTGAAACCCTGTCTCTACTAAAAATACAAAACTTAGCCGGACGTGGTGGTGGGCGCCTGTAATCCCAGCTACTCGGGAGGCTGAGGCAGGAGAATCGCTTGAACCTGGGAGGCGGAGGTTGCAGTGAGGAGAGATCGCGCCACTGCACTCCACCTTGGGTGACAGAGCAAGACTCAAAAACAAAAAACAAAAAAAAACCTACATGTTAACTCAATGATATATACATGTTAACAACTGGAAACCACCAATGTGTTAAGTGGTATTCCAGGGTTAACATATTTTTGTAATGATTTCAAATAAAGCTTCTCTTGTCACCTCACTGAATATGAGCGTCATATAAATGTACCATTAATCAGGAAGATTACAACACTGTACTTTCAAAAAAAGTTACTTTAGACTCTGCATGTTGACTCATGTAAAACTGTACAAGTGAATGTACTATTGCATACTTTCATGACTCAAGATTTTATACTGAACTAAAAAGGCAAAGACAAAACTGAATACAAAACACTGTGATCTTTAGCCCCCATTTCAATTTTGTACTTATCGACTGGCTGACTTTACAAGAAAAGGTTACAAATAATTTTACCTTGCAGACAGATGACTCATGCAATGTTGAAAATAACATATAAACATGAGTAGCTCTTTTTTTTAATCAAAAGCATTATATAGCAATTTTGACAGAAAAAAGTATCATTAATGAAAATGCTAATTGCTGGGTACAGGCATATAAAGTCACAGGTTTCCACACTCACTTAAAAAATTTGCTTAAGTTAAACAGCTTAAAGCTGAATTCAGTGCTTTAAAAAAATTAAATCAAAAACCTGTCTTTATCTATAAATCAAAAACTACAAAATTCATAAGCCCTAGACAAAACAAAGTCCATTTATTTCAAGGAAGAACCTTATAACTTTCCTACCTGTACTGTCCCTGAAAATTCAATGTTATAGACACTGGCCTGAAATCATTTACTGAGTCTACTGAAAGGGCATTCTCTCCTCTCTACCTCTCAGAAGAAACTCCAATTGCTATAGGACTCCTAAATTATCAGGGATACAAGAAAGACATGTAGGAGGACTGGAAACAATTGGGATATATTTTAAGACTGAATGCAGCAATCAATGCAGACTATAAAGCAGCAATCAGACATTTCTACACTTGTCAAGTGCTCATTCTAAATGATGAAAACTACAGACTCCAGGGCTCATAAATTGCTTAGAATTTTTTAAAAAGCTGTTTGGATATACTACATAGAAGTAATAGCTACCATGAACATAGTTTGAGTTCAAAGTTTTTTAAAAAGTTCGAGTTTTAGGTTTTAAGAAAAGGGGTGCGGACTGGGGAGTAAAAGATGAAGGGAAAGAGAAGAGAGCAAGCAAAATGTGTTGATTTAACTGCAAAATAATAACAGGATGTAACAGAGTTCTGAGTATCCAAAGTGACCAATCAGAGCCTAAACATAGCTGAATTCCATCCCAGCCCCAGCACGTCCCTAACACAAGAATAAAACCCTTATCTTGTTCAGCCATGTGTCGCCTGCCACAAACTGCAAAACAGAACAACGCCCAAAACCAGCTAGTCTGATTTCAACTGAGGACAGACAGACTCTGTAGTCAGAAGCACCACAATGAAAGAACTCTAACTCACACAGCTGGCCTGGTGGTTCTGCACACTCTACGAAACAAAGCCATACCACATACAGCACTTCAAACTTGAAAGGATCTCTATCTAAAAAGCTACACTGGCGCTGTTAATTTTCCAATAGCTCTAGAATCAGCAAAATATACCTACAGTAACAGTTAGACACTGCAAAAAAAGGATGAGGTACGGCTGAGAGAAAGCTAGAAACTATTATATACTCATAACTTTGTTAAGACACCTTGGCAGAGAAATACTACTAAACCAGTACCTCCAGATTTCACCACAACATATATTCAAATTAGGAACAATTACTATCTTAACAGCAAACGGATGCTTTATATTTACGAAATATATTTAAATGTGGTCAAATAGGAATAATTCTTAATAAAAAAAGACCCTAGTAAAAAAAATTCCTATGAAACAGGTCTCAGTAGTGCTTATTAATTGGCTTTCCAAGGTTCTTTTCTTGAAAAAAAAAAAAAAATGTAAAATTAGGCAGCAGCACCTGAACCTATTCAAAAAACATTAATGCCCAAACCAATCTGCAGATTAATCTTACAATATTCATTTTGTAATCTCTTGTGCCTAGCATAGTGCCTGGCAAAAAAAAACAAAAAACAAAACAAAACAAAAAAAACAGGCTTTCAACAATTTCATCCTTATTGAATGTTTATATGCCATCTAAGTTATAAAGAGGATAGAAGTCCCAAGATTCTATTTCCAAGATAACGAGAAGACAAGGAAAATCTCTGAGAAGCAATGCTGAAGAAAAATCATTACTTGAGGGCTTTTAACTCACTTGTGTGTGGAATGAGTTCGTTCTGTTTCTATAAATTAAACACCTCAGCATCGCAATGAAAACCAACATTACATTAGTTCCTACTAAGACTTTTGTTTACAGGCTCAACAGAAAGAGCCATAATTGAATGAACCAGGAAAACAATTATCCCCACACCCGTAAAAGTGACTTCTCAGAAGTGAAACACCCTGAAAGGGGAAAAATGGGGATAACCAGAAGAAAGCAAGATAAGCATTGTCAATACTTACAGTAAGTGTATTCTTGGAAAAGTTAAAAATTATTTCATTGAAAATGAAAACCCACTTTGAAAAATACACAAAGAGTAAATATAAATGCTTTAAATATTTAACGGACTCTTTTAAGTGAACATTCATGTGATGCTGGAAAGCATCAACAGGAAGAGGAAGTTCTGTTTCTGGAGTAGCTGTTATGGTATGATAATGGAATTTGGCCCTTTTAAAATCAACAAATGAGTCTTACAATTGGGTAAAACTCTTATTAGGAAATTAGACTACTTTGTGCAGAAGCACTATTGTTGCACTTTTCATCAAAGAGCTTTGACCCTCTAATTCAGTTACTTGATCTATTTTTTCATGATATAATAATTTGAAGATTAACTTAAAAATAAAGCAAGCTGACATTTAGGACTGGCATGCAGTGTCATAATGAAATTGAGAAATGAAATGTGGTCAAGGAATCAATACGCTTTTTATCCCTTGCCCTATAAACAAAAGTAACTTAGGATAAGCAAACTGTACTTCAACCACACATGGTCTAGCTCCATTCGCCACACACCACCATGCAACACTGGTAAGTGCTATAAAGGACAGACACAGAACTCAACAAATTTAGCTGCGCGCTTATACTATGCTTACGGTTTATCTCTCTTAAACGCCAAGTGTTTCTGGAAGATGAAATATTTAAATACAAGAATTAAAAGCAAATCCCATGATTTACCCTCATTTCTTCAGCTCCTGGACATTGCTTCCAGCAAGAACCTGTGATTTACTGGTAATGTCAACATTCTGGAAAGTTATTAGATAATAATTAAACACTGTGCAGGTCAACATCTCAAAGAGATCAAGTTCCCAGGTCACCATGCAGTAGGCTCAACATTAAGTTCACAGGTAGAAATTCCTGAAATGTAATTGTCTTGAGAACCTACTGCAGGACAGGGCTAAAGCTGAGAAATAATACACCAATACCAAGCCGACTTCAGGCACCGACCTTCACCCAAAATGACCTTCTCCTCTGATTTCCAGACGAGTACACAATCCTAATGCACACTACAGGCGGAAAACCACAATAATGGTTTTGCCTCCCCCTTCTCTGAGAATCGGGAGGGAAGTTTCTCTCCGGAAAAATTACATTTCCAAAAGCCAATCAACTGGATAACTCGGCAGCAACCCCAGGCTAACTGCACTGCTCCGAAACAACCCTCTTTCCTCTGCCTGTCAACTTCGCTGGCCAAAGGCAATCTGACTCCCCTGCTAGGTCGGGCCCGATTCCAGGAGGCCGAGTGAAGGAGGAATTCATACCAACCTGTCGGTGATAGTAGACTGTGTGCCACTCATTGGGGCCCTTGGCGAGAGGTCCTCCTTTTATCCAACTTGCATTTTACAGTAACACCTCCTCCCCACCCCCAGTGCTCTGGGATCAGGCCCAACTCCGTCAGGGACACAAAAGTCCAACTCAAAACTCCATTCAGTCATCTAGACCATCCGATTGGAAGGGGTCAACGGATGCGGGTTGGAGGAAAACAAGTTATCTCCCAAAACAAACTGAGAAAGCCAGGGAGCGAGTCAGTCCAGAGTGAGTCGAGCTAGCGACAAATCCTCCAGAAGGCACAAGGAGAAACTTCCTCAGAGAGAGAAGTCCGCGCGCCGTGGGAAGGGGACCCGCGACTCCCGCCGGGGCTGGGGCGGGATCAGCTCTGGGACGGGTGTCGGCTCCTCCTCCGGAGTCTCGGGGCCTCGAACTCCCCGCCGCGGCAAGGGCCGGGGCCCTCCCTCCCGGCTCTCTATCTGGGGCTGCCGGCTGCTCCTGGCCGCAGCGTTGGCCGCGTCTCCGGCCGTCCCGCGCCGGGCTCGCGCGGTTCCATGTCCCGGGCCCGGGGCTCCTCCTCTGCTCGCCGCCCCCACCAGGCTCCAGGTGCTGGGACGAGCCGCGGGCGCCGGGGGAGGGTCCCGCGGCCCGAGGTGACAGGGACCCGGATCTCTCAGCGCCGCGGGCTGCTCCCCATCCCTTTGAGGCCCGGACTCTTCCGCAGTCGCCAGAGGCGGCGGCTCCTCCCCGACGCTCCCCGCGAGGGGCGGGAGATGCCCGTCCGGCCCGGCCTGGAAGCCCTGGTCCGGGAGGCGGAGGCGGAGGCGGCGGCTTCTCCCCGCGCAGGGCCGGCTCGCCGGGTTCTGGAGGCCCTCGCGGGAGCGCGCGCAGACAGCGGAGGAGGCCGGCGGCGGTGGGGGCCGCGCAAACGCGGGCGCGCGCGCGGGTTCCGGTTCCGGTTCTGGCTTCCCGGCCCTGGCCGCGTCCGGCGCGAGCTCGCGCTTCCCGTCCCCCGCCGACTTTTTTGGCCCCCTCCCCTCTGACTTCGGGAAGCCGCCTCACCCGGGATCCCTCCGCCGCTCAGGGCTGCGCTCCCGCCCTTGGAAGGACGCCTCCGCCGGAGCCCTGTTTGGGGGAGCGGAAAAGTAGTCCTGCGGGGCGGAGGGAGGTGGGACCCGTGCAGCCCCGGGAGGCCCACCAGCCTCTCGCGGCGCCTGGGCCCCTGAGTGCCGAGACGTTGTCTTTCGAGGCCAGTTTGTACTAAGTCTACTTTCACCAGAGACCTCCTGAGAGCGCCCCCCAGATCCCTAGGACATCGTGCTGGGAGGCTCTTTGGAAATTACCAGCCCCCCTTGTGCTGGAAACTTTTATTCCTTAAGGGAATGTACTCTCTCTCCTGTCTTCTGGCTGCAAGCGTTCTACCAGTGCCCGGCCGGCGCCCCTCGCTGCCTCCGCAGGCCCCGCTCACCTGGGCACCTGCCGGCTCCGGGGGGAGAGCGCGGCGGGAGCGGGAGGCGCAGGGCTGAGGGAGAGCAGCTGGGGACTGCAGCCAGGGCTTCTCGGTATAAATATTACTTTTAGGCTGTTTTTGCCTTGGCAAAATGAAATGTGTTATTTGCCAAATTGAGAAGGCATGGTGCTTTGCATGGCGACTTAACAAGCGTGTTGTGGAAAGAAATGGGAGAAGAAAATGAAGTATATTTATCCAGTAAATAGCATTACGGTTCTCTCTGAAGGGTTCCAAACGTTTTTTCGTTTTTTTCCCCTTCTGGGTAGAGAGATTTAGATACCCATCTAGTTTTATGATTGAATAATTCAGTATTATGGCAATTTAGGTACCACGTATAATGCAGTTCTTCAGTTCTGTCTGCAAACGTCTAAAGAGGCTATTCCCTTTATCCAACTATTTTCAGACTTTTGAGCGTAAACCTATGTTGGTGGCAAGGAATTTCAGCCATTTTGTGGAATCCAAGCAGCAAATCAAATCTAATAAACAGTGGATGTGGAGAGAGGAAACAATTACCTCTTAACAATGCTGTTGCAAAAAGTCATTCCACAACAGTTCATGAAAGGATCATTATCCCCGAATAGAGGCATGAGCTCACACTGACTTTAGTTAGAACGGGGGGTTGGAAAAAAAAAAAAAAGGAAAAGATAAACAGAGGCCAGAGACGACTCTTTATTGCTCGATTTTTTAGGTTCAAGGCACAGCCAGCTAATTTTGTAATGTTTATTTTTGGAAAGAATAGAAGCAGATTAGCCAAGGCACTTTCCTAATGATACCAGGACACATTGCCACCTGCTGGTGTATCCTAGCATGACAATTCTACCCTGAAGACTCTTAAATTGAGTGTTTACATGTAATTGGAACGAATCCCATTCATCTCTCTCTCTCTATATATATACACACTGACCAAAATGCAAACCTTATTCCCAAACTTAATAAATCTTTCTTAAAAGTATTAAATATCTTATTTTCCCCTATTCTAATAATGTTACAGTGTAAGTATCAAATTAATTGAACCCAATGACTCATCAAATCATGCATTTTAAAAATGAGTTCCTCTCTTCCCTTAATACTTGAGGGAAGCCTCAATACTTAAGCTTCAGGAATAAAACAAACTGGGAAAGTTTCCTAATTCACCTTCTCTTCCTTGCATACAAAACCTCTTGGCAAGCTGCTTTCAAGATCTTTCCAAACTTAAACAGACCCACGGTTCTAGCTGTGAGCAAAGAAGGCATTTTGCTGTGGGAAAGCTTCAGAAGATGGTAAGCAAAAGATTGAATTAAGCCGTGGTTATTCATTCCAGAACTAATTTTTTTTTTAATGATGGAAAATCTCTGTAGTCACCTACAAAGCATTGATGATTTAAAAAACAAACAAACAAACAAAAAACCTGAAAGCCTCTTTAAAGCTGCTGGTAGTTCAACTGTTGTAAAGGCTGTAACTATGGATGCCTTCAGAAAGTCAAGCCAGTCTAGGTAGAACACACTCCTCAGGGTCAGTATTACTTTACCTAGAAAAATGACATTGATGACCCAATCCACTGTACATGCTCTTTGAGGAGGTTTTCCAATGGGGATTATTCTAAACCACATTCTCATCCTCTTGTCCATTCTTTCAACATGCTTATTAAGTATCTACTATGCGTCCCAGACTCTTTTAGGCATTGGTAGCACAGTCCTCAAGACAGGGCCTCCAGCTGTCTTCAGATGATGTCTGATGTCAACTCACTTGACATCACCATTTTCAAGGCAAGTGTCCAAACAGGTGGCAGAACAAGAAACACATTGAGGTTCTTCCTCTCTCTTTTGGCAAACTGTTTTCTGTATGTCAGTTGTTACCCCCCAAAATGACAAAATAGGGGGAATGATGAATAATGAACAGCAGATTAGAGATATTCACTAGTAAGTATGAATACAGGTCAACATTTCTACAGGTCAAAAGGCTGTTTTTAACATATTGGCAAAACCACCACAAAAATATAAAGACAGACTCTGGATTTATAAAAAGTTGTTTTACTTTTATAAAATTTAGTACAAATCTTATGGAAATATAAATCCTTCTTGAACAGTGTTCGTTATCATTACATAGTAATCCAGTGCAAATGAGTACTTCATTTTGTCCCAGTATACCACACATTCATTAGCCCTTCATTTACCTGTGGTTTCAAAACTTAGCATCATCTTAACTGCTGAGTCATCTTCAGTTCATATTGTTCTCTCAGAAGTTTTTTCATAGTTATTAGTAATAACATCAAGAAAAGCTGAAATGAGGGATTCCCTTCCCCTTACCGATTATTCATATTTCTCACCATTCAAAAAAATCTACATACAGTCCCATGAAAGTGTCCCCAAAACAACAATATCTGCAGTCCCTTTATTTCTGAGGAGTAAGAGAGAAAAAGAATTGGTACCAGATTAAGCCTGTTCATTTGTCTGGTATGGAACAGGTTGCACTGTGCCAAAATTCAAGAGCCAGCTTTTTTTCTGTTTTTTTAAGCTTATGTGCCAAGCCACTCTTTTCTACGAGTCTTGCTAAAATCAGCATTCCCCAGCATCCTACTTTGACCGCAATTTTGTTGGAAAGAAGCTCACCAGCTTTTTAGGGGCGCTCATCATAGAAAAAAAAAAAAAAAGTGGAGATTAAGAAAAAAAACAGGAAGTGGAGATGCTGTCAGATTATCTCAATGCCCAGCAAAACTCTTCAACCAAATGACATTCATTTTTAAAGACGCACTGTTAACATGCATTTAAAGTTACTGTTTCCTGAACAGTGATGACTTTACACCATTCCAACCACTCCCTCATGCCTGGTTTCTGTGGCCAAGACCATTTTCCATTTTCAAGACCACTCATGGCTGAACATGGTGGCTCACACCTGTAATCCCAGCACTTTGGGAAGCCGAGGCGGGCAGGTCATGAAGTCAGGAGTTCGAGACCAGCCTGGCCAATATGGTGAAACCCCGTCTCTACTAAAAATACAAAAAGTAGCCAGGCATGGTGGCACACGCCTGTAGTCTCAGCTACTCGGGAGGCTGAGGCAGGAGAATCACTTGAACCCAGAAGGCGGAGGTTGCAGTAAGTCGAGATGACACCACTGCACTCCAGCCCGGGCGACAGAGCAAGACTCCAACTTTAAAAAAAACAAAAACAAAAAACACTCATTACGTTAGATTACCAGTGGCCATGGAATGAACTGACACTTCCTACTGACCAGCTTTGACTCCAGTAGCACCTATGCTTGCTCACCCACTGAGCTAATCAAACACCATTGACTTAAATAACATGGTAAAAATAAATAATCAATAAATACATAAATAAATACTTCATGTTTTCATAAAAGCCCTACAAGAAAGACCTTCATTAATAAAATGCCACATAATGTCTCTATGAAATATACTACAGGGTATTTCATTCATTCACAATAGGTTTAAACTCAGGCAAAGAAGAAACAAGTAACCTATCCACACGATCTGGCAAGTGAGTAGCAAAATTAGTTAAACTAAGAACCCAGGAATTCTTGATTCTTAACCCCTTGTTCTAAGCTTATATTCTTGCTTCTCTTGAAGACTGTCACACTAAGAATTATTATTTTTTTTCCTTTCAAGACTGGCCTTGTTGTATTAGTTTGTTCATAGAGTGGTACCATTTTAGTAAAAATAAGAAAAGCAGGAGTACTAAAAGGGAATGTATCTAAAATGAAAAAAAAAAAAAAAAAATTGACCTCATCCCCCTGAGGCCAGTACACACTTTAAAGTCTTTGGTTCTAGTTTGCAATATGTACAGCAGAGCTGAAATCTAAACTGCCATCTCAAGCACAGTGGAATCCACATGATAAATCCCTATGGAATTTAGTCATAGCCTCAAATGCCTAGGAGATTAATGCACAAAAGCCCTGAGAACTGGCATAGTTTTCCTGGTAGGGCAGAACCCATATAACAGGACTCAGTAAATCTACCCACACTTCATTCATCTCAAATCCAAAGCCCTAACTCTACAGGTTTTGTGCAGAAAAGAGTTAACATAGCAGGCCTAAACTGCTATCCTTGGAGAGGCCTGATTACAGGGTTGGCCACCGGCCGGCATTTGGGAACTCAGATTTTGGAAGGGCTCCCACCATTAACTGATAAGACTGGCTTACTGTGTCTGAATTGTTTGTGCAAACAATATGGCTTATGCTGAACACCTGCTTTCCTTTTGAAAATCTTGAATTTTGCTATCTGCCAGGGAAAGGCTGCCTAGGTGACCTGTCCTCAGTAAAAACCTTGGGCACTGAGTCTGTAATGACCTTGTCCAGTAGATAGCCCATTCACATGTTGTCACAAATCACTGCTAGGGGAACTAAGCACATCCTGTGTGATTCCATTGGGAGAGGACTCTGGAAACTTGTGCTTGCTTTACCCTAGACTTTGCCTGAGGTGTCTTTTCCTTTTACCGATTTTTCTTTGAATCTTTTCACTATAATAAATCAAAACTATGAGTAAGACTATATGCTGAGTCCACTGAGTCCTCCCAGAGAATTATGGAACCTGGCAGTGGTCTTGGGCACCTCTGGTACAGTTGGTATAGGAGGTTATGTAAGTAACACTCCCCCTCGCTGCCACAGTTTCACTCTCACCCTCCTACTGTTTAAGTGGCCCAATTCCCCGATCTAATGTTCAGAATCCCAAAGGCGTGTCTCTTTCTGAAAGCCCCTCACTTTATAGTAAATGGGGTAAACTTAGATAAATAGATACATGAAAAGCAGAAATAAGTGTTTATTGAAAGAGTTGCTTCTCAAAGGAACAAGAAATAGCACTAATCTTTTTCCAGTTCCTTTCTAAACTGCCTGAACATCAAACCTCCCAGGGACAGGAGGACCCAGGGTCACCACAAATGAAAACAAATGCCAGTTGTACTCACTTCACAGTTCTGACTTATTCCCAGCTACCATGGAGTATTCTCACTTTCGACAACTGTGCCACTGTAGAAGTTGGTGTTTTAATACTGATATATGCTCGGCTTGAAGACTGACCAAATTGATCAATAAATTTAGCCCTTTTTTGAAACCTAAGTTTGTTATAAGCATAATTCCATAACAGTCATATTTCCAACCTGGTTCCCATGGCTGACTTAACCCAATCCATAATCTGGAGCAAGCCTTGGCTAGTGTATTTTGAGATGTCCGTTGTGTTTCAGCTGCCGTTCCTCACTCCGCCTGCTTCTCCAAGCATGGTACTTCTTGATGCTCTTCCTCCATGCAAAGCGCCAGATGCTAAACATGAAACACCAAGACACAGCATACATGGCTACTCCCCCAGCCTTCACAAACCACTTAGGCGTGGGGGAGACCATTTCACAGAAAAGGAGGCGAGCTCCTACACCAATCCTCACTCCTGTGAACAGAGCCACAAAGAGGAAGTCCACTACATCTCCAGTGAAACTGTGATAGTGTCCTGTTTCCCGGAGAAACCAGCGCATCTGTAGCAAGGGATTGGTAAGCTCACTTCCAAAGAGGACTGCATTGACCTCTGTGCCAGATTCCCCAAGCACAAGGGCCATGATAATGCCCAAGATACTCAACGTGTGATGAGCCAGCATCAAGGCACCCTCAGACTGGAAGTAGATGCACCAGCCCAAGTCGAAGACGAAGTAGCCCAAGGTGAGACACAGGACATGAACTTGGAGAGGTGTATTGGGTGAGCCTGAAACAAACCAAGACGGAAGCAAATTGAGTGACTGGGAATTGTGCTACCTTGCACAGGGATCCTATGTTGTTGTCCTTCAAACCTTACTGAACACTAAAACAAAAACAATGGCAGGCATGTGCTTTTTAATGAGGGCCAAAGACAGACTAAAATATAAAATCTAGGTCTTTATCAAACTAAATGATGTTCAGACCTCAGGAAACGCTGTTCTGATGAATCTGACTTCAATGAATTTGCATCCTTCAGTGAACACAGGCAAGAATCTGTGTCCTCTCCATGGAACAGCATAAAATCCAATTATTTTGTTTCTTCAATTAAAATCCTACACTTTTTTTTTTTTTTTTAACCCTGCTAAAGATTTATTTCCAGACTCTTGGATAATTGTTTCCTGAATGTCAGATTTTTTTTCTCAGCTTAATGGGTTACGTTATTGAACACTCAGTGGCCCTAACCTATCCTGAAAGTAGATTCCGGAGAGGGCCCCAGAAGTTAGTGTGTGCTCATGTCCAGGAACATAGGTTTTAAGGACCTGACATATTTGAAACCATTTAGAACCTTCATATAAAACACAAAGCTTAACAGTTGCTTTCATCGGTTTGACAGTTTGGGGGGAAAACTCAGAAATTCGATAAGAGAAGCTAAAGAAATATTTTAAAAAATTATATTCCAGGGGAGTTAAGGGCTGCATTGTGTCCCCCCTCCCCAAATTCGTATGCTAAAGCCCTTAACCAGTAGTACCTCAGAATGTGAGTGTATTTGGAAATAGGGCCTTTAAAGAGGTAATCTGGTTAAAATGGGGTAACTAAAGTAATCCAATATGACTGTTATCCTTAAAAGAAGGGATTAGAACACAGATATGCATGCATACACACACACACACACACACACACACACACACACAGGGGTGACCATGGAAGGACACAGTGGGAGGGCAGCCATCTGCAAGCCAAGGACAGAGGCCTCAGAAGAAAGCAACCCTGCTAACAACTTGAACTTGGACTTGCAGCCTCTAGAATTTTAATAAAAATTGCATATTTATGAAAGTAACACTTGTACATCTAGTAACAAAAAGGATAAGGAATATCTCATCCTCTTAACATAGACATGAAAGACGCTGTCTTTTGAGTAGAATTTTAAGAAAATAAACGCCTGGTTAAGCCACCCACTCTGTGGTACTGTGTTTGGCAGCCCCAACCAATTAATACAAGGGGGTGAAATTTTTGCATACTTGGCCGGGCGCGGTGGCTCACGCCTGTAATCCCAGCACTTTGGGAGGCTGAGGCGGGCGGATCATGAGGTCAGGAGATCGAGACCATCCTGACTAACATGGTGAAACCCCGTCTCTACTAAAGATACAAAAAAAAATTAGTCGGGCATGGGGGCGGGCACCTGTAGTCCCAGCTACTCAGGAGGCTGAGGCAGGAGAATGGCGCGAACCCAGGAGGCGGAGCTTGCAGTGAGCTGAGATTGAGCCATTGCACCCCAGCCTGGGCAACAGCGCAAGACTCTGTCTCAAAAAAAAAAAAATTGCATACTTAAGAAAGTAACACTTGTACATCTAGTAACAAATAGGATAAGGAACATCTCATCCTCTTAACATAGACATGGAAAGATGCTGTCTTTTGAGTAGACAGTCAAGTAAAAGTTGCAAGTTGACAAAAATATGTATAATACAGTTCTATTTGTGTCTTTTGGAACATGTTGATACTGGCTTTATGGTTTTTATATTTCTGATGAAATTGTAACAAGCAATTTAAAATTTGTTTTAAAAGTAGAGAGTTATGAAAAGCAGAAACAAGTGACAAACAGTATCAGAGTTAACAATGAAGAAGAATGAGGATTCCAAGACAAAATTATAATGGGAATTATTCTTCAATATTGTACAAATTCTGTTTAAAAGTCCCATGTTTCTAAGACTACCCCCAAATCATAAATCCCTAAGGGAAAATCCCCTACCTACCTGGGTGGGTAAAAGGCCATGGGCCATCAATGAAGCCAATATAAGCGGAGAGGCCTATGGAAAGGACTCCATGGGTGAAGGTGACCAGCCGGCAGCTCCACTCATAGCTTCGGTGCTTATTCAGGTGGCAGAAAGAAATATAGAGCGAGAGCCAGCCACACAGGCTGCACAGCACCTGCAGACACAGAGCTAATGCCATCCTGTGATGAAAAGACCAAAACCAGAAAAACAAAGAATGCACCCTAAGAAAACAGCATTGGGTCATTTTATGTATATGTCCTCATTTCTATTATAGAATAGTTCAAAAATATTGCCTTATCTTGTTTTCCTTATCTACACAGCCAAGAATCTTCTATTTAAGTATGGCTGTATTTATAATTCCACGTTCCTCAGAGATAACATGTTAGCAACTGGTGAATGCTGTAAACTGGAAACCAGGCACCGCACTCTGAGCTGGTAGGCTGGCATCACATTTTATGATAAGTAAATGTCAATAATAACCCTCCAGTGATGACTGAGCTTGGGCAATAATACACAAATAATAAAGCACATGTATTAAATAATATCTTTACAGTTCAAAGACCCCAATGAAAAGCACTCATGAAAAAATAGAACACTGCCACTTTGGTTTCTGTGAGAGGTCACATGACACATGGCAGTTTAATGTGGTTTTAAGCTGATACTTAATTCAGCTGAGGTTTGGATTTGGGTCACAGGTTTATCAGTCAAAAACAAAACTTGGGATAAACTTAAATATAGAACTAAACAAAGAGTCCAGACATCTTGGAGGTTGGGGGGAAATCCTGGCTTTATTCCGTTCTGAAATCCAACCCAAAGATTTGCCAAGAGTGAAGCAGAAGGATGCTAAGGTTCAAGAGGTGGGGAGTTTTTGTTGAGATCTAAAAATATACTTAAGGCAATTATTCAGTTAAAAATGAAATGACGCCAGAAAGCTGTACTGGTGACAAATACGTTAGGACAAGAACAGCTATAACTGAGTCAATTTAGTCACACAGGACCAAAATCTAAAAATGAGCAAAATGTTGTTACTAGTATTCGTTAGCTCCTCCATTGAAACGTACAAATAAAAAGTCAAAAACATATCAGATATCTGCTTCATCTCAGCAGAAATAGTCTGCATGGCTATGCTTATTGCTTAACCTTATTCTGACCAGTGAAATAATATCTGTGGAAGTCAATACACAAGCCACTTCCCAAGAATGCTATCCAGAGAAGCGCTTCACGAAGGTCAAGGCCTGTACAGCTTTCATCTGAAATCAGATTTCCATTCAAGAAAACAGTGTGTGTCCATAATAGACCTGGGTTCCAATTCTGTCTCTGCCCCTAGAGACACTAGCCATAAGAGTGTGGGCAAATCACTTTAACCTCTAGAACCCCAGTTTAAAAAAAAAGAAAGAAAGAAAGAAAAGAAAATAAGGAGGAGGAGGAGAAGGAAGGAGAGGAAGGGAAAGGAAAGAAAGAGACTAGGACTGGAGAACTCTACAGTCCGGTCCAGTTCTGACATGGAGTTCTGAAATAAACTTTGTAAAATATCAAGGCCAATTCTCAGAGTAAGGGCCAGAAATACAAAGTATCCCGCGTGAAGAGAACTGCCCTCCCCTATCTCCTTCTAAAGGCCAGGGTCACTGACCAGTAATGCGGATCAGCTCATTTGGATATGCCTATTAGTATTTTTAGAGTCCTCTTCTCTGAATCCTAATTCCTTGGCAGGACAGAGAAAACAGCAGCCCATTTACAATCACTTAAATAAAAGAACAGACATTCGTAAATGGCAGACACAACTCTATGACCTCGGGAACTCCCTGTGTGGGTTTCGGCTTTTTGCTCTTGGTTTTTGCCAAAGAACGGAAGGGCATTTGGAAGGCCATCGCCGCTCAAAGGTCCAAGGCTCCTCTCCTGGTTTCTCCCGTTCCAGGGCCAGGCTGGCGAGCAGGAGCCTTGGAGCTGGCGTGGCTGGCGGTGAGCGCGGGTCCCGGGGCCTCGCTGGGACGGCGATCGCATCTCCGCGCCGCCGTGCCTGCGACGCTCGGCCACGCCCGGACCAAGAGCCGGAGCCAGGCACCGTTATCCCTGCATCCGGCTGGCGCCGCAGCTTGGCGCAGGAAGGCCTCGGGCGCCCGAGGCAGTAGGAGGCCCGCTCCCCTTCCGAGGCCACCCCGGGCCCTCTGCCGCCTCCTTA
This sequence comes from Theropithecus gelada, assembly GCF_003255815.1. Classification (NCBI taxonomy): domain Eukaryota; kingdom Metazoa; phylum Chordata; class Mammalia; order Primates; family Cercopithecidae; genus Theropithecus; species Theropithecus gelada. The sequence continues at coordinate 111,867,275 of NC_037682.1, read as the reverse complement.
CCCAATGGGCCGCGCGGGCCCGGTGCCCACCCCGGCCGGGCGGTTCGCGCCGCGCGGTTACCTGGCGGAGCGTACCGGGAAGCCTTGGGCGCCCGGGCGCCCGCAGCTCCGGGCCCGGATCGCTGCAACAGGAAGCGGAGGAACCAGAGGGGGAGGACGAGGCTGTGACGGCGGCGGAGGAGGAGCCGGGGGTCTGGGGGCACCTGCTGGCTGGGCGGATGGAGCGCAGAGCCGAAGCCGGGCCACCGACGTTCCGAAAGCGCGCGGGAGGGTCCTCCTTCTCCGGCGGGGGAGTCAAGAGGGATCTGGCGGTGACGTGAGACCTGCAGGTCGCTGCTCTTGTTTAGCTGTTGTTGTTTAAATCATTATCCACTTCTCCCCTACCCTCAATAGGACAGCTCATCCAATCAATTTATCGAGTACCTACTAAGTGCTTGCAGCCTGACTAGGCATTGTGGGGGATGTAAGACATTGTTCTCGCCCGTGTGCTTGAATTTAAGTCGTGAAACAGGAACTGATGAGCAGGAAAGTGCTCAGGCCTGAGAATTAGAAGTTACAGTATTCCAATGTCAGCCCTGTCACCAACTTGGCAGTAAAGCATAAGTCTTGAGAGTGAACCTTGCTTGGTATGTCTTTGGGCAAGTTACTTTTCTGTTGCCTGCCTTTCCTCGATCCTCAGAATGGGGATAGTAATAACACCTATCTCATAAGGTTATTTTGAGAATTTTTAAATATTACGTATGTAAAGTGCTTTGAACAATGACTGGCACATGGAAGTCACTACATAAATGCCAACTGTTGTATTTCACGTTGGGTAAATCCTTTTCTTCTCTGGTTCTATTTTAATACCGAGCAGAGTAAGTTTGAGCGATAAGAATGGAGGCTCGAATGGGATAAAGACGGTGTCTGCCTTGATTGATCAGGACAGGCAATCCTGGGTGCTGAGGAACCTAGACAATCTCAAAAGAAGACGACCATTAGCAGAGATGTGAGTGTTTAGACCATGCCTGGGGAATAGTAAATATTCTAATTTTGGTCGTTTATCTTACCAGCCCTTCAAAGGCAAAGGCACTGGTTTCATCTTTGTTTCCGTAGGACCTAGCATGAGGCAGGTACAATAAATGTTTGTATGTTGAATTAATGTGAAATGAGTCTGGAAAACTATCTTGGAAGCGTATCACAGTTCCTAAAGTGTGTTGATCATCTGTGCCACTTGGGAAGTGTTTTCAAATACCTTATGCAGGCTGTACCTTGAATATTATGATTTAGTAGGTTTGGTGTAGGGTTCAAGGATCTGTATTTTTTAAACCTGCCCAGAAGTCATTCAGATGATCACATTTGATAACCATTGCTGTTAGAGTCTTTAAATGCCTATGATGCCAGCCTAAGATGCCAGGCTGAGATACCTTATGTGGAAGCCCATGATGTTATTGAACAAGAGAATCATATTATCATGCTCTCCAAGCCCTTGCTACACAAAGTGTGGTCTATGGACCAGCAAAATCTGTATCACCTTAGAGTTCATCAGAGACTCAGAATCTCAGAACCTAACCCCAGACCTACCAAACAACATCTGCATTTTAACAAGTTCCCCAGTGATTCTTATACACATTTGGGCCGTAGTTCTTAACCTTGATAGCATGGTAGAATCACTTGGGAACTATTTAAAATCCTAATACCCAGGCCACACTCTGAAAAAAGTAAATCAGAATCTCTGTGTTGATATCAATCATTTTAAAAGCTCCCTGGATGATTCCAGTGTGCAACCAAAGTTGAGAACCCCAGCTCTAGCAATACTCAATTAAAATCAGTGTAAGATGAATTGGAGAAGGCCTGTTACACAAGTGTTGGGATAGACTGGATAACAGGTAATGATAGTCTGGAGAAGTAAAACATGGAAGGATCCACTTCACTGAATGGAGAGTATGCAGAGCTCAACCTCTTCCCCCATTTGTTTTTGTTGCAGTATTTTTTTTTTCTAGCATCTGATTGTGGACTTTCTTCCTGCTGCCATCGTTTCCCATGAAAGAACAGAGTACTAAAGTCTTCAGGAGTCTAAAGGCTGAGGGGGCAAGGGAAAAGGGAAGAAGCCAGTTCTTCCTAAAATATTGGGCTTTTATCCTAGGGTGATGGGGATTCTAGGTTCAAGCTTCATGACCTGGGATTAAATTTTGTTGATGTACCTATCTTTGGCCACAATCCCTGTTCCACCGAATCAGATCCTTGTCAACGGTAGCATCCCCTAGAAATTCTGGGCTGTTAAGGAGAGCAGGGGACGGGAAGCTCTCCGCCAATTTAATAACAATGAGAATAATAATCACAAATAACACCTATATTGCTCTTATTAATGTACCAGGCATTGTTCCAAGCACTCTATATATATATATATATACACACACACACACACACACACACACACATTCATTTAATCCTCACAATTATATGGGATGGGACCTATTGTTATCTCCATTTTACAGGTGAGAAACTGAGTCATGGAGCAGTCAAGGCTTTCCCAAGGTAACACGGTTAGTAGGAGGCAGAGTAGGGTACAAACCCAGGCAATATGACTCTGGAGATCATGCCTGTATGGCAGATGCGCCTAACTGCAGTTAACCTTAAGTATACCCTGAGGATGACCCTGTGTGCAGACGCACCTGAATGTGTGTCTAGTGTTCCAAGCGTGGCCAACCCAGAGATTCATTCCTTATCTATGAGGAACATCTGAGCCCCTGGCCCAGCCCTTGGAACATGGGCCATACAGGGGGCTAAGGCCCTTTGTTTCATGCGAAATGAATGTTGCCAGGTGGAGGTTGTTAGTGGGAGGGTGTAAGATGAAAGTGCTATATAAACTGCATGCTTTCTGCAGGCAGTGCTGGTTCTCCTGTCCAGCCTGTTGCCACTGGATCCCTCTTATGTAAGTTCCCCTCAACAAATCCTATGTCGCATTTGTTGGCTCTTGGTCTTTGGCCTCTTGAATCTGGTGCTATCCTTCCTGAAGTCAATAGGGATCTGGCATGACAGTGCCCTTAACCACTGAGATATGCTGCCTCCACTTACCTAAAAATTCCTGCAGGTGTGCACTGTATTCTCCTGTATTCACAACTCCTATCTCAGTGAAGGGTGTTAAAAGTTTAGAGGAAAGAAGGGAATTTTATATTTAAAAAACATAATTGCCTGTTATGTGCTAGTCACAATGTTAGCCACAGGGATACAGAAACAAACAAAAAAAAAAGCCTCAACTGCAAGGAGGTCCCCCCACACAAGGAAGAGGCAGAAGAGTCAGTAAGTGAGCTATGGTGGGGGCACTCAGAGCACATGAGGAGCCCTGGCAACCTGGGAGCTCCGGCCAGGGTTCCTGCTTTGAGTCCTGGGGTTAATAAACTCAGTCTCTGAGTCAGACCAAAAGTCCTTACTTTGTCTTAGGGGCGCACAGCTGGGCCCACCCGTTTTGAGTCAACTAAACATTAGAGTATGAAATACAATTTGAAATGCAGCAGCAACAATCTTTTTTATCTCTCCTTTGGCAATGACTGGTGGTCTCTGTTAGATTCTCTTGTCCCTAGTTAGATGCTGAGGCGGCGGACCAAGCTTCAGTTAAACTTCCCTGGAATTACAGATTTTACAGAATCATGCAGACATGAAAGGTGACCCTGCTCACTTTCAGGCTTGATTCTGCTCAGCAATGTCCAAGTCAGTTGGCAAGGAAAGCTACTGGAGTCTGAACAGGCTACAATTCTGTTTATTTCTTTCATAAAAAATCATGGGCAAATGGATGAAAATCCAAGTTTTGGACAATGCAGAGGATCAGCTTTTAGCACTCACCTGAGCAGGATGTCAAGGCAGCCAGGACTTCTGTAGAAAAGGGTCGGCTCTGGCATCCGTGAGCGTACAGGGAGGAATGCACACGTGCATGTGTATGTACTTAAAGTACTGCCGAAGGCTCCTCTTGCTGTCTCTCTGCTACATACCCGGCCCCTTTAAACTAGATCTTTTCTTGAGAAAGGAAACATTACCAGTAGGCCTTCTCCCACTTCATGACATGAAATAGGAATTTTTAAAGCCCCATTCAAACATCAGGGAGCGGTTAACTCTTGATTATGAATATTTAGATTTCCTGTGTGGATATTATTATTTGCAACAAGCGTTTAATCCCAATAGTTTTTCCCTATCAGTCATTACATTTTTGAAGGGCCTCTCTTTCCCACAGGTCAGCGTTTACCTCAGCAATGGTAACTATTTATTATTTATTTTGTTTTTTGAGATGGAGTCTCGCTCTGTCGCCTGGGCTGGAGTGCAGTGGCACAATCTTGGCTCACTGCAAGCTCCAACTGTAACTATTTAAATTTGTATTAATCTAAGAAAAACCACAAGAATAGGTTCATTGCCTTTCAACCTCCTCACCAAAAGTCACAATGCATTCTGAAGCCATATATATACACATACATATATATAATATATATATATGAGAGACAAATATGTATATTTGAGACAGGGTCTCACTCTGTTGTTCAGGCTGGAGTGCAGCAGCAGCATGATCATGGCTCACTGTGGCCTTGACTTCCTGGGCTCAATAGATCCTCCCATCTCAGGCTCTCCAGTAGCTGGGACTATAGGCGTGCACCACCAAGCCTGGCTAATATGTGATTATTAAATTATCCTCTGCCTTAACTATTTATTGCTTTATGTTGTGAGTAATGGATAATTGCCATTGAGGGTATCTGAAACATGAGACATCAGCCTCAATCCCCACCGCTTAAGTGTTCAAATGACTTTACCTTAAACATTCACCATCCTCCCACTTACAATAATCTCTTGCCTACTCTGCCCTCAAGGTAGTTCTGTTACAGAGAGTAACAACTCTGAATTCTTCAGGGCCCTGTAATAATGTGTGTCATCTTTAGCATCAGTTTGGGAAGTAATACACTTAATGTCCCAATTTGAAACATTTTCTGCCATCCCGTTTCATTCTATGCACTCACATGCCCCCCACAATGATATAAAGGCACAGAACAAGAATCTAAACCTCTTCTTATCAACAGTGGAATACTTTTCATAATCACTATACACATTTATTTAGGAACAGTGAGATTCCTTTGAATCTCAACAGTTTCCTGGATATGCTGTCTTTTTTTTTTCTTTTTTATTAAGTTACCATTTCTGGAATGGCTTCATGTTACATCTCTACACACTGGCCCACAAAAAAAGGAGACTCTAGAGATAATGGTCCCAAAGAAGTTAACAAAGATTCCCAGACCAGGCAGGGCATGGTGGCTCACACCTATAATCCCAGCACTTTGGGAGGCCAAAGTGGGTACATCAAGAGGTCAGGAGTTCAAGACCAGCCTGACCAACATGGTGAAACCCCATCTCTACTAAAAATACAAAAATTAGCTGGGCATGGTGGTGGGCGCCTGTAATCCCAGCTACTTGGGAGGCTGAGGCAGGAGAATCACTTGAACCCAGGAGGCAGAGTTTGCAGTGAGCAGAGATCACACCACTACACTCCAGCCTGGGTGGGAGCGAGACTCTGTCTCAAAAAAAAAAAAAAAAAAAAAAAAAGTTCCCAGCCCATGTGGGAACTCTGGAAGCTAGCACAGTATTTCACACTTTGGTATTCCCCCCCTTTTTTTTAAAGAAGATAAAATATTACAGAGACATTTTCAAAAATCACACCTGAGTTAAACGTTTTGCTGGAAAATTCCACATTAAGGAGTTAAGAACATAATGCAAAAAATGGGAAAGGGCTATATACAGGTACTTTGCCACCGTCATTATTGTGTGTTTGCTCTTGTATTCTTCCTTTTCTGCCACCAGGAGAAAGGAGAGGGGACAGGATAAAGAGAAACACAGAGAGGGAGGGAAAGAACAGGCACTCCTGAGCCCTAGGCAGACATGGACAGACAGAAGGGCACCGGTGGGCAGCGCAACATGCCCAGAGCACCCACCAAGGGCAGCTCTTTTACGCCTTCTGCAAAAAGGAGGGGACCTGAAGGGCACAATAATGAACGGATTTGGTTGTAGAAAAGGGGGCGAGGTTAAAAAGAAAATGGGGTGAGATGAAGATTCCGTCAAAAAACTTAGCTGTACAGTGAAAACATCAAGGCTTTGGTGGAGATATCAGATTCAAATCTTTTCACAGATTTTGGGATCAGTTCAGGGATTGTGGCCAAGTTCAGAGTCAAAACTATTATCTCCGCTTCCGGTGTTTGGCACTCCAGCCAAATGGTTGTCCCCAGAAGCCCACAGATGAGTTGGAGATTAACAGCAAGGAGTCTTTTCTCTGAAAGACCATTGCCACAGTGAAGCTGACTAAAATACTTGGAACTAGAAGGCAAGGGCATAGGCAAGGAAGGTGAAAACGGTAAGCTCCTAGGAGGGGCTATATATTTCAAGAGCATTGGGAGTCTGCACTTGGTTCAATCACAGTTTGGATCTCCGGAGGCCCTTGCTCCTGAAGAAGGCAAGAGTCTGGATTCATTGATAGTGGGGATTTTCTTGCACTCTTCGGAAAGCAATCTGTCTGTATATAGAAGGCATGATTCCCTTCCTTCCAGGCGGAATACAGGGCCCGGTGGAGTCGGAGAAACTTTTTGGTCTCAGTGGAGGTAGGTGGGATGATTCCATCGGTACCAAGATCTGGAAGGAAGAAAGAAGTCAATCCTAAAGCTAGTAATGTGATGGCGTAAGATGGGAATGGGGAGTGACTGTTAGCAGGTATAGGGGTTTTTGGGGGGAGGGGTAATAAAAACATACTGGAATTAGATAATGCTGATGGTTGCACAACCTTGTGAATATACTGAAAACCACTGAACTGTACACTTTAAAATGGTGAATTTTCTGGTATATGAATTATACCTCGAAGCAATTTTTTAAAGCTAGTAATGTATATTATATGGTTCTCTCTCTCTGTCTCAGTAGGGGTAGGTGAGGAGCTCCAATGTTTCGGGCTATGCAACAATTGGCTAATAAGAGCTGGCTGCCTTGCTGAACTGCCTGGATTTGGACAGGTGGGTTCATCTTTTCTGGCGAACTTAGGTCTGTAACCTACCACATCTCTGTTTTGTTCTGAATCAAGGCAGAATCTCTCTCTCTCCCAAGGCATCAGCTCTGAGAACACTTTTTTTTTTTTTTTTTTTTTTTTGAGACGGAGTCTCGCTCTGTCGCCCAGGCTGGAGTGCAGTGGCCGGATCTCAGCTCACTGCAAGCTCCGCCTCCCTGGTTTACGCCATTCTCCTGCCTCAGCCTCCCGAGTAGCTGGGACTACAGGCGCCCGCCCCCTCGCCCGGCTACTTTTTTGTATTTTTTAGTAGAGACGGAGTTTCACCGTGTTAGCCAGGATGATCTCGATCTCCTGACCTCATGATCTGCCCGTCTCGGCCTCCCAAAGTGCTGGGATTACAGGCTTGAGCCACCGCGCCCGGCTGAGAACACTTTTTAGAGCAGATTCTTTGCCTCATGAACTGAAGCCTAGGAGGCTGCCTTCCTCACTGCATTCCAGGTGGGAGTGGGGGACAGGAATTGGCACCACTTCCCTTTCTCCCTGTGTCAGCCATGCTTGAAGCCCAGGGTTTTCTTTGCGCCTAAGCTCTAGGCTCACATCAGAACCTCCTGAAAACTGGGTTCCTCGCATGAAGCCCAGCAAAGGACCTGGCCCTTTCTGACATGAGTGTTTGGAAATTTCCACCCTCAAAGTAAGGATGGAAATTTTGGCTTTGTTGACATCAGCTCCTTGCCAGGATGGCTCACTGACTGAAGCTTCTTTTTAAAATCCCTGCTCCCTGGGGATAAAGTCCAGTCTGGCTGTCGCTCTGTCCTCTCTCTACCACCCCATTCCTCTTTTCCAATCCTATCTATGACAAGCTTTCTTTCCCAAGGCATGAGCCCAGCTTCTCACATGTCCCTTGGCCCTGCTGGGATGTCTCTGCACCCTCCCCCCCACCTTACCCTGAAGAGTTAAAACTGGAGGCGGAGTTCACTGATGCTTTGGAGTTATTTTGAGATGCAGTGGGGCTGCTGGCGTGGAGTCCTGAGCCAGGAGATGAAGGCCTGCTGTTGTTCCCAGGGGAACAGGATGACGTTACTGAGGATAAGGAGAGGCAAAAACAAGGGGAAAATAATACTGCTGGATCCCGGGACATTGGGACATAGCCCCTCAGACACAAATTTCCTGGTGTAACCCCAAAGGGACCTCACCCTCTCCCTACCCACACCCACCTGACTACCTCCTGCCTCATTAGCATCAACTTCTGCCCACACCCAGAGGGGCTCTCATCCAAATGCTCTCTACAGCCCAGGCCCTGGAGAGTGGTGTGTCTGGTTCTGCAAGTCTAAGACTTGCCAAATGCAAGGACAGATGCCAAAATCATCCTACTCTGGGACACACCCAAGGCTGGGCACATGCAGCCCCGGACCAAGAGGCGGGAGGAGAAAAAGAACAAGAAGGAAGAGAGGAGGAAAGAAAGGCAGTGCATAGGGGAGAAAGAGAACTTGAGGCCACCATGAAAGATTGCCAGCTGCTCTAGTTCCCCTGACTCCACCAAGAAAAGGTGCATGGTTTTCTAGAAACTAGAGTAATGAACTGAGCTCATGGCTCATGCCTGTAAGCCCAACACTTTTGGGAGGCCGAGGCAGGAGGGCCGATTAAGCCCAGGAGTTCAAAACCAACCTGGGCAACATGGCGAAACCCAGTCTCTACAAAAAATACAAAAATTCGCCAGGTGTGATGACATGCACCTGTAGTCTCAGCTACTCAGGAGGCTGAGGCGGGAGGATCACTTGAGCCCGGGAGTTCGAGGTTGCAGTGAGCCATGATTGTGTCACCGCATTGCTTGGGCAACAGAGCAAGACCCTGTCTCAAAAAACAAAACAAAACAAAACAAAAACAAAAAGAGCAATGAACTGGGAGTGAGGGGACCTCAGCCCTGTCTTGGTCCCTGGCCATCCACTCAGCAGCTCTGTGGCTGCTGATTTGTTTCACCTTCCTGAAACTCATTTTCATCCTCTGTGAAATGGCAGATTTTGTATTTGGATTAACTCTTGTGTTTGTGTTTCCCAAACTGTGTTCTATGAATAGGGTGGCATATATTTTATTATCCAAACTAAGACCCTAAGACACTTTGAAAAGTGGAGGGGGCCGAGTGCAGTGGCTCACTCCTGTAATCCTAGCACTTTGGGAGGCCAAGACAGGGGGATCACCGGAGGTCAGGAGTTCAAGACCAGCCTGACCAACATGGAGAAACCCTGTCTCTACTAAAAATACAAAAAATTAGCTGAGTGTGGTGGTGTATTCCTGTAATCCCAGCTACTGGGGAGGCTGAGGCAGGAGAATCGCTTGAACCCGAGAGGCAGAGGTTGCAGTGAGCTGAGATTGCGCCATTGCACTCCAGCCTGGGCAACAAGAGTGAAACTCTGTCTCGAAAAAAAAGACAAAGATTAAAAAAAAAAAAGAAAAGTGGAAGGAAGTACTATTGATAATTATTTCAGGACATGAAGCAGACACTGGGACTATCCTGGCCACCCTGGGCGTGTGATCATCCTGTCTAGTTCTTTGAAATAATCAGGTACTTTTTGAGGAATAGAGTATACTTTAGGAAGCCTTGCCTTCCTTGGGCCTTCCATACAGTTCATTTTGGAATGTTATGCACCTGAGTGCTTAGAAGTGCTGCAGTTAGAACAAAACAAAACAACAACAACAAAAAAATACGCTTGTTTAAACTGTGCATACTCAGCATTTTCCAAATTTACTTGATCATAGAACCCTTTTTTCCCAACACAGATTTTAATATCCTTTGAAATGCATTTAAGGGATCCTGACTTAGGTAGATACCTTTCAGTTCTAATATCCCATGTTTTAGAAGAATTCTGGTGTTATTCAGAAATCTCATTTTAAAGCTCACCTGTTCCAGGCATGGTACTGTGGACAGGAGGGACAGAGAGGGGACCCAGAGACCCTGAGGGAGATACCTGAAAAACAACAGAAGCTTGTAAATGTCCATTTCTGCTCCCTTCTCCAACTTCAGACCATTCTCCAAAGATAGTAGGTCCCAGACTCTACAGAGACCAAGAGCTTGGCTTCCTTGGTTATTTCCTAGCCCCAAACCTACGCGCCATCCTCCTTTCTATGGGAAGGCCTCTGGACCACATACTGGCATCCAGAACCAGGTCCAGTCTGCTCCGGAAGTTCCCTGGTGTCGACAGCCCCTGACAATGTGTATTGCCTGATAAAGTTTCTTTGGCACTGCCAAGCCGAAGGCTGCCTTGCCTGAGAGCCCCGGAGGTGAGCAAGACATGCCTCCTGGGCCCTGCAGTGGCAGATACTGCTGGTTGCCTGCTGTTTTCTGGTCTCCATTGCTTTTTCCCTAAAAGAACCCTGCTTTTGCTTAGTACAGCAGGGTTGCTCAGCCTAGCAGCCTCTTTCGGGCTTTCCCACTCTGATAGATGAATGGAGCATGGACTCTCCAGAGGTAACCGGAGGTACTGAACTTTGGTCTCTGAAGATTTTTATTTTGCCCTGGAGACCTCACAGCATCATCAGCTCTGAGATTAGAAAGGGACCTGGGATAATTTTGTTTACCCTCCCATGTAATTCAGGACCCTCCTCCTCACTGTTACTATCCTAGAACAAGATGTAATAGAAAGAATAGACTTTGGAGCCCAACAGGTCTGGGAGTAAGACAACTCCACAACTATCTGTGTGACTTTGGGCAAGTTATCTAACCCCACTGAGATATGGTTTTCTCATCTGTAAAATAGCAGCAATACTTCCATTATATATTTTAATTAAGACATAATGAGATAATGTCTGTAAATCTTCCAACCCAACAGCTGGCAAAGAGTGTCCCAGCTTGTTAAATGCTAGTTCTCTCCTTTTCTGGAGGAAGAAGCTGTCAACTGCTGTATATTTCTAGATATTATTCAACTCTTCTTTTGAGCTAAAATCTGTGTATTTTCACTGCCCCTTATTCTTCTCATGCTAACAGGGGAATCTGTGACCAGGTGTTTGCAAAGGCTATTGAAAGGTAGTTCTGCTTTCTCCACTTTGGAAGATCCCATCCTAACATGATGCAGCATGTACTTATTTCCTCATTAATCAGAAATGGTTTCCCTGTTTTCATTTACTTTTCCTTATACAATGAGCGTCCTCAGTAAGCTGGGGGCCTGTGAAGGGTGGAGACGGGTGTGGGGCACAGGTTGGGAGGGGTGGCAGAGTGGTAAGAGATGTTATCAATAATCTCCCTACCTCTTCTCCTCCTCTCCCTGCTGTCACACCCAAGACATGTGTTGTTGTTGTTGTTGTGGTTGTTCTTGTTGGTTTGAGATGGAGTCTCTCTCTGTCACCCAGGCTGGAGTGTAGTGGTGCTATCACGCACGGTTCACTGCAACCTCTGCCTCCTGGGTTCAAGTGATTCTTCTGTCTCAGCCTCCCAAGTAGCTGGGATTACAGGCACCCGCCACCACGCCCAGCTAATTTTTGTATTTTTAGTAGAGACAGAGTTTTGCCATGTTGGCCAGGCTGGTCTTGAACTCCTAACCTCAGGTGGTCCACCCACCTTGGCCTCCCAAAGTGCTGGGATTACAGGCGTGAGCCACCGCGCCTGGCTTTGTTGTTGTTTTTAAATAAATGATAATGTATTTGGTCATTGCGGCCAACTTGTTTCCTTCTGGAAACAGGCTAGGCATATGCAAACAGACATATATATGGTTCCCCCTTTTTTATTTTCTAGATATATTGTAGCATTCTGCCCACACTGATCTGCACCATTTTGCCTTCCCACCTGCTAATCATTTTATTCCAGAAGCAGAAGAAACTATGTCCTAGTCCCAAGGGACTGTCTCAATGAGACCTAAAGATAGGATCAGAAAATGTTCTCTCTCCTTTCCCTTCATGACATCACCAGTGTTAGTGTAACTATTTATTTAATGTCCTTCACTGCCATTAGGCTGTAGACTTCAAGAGAGCAGGGTAACGCCTGTGTGGTTCACTGCCACACCCCCAGTGCTTTCTACGGTCCCTGGAACGTCACAGCTGCTCAGTAAATATGTGTTGAATGAAAGCTGATGAGGAACGGGGCCCCTGCTTGGCTCCCTCGGCCCCCTCCATTTCTCATCATGTTGATGTCCTGGGTTGGTATTGAACCAAAGGGAGAACCTACTACTTTTCATCTGCTCTAAATAAAGTCCAATCTTGCAAGATTCCAAAGTTCCTATGACATGACCCAAGTTTCCTAACAAGGCCTACAATGCCCGACATAATCCAGCCCCTGCCTACCATTCCAACCTCCTCATTCACACCCGCATTGCCTGGTGTCCAGCCCATTCTGGCCTTCTATGCTTCTTTCCGCCTACCCCACCCCACCACCAACCTGAGAACCTTTGTACATGCTATTTCCTCTACCTAGAATATTCTTCCCTCCCCTCACTCCTCCCTGCCTCCCCAGCTCAGACACTTTCCCTGTTAATATCAATGGTGACATTCATTCTTCTGGTGTCAGTGTAAACATCATTCCTCAGAGAAGCTCCTGACACTCTGGACTAGGTTAGGCACCTCATATACCTGTACCTCTTCTCTTAAGCCTTCATCACAAATAGCATTTGTTTAGTATCTGTTTTTCTGCTACAGTGTGAGCAGGGATCACGTGTGCTGTTCACCACTGGAGCCCCAGTACCAAACATATAGTAGGTGCTCAGTGAATGCTTAAGGAAGAAATAATGAGTGAATATCATCTTGCCTCCGACTTAGCATGTTCAATGATCCCTTACAGAGTTTAGGGTACTTCAGCATCCATGGCCCATTATGATCCCACACTCATCAGCCCCTCTAATTTTAATCATGAACCCCTTGCTCTAGCCAGACTGAAATGCTTGCGATTTCCCAAATGCATCATGTTGTTTTATAATTCCATGCCTTCAGGCTGGGCGCGGTGGCTCACACCTGTAATCCTAGCACTTTGGGAAGCCAAGGTGGGCAGATCACTGAGGTCAGGAGTTTGAGACCAGCCTGGCCAACACAGTGAAACCCCGTCTCTACTAAACATACAAAATTAGCCAGGCTTGGTGCTGGGTGCATGTAATCCCAGCTACTCAGGAGGCTGAGGCAGGAGAATTACTTGAACCCAGGAGGTGGAGGTTGCAGTGTGCCTAGATCGCACCATTGCACTCCAGCCTGGGCAAAAAGAGCAAAACTCTATCTCAGAAAAATAAAAATAATAAAAATAAATAAAAAATAAAAAAATTCCATGCCTTCTCACAGGCTGTTCCTTCTGCCTTGTACACTACTCTTGCTAATTACTAATCTGTTCTCCAAACAAATGAGATATTCACCCTCCCGGGCCCCATTCTGATTTGGGCGTCTTTCCTCTTGGTTCCCAGGGCACTCCTATGGGGCTCATTCCTGCCCAACACTCCTCACATCTACTTGGTTGTAGTTTCTTGCCTTTTCTGGTCCCTCCTTTTCAGTTTCTTCCCTGATGCTCTTCCTTTGCCCATCTCGCAAAAGCTGGTGGCAAGGTCTTTGCTCTTTGCTTCCTCTACATAAACGCCATAGGTGAGTTCCTGCTCACCCAGGATTTCAACCACCACCTGCACACTTGTGACTCCCTAGTCCATGTCTCCATCCCAGCCTTCCAGTTTCACTTCCAGGCCCATAATCTCAAGTGCCCAAAGACATTCCCACATGGGTGTCCTGCAGCCTCGCTGTACATCATGATGACATGAGAACTGAAATCATCACTTCTTGCCACTCCCAAGCCATCTCCTCCTGGTTTGCTTGTTCCGTAAATGGCAATACCATCTACCCAGTCAGCCCAGCCTGAACGCCAAGAGTCATCGCAGAGGATCCCCTTTTCTTCTCCCTGCCCCCATCCAGCTTTCCATTCATTAACCAAGACCTTCTAATGATTTCTGGAATCCCTCCCACCCTCGTCTTTCCTCCCTCCTGGGGTTGCTTTGCCCTCAGTCTTTCTCTACTGGCTACCTGCAGTCCCATCCTAACTGGCCTCCCTGAAACCCATCTTGGGCCTCTCAAGCCATCCTTTATCCTGCAGTCAGAGTGATCATTCGAAAAAGAGAAACGATCATGCCAATATCCTGTGAAAATCCTTCAGTGATTCCCCCAAACCTTCAGTTCCTTAGCATTGTGGACAATCCCTGCACAGTCTGGCCCTTCTGATCTGTCCAGCCTCATCTTTCAACACTCGTCCTCATGGAACCACTTGCAGTTCTGTGAGCTTGCCACACTGTCCCTGCCCCTGGGAGAGCTCCACCCACATTTATTTGCCTCTCATTCCTCTTCGTCCTTTAGACTCAGCTCAGGTATTAATTATCTCCTTGGGGAAGCCTGTCCTAAACACCAGCTCCCAAGGCTGGTTAGCTGCCACTCCTAAGTTCTCCTGAAGAAATGATCATGCTGTTTTCCATTCGTTTATTTACCTGCTCCTCTGCTAGGCAGTGAGGTCCTCTGGGACAGGGAACAAACAATATTTATCTTTGTATCCCCAGCACTTGGCACAATATATAGAAGGTAGTCGGTAGCTGGTTGGTGAAAGAATCAACAATGGTGTAGTTTTGGGGAAACAGCTGTGTCCCTCCCTGACAAGGCTGCATTTCACCCATCTTACAGTGCTGAAAGACTGAAGGGCAGCATCGTTCTCCCCAACTCCCTTAACCTTCAACCATCATCATCCCCAGAGAAGAAGCTTCCCACCCCCACCCTCCAGGTACCATGCAGGTACCATTGCATGGAAAAGATATTTCCTGCCCCCTAAACTTCATAGTCTGCCTAGAACTTCAAGTTGTTCCCAGCCCTGGCTTCTCCCTTGAACTCCAGAGTCACAGATATAACTCCTTCATACTTACTCTCGGATGCCTTGTAGGTATGTCCAACTTAATATGACCAGCCCCAAATTCTTAGCTGTTTTCCTTGAACTTGCTCTTTCTGCAGTTTTCATCATCTCAAATAAATGGCAGTGCTTTCCAATGCACTGCTCAGGCCAAAACCCTTTTAATCATCTTTGCTTCCTTTCTTGTATTCCGTATCTGAGCACATCATGCTGCTCCACTGTCAAAGTCTAGCCAGAATGCAACTGCTTCTCCTCACCTGCATGGCCACCACCCTAGGCCAAGCCTCCATCACACAGCCTGACCACTGTCATTCTCCTAACTGGTCTCCGGCTTCCACACAGATGATTCCCCACATAGCAGCCCGTGTTAGCCAGCTCAGCCTTCTCTGGCTAGAGCTCTCCAATGGCTTCTCATTTTACCCAAACTGAAAGCCAGGGGCCTTTCAATGGCCTCCAAGACCTTGGGCGCTCTGCTTCTTGTTTCTTCTCTGACTTCCTCTCCTACTTTTGGTCCCCTTTCTCATTCTGTCCCCAGCCACACTGGTTGCCTTGCTGTTTCTTAAGCATACTGGATCTTTGCACTTGCTAGGCCCTCTGCCTAGAACATTCTTTCCCCCAGATATCCACATATTTAATTCCCTGACAACTCTAGGTCTCTGTTCACACACCCTTATCAGGGAGATCCTCTCTGACCTCCCTATTGAAAGAGCACCTCCCCGCTATCCCCTTCTATTCCCTTGCCCTTCTTTAGTGTTCTTTATACTATATTCTATACAGCATCTCTTTGCTTATTTATTTACTGGATGCTCCCCTTCTTCCCTGCAGCCACCACTTTCCCCTCCAAGCATCATGTCCCTCCAGTTCTTGGCAGACAGCTTGGTTCCTGGCCACTCACCAGCCGGGAATTGTAGACAGGTGGTTTGATGGGTGTGGCCACAGGGCAGTTGATTCGCTTCTCCTTTTGGCGTCGGTTGCAGAACCAGACTCTCACCACCTCCTTCTCCATGGACAACTGCTCTGCAATCATGGAGATCTCCTCCGAGCTGGGTTTTGGGTTCTATAGGGACCGAAAGGACAGAGTATGGTCAAGAAAAGGGAACCAGGGGTGGGGAACAGAGGTCCCAAAGAAACAGGATACAACTCTACATGGATCAAAAGCTTTAGAGTCAGACCTAGGATGAAATACTGGCTTTTTCACTTACTATATGTCCTTAGGAAACTTTCTTACCCTCTCTGAGCCTGTCTTATCATCTATGAAATGAGAATAATCATGCCCACCACATAGGATTATTGTGGGAATTAAATGAGAAAATGTGTGTAAACTGCCAAGCACAGGGCCTGACACAAAGTAGGGTTTCCATAGATGTAGGCTGTCTTTCCTTTGTTCATGAGTTCGGAGGAGAGGAGTCCATGCATGAGTTACGTGGGGCAGGCAGAGTCCCCAGAGCTGCTGCTCCCTTCTGTGTTCTTCCTTATAATCTGATAATCTGATGTCCTTCTCCCTGTCATTTCTTTTTTTTTGTTTTTTTTTGAGACGGAGTCTCGCTCTGTTGCCCAGGCTGGAGTGCAGTGGCACGATCTCTGCTCACTGCAACCTCCACCTCCCAGGTTCAAGCATTTCTCTCTGCTTCAGCCTCCCGAGTAGCTGGGATTACAGTCATGCGCCACCATGCCCAGCTAATTTTTGTATTTTAAGTAGAGATGGGGTTTCACCATGTTGGGCAGGCTGGTTTTGAATGCCTGACCTCAGGTGATCCACCTGCCTCGGCCTCCCAAAGTGCTGGGATTACAGGCATGAGTCACCGCCGCCTGGCCTGCCTTGTCATTTCTTCTTGTCCTCCTGCCTCAAAGCAGGAAATGAGAAAGCTAAAACACATGGACCCATCAGGACTGTGGCACAGGAATACATGCTACATGGGTGCCACTCCCTTGTTCTGGTCCCTCGCACCTGGTCTTTAGCCCTGGCCACTTTCCCCCACTCCTACACCCTCCCTTAACCTTGCCACTCTAGGAAGCCTAAAAAGAAGGAAAAGCCAGTTGTTGTCATTCGGCTAGCTGGATGTGGGCACCAAATCTTTGAGCCAAATATGTGAGGAATCTGCCGGAGGGACAGCAGTCCTGGAGGCCTGGGGCCTTTGGAGATGTGTGGTACCCATGGCGGCTCTGGAGGCTGGGATCTAAGGGAGCCTGGCTAGGTGCTGGTTAGGCCACATCTGTTTCTCAGCTTGCACAGGGCTCACAGCTTCCACTGGCTCAAAAATATGCTTTTGCTACAAGTTCCAAAAAATGTAGGTGTATAACATGATGACAAGTATTTAAATGTACACAGAAAAGAAGAGTAGAAGGAAATGAGGTCAGATGGCATTTGGTGATGAATATTCTTTTTCTTTCTACTTCCTTGTACTTTCCAAATTGCTTACAATAAGCATTTATTATATTTATAATTTGAAAAACATTAAATGTACTGCACAGAAAATAGAGAACTTATATACAGTCCCCTGACTTTACTCCCTTTACTTCAGCTGGATACAGAGATACACTGTGTTCTGGGACCCTATAGCCCGTTCTTTAAATCTCCCGGTGAGAAAAACAGAGTCCTAAATAGATGTCAGGGCAAGAAGGGTCAGTGGAGGAGGAGGTTCCTG
This sequence comes from Theropithecus gelada, assembly GCF_003255815.1. Taxonomy (NCBI): domain Eukaryota; kingdom Metazoa; phylum Chordata; class Mammalia; order Primates; family Cercopithecidae; genus Theropithecus; species Theropithecus gelada. The sequence goes on along the minus strand of NC_037682.1, from coordinate 111,849,793 downwards.
GAACCTGAGATGGCGAGCAGCTTTGCACTCCAATACCTGGGGGCCTGGAGTGGGATAATGTGTTTTCTGATTGTGTCCCAGGGCAGGTCTGAGGTGCTGAGGGGCTGGTGCCAAGCGGCCTGTGCCGTGTCTGCTCCCCCTACCTGTATGAGGCAGCCCACCCATGCCCACCCGAGGGTGCTGCTCACATCTTGAAACCTCTTCTCCAGAGTCAGGCGGATGTTGGTCTCGATGCTGGTCCGTTTCTTTCTCTTCCTTCCAAATACTTCACTGAGGCTGGGGTAGGAGCTGGGCGTGCTCACTGAGGGGTCTGACGGAGAGGACTCTGGGGGGACACGAAGGAGCAGAGGAAGCTCAGAGAAGGGGATGAGTGGCTGGTGCCTTCATGGATTTGAGGTCCAACAACCCTTCCCGATGGGCTCTGCAGTGGCATTTTCAGGGGCAATCCCCTCCCCCAGCAGGGAGCCCAGAACAGACCAAGAATCCCACTTCCTTTCGTTGCGCAGGGCAAAGGCCCTCCGTGGCCCTCCATTGCCCCCCATGGCCTTCTGCGGCCCTCTGTGACCCTCCGTGGCCCTCTGAGGCCCCCACAGCAGTGTCTCCAGTGTTTGGGGTCACGGCTGAGGGATGCCCAGGCATCGGTGGCACATGTGGGTGTAAGTGGACACTGGCAGGACTCCTATGAGTAACACTGGTGAGGCTGCTGTTTACAGATATGCCTGGATGTGAATACTGAGCGAAATGTGAAATGGGATTTGGAGCCAAAAGCAATGGCACTTCGTGGCAGACTGTTGGTGTTGGAGGCATTTTCGTGCCAGTGCCAATGTTTGAGCTAAGGCTGTAGGGGCCATAGGAGGGATATCCCCGAGGAAGGATTCAGGCATCTGATGAGGACTAGAAATGGTCACAGGGCCCTTCTCCAGAGATTCGAAGACCTTCGGATCATTTCGCTCGTTTCAGTGCTTCCATAAAGGCTGTCTAAGGGGCAGCCTGTGGGGGGAACTTCCTGCCCCCTCCCATGCTTGTGTGTAGAGGCCCTTCCGTGGGAGTAACAGCCCTGGCTGGCTGCCCCACCCTTTCCTCCCTCTCCAGTGTAACCACCAATCCACGTGAATCTACTGAATAGAGCCCAGCCCTGGAGACTGGCTCATTCCCTCTCTCTGCCTAGGCTGGCGGTTCTCAACCGGGGGGGACTCCGCATCACCACCACTCCCCCTGGGACATTTGGCAATGTCTGGAGAGATTCTTGGCTGTTTCAACTGGGGGTGGATGCTACTGGCAACTAATGGGTAGGGACCAGGGATGCTCAAAACATCCTGCAATGCATAGGCCAGTCCCTGGCAACAAGAATGACCTGGCCCAGGATGTCCATAGTGCCAAGGTTGAGAAGCCCCATCTTATGCTAGTCCCTGCTGCCATACTCTTCCGCTCATTATTCCAAACGTGTGGTCCCTTGGCTTATACCCTTGATCTCCTGGAATGCCTCCCAGCCACCACCCCTCACTGAGTCCTCCCACAAACCCCACTCCTGCTGTCAGGCTTTCCTGACCAACCTGGGTTGCAGTAAGTCCCTGTCTGCTGAAAACCTACTCGAGAACTAGCCAGGGAAAGACCCTGTGTCATGCCTGTGGTCTCCACCTCCCAGTGAGACCCTAGAGGCTCCATTGCTGTTTCCCTGACCCAGACTTATTCCAGACAGCAATCTGCATAAGTGTGTCTGCTCTGCAGACCCAGACTTTGTCGCTGGCACGTTGTTCTAAGGTCTACGCTGGGTGGGATGGGGTAGGAATTGAATGGGAGCAAATCCTGATGGACACAGACCTAAATCCACATCCTTCTGAGGGCTTCTCAATAGTCAAGCTGACACTTTCATCTACACTTGCCTGTGCCCTGTGTCTTGTTGCTCCATCGGCTCCAGTCTCAGGAGAAGAAAGGGGTATTAGTATCAACTCCCAAAAGCCCCAACATGACAAGTCACTGGCCCTTCCCTGCAGAGCCCTCCAGGGCCCCTGGCATCCGTGTTTGTGAGGCCTACCTGCATCATTCAGCCACTTCTCCAGCAGGGGCTTGAGCTTGCACATGTTCTTGAAGCTCAGGTTGAGGGCCTCAAATCGCGAGATGGTGGTCTGGCTGAAGTCGTTGCCATACAGCTTTCCCATCGCCAGCCCCACATCTCCCTAAGCGTGGGGACCGAGGGGGAGGAACATGAGAGGCGGCCTCCTCCTCTTGTTTGCCCACATCCTGCATGGTCCTAGCATCGATCGCACAGCCAGCCTGAACCTTCGAGTGCTCACCCATGCTCAGCTGCTTTCCAAGTCTCCTCCCTCTAAGGTGAAGAATCGGTTTCTTTCTCTCCTTAGACTCTGAGTGGACCATGCCCATGTGCTCGGGAGAGCCAGCCCCTTTTCCACCTCTCATTCTCCTCCACCAGCAACGTCCTCAATTTCCCTACCAATGGCGACTGTGCCCTATTCTCAGAGAACTCAGGGACACGATGAGCTGGCCCCAAACACATAGAGCCTCTGGTCGCTCTTGAAACCTGCACTTGGGAAGCCCAGTCTCCAGCCGCTCAGCTCAATTTCTTCTATCTTTTCCCCTAAAACCAAACCTGTGTGAAGCCCAGCTTAATGCGCCTCTGCTTGAAGGTCTTGGCAAACTTCTCCAGTTCTTCAAGGTCACTGGGCTCATCGGCCCCTCCAGAACTGGGTAGATGCTTGGACACTGGGAGATGCTGGGATGCTTCCAGGTGGGGTTCTAAAGAGGATCCTGGCAGCCCAGGGCGCCCAACTGCCTGATAGGAAACACGCCAAGCAGATCCACCACAAAGATCAATAAATAACAATTTCTGATTTTTTTTTTTTTTTTTTTTTTTACTAATAGGCCCACTTAGAGGATGACAGATCCCTGGATACACCCTGGATACATTTGAGTCCTATTTTTTTCCAATGGCATGGAAGTAGAAATTGAAGTTTCTATGAATGTATAGCAAATAACTGGAATATCTGGGTAGAAACATCAGGAGTGCAGGATAGGGAGGTGGCCTGAGTTTAGCCTGTGACTCACTGTTTGAGTCTTAGCAGGTTACTTCCTCCTTTCAGTTTTCTACCATAAAAGGAGCTAGCAGGGTTGTTTACAAAGATTCCCAAAACAAATCACAGAACTGGACCAAGAAAAGGTTGCTTGCCTTTTTTTTTTTTTTTTTCCATAAAGCGAGTAACTGAGGTGTTGAACAGGCATTAACTGAAGATAACAGGGAATATCCAAGAACTCGTGGCCTTCATAGAACTTTCCTGAAATGTCAAACTCTTGTGCATCATTTTACTTTCTAAACCACCATTTTCTTTCATGAAAGTGTTTTGTTTTTAATCAAAGGTATTTTAATCAGTACCTTTATAAAATGCACCTTGATCTCATTTGGGATGTTAGGAGATATTCTTTCTTCTTTCTTCTTCTTTCTTCTTCTTTCTTCTTCTTTCTTCTTCTTTCTTCTTCCTTCTCCTTCTCCTTCTCCTTCTCCTTCTCCTTCTCCTTCTCCTTCTCCTTCTCCTTCTCCTTCTTCTTCTTTCTTCTTCTTCTTCTTCTTCTTCTTCTTCTTCTTTCTTCTTCTTTCTTCTTCTTCTTCTTCTTCTTCCTTTCTTCTTCTTTCTTCCTTCTTCCTTCTTCCTCCTCCTCCTTCTTCTTCTTCTTCTCCTCCTCCTCCTCCTCCTCGTCCTCCTCCTCCTTTTTTTTTTTTTTGAGACAGGATCTCACTCTGTCACCCAGGCTAGAATGTAGTGGCACAATCACTGTTCACTGCAGCCTCAACCTCCTGGGCTCAAGCCATTCTCCTGCCTCAGCCTCCCGAACAGCTGGGACTACAGGCATGTGCCACCCTGCCTGGCTAACTTTTGTTTTTGCAGAGACAGGGCTTCATCATGTTGCCCAAGCTGGTCGTGAACTCCTGGGCTCAAGCGATCTACCTGCCTTGGCCTTCCAAAGTGCTGGGACTACAAGCATGAGCCACTGTGCCCAGCCAGATATTCTTTCTTGAGCTTATTTTCATAGGAAAATGTACTCTTAAACCTAGAACCATGCTGTGCCTATTTGGGGTCAGGAATGAATCCAGTCTTAAAGACACCTATCATTCCACAAGGATAGAGTGAAATCTGGGCCTCGGGGTCCAGGCACTGTGTCCAGCTCAGAGGGCTAAATCCACCTCTTCTCTCCTTTTTGATTTAGTTTGTGTATACTAGGGTTAACATTATTTCTTCTCCTCTGGGATATTTGGGTTTACCATTCAGATAGCCATCCTTATCATGAAGAAGGTAAAAGGACCAGAGAGAAGTTTAGGAGTCTTTCTCCCAGTGAAGGATCTTTTAGTCTGAAACCATCATGAATTTGGTTCTTATTTTGCAGGGAAGGGATGTGTGAGGAGACTGTGGTATAGACCAGACCCTCAGGACAAAGCCCCAGTCCTCTTTGAACCTTCCTTTTTTTGTTCTTTCATTTGACAAAGACTTATGGGGCTCTCTGCTAGACCTTCTCCCTCCTCCTTTCATCTCCAATCTGCTGGCAACCTGCACTGATTCAACTTCCCAAAACATCTCCTCAATCATCCCCTCTTCTTATTGCCACAACTCTTAAGCCAATCCTTTATGACCCTCCCCTGGATGATCTTCATAATCTTCTGTGTGGTCTCTCTGCTACCAGTCTCTCCGTGCCAAAATATGATAAGATATGAGAGTTGATCTTGAATATTCTAAGATCTCTTCCAGCTGTGAACCCACGCCAGGAGGAGGTGGAAGAGCCGCTCGTGGTGCTGGTGTCCACATTTCAACCACTAGATGGCGAGCTTCCCCTCCAGGTACTTTTAGTGGCCTCAGCCCTCTCTGAAGGCAGGGCTCTTGGTGAGCCACCCGGCTCTTAACACAGAGATCTCTGCAGTCATTCCCAGCCATTCTGCCCAACCATCTGTGCAGAGCCATCTCATGCAGCTGTGCAGGTTATTAACTGTGCAGGGGCACCCAGATCAGGAGAAGAATGGCAGCTAAGAAACAGCTCATGCTGCTGTCGCCAATCTGTGCACCCTGGCATGAGACTGCAGCTGGCCAGAAGGAGAGATGCCTTTTTCCTAGTTGGAAAAAAGGTGCTGTGTGGAACCATGGCAGCTCTGCAAACAACCCCTCTCCCAGACCTCAGCCCACTGGCCTATATACGTGCCCACTGCAGGAGGCAATCTGGAACAGTGGCCCAGAGGTGAAAGGCACGGGCTTTGTGGTCTGGGACATCAGGTCTGTGGTATTTTAGTCTTCCCCTTGGCCCCTGAGAGTACCTAGGTAGAGTTCGTGGCCATCTTGGTGTGCCTGAGAAGTTAGCTGAGGCTGGCTCTCAGAGGAGCAATGCTGGGGCCTGTGCAGGGCTGGAGTTCGGTGCCTGGAGCATGAAGGAGGCTGGCCTGGGAGCTGGAATCTCTGGGTTCTAACTGTGGCCCCACCAGTGATACTTGGTAAATTGTCCCCTCCCTCCTTGCTGTAGCTTGGATTTCCCCTATGCCAACGGACAGTTCCCTGCTGGCCCCTCTCCCCAGAGGGATTAGTATCCTGTTAAAGGGGTAGGGGGGCAACTAGTGAGTTAAACTCAGTGAGAGCTGACACATTCCTAGAGGAAACAGGAAGAATGGAGTTGTTTACCTGGGATGCCAGTCCCGGCCCAGTCTGTGGGAGGAGGAGACTGCTTTGTTGCTGTGGAAAGGGGAGGAGATTTGGCTGCAGACCTGAGTGAAAGGGGAGGGACAAAGGAACAGACAAATAAAATCCAGGCTATTTGAAAGACATGTGCTACAAGTTTGGCACCATGATCACTGTCCCGACCCCCTGCCACCTGATCAGGTTCCTCCACCCACCTCAAGTCCCATGGAGAGGCCCTTCTAGCACTGCCAGGCATTGCCACATATAGGTGGAGGCAAATCAGATACAGGGATAAACAGACATGTAAACAGCAGTCCCCAAACCAGTCCTTCCACCTGCCCGCCTGTCTGGAGAGGTGCAGAGGCTAAGGAGGGTCAAGAGGATCTACTCTGGGATCTGATTACCAGAGCGGAAGAAACCCAGGAAGGGAAGGGATGCAGGGTGGCTGCTGAGAAGTCAAGCTGGGGCTGAGGATTTTGGCTTTCCCTGCAGGAGAAGCAGCTGGGATGGCTACAGAGGCCCAAGCAAATCTGTGAGGATGCCAGACCAAGCAGATACGACCATGCAGCTCTAAAGGGCAGTGGGCCTTAGCCAGAGGCATGTGGCTAACCAGGACGTTTTATACTTGGGAGGGAGGGCTGAGAAATGAGGGAAAGTCCAGGGCTGAGCCTCTGGCAACTCCCTTGGGCAGTATGTATTATACCTGCTTCTCCATCCTCCCCGGGAAAATTGCACATGAAGGGCTCTGCCTGGTTGGTGGCTCACTCTCCCAGCAGGAGTGGGGCCATCAAACCGCCAAAGCAGACAATGGGGTTGGTTACCCCAACTGCTTGTCACTCAACAGCGCCTTGGGGTGTCTGCGTTCCCTAGGTTATTCTGGGTCACAATGTACAGCATCTACTGATGTTGACCTTTATGCTTTTCAGTCTAAAAAGTCAGGGCTTCATTGTTCATTATTAAAATACGTGGGCAAGAAATCTCTTACAAGGAATCCTGAACTGGGAGTTGAGAGACTTGGGTACTAATGGCAATTCTGACATGGCAGTTGAAATGGATACAGCCTTTTCACATGCATTATTTCAAGTGACTCTCAATAATCTCATGAGGCAGAGCCTTGCTATTATCCCATTTTTACAGAAGAGGAAATGGAAGCTCAGAGAGGTTCGGTAAGTTTCCCAAAAACACACAGCGAGTAAGTGACTTTTTGAAAAACCAATAAATTTTTCTGACTCCAAATTTGGAAGTGTCTTTCCACCACTGCATCATACACTGACCTAGCTGGTTATATGCCTGGGTCATTTTCATGTCACTCTCCAGTCTTCTGAAAACAAATTAAACTGTTACCTTCCCTTTTCCATTCAAGGAGTATGATGTTTATTGTTTAACCAAAATAAACACTTAAAAATTCAAATAGGGGCCGGGTGCGGTGGCTCAAGCCTGTAATCCCAGCACTTTGGTAGGCCGAGACGGGTGGATCACAAGGTCAGGAGATCGAGACCATTCTGGCTAACACAATGAAACCCCATCTCTACTAAAAAAATACAAAAAACTAGCCGGGCGTGGTGGCGGGCACCTGTAGTCCCAGCTACTTGGGAGGCTGAGGCAGGAGAATGGTGTAAACCCGGGAGGTGGAGCTTGCAGTGAGCTGAGATCTGGCCACTGCACTCCAGTCTGGGCGACAGAGCGAGACTCCGTCTCAAAAAAAAAAAAAAATTCAAACAGGGTCTCATTCATCACCATAGTATTCTGAGGTGCTTTGGAAACTAAGCGTAGTGACTCATTTGTGCACGAGCTAAGGGTGGAAGGCAGAGTTGCATTTTGTTTGGATTCTGGATTTCCAAAGCCTCTACCTGGGATTTGCCACAGAAGAGAGTTTATGCTTCCTCAATCACTTTTTTTTTTTCCGGAGACACAGTCTCTCTCTGTCACCCAGGCTGGAGGGCAGTGGTGCAATCTTGGCTCACTGCAACCTCTGCCTCCCAGGTTCAGGTGATTCTCTTGCCTCAGCCTCCCGAGTAGCTGGGATTACAGGCTTGCACCACCACACCCAGCTAATTTTTGTATTTTTAGAGGAGACAGTTTTACCACGTTGGCCAGGCTGGTCTCGAACTTCTGGCCTCAAGTGATCTGCCCACCTCCTCCTCCCAACATGCTGAGATTACAGGCATGAGCCACCATGCCCAACCAACCCTCCATCACTTTTGACCCTAGCTGGTGGAGATGGGAGTGGGACAGGCAGCACAGTGTGATGGCCAAGAGTATGGGTCTCAGCTAAACGGTTCTGGAACTTCCCAGTAGGTCACCAGAGGCATAATAGGACTACCTATTGCACAAGGTTATTTTGAGGAATGTCAGAAAAATTACCCAGCAGAGCTCCTGGCACATCATGCTCAAGAAATGTTAGCTATTTATTGATAGTTCAATCTATTTGCTCTTGGCCAGGAAGAAGTTCTCTGGTGGTAATTTCCCTGCCAGAGAAAACCTGAACACCCTTTCTACAACCTGTGGGTGGCACTGCTGCTCTCTCCAAATAGAATCACAGCCAGGCTTCCAGGCAGCAAGTCCGAATCTGTGTCTAGGAGAGATTTCCAAGGAATTGGGACTTGTCTGAACTACATTTCCCAGGGCGCTTCCCCTCCCTGTACAGCACAGCTCTCCTCCACGCCTGCACCTTCCGTCTCCACTCCCCACGAAATTGAGGAGGTGGGCCAGACCACCCAAGAGGAGGCTGGGAAGGGGAAGCAGAGAAGGAGACTAAGTCTGCAGGAGCATTGCCAGGGTCCCTTCCTCAGACTCTGGGGTGGATAAGTAGGTCTTAATAGCAGATGGGTGACTGACTAATGCATGCTCTCCAATTAGGCCCCCTCACCCAGCAAAAAGCAGCAGCAGCAGCAGCAGCACTTGACTGGACTCGGTCTATGTGGAAAACCTCAGGGTTCTTACCTTGTTGCCCAGGCTGGGTCTGAGATAGCAGGAACTGGGATACAGACTGTAAGTGGCCGGGAACCAGCACAAGCTGCTGGAGCGGATGGAGGGAAGCCATGTCCTGCACGTGGAGAAATACACATACATCACAGAATTTACAAGCTGGGGACATCAGCCCCATCTGCCTGCCATGCATCTGTCCCAGGAGTCTCCAGACTTGGAGACTGTGCAGGCTGACCTTGCTTTATGCCACTGTGTATCCCCAGTGTCTAGCAAATAGTAGGTACTCCATTAATGCTGGTATTGTTACAGCTTCTGCCCTCAGCCTGGGAGTCCTTACGACATATTGTTACTTAATCCTTGCCTCCTAAGTTAATTTTTATATGTGTCAGTCCTGTCTCTCAACTAGACTGTAAAATGCCCTGAAGGCAAAGCCTGGGTATGACCCATCTCTCAGAGTTTATCCTAGAGATAACATGCAATCCCCAACAGTCCAATTCTTTTTTAATCTCATGCCACTTGATTATGCTAAAAGCCATGCCTCGGCTGTTTCCTGGGCCTGAGTCTTTCCTGGAGGGTGTCCGGGTGGGAGTTGTGAGGTGGAACAAGCTATTCATTCTTAATAAAACACATTTAGTTAAACAAAAAGTCCAGGGTTTCTCCTACCAGCCCAGGACATAGGACTAATAATTCTGATGCTTGGGGGATCGGGGAGTCCTCTGCAGTGGAGACCCCGAGCTCTGTGCCCCATGGGGTTGAGCTTAGGTTTGTGCACAGAGAGAAGACCTGAGGCGCCTTGCTGAATGGAAGGTGAAGGGACGGGTCCACATTCTTATGTGTTTCCAGAAAGGAGTGGTTCTTTCTCCCCCAGGTGATTCCTGCTGACAAGAGGTCTCATCACATGAACGCCCTCCCGGACCTTGGCTGTTACTAGCTCAGACGCCGCTTTCTTCCCCCACCAGCAATCCATTCTAGTTTGGCTCTAACATAAAACCTTAGGGGAGGCAGAGTGGGCCCACTGGGGACAGAAACGCTCTCTAACCCAGCAGCAGCTGTCCACCTAGGATTCCCCTGGATGTGGCTGGCAGCACGGCTGTTAGGTCCTTGGCTTTGGCAAGCCTGGCTCCTTTTTGTCCCCAAGAAGTAGAGGCCTACTTCTTCACATCCCTAGCCAGGCTCCACCTGTAAGAGGACTGTTTTAGAGCCCCACTCACAGCCTCCAAATCTCTTTCCCACATTGCCTGCAGGGGGTTCTTTAGACTGATACGGGTTCACAGAGTACCAAGCATGGAAGTTGAACATTTTCCCAGAGGGATTGAGTTAAACACACTGGCCCACTGTGAATATCAGGGTTACCTGACATGGGCTGGCATTTACCCCAGACATTTGGTTTCCGGACATCATGGCAGGTCCTTGACTCAGGTGGCATGGCCGATGGGAGAGGGTCTGCTGCAGGGAGTCACTGAGATCTTCGGTTTTAATCTGCAAGTGGAAGGAAGAGGAGAGTGTCAGTGCTGGATCCCATCAGGCAGTCAGAGATGGAAATGGCAGGAAGATCCAGGCAGGAAAGGAGTGACCAGCCTAGAGAGGAGAGAGCTAGCCCAGGGCCTACTGGGCTGCAGCTTACTTTTCCTGCCTGTGTGTGCCCTTCCAGCCAGGGCAGCTGGGCAGAGGCCTCTGTGAGTGGCCCTGAAACGACAAAAACAATGACAGTGTAGTGACTTTTAAAAATAGGGCTCGATGTAGGAATTTGAGACCAGCCTGGGCAGCATAGCAAGACTTCATCTCTAAACTAAAAAAAAAAAAAAAAAAAAAATTAGCCAGGCATGGTGTTACATGCCTATAGTCCCAGCTAGTTGGGAGGCTGAGATGGGAGGATCATTCGAGCCCAGGAGTTTGAGGCTGCAGTGAGCTATGATCATGCCACTGCACTCCAGCCTGGGTGACATAGTGAGACCCTGTCTCTTAAAAAAAAAATGGATTAAATTCTTAGAAATTCTGAGATGATATTCTTTTTTTTCTTAGGAGGAAGAATGTTAAAATTTATTTAGGACAGGATAGTGATCCTAAATGGCATTCTTAAAACTCTTCACCTCACAGAGTAAAAAACTGGCAACCCTTTACTGATCTCCCCCAAATTCTATATTTTATTTTCCTCAATGGAATCTCATCTATGAAACCCCAAAGTCTGGGCACCACTGATCTGGAGGAGTCTTCCTTCCCACCTCGTTTGTCTCCACGCCTCTCCATCCTCTGTGTCTGCCCCTGCAGCTGCACCTCTCCATCCTCTGTGTCTGCCCCTGCAGCTGGCCCTCTTCACCTGTGTGGCTTTGGTGACAGTCCTTGCCTGTCTTCCTACAGGTGAAGGCATGTCTCCCTCACAGCCAGTGCTGTAGTTACAGCCTGAGGGGCCCGTGGTGGTTTCCAAACTCTCTCCAGTCTCTACCACCCTGCAATGACAGCACTAACCGCCCACGCGTGGGCTTCCCAGGTGTCCCAGGGCAGGGCAGGAAGTGCTGCTTCTGCCCACTTCTCCTCCCATCCCAGGAAAACTACCCTCTTGCAGCTTTTCAGGAAGTCCCCTGGGAGGGTGTCCACGTGACTTTAAATTCATATAATGTGACGGGGGCACAAGCTCTAGACCATACCTTATAAGAGATATTGGGAAGACACTCCTCAGCGGACATCTGGTTGTTCCCTATCCAGATAGAAACTCTTGGCCATAGAGATGCTGGCTTAAACCATTTCCTTGGTCTACACTGCGAATATCACTGACATCCTGGAACATCTTCTGTTTGTGTTGTTTAACCTAAGTTAAAAGTTCAGACTAACAGCTAAACTTGTGCTTAATCCTTTCGGGAAAAAAACGGTGCTTTGGATCACTAAAAAAAGAATTCCTTATAAACAGCTCTATTATAAAGACACATGTACATGTTATGTTCATCACAACACTATTCACAATAACAAAGACATGAAATCAACATAAATGCCTGTCGATGATAGATTGGGTAAAGAAAATGTGGTATATATACACCATGGAATACTATGCAGCCATAAAAAAGAATGAGATAATGTCCTTTGCAGTAACATGGATGGAGCTAGAGGCCATTATCCTTAGCAAACTAATGCAGGAACAGAAAACCAGATACCACATGTTCTCGCTTGTAAGTGTGAGCTAAATGATGAGAACACATGGATACATAGAGGGGAACAACACACACTGGGGCCTATTGGAGGGTAGAAGGTGAGAGGAGGGAGAGGATCAGGAAAAATAACTAATGGGTACTAAGCTTAATATGTGGGTGATGAAATAATCTGTACAACAAACTCCCATGATACAAGTTTACCTATATAACAAACCTGGACATATACCCCTGAACTTAAAATAAAAGTTACATAAAATGAAAAAAGAATTCTCTTTGGTTGGACAATTAGGAAGATCCTACTGACATTAGAGACTGAGTAGGTAGCTAATGTCCTAAATATGGTGCCTTTCACATGGTGAAAACCCAATGAACATTAATTGAACAAAAGACATAAACAAAACCCATTTCTCTACAGCCTCCAATGAGGTACAGGGAAGAAAATGCTGAAGAGGCGCATTGAATGCTGACTTTGTTTCTAGCCCTAACTCTGACTCTAATTTACTATGTAATCTTCAGCCTCTATGGGACTCAGCATCTATGGGACACAGTTTCCCCATCTACTGTATGATAGTCCAGAATTTTTCTCCCTATCTGTCAACAAATGGAATTACAAATTCCAATTCCCTAGTGCATTTGGTAGACCTGGCCCGTCGAGGTTGCTGCTGTGTTCTTAGATAAAGCAGATCTAAATAACACTGAGAAGCCCTGGTTGCACAGAAATTGGTAAGAAGATGGCTGTTTCAGGGACAGTCTTTGGATATCATTCCTCTCACTTAAGGAGACTATTATGGAACTTTGGAAGCAAAGAGAAGGAAGGGGGAGAGACGGGAAATAACTGTGGGGGCAGAGGGTTAGACATTCAGAAAACTCAAATCACACGGTTGCCTGGGCGTTGTCTCTAAGAGCCCCACTTCTTTGCCCCATGCCCCTTCAGTTGTGCCCATCCACACTTGCCACCTCTAAGAAACTCTGGCGTCCTAGTTCTTCTCCCCAAAATTAGAGTTTCCACATCCTTAGATTCCAGGAAAACATGTGTTAGCAAGTTTTTAAAAACTAGAAATAGATGATAAACTACTTATTTCAAAATCACCACCACCACTACAACTTTAAGGTTTACTCTGAGAGGGGATTTTACTTAAGCCAGGCCTTTGTGGTCCCCACCTCTTCCCTGCATAACCTCCTCCTGCCCCCGGGCATCCGCCATCCCAGACGGTACTGGGGAGGCAGGATGGAGGAAGGGGGACAGAGGGAGAACGTGGAGCACTGGAGGTAAAATCAAGCTGGTGGAACAGCCTCTGGCAGCTTGGCCCAGTTCCATCTCAGAGGCAAGTGGCAGGGCTCCTCTGTAGACTCATTATGCACAAGGGAGAGATAAGGAGAGGCAGCTATGACAGAGCTTGAAAACATGTGCTTTGCCTCCAACCTGGGCGCTATCTGTTAGAATCTGTGCCAGGTCTTCCTGCAACACTTAATTTCAGAAACCAGCGCCATCATAAAAGAAAACGCACCCTTTCATCTGCTTCCTGGATCAATTGCCCTTCAAACTCTTTGGGGGGCACTCCCGACCTCCCAGTTGTAAAAATGAAAGGTGTGATAGCAGAAAAGCCCTTTGGTGTTAGTTCGGGGCTTTCTGACAATCCTCTGCATTATTTTTTTTTTAATTTTTTGATTTTTTTTTTTTTTTTTTTTTTTGAGACAGAGTCTCGCTCTGTTGCCCAGGCTGGAGTACAGTGGCATGATCTCGGCTCACTGCAACCTCCTCCTCCCGGGTTCATGCCATTCTCCTGCCTCAGCCTCCCAAGTAGCTGGGACTACAGACGCCCACCACCACACCTGGCTAATTTTTGGTATTTTTAGTTGAGGCGGGGTTTCACCGTGTTAGCCAGGATAGTCTCGAACTCCTGACCTCGTGATCTGCCCACCTCGGCCTCCCAAAGTGCTGGGATTACAGGCGTGAGCCACCGCGCCTGGCCACATTATTTTTTTCTGATTTGTTTGACCGACCTTTTACTCTTTTCTAATTTTTATTTATTTATTTTTATTTATCTTCTTTACAGTTCCTTTGGATATGGAATATTTTATTTTTCATAATTCATTACCCTCTGGGTGTGAAGAGCTGATAGTAACCCCAAAAGAAGACAATCCTAAACAAACCAAATTGAAAGACAACAAAGGACACTGCTTTCTTGATGACAAGTTCTCAAATCTCAGCTTTGATCAGTGGTCTCTATTAGCTGAGCTCAACAGGAAGGAGGAAGGGTACGTTGACAATTCCCATGGCCTCCAACAGACATCTTTGACATTCTCAGGGATTCAGAAATGAAGAAATTAAGAAATAAAGTCTTCTTGAATTTACAAAAATCCCTTTTTACAGCTGTTAAGGGGAAAAGGTTGGAACCTTTCCAGGCAACTGGGTGTTGGCTGTGGATCTGGAAGATGAGATAGAGAGACTTCTGTTGGATCCCATTGACTTCTAATGTGAGAACCGGAGGCAAATTGGACGAAAACCCAATTTCCCCCGTGCTTGTGAAAACCCAACCAAACCCACAGCCTGCCTGGAACCAAGAAGATCATCTCCAGGGTCTCTTTGGCAGTTCTTCTCACGCAAGTGGAGGGTTTCTGCAGACTTTACTTGGGACGGATGCATCCCTGGAGACGCGGGCCACCACAGGGTGCTCTGCCCTGCCACAGCCGCTGAGCAGCCTGTCCAGCTATTGGACAAGCTTTGTTGTTTAGGATCTTCTCCACCCACTGTGCTGTGCAAAGGTATTACACTGAGTTTTAGGCAGTGATCAGGGAGGTAAAAAGGTATTAGGGATGATTATCTTTTCTGATCCCAGTGAACTCTCTGACATCACTTAATTTAGAAAGCAGTAGTCTCATTCTGGAAGGAGAGAGCCCCTTCCAAGGAGGTGGAAGCCCTTTCTACAGCCCTCCTTGGCTTTACTGTCATAGCCGGGAGGTGTGAGGAAAAGTGTTCACCCTTCCATCTCACAGAAGCTCAGAGACCTTCAGAGACGGGTATAAACTCATATAGCAATATCCTGGCAAAACTCTGACAAGAGAGCGGTCTCCTGACCATCCTCTGGTGCTTTATCTACCAAAAAATATTACACACATCCCAAGGGTAGGAGAGAGAATAGATCATCGGTGATGGAAAAGGTGGCGTTCTGGCCCAGACGTACACTGGGACCTCCTTACTGACCATCTGTTTTAGGTTCATGGGATGGGGCATGGTGGGGCTGGGGTACTCACCTTTAACCCCCTCCCCATGACACTTTCACATGGCCCTCTCTGGGGGAAGACAGCTTAACACTAATGAATATATCACTGGTGATGAAAATGATCAAAGCTGTTGTCCCAGTTGCATAACTCGTTTGTGGAAAGTGTTTCATAAACATTTCACAAGAAGGAGCGTTTCAAAGCGTGAACATCTCCCAACCTGCCTTCAATTACAGGCAAGATTTTTTTTTTTCTCCCCCCTTCTACACTTCTCCCTAGCAGTGAGGAAGAGTTTCTGTTTTGGAACTGATATATAAAAGATTGGCAAATGCGTTCCTCATGAAAACATTTTAAAAATATATTCCAAGTGGTGGCATGGGGCAGATGGGTAACTCGTCTCAAGTGAACAGGGCTAAAAGTACCCCAAGAGATATCGGCTGCATTTTTGCTTGGGGGATTCTCCCATCTCCATGGCTCTTAGCTTTCCTTAGGCGTCCAAGGCTCCTGCCTCCTCAGATGCCTCTGGGAAGTGCTTGGAGGGATGACCTCATCCAGCCCCTGGACTCTAATCAAACCTATGCTATAGCAGCCTAGGTGTGCCTTTGCCCATGCAAACTGGGATTATCACCCTGAGAGCTTCAAACACACACACAAAGGAGGGATGGAAGAGAGGAGACATATGGCTCCTAGGAGGCTGGAACCACGTGGGGTTGCTACTGCTGAAAAGACGCTTTCCAAAAAGCCATCCTTATTTTTCCCGCTTGTCACTACTCTGGAAATGCAACAGTCTTATCAGTCATGTTATTTAATGCTTTGTCTTCAGTTCTTAGGACATAGCATTGCTAGTGCTGACACGTGCATGAAAAACCCTATCATTTTAAAACCATAAAAGTTTTCTTCCCCCTCTGGAATATAAATCCCTGAATTCAGTTCTAAAAATGTTGGGAGGTGGCTGTGCCCTCATGGCAGACCCACCCTCACGAATGCTTCATGGTGCTCAGGACTTGAATCATTTTAACCAGAGCACTGCTGCGGAGCCCTCCTGAGGCACCTGCAGCATCCTCTCCAGTGGGCAGCTGCTTTTGTCAACCTGATCCCCTCTGAGTCAGCATCTGCTGGTTCTTTTGGTGGCCTACCTGGTAGAAAAGAGGACAGAGCTACCCTCTCTGGTTCTTTGACTAGGGAAAAGCATGACACAGAACTTTTGATATGCCCCCACAGAAGGCTGTTCTGCCCCTAAATAAGTGAAATGGCAGAAGGAGAAGGTGTGGGAGGGGGAAGAAATGCTAAGCATCAAACTCTGAGAACCGTTTCCAAGCCCAGTGGCTGTTCTTGGGAAGTGTCTAGTATATAAATGCAGTTCATCATCACACTGGGGTGTTGTTTTTTTTTTTTTTTTAACATATTCCTGTGCTGCTTATCAGGGAAGGGCTTTGCTATCCCCAATGGGGATGATAAAAAAGACATCCAGCAAATAAGCACAAGGCTCAGAATCAATCGGGATCCTGACTTTGGGACCCATTCTTGCCTCCAACTAGTTGCATGACCTAATATTACGTTACTTCACTCATCTCTGTAGTCCTAGATTATTCCTTGAAAATGAAGAGAAATAGACCAGATGAAATCTACTTAAGAAACTTAGGCCAGGCGCAGTGGCTCATGCCTGTAATCCTAGTACTTTGGGAAGCCGAGGTGGGCAGATCACGAGGTCAGGAGATGGAGACCATCCTGGCTAACACGGTGAAACCCCGTCTCTACTAAACATACAAAAAATTAGCTGGGCATGGTGGCGGGTGCCTGTAGTCCCAGCTACTCGGGAGGCTGAGGCAGGAGAATGGTGTGAACCCGGGAGGCGGAGCTTGCAGTAAGCCAAGACTGTGCCCCTGCACTCCAGCCTGGGCTACAGAGAGAGACTCCATATCAAAAAAAAAAAAAAAAGGAATTTATAATGTATAAAGAGAGAGTAGGAATACACTTATAAGCATATAAGTATGCTTACTATGTTACAAGACCCATTTTATAGATGAAAAGACTGAGGCTTAAAGACATTAAGAAATTTGCATAAAGTCACACTGCTGGTAAATAATGGAGCTGAGATTTCAGTCTAAGTCAGTCTGACTCCATACTTCTACACAATCCTCACTCTCTCTGTGTGTGATGGAATTATAGAATTATAGACTCTTCAAACTTGTTTGGTGTAGGTTGTACTAGGTGTATGGCAGAGATTCCACAATGTGTTGATTCCTTTCCTTCGCCATCAGAACTGGAAGGAAAAATAGACATCACCTGGTTCATTTTACAGATACGACTTCTGAAGCCAGAGAGGGAAAATAACTTGCTCAGGGAAACACAGCTAGAGCTGCAGTCAAGTTAGTCCTAAAGACCAAGCCAGGGCTGATTAGCACGGATCTGCTAACTCCCTATCCAGTGTCCAGTTCATTCTACTGCACTGCCGCATGTCTCTGTCACCTGTTTTTATCACTCTCAAGTTGTTGCCTACTCTGGCTATTGTAATAACTCAGTTGTAGCCTTAATCCTGCTGTTCCCCTACAGAGATTTAGTTGCAGTCAAAAGAAAGAACCGTGAACCCCACTGACAGTTCTCAATGACTATGCAGGGCAAGGTTCAGAATCAGATAAACACACATCTGTTTGATATGGAAACATAATGCACTTGGCTTTGCAGCCAGCATCCTTGAGTCTCACATACACAAAATAACTACAAGGTGTGATATTTGCTCTTACCTCCTCCATTAGGACGAGAAGAGATGAAGAGGGGAAAAAGGTGGCTCAGGAATGTCATGAAATCTCTGTCCCAGTGTGTATTTTACTATGGGGTTCCAGATGAATCCAATAAAAGGAACTGCACATGCCCTGTCCTGAACGCACACACACACATGTGTACAGCACCAACTTATGATCACCAAGCACTACACAGATTCGTTACAGGAGCATCAGCTCAAGAAAGAGAAAAAATATTTTTTACAGCACTATTGAGATGAGAAACACTTTCAGACATACCATCATTTATTCTTCTTGATAATTCAATGAGGGACGTAATCTTACCAAACTGTTTTAACAGATACAGGAACCAAGGCTCAGAGAATTGAAGCAACATTCCCAACATCACACAGCTAGGAAGAGGAGAGTCTGACTCTCTACATGGTTATTTGGCCTCCAGAACCCTCCCTTCTGCCTGTACCATGCTGTGAGGCAGCTGCACTGGGCCTTCCACTCAGAATTCTGGGCTCCTGGAAGCTACTGAGAGGTGCTTGTTCACTCCAGCCTCTTCTGTGTACTATATTGCTTTTATGTATGGTGCACAGTTGGGATAAACATTTCCAGGCTACACTTACAAATGTAGTCTGGGACCTTTACACATATTTGTGGCCTAAATAGTCATCGAGAGTGAAGTTTTCAACAGGTCTGAATGGGAATCTCTTTGGCATTTCCTGAGTGAACCTGCAATTTGGAAGCTTGTCCTCGAAGGGCATTGGATAAATGAAGCAAATGGTTATCTCTGGTAATTTTCATTTTTTAGTCTTCCAGGAAACCTGAGGTCTTCCTTGTCTCTTTACTCCTGTGGCACCCCAAATCAAGTGAGGCCGCCCCAGGTCTGTTTCAGCAGCAGCTGGAAAAGGTGGTCTTCTATGTGGCATGAACGAAACACAGTTTCCTGCCCTATAAAGTTTCCCTTTCCAGTTCAGCTTAGTTCAACAAATATTTACCAAGCACCTATTGTATACCAAAAGGCACTAGGGACACAAAGATGAATAGGAAGCCCCCAGGTTAATTGAGAGGCTGTGCAAGTCAGAGTCATGTCCTACAGAGCAGTACTTCTAACCCTCAGAAGCAGGTACGAGGTGGCAAAGAAAAGGTTGCCATTCACTTCGTCAGAGAGGAGAACAGCTAAAGAAAAGGGAATGTGATGAGGAAGGCTCTCAGAAGAAAAGCCCTTCTGAGCAACCCTGAAGGATGAAGAAAAGTTTGCCAGGCAGAGAAAGCAAAGAAAGGCATCCCAAGAAGCAGAAGTGGAGGAAGTGGCTCCGTCCAAAGTTGCAGAGGGTGAAACGGCGCTTCCTCTTCCTGTTCAGGATTTACCAGCAATTTGGGACTGCTGCTGCAGGGAAGGGAGGCGACAGGTGGGTGAGCAGGCAGGGGCCCATGGCAGAAGACAAAAGAGTTCAGAAGGGACTCTGAGGGCATGGTGGAACTAAAGTAAAGGGGAGTGATTGCAGTGAGATTTTAGTTTTAGTTCAGTTATCCTAACCGCCCTGTGGAACATGGATTTGAAGAGAGCGCGACTGTAGTCAGGGCAGCCAGTTAAAAAGCTATTTACTGCAATTGCCTAAGTAAGAACTCAAGAGGATGACCCTAAGGCCCAAACAGCACAGATTGGAGAGCTTTTAGAATATAAAATGTATTTCCACCCCTAAAGGTTTCTCTATTATAACAAAGGGCTGTTTATTTCAGGAATTGTCTGTTGAATGCCTCCAGGACCAGAACTAGCACAGAAAAAAATCTGAAGGTCCCTAAGCCAAACTGTTAATCATAGATGCAGGGGAGAGCATTTGGGGTTCTAGAAGCCATATATTTCTGCAATGTTTGATTTTTAAAAGCTAATTCTTAGTATTAGATTAGGAAAGATGAAGACGAAAGTTAGTAAGCATTCAAAATGTCACGTAACTATATAGAATGTTACAGTTTACAAGATGACAAAGTTAGTTATAGAGCTGCTTCTTTTGCCTGGTGAAAAGGGTGTCTTGAGAGGTTTAAAGGTACGTTATCTAAACGAACATACACACATATATGAAGATATGCATATGTATGTCATACATACATGTACATATGTATATATTTAAAGCAACAACTTGGAATCGATCTCTTTGTCCACATTTTGTGTCACTGTCTCGCAGTAGGCAACACCTGGGGTGTGGCCCACGGACCTCGCTTGTACATCTCCACGATGTTCTGCAGTTTACAAAGCACTTTCAAACACATTTCTGTTGATTTTCAGAATACATTCATGAGATTGAAAAGGCAGGTAATGTTCTTCCTGCTTGTGGAAAACAGGGTCATAAATGGTAAGAGATCTGTCCAAGGCACATGTTGGCTAGCAGAAGAGCTGTGACTTGAACTCAAGTCATCTAAAATTCAGCATGCCTTTCAAATGCCTAGGATTTTCTCAGGAATCCTTCCTAAATAAGTGGATTTTCAGTCACAGAAATCCATCCCTTGAAGCTCCAAAGCCTTTTATCTCAGTTTTGGATAGATATGTATTGGTTTCTTTTTGAATAGAGATCTTGCTAAAAAGTATCATATACATCCCTATTTTGCCTTAAAGCATACCTGGAAGATAATTTAGTCAATGACTCAGAGTCATAATTTCAAACTTGTTTTAAAAGCAACCATACCCTCAGGGATATTGATGTGTTTGACCTCTGTTGGCTGTAGCACTGGATGGCCCTAGACTGCCCTTTTTTCTGGTTTTTTGTTTTCTCTCTCTTTTTTTTTTTTTCAGCTCTGAGCTCTGCTTTTCCCAGTTTTTTTTCTTCCTTTCTCACAATCAAGTTTATCTCTGCTTCTATCAGTACGCTTGCTTCTAGCAATCCCCTATTCCAGCTTGAATTTGCACTTTTATCTGCTAAGGGATAGAAAAACCAGATCATTAAACTCAGTATGACCATCTCTAAAATAAAAGTTTAAGGCTCTGAGAAAGGGCCTGGCTTGTAGTCTCATTTGCTTCCTTCTTACTGTCAGTATTCGTCTTACTGTCTAAATAGGTTGGCTACTGGCTCTCTGGATAAGTGAGGCAATGCAGCACTGCCATGAAGCTCTCTTCAACACTTGACTTGTGCTTTGGCTTAATTTGTATTAACTAGGTGCCTATCCTGTTACACCTATTAGCCAGGGACAGGGCTCTAAGCACAAGGGTTGGCTGAACCTACTCAATTGACAGTTTAAGATAAATTCTTTAAGGCTAGGGAGCAGCTACCAAATTTGTTACCAAAGGCTGAGTGGACTTGAGCCAAGGGACTCTATCAGTGTATCTAAGTTTCCCTATGTATAAAAGGGAAATAATCTCTGATACATCCCCAGGTCTCAAGGGTTAGGGATGAATGTCTAGAAAACCTATTCCAGGGAGGGCTTTCCTTGTTTCTGTCACTAAAATGATCGAAGATACGAATTTTGCACACTTAATACCTGAGAGACTATCTTGCTTACTGTGGCCTGCCCAGCACAGTGCATGATGTCTATCACTTAGTAAGTGCTTATTAATGGTACTAATGCATAAATACTTTTGACAGTCCTCGAATATAGGAAATTGAGTCTCAGAGAAGTCAAATGATTTCCCAAAGGCCATATAGCTAAGAAGTGCAGAGCTTGAATCTAGGCCTGACCAAATCCCCCAAATCAACCCTCTTCCACTGTATCATGTGATTTATAAAGTCATGCCAAACTAGGCTCGTTTCCTTTCATATCAGGTTTTCAGAATGGGAGATCAGACAGATACTATCATTGAAATATGTACATATGTATTTAGGTACTGTCCTGGAGGTCAAGATGGGCTGAGACAGGATTGATTAAATATGGGTCACTGTCATCTAGGAGGGACATCTTCAATGGCATGCCACAGGACCCCACTTGTGGTCCACTGTGGCTAAGAATGTTATCAGTAACGTGGATGAAGATGTAGCATCCACACTTATTACATCTCTGCACGAGGAGCAGGGCCAGCTAATACTCTGTGCAGACATCAAGATTAAAAAAAAAAAAAAGCTTGAACATATGGCAGGAAGGGAAGCAAGTCATAAGATAAAACATAGGAACAAATATAAAAATCCTTTACTTAGAAATATGTAAATTAACTGCACAAGTTGAAACAACAATTTATATGAAAAAAGACTTGAGACTCATTAACCGACTCAAAGAGCATGTAAGTTGACAGTGTGACATAATTACCTTTAAAAAAAAAAAAAAACCCATAGGATAGGCGGTACTAACAGAAGTAGAGCATCCGAATGGAGGGAGTTTCCCATACTGGACTGCATCGTTCCATGAGGGCAGGCCCCATTACTGCCTTATTTGCAGCTGGCGCAAGTAGAAATCAGGGCAAGAGAAAGGCATAGTACCTGCTCAATAAATACATTCAAATGGGTAAATGGATGGCTGGATGAACAAATAGTTGCACCGTGCTCTGGCCCGCCTGGATCTCATCTGAGCATTGAGTGTTATGCTGTACACTTGTGGGTCTCATACTTAAGGGGAGTGATTGGCAGACCAAAGCCATGCATGTAAAGGCAACAAGGCACAAACAAATTCAAGAAGTTCATCACAGCATTGTAAAATAAAGTATGGAAAGCAACCTAATATCTATCGATTGGGGAATGGAAAAGTAAGATTATGTTAAAACAATAGAACAAGCCAGGTGCGGTGGCTCACACCTATAATCCCAGCCCTCTGGTAGGCCGAGGCAGGCAGATCACTTGAGGTCAGGAGTTCAAGACCACCATGGCCAACATGGTGAAACCCCATCTCTATTAAAAAAAAATACAAAAATGAGCTAGGCATGGTAGTGGGCACCTGTAATCCCAGCTACTGGGGAGGCTGAGACACGAGAACTGCTTGAACCCTGGGGGCGGAGGTTGCAGTGAGCCGAGATAGCACCACTGCACTCCAACCTGGGTGACAGAGCAAGACTCCATCTCAGAAAAAAAAACAGAAAAACTCCCAAACAATAGAACATTATGTGGTCATTAACAAAAATCATATAACTCTATATGTACTGTCATGAAACAACCTATACATATTTTAAAATGTAAAAAGTCACTAAAGAATACATGTAATATAATTGATACGTATGTGTGTAGGCATTTTTTAGACTCCACAAACATTTTTACATTTCCATTTGTAATATATATCTAGAGAAACAGTCTTCTAGACATATATACACTACCCTGATAAAAGGAGTTACCTCTGGGAAGAGGACTGAGCATGAACAGGGATAAAAATAATCTTCCTTTTTATCTCTATTATGAAATATTTTATAACAAGAAAGTATTCATGTATTAAGTATATAACTAGTTTAAGGAAGAAAATCAGCAGCACAACATATGGAATCCTTTACAGACCCGGGATATTTACCCAGAAAAGGGATAATTTCAGGGTGATGACTCTTCTCAAATATTGAAGGGCTGCCATGTAATTGGGACAGACACAGGCCCTGAAACAGAAGCGGGCAGAATGACCAAGATGGCGTCTAACATTTCAACCCACTCAGTCCTGGAGCAGGCTGGTAGCAAGTCTGAAAACCCAGGATGAGTTTTGACAGAGACTTGGGACCGCAGGCCATCTGACAGGGGTATCAGCAGAATCTGTATATGAGGCATAGATTGTAGTGGCATCACTATTTCTTAGCCTTTTGAGGCTCATGATTAGTAAACATTTTTTTTAGAGTCAGATACAGTTGTTTTATTTTGCCAAATAAGAATATTAAAGTAACTAACATCATTGACTCTGACCTTTGTTTCATTATGTGCACTAAATATTTTAACATCAAAAATGCAAAATCTTGAATGAGAGAAATGGAATATATTTAGTTCTGTACAACTGCACTCCATTTCTCCTTTTTAAATTTCACCAATGCGGGTGAAAACTGAGTCATAAGACGTTATATCATGAATAAACAAACGTGTCAACACACAGGATTAAAGGGAGGAAGACAGCCCTGTGCCCGAGCAGCGGGCTCTATGGGATGCTGCTGAGAACAGGGGACAGACGGCCTCAAGGACCCATTAGCCCTCAGAGTCTGTGAGTTTCAGGCTCACCCCGGGGCTAAAGGCTCAACCCAAATTTATCTCCACAGTTTATGAAAAATAATGTTACAGTGATGTCATGTGTCACTGGATGTCCCCAGTCACACTGTTTCCATTCAAATGGCCAGGAGAGGGCAGCCCCAGGATGGCCACATTACTTCCTAAGGGGCGTTTAGTAAGAGCCCTGTTCTGGCTTGGGATAGTTAGCTGACCTAACTACCAACCTCAAACTGGGTTGGTCAGAGTCCTGCACACACTCCGGGTCCCTAGAGGCTAGGCCCTGGCACCCGACAACCACCGAGCCAACACTGGGATGCCTCTGTAAACAGCTCCTGGGCCCAGCCAGCAAGTGGTAGGGTTGGGCAATATTTACCAGAGCCGACTGGATGGAGCCCACTCCACACTCTATTTGCATAAAGCCAACAAGTTCACCTTCCTGGGAAAAGGGGGCAGGTTTTGTAGATCACTGGATGCAAGAAAAGACAACAGGCAGCAAAGCAGCCGGAAGAGCAGAGGAGATGGGCATTCGCGGCCCCCAGGAAGCGGGTGATAGGCGGTGGAGAGGTTCAGCCCAATGATCCAACAGTGCATTTATTTACCTACTTAATTTATTTATTTAGTTTTGAGATGGAATCTTGCTCTTGTCACCCAGGCTGGAGTGCAGTGGCGAGATCTCAGCTCACTGCAATCTCCGCCTCCCAGGTCCAAGTGGTTCTCCTGCCTCAGCCTCCCAACTAGCTGGGATTACAGGTACGCACCACCATGCCCCAGCTAATTTTTTGTATTTTTAGTAGAAGTGGGGTTTCACCGTGTTGGCCAGGCTGGTCTCCAACTCCTGACCTCAGGTGATCCGCTTGCCTCCATGCACTTATTTAGAACACACTTACTGAATGCACCAGTAATGGAACAGCGCAGGAACTCTTCTACCACAGATACGATACAGACCCTTTTCCCAAATAGTCCACTGACTGGTGGGCAGGGCAGACACAGACACACACACACACACACACACACACACACACACACAAAGCCTATTAAGGCACGCAGGTGGAGGTAGTAGTGGTGGGGGGCAAGTTAGAGAATGAGGCATTTGAACTGAGTTTGAAAAGATGAAGAGGAACCTGAGAGGGAGATGGGAAGTGGGGAGAAGGGAGGGGGCGGGGGCAGGCTAGGGTCAGGGCTCATGCAAACCAGAATCAAGATGGCTACTTCTCTGTTCCTCTCTGCTTTCGGGAGCTTCCATCATTCCAGGCAGGATTCTCGTTGCTTCCCATGTGGTACTTGGAAGTCCTTAGGACCCAGGGAAGGAGGGGAACTGGCGGCCTCTTATGCACTTGGACTCCCCAGATCCTCAGAGGCCTGCCTATACCCCCACCGTGTCGCTGCTAGGTTGCCGCATCCTGGACAAAGTCACAAACCCCAGACTCTGCTGCGCCATACCTTGTTTTATGCCAGGAAAGCACCTGTCCCTCCCAGGTCACGTGGGCAAGGGCATCCTCTACACAGTCTGGGAAGTGCCCTAATAGCCAGAAAGCTGCCCTCTTCCTGGCTGACAGGCCAACCTTAAGGGAGGCACCAAATCCTCGGAAAGGAAGTTGGTTCTGGTTCATGTCAGACACCTGGGGAGGGACTCCTTGTCTTCAGGCAGCTTTACTGCTTCCCTCTCCCAGACAGAGCAGTTAGCCTTCTCTGGCTTGGCAGCTCTCGCCTTAGAGTCCAAGTTCAGCTTGATCACTCTTCTCAGCCACACTTGCAAAAGTCCCAGCCCAGAGCTAGGAGCACAGCTCTCCACCACTGGCCTCTGCAGGAACCCACGTTTACTCCCAGTGACTGGGTATCCAAATCTTTCTAGGCTCAGTTTGCCAGCTACATAAGTGACCCGCAAAACCCACTTCCAAGCCCTTGGATGAAACCATCCACAGTGATGGCCTGGGTTAAGTTTTAAAAAATTTCTTGTTAAGATCACACACTGTGAGATGTCATCAAGGGGGAAAATATAAACATAAAAATCTTAATGTATAACTTGCGTTAAGCAAAGCCTATTGATGATATTTGGCTGTAACTGACCATAAAAATTCATTCTTTGTTCTCTGAAAAGATTCAGTCTAATATTTCTCTCTCTCTTTTTTTTTTTTTTTTTTGAAACCCAGTCTTTGTCACCCAGGCTGGAGTGCAGTGGTGGTATCTTGGCTCACTGCAACCTCCGCCTCTCAGGTTCAAGTGATTCTCATGCCTTACCCTCCAGAATAACTGGGGTTACAGGTGCCCACCACCATGCCTGGCTAATTTTTATATTTTTAGAAGAGACGGGGTTTCGCCATGTTGGCCAGCCTGGTCTTGAACTCCTAGCCTCAAGTGATCTGCCGGCCTCAGCCTCCCAAAGTGCTGGGATTACAGGCATGAGCCACTGTGCCCAGCCTAATATTTCTTTAAATGCATGTTCTCCGGTAAAGGAAAATAATATTTCAGTGACAAAACTTTGATTTGTATACAACATTTCAAAAACCACCCTGTTAGGTATAGTGAAGCATGCCTGTGTTTGCCTGGCCCAGACTGAGTCTTGCATGACTTTCTTATGATTGCTTTAGTAATGGCTGAGTCAGGCACAAGGACACAGGTAAGAACACTCAGAAGAAGGCCAGCAGTCAGGGGAATCTGAGCAGCACTGTCATCTGGAAAAGGAGGAACCAGAGGTCTTCAGAGCCTTCCAAGGGCAAAGCTAAGAAGAAGGGGTGAACTGGAGCCACATGGATATGAAATGGGGCAACTGGAACCAATATTGCTGCTAAATTGTTGCAATAGGAACAACAACAACTCATATTTATTGAGTGTCTACTGTGTCCAAGACACTTTACACTCAAGATCTCATTGAATCCTCCTCCTAACAGCATTATAAAGTTGATTCTATTTTTCCTCCCATTGAACAGAGAGAAAACTGAGGCTTGGAGAGCATAAGTCACCAGGTTACACAGATTCTCTTGGTGGAGCCAAGATTCAAGCCAGGTCTGTGCAATGCCAGAGCTCAATCTGCAGCCACACTGTCCGCTACAGGACTGGAACCAGGGACACCCTTCAGCAGTCCGTGCTGACGAAGTGTACAGGAGGAAATATGAGTAGATGCCAGTGCAGGGGAGGGGCTGCCAAGAAAGAAAAGCACAACAGGATGTGAACTAAGTATCTTCAGCAGTTGGGAGCCAAGAGGGCTTTGGTGGAAAAGGGAGGGAAGTCTCAACACTTGATCTGAACACAAGCAGCAGAAGTCCAGGAGGGTATGGGGACCATGAGGGCAGCGGTGATCAGTGGGACAAGCTGGATTTGGAGATAACAGACCTGCAGTGAGCACAGCCCCTGTGATCCAGCAGGCACAGAATAAAAGGAACGGAGTAAGTCCTGGCTCAGGTACTGGGGTGCAGGCCACTCAACCATTTGAGCCTCAGTTATCTTCTTTGTTAAATGAGAGTAGTAATACCCGCTTCACACAGTTCTTGTGAGTGCACAAAAACCTATTGGTTTACAGAAGGCCTCTGGAAGTTCTCAAGCAGAGAGGGACATAAAACTAGATGTGACCCGGTATCAGGTAGGAGCTATACAGGGACACAGAAAGAGCACCTGAGCCCCAGGGTGGCCTCAAAAGCCACTCAAGGGCCAGACTAGGGGGAAGGAAGTTTAAGGTGGAAAAAGTTTATTTTTAGCCAAGGCTGTGATTCTGGGAGAAGATGATTCTCTAGTTGGTTACCAGAGCTGCAGGCACAGCCCTCTCTGACTTGGGGGCAAAGAGAAAGCCAGGGTCCGCCCCCTCCCTGCAGGCACACACAAGCAAACACTGCCTCCTCCCCGGACCCTTCTCACGCACAGGCGCAGGGAGGCGGCTTCTCGAAGGGCCAGGGGAACCCTCTTTGGGTGGGAACCCTTCTCCACCCCACCCTTTACCTGGCAACCCTCCCTGTGCCTGCAGATACTATCTCTACCATCTCAGCTGGCAAGCCCCAGCCAGAAGAGGTCTGCGGGTGTTGGTATGACTGACAGGGCTTTGGAAACGTGGAAAAGTACTGGACACATGTCAAGTGAGGGGCTCCTGGGTAACATTAGGTCATGTCTCATTTGCAGGAGTACACACACTCACACTCTCTCTCTCTCTCTCTCTCTCTCTCTCTCTCTGTCCTCTTTCTCTCAAAAGCAGTCTGGTATGGTAGAAAGTCAGACAGGCCTGTCTTACATCTGAGCTCCACCTCGGGCAAGTTACTTAACCTCTCTGAGCTACAGTTTCCCCAGCTATATAATGGGAAGAATAATGCTTACCTCACCAGGCTGTTGTAAGGATTAATTAGGTAATCTTAAATAAGATATCACCTATGTAAAGTGCCTGGCACAGCACATCAACTTTGGTTTGAATTCTGGCTCTAAGCAAGTTGCTTGATCTCTCCTAGCCTCAGTTTCTTCATCTTTAAAATGGAAATATAACGTCTACTGCTCTGGGTGGCTGTAGGTTTAAATGAGATACTGCTTGCAAAAAGCATTCAGCCCAGTGCCTGTTATAAACTAAAGGTGCAATAAATAGTATTAACTTCCCCTGTTGTTGTTTGGGGCTAAATCCAGCTTCCCTTTCAAAAGCCTTGCTCCAAAGAAACGCCTGCTTGAAAAAGGGAAGACCTGGCCCTGCTTTTAGTCTTACCAGTGTCTGCATCCAACAAAGGCAATTCACTGAAATCTCCAGAGAGAAGCCACTTTTTGGCTTCTGCACAATCAGGTGAAGGACCTCGATCTTCTTCTCCCTCCTTCATTCTTACTGTTCTCCACCCAACACCTGAGCCAAGAGGAACATTCGGTCTCTGCTACCCATCCAGAATGCATGCAAAGCTCATGCCAATGCTGGAGCTGGAACCAGCTAGGCCCAAACCCCATGCTGCAGAGGGGCTTTTTGGTGGTGTTTGGGCTGCCTGGTAGACCAGTAAGTACTAGGCACAGGCTTCTGGAGAACCCAGACAGCTATTCCTGTTCCTCTGTGCTGTTCACCATGGGGCTCGCCACAGGGCTTGGTCCACCCAGTACTGGGGCTGCTGCCCAGGCTACAAACAGGAAACAGTTGACACCTGAGCCTCAGGCCAAAGCACCAAGCATGGCTGGCAAAAGAGGACAAATTCCCACCTCTCCAAAAACAAACACGTTTACCAACTGCTTCCCCGCCCACGCTTGCAGAGGGCGGTGGGGCTGAGATTGGGAG
Organism: Theropithecus gelada; assembly: GCF_003255815.1. Classification (NCBI taxonomy): domain Eukaryota; kingdom Metazoa; phylum Chordata; class Mammalia; order Primates; family Cercopithecidae; genus Theropithecus; species Theropithecus gelada. The sequence goes on along the minus strand of NC_037682.1, from coordinate 111,820,798 downwards.
ATGATGGATCCCAGAAAAAAATTACCTTTCTAATAGTATCTGCAGCCCTCCAACCTGGTGCAAGTCCAGCTAAGCAACCACACAGGGAGAAGGGTGGTAGAGAAAATGACGGGTTCTCATTCATCAGAAAATAGTAAGAGCTAACATTTATTGGTGGATTATGGTATACCAGACATTATTCTAAGTACTTTATAGATCTTAACTCCATTAATTCTTACGCCATGCCTAGGAAATAGATACTCTTACTGTTCTCCTCTTCACATGAGGAGTCAGAGGCCCAGAAGGGTTGACCAATACCGACAACGTGACCCAACCACAACATCACACGGCCTCCTCCCGAGACAAGCAGGCAGTGGGGAGAACCACAGAGTCAGGAGTCTGGCAAGCCTGGCTTTAAACACAGACTCTCTGTGAGCAGTGTTATGATGAGAAAATTCCCTAACCTCTCAGTGCCTCAGTTTTCCCCTCTATGGAATAGGAATGATAACAACTACATCACAGGGTTGCTATAAATATTAAACAAAAGCAAGTATATAAACCCTTTTATACTCAGTGCCTGGCACACAGTCAGAGTTCAAGAAATACTGATTATTACAGTATCTTGACTACAATGGAGACATCACTTTAGAGAAGGGAGTTATTTAACTTTTTATATATATATACTTTAAGTTTACATGTGCAGAATGTGCAGGTTTGTTACGTAGGTACACACGTGCCATGGTGGTTTGCTGCACCCATCAACCCGTCATCTATATTAGGTATTTATCCTAATACTATCCCTCCCCTCGCCCTCCACCCCCGACAGGCCCTTGTGTCCATGGAGAGTTATTTAATCTTGCCAATTATCTCCTGCCTGAACATTCTGCTCCATACCCACCTAATCGCTCAGTCAGCCCAGCTCATTCCCCTGGGGTTGGCGCTGGTTTACATACCCCTTGCTCTGACATTTTTAGGAACTTTTCAGACCTGTCTCCCTCACTGGATAGATAGCAAGTAAGTTCTCTGAGGGCAGAGGCTGTATTCATTCTTTCTGGGGGCGCCTTTTTCTGGTGTTGTATTTCTATGTGGAAGGTCTTCAGCCAACATCTGGCTCTGTCTCCTGGTAAGAGAAGTGACTTATCCCCTTGGTGGGTCAAAGTCAGTTGTTCTCACTGGGGATCACAGCTACCCTGGGAGATGTTTTCTGAAATCTGTGGCGTGGTTTCTCTGGCTGTCTTAATAATTAGGAGGCGTAGCTTGCATTTACTGGGCTGAGGGCAGGTATTCTAGACATCTTGCACTGCAGAAGACAGTATCAAACAAACACTTCTTTGCATCCCATACAACTTTTTATATGACTTTCAAGTGCCCCACCAGACACCTGTGTCGGTGAACAGCCTGCCTATAATCTTATAAGCCCAAAACCCAATTCTATTTTTTATGCAAACACAAAGTATCTTTTGAATACTCTTAATATGCATTTTACCCAGGGATGCCATTTTCTGTGTTAATGGAGGAAAGATTAGATTTGGCTGGAGCTTTACGAAGAGTTGTTTAACATTTTGAAAGATCATGGCTTTTGAGCAGCCAGGACAGCATACCAATATCAGCCTGTACTTGCGTCTGTCACATTCATAGAGGCATGAGCGTCCTACTGTCTCATTAAACCTTTTAGGGGAATGTGTCCAAGGATATACTTGCTGAAATGCACATTGTTTTATTATTAATTACTTTGCTTTTTCCTTTTTATTCAAATTAGACAATATTACTGATTTTTATTTATATAACTATTTTTTTCTTTTTTGTGACAGAGTCTCACTGTTGCCCATGCTGGAGTGCAGTGGTGTGATCTCAGCTCACTGCAACCTCCGCCTCCCAGATTCAAGCGATTCTTGTGTCTCAGCCTCCTGAGTAGCTGGGTCTACAGGCATGAGCCACTGCACCTGGCTAATTTTTTTTTTTTTCATTTTTAGTAGAGATGGGGTTTTACCATGTTGGCCAGGCTGGTCTCAAACTCCTGACCTCAGGTGACCCACCTGCCTCAGCCTCCCAAAGTGCTGGGATTACAGGCGTGAGGCACCACACCTGGCCTGTTTTCTATGAATTTCACTCCAAGATATTAAAGAGGTTTTACAGGAGCCTCATTACAAGAAACACTGAGTCTGATAAAAATGAGAACATCAGGGTTAGAAGGAGGTTGGGGGTGTGGCTTGGCCCTGTATGGGCCCTCTATTCAGATCTGCCTGTTGACTAGGAGGGTGCTTTTTACAATTTGTTTATGTTTTTTTGTTTGTTTGTTTGTTTGTTTTTTGAGACGGAGTCTGGCTCTATTGCCCAGGCTGGAGTGCAGTGGCACGATCTCGGCTCACTGTAACCTCTGCCTCCTGGGTTCAAGTGATTTTCCTGCTGCAGCTTCCTAAGTAGCTGGGATTACAGGCGTGTACCACCATGCCCGGCTAAATTTTTTTCTATTTTTAGTAGCTAATTTTTTTGTATTTTGTATTTTTAGCTGTATTTTTAGTAATTTTTTGTATTTTTGTGGTTTTAGTATTTTTATTTTTGTATTTTGTATTTTAGCATTTTTTAGTAAAAATGCATATTTTTGTATTTTATATTTTTTGTAGAGATGGGGTTTCACCATGTTGGCCAGGCTGGTCTTGAACTCCTGACCTCAGGCGATCCACCCACCTCAGTCTCCCAAAGTGTTGGGATTTCAGGTGCGAGCCACTGCACCTGGCCAGGAGGGTGCTTTTATGTCTGTTTTCTGCCGGCCCTATCTGTGCCTGGTGGATGTGTTTAATTCTGCAGTGAGGTCTTAGAAAGCCCATTGTGGCCAGGCATCAAAACCATATCTCCAACGTAGCTCTATCTGTCAGGCTCCTGCATTGAAACTTCTGTTTTGATATTTTGGAGGGGAGAGAGAGGGTATTACAGACTGACCCTGTAAACCTGGCTGTACTGCTTAGGGTTGAGCAAAATGTGACTTGTTGGCTCCTCATCCTCTTCTCTTTCTTAGCCTGCCCCGCCCTGCCTCGCCCCACCAACCCCAAATCTTGCATCCACCAGGAAGTACAGGACTGGAAGCTGGATCCTAGAGCAGAAGCAAGCAATCCTCAGGGGAACAAGAGTCTTTCAGCCCTCAGTTCTCATCCTCCCAAGGAAGTCTCGGAGCCCCCCTCCTGCATATTGGACCTACTACCCTGAGGCTCTATTCTCCTGGCATGGCTTTCTTAGGCTCTCTGAACCAGCCCCACTGACACGAGTGTAGTGCAGTGGCCTCCCGCTCTGTGGCAGACCCTACATCTTCCCTACTGGGCTGGGAGCTCCTGTGGGCAGGGACCGTGATGTATCTTCTCCGTCTTCCCAATAATCAGCTAAATGCAGGTTTGTGGAACTAAACAATCCAACACGGCCTATTCATTCCCTCCCTTGCTCTCTCAGGCTCAGTGGCTTTGCAGCCTACTGTCCTTAGGCTGCTCCTGGGGGTGAGTACTTACTTTGCCATCACCGCAGACCCTCCATTGCCAGCTCCAGGGCTTGGCACTGCTGTCCCTGTGTCTCCCTCATTGGCCTCCCTGAAGAAGACTCTCCATCATTCTGAGTCCTCAGAAACTTTCCGTACCTGAATCTTGTTGATTTTAAAGAAGACGCCCCATTGAGCTAATTAATTACAAGTCAATTTGTACTAGGAGCAGCCAGAGAACCGTGGTAGTTGGTTGGTCACATTCAAGAAAACAATGATGGAAAATCCCAGTTGACTTAAAACTAAATGCTACACTAGGGCACACCGGGGCAACTCTTCAGAACTAGCTGGCGCAAGTGTCCAGAAACAGGCATGGGAGAGCCATTCGTGCAGGTGAGCTTAGAATGCTGGCAAGTGTGGGGCTGAGAGGAAACCCCAGGCCACTGATTCTCAGCTTTTGGGGCAGGAAACGTAGGGACAAGCACAGCTGCCAACTTGCTTCAGACTCTCTTCTGGCCTCACAGGACTTTTGGGAGGTCTTCAAGCCACACAATGCTCAACAGCACACACAAAACACTGTCCTGATCTGCCTGGTGGAAACCCATGGCCCCGGATGATGAGGGTTCCAGAAGTTACCAGAACAGAGCAGGTGTGAGGCCTCCTAGGTATGCACTTGTCATTTTGGAACCCCCAATCCCCTTTAATCCAATTCTACCTCCCAGTGTTCTTCTGAAGTTAGCTATTGGCCCAAAGAGCAGGAAATGGAGTGGAGAGACTCCAGGCGAGGACCACTGTGCCCTGGGCACTCAACCCTCCTTCCCTCTCAGAAGAGCCCTCCACTGGGGTCCTCCCACTGCCACTACCAGGCCCCTCTTTCCTTTCTCCTGCACTGCCTTTCCTAGCTCTCCCAGGCCACACTCACTCAAGTCCCCTCCCTCCACAAAAGCCTTCTCTTCACACGGCCTCCATCTTAAGCCAACACTTCCATCTCTTTATCACCCTATTCCTCGAAAGGGAATTCTACAATCCAAGTCTCCATCATTTCCTTAACTCCTACTCACCCCTCAACTGCAGCAAGCTTGACATCCACTCTCACTGTGGACCAGACAGACACCAGGTGAAGGCTATCCTTGCTTGCCTGACTGCCAAGTTCCTAGCCAACTTTTAGGCTTCAGACTCTACTGTGTTGCCCCATATGCTCTGATACTGTTGGCTCTCCCCACCTTCATGAACATCTCTCCTTGGTGAGCGTGGTTCCCCTCCTGTCCCTTTGACCTTCCTTCCTAGTTTCATGTATAGACATCCACTCAGCCTGTCCTTTAAGTGCCCTTCTCCAGGTCTGTCCTTGGTCCTCTTCCCACTCTGCACATCCTCCCCAGGTAACCCCGTTCCCTCTCATCACTCCATGTAATATGATTCAGTGGCAACTCCCCAGTACACATCTTCAGTCCTGCCTGTCTCCTGAGCTCCAGATCCAAATTTCTTGCCATGCACTGGGAACCCAGAGCTCATTCTCTGCCCTTCCTTCTCCTCCCATCATCTGGATAAGTTTGTTCCACCTCCTGTCTTCTTGATGATGGGTTGTGGTCCTACCAAGGTTCAGCATCCCAAGCTAGAATTCTCAGCCACGTTTAACTCATCCCTCTTCTTTGCTGTCCATGCCCAATCTGTCACCAAAATCTTCCTGATCTTATCTCAGAATTATCTCTTAAAGCTGGGTCTCTCCATGCCTACTGAAATTATAATAATAATAGCAAATATACAGTATATACATTCAAGATACTTGTCTAAGAGGTACATACACATCATTTGACCCTCACAATAACCCTGTGAGACAGATATCACTATCCTCCCCACTTTACAGATGAAGGCATTGAGGCACATGGAGATTGGAGAACTTGCTCAAGGTCACATGGTCAGGTAGAGCTGGAGCCAGGATTCACAGCCAGGCAGCCAGGCTCATGTTTGCGTACATAACTTTCTTTTCTTTTTTTTTTGAGACAGAATCTCGCTCTTTCACCCAGGCTGGAGTGCAGTGGCCGGATCTCAGCTCACTGCAAGCTCCGCCTCCCGGGTTTATGCCATTCTCCTGCCTCAGCCTCCCGAGTAACTGGGATTAGAGGTGCCCGCCACCTCGCCCGGCTAGTTTTTTGTATTTTTTAGTAGAGACAGGGTTTCACCGTGTTAGCCAGGATGGTCTCGATCTCCTGTGATCCACCCGTCTCGGCCTCCCAGAGTCCTAAATAACTAACCAACATTCCTTCCTTCCTTCCTTCCTTCCTTCCTTCCTTCCTTCCTTCCTTCNCATTCCTTCCTTCCTTCCTTCCTTCCTTCCTTCCTTCCTTCCTTCCTTCCTTCCTTCCTCTCTTTCTCTTTCTTTCTTTCTTCCTTTCTTTCTTCCTTTCTTTCCTTTCTTTTTTTTTTTCTCTCTCTCTTTCCTTCTCTCTCTCTCGTTTTTTTGAGATAGATTCTCACTCTGTCATCCAGGCTGGAGTGGCACAATCTCAATTCACTACAACCTCCACCTCCCAGATTCAAGCAATTCTCCCTGCCTCAGCCTCCCGAGTAGCTGGGATTACAGACACCTGCCACCACGCCCAGCTACTTTTTGTATTTTTAGTAGAGATGGAGTTTCGCCATGTTGGCCAGGCTGGTCTTAAACTCCTGACCTCAGGTGATCCACCCGCCTAGGCCTCCCTAAGTGTTGGGATTACAGGTGTGAGCCACTGCGCCTGGCCTGTGTGCGCAACTTTCTTGCTCTGTCTGTGTCCTTCGCATTTCTGGCTACAGCAGCATTCCACTTGGCCTCTCTTGCATCAGTTTGTCACTCATCCTCCCTTCCCTTCTCACCCACACTCCCCTCCAATGCTCTTCTAGTAAATGAAACTAGTCATGCTTGAGAACACCTAGTAGCTCGTTACTGCCCACAGAACAAGCCCCAGACTTCTTCGCTAGGCATTTGACATCTTCATAGCTTGGCCTAACCCACCAAGGGAGACAACTCACTATCCCCTAGGCCTGGAATATTCTTGCCAACCCTCTCTGCTAGTCGAAGCCCTACTCTTCCCTCACCACCCACTTCAGACACCATCTCTTCTGTAATATCCTTCGGGAAAGTTTAGCATTCTCCTGTCTCTCACAGAACACATCTTTGCAATTTATCTTCTTACAATGGACACCTCTCTATCCAGCGCTTAAGAATGGCTGCATATGCAAAGGTTGAATGGACGGTCCCAGATCCAGCCTACTGGGTCCTTCTGTTTCAGCCTCTAGATTTCAAATGATTCTTTTCACTGGCTCACATACAGTCCTAAAGGCTGGGAAAAGTCCATGTGACATATTTCCCCTCACTCTCTACAGCTCAAAGGTGACGTTCTTCCTCATTTCTCTTCAATGGAAAAATAAAATAAAATGAAAATCGAGTGGAAGAGTCCAAATAATCAGTCAAAATATGGCAAGAGATAAGTAATGACACCGTCACATGCAGACTGTTTGGGGCCTCAGAGAGCATCTGAGCCAAGCCGCTCCATTTTATTCATCAGGAAACAGAACCCCAGAAAGAAGAGATTTGTATAAGGCAGCAACTAGTGAGGGATAGACAGCACCGGAACTCAGGACTTCTGAGTCCCTATCCAGGGCCTTAGCCTGTTGCTTCTCAAGTCTATCTCATCTGTCCTGGGGATGGAGGGTTGGCCTTGTTTCTGGGTCCCTTGACCTTCCCACACGTATCCCCCAGACAGACTCAGTCTGCCTTCCTGGGACCAGGAAGTTAACAGGCTCAGTGTGGAAACTTCCCGATGAGCCATGAGCGTTCCTTGCTCATGCAACTTCAGGACTGTGGTTTACCCAGAATCTGGCTATACCAACTGGCCTGGGGCCTTGCAACAGGAGCTTCACCCAGGGCAGTGGCTCTTTCTCTGCTCCCCTGTGTCTGCCAATCCCTTGTCTGTGTCAGATGCAGAGGCTGCTCCTACACAACCATTCATTCTTCCCCTCCCCACTCCCTCTACCTCCCATTTTCTCCCAGTTAGTCATGGTGAGGTCACACTCAATGTCTGGCTCCCAGGCCTCTCCCCAGGAATGATGTGTGGATGCAGGGAGCAGGGCAGGTGCAGCAAGGCCTCATGGGAAAAATGGACTTTGGAGTCAAAGAGATATGGGTTCAAATCTTGGCTCAGCCAGTCAACCAATTGTGTGACCTTCATCAGGTTATTTAATCTTTCAAATCCTTCTCTGAAAAAGACGGGGCTGCCTGGGAGGCAGTTTTCTCACTTGTGAAATGAGGATTGTATCACCCACCTCACTGGTTTAGAGTGAGAATTAAAGGAGATTCAGTGCCAGGAGCGCCTTGCCCCGAGCCTGGCGGTCAGCAAGTTTTAGTTTGCTTCCCTTGCTGTGAAGTGTGAGGGTGTGACCCTCAAGCGCGGGCCTGGGAAGTCTTGGGTGCCCACCCACTGGCCTGCAGGTGAGCTGGCGTGAGTGTGAGCAGCGGAGAGCTCCAGCCTGAGTGTGTAAATGAATGTGACCGGGCAGAGTGTCTCTTCCTCCAAAATTCCCTCCACCCTCTTTAAAGCAAAGATCTGTCATGTCTGTTCTTGTCAGTGATGAGAATCCAAACCCCTCCCAGAAGAGGGCGGGGACAACCCACCCCACAAGGCTCATCCAAGGGAAACAAACTCCAGCAAGGCCCACTCCCAGCAGCAGCCACCTGGTGGGGAAACCACACCCCAAAGATGTTCCAAGGGTCAGGGGCCTCCCAGGGTCAGAGGGGCTGCCCTCATCCTTCTCTCCAGCACAAGTGTGTCTCAAGCTTCCGACAAATCACATGGGCAGCTAAGCCATGGGGCCTGTGAAGCTGGCCACCTCCCAGCAAGGCTGGCCTTGCTGTGTCTTGGTATGGAAGAGGCTCCTCCCCATGCATCTCATCCAAGGGGCTGGGGCCAGGAGAGGTGGGCCCTGGGCTGGGGAATCCTGAGTCCTCAGGGCAGAAAGCACAGGGCCCAGGCCACATCCCAACCTGTTTAGGATCAGGATCACAGAATCCATCAGGATGACAGAATCCTGGGGAATCTCCTCCATTTTCCTGCCCTTGAAGCAAACCTGGCCAAATTATCTCTGAGATAAGAACCTGTCTCACATTTAAAGACCTTGAGTGAGATGCTGACTCTACAGTCTCCCTCCCTTGGTAGTTTTTAATAAACTGCGTTGGCTGGAAGTCCTTCCTCTCTGTAGCTAACTTAGATCTCTCTTTAATTGGAGCCTACCTCTGTTTTAGGTCTCAGGTGTAAAGGGAGGGTAGCTGGCTTTCATTTGTTAGCAAACTCCCCAGCCTTCCTGATGAATAAAACTGCAGAATTTGCCTGCCTAAAAGGTGCTGCCTCAGGACTCACCGTTATTCTTCTCTCTGACTGCGAAGAATGTACCCAGAATTAACAGCCTTTTAGGAAATGTTAATACTGACTTCAGGCCAGGCACTGTGGCTCACACCTGTAATCCCAGCAGTTTGGCGGGCTGAGGAGAGAGGATTGCTTGAGCCCAGGAGTTCAAGACCAGCCTGGGCAAGGTGGCAAAACCCCATCTCTACAAAAAACACAGAAAATTAGCCAAGCATGGTGGTGCATGCTGTGGTCTCAGCTACTTGGGAGGCTGAGGTGGGAGGATTGGTTGAGCCCCAGAGGTCAAGGTTGCAATGAGCTGTGATTGCACCACTGCACTCCAGCCTGGGCAACAGAGTGATAGCCTGTCTTAAAAACAAAACAGTGACTTCAAATCACTCTGTAGATAAAGGAGGAGAAGAACCTATGTCTGCATTTGATCTCCAGCCCCCATCCTAGACTTCCATCTAAATCTGGACTCAGGATATCAGAATCTAGCGGAGGAATCCTCGTGATTATCCAATGCACCCCTTTCCCTTCCTTCTTGCCATCTCCCTTTCTATGTCACTCTTCTCTGACTAAAAATTCCTACTCATCCTTCAGAGACAGACTCAGATATCACCTCCTCCATGAAGCCTGCTCTGAGCTCCTGGGAAGAATTAACTGTTCCTATTTCTATTTGATTTTATGCTTTTTCCATACCTCTAATAAAACATAAATGAGGTTGTATTGTAATTATCCACTGAAGAGTCAGTCTCTCCCTCTCCCTCTCTCTAAAGACATTCCACTCTGTCCTTACACTAGACTTTGAGCTCCTTCAAGGCAGAGATCATGCCCTAATTTTGTGTTCCCATACCTGGCATAGTGCAAGTACTCCCCCATTGCCAAATTTATGGAATGAATTAATTTTTCAGTTGAGAAAACTCAGACCAAAAATATTAAATAACTTGATCAAGGTTATACACCTAATTAGTGGCAGAAATGGAACGAAAACCCAGGCTTTCTAACTTTGTGTTTAATTCTCATACCCCTCCCTCACGCTAGGACTTCCCATTACTGCTCCCTGCTTGGCTCCAGCTTAGCCTTTCTCCTCCCAACAAACTCTCCCACTCCCACCATCTGCTTCTGACATCACACCCTGTCCTACCTCCTACCCCGCCATCTTCCCATCAGCCTCCAACCTCAAGGGTAAGTCCTCTCCCTCGGCTTCCCCTTTCTCTTTACACACGTACATCCATCTGTCCTGCGATCTTTCCAATACCACCTTTTTCTGCCCAAAGCCCTTCCTAACTAAGTCTAACCTCATTCAACTTGGTTTCCTTGCAAGGCACCAGACGCATGTCTATGTTGCCCCCGAGCCTGGTTACCTGCTCTTTTTTGAGCTGTTTCTGCCTGTCTGTTTCCTGTTATGTTCTCTAGCTTCTTACTTTAAATCAGGAATTCTCTGTGGCAATCCAGGCACCTCATCCTTTGTGGCTCCATAAATTCCTCTGTACACAGTCAATTCATGCAAACCCTCACCCAAGAGGCAACTCGGGCTACGCATTGACAGGAAAAGAGCTGTTGTCTTAGATTTCTGGACCACATCTGGCATAAAGTTTCCCCTAAACAGGTGCTCCATTTGTTAGCCCTTTTTTGAGAGGGTACTGAAGAGACCCCAACACTGGCTCATGGGTTGGGGTGGGAGGTTGGGCTCAGGGTCCTTTGATCCTGAAAGCTTGGTGTTTATGAATAAACACCCCCACACTGTACTTAATCTTGTCTTCCTCCATACCAGATAGTATAGGTGATGCCCAAAATTGATAGTATAAATGTTTCTTTCTGACCCAAGTTCTTACCTGCCTGTTGAAATCTAGGCCATTTCGATCATTTCCTAGAAAAGATAAAAATATATGTATATTAGTTGGTAGCAGGTTTCGAAGAGGCTGAAGGTTCGAAAAAAAACTAGGATGTTGAGACGCGTGTGGCTCTATTTTGAAAAAGAGCACCTGCTTCTCTTGTGGCTGGGATCCTCCTCCTCGACCTGTTTCCTGGAAACGTCTTTGGAAAGTCTCCTCCGGGGTTGATGATAGCCGGGTAAAGGGTCACCTTGGAGGAGAGGCTGACTGGTCTGAGGTCGCACAGCCAATCAGAGTCTGTGGGGAGGACAGCTGGCCATGCCAACCAGAGAGCTCACTCCAACGCATGCTTCTATGCCCGGGCTTCCCCCTCAGATGGAAGCTGCTACATCCCTCCAAGGACCAAGGGACCAAGAAGAGACCAGCATGGATCCCAAAGGACCCCCTAGGACAGAAGTCATGCCACTAGCCCAGCCCTTCAGGAGAGGTAACACCTAAAGTATGTCAGCTAGACAGCTGTCTTTCTTGTTTTTTCACACCCTCAACTTTTACCGTAAATGTTGGGTTGAAAAAGTAAACATGTGCTTAATAGAAATATCTTTCGGTGGCTGGGCACAGTGGCTCACGCCTGTAATCCCAGCACTTTGGGAGGCCAAGGCAGGAGGATCACTTGAGCTCAGGAGTTCAAGCCAGCCTGGGCAACACAGTGAGACTCCATTGCTACTAAAAATACAAAAAAAATTAGCCAGGCATAATGGCACATGCCTGTAGGCAGGAGGATCGCTTCAGCCCAGGAAGTAGAGGCTGCAGCGAGCCCTGATCGTGCCACTGCACTCCAGCCTGGGTAACAGAATGAGACCCTGTCTCAAAAAATAAATAAATGCATAAATAAAAAAGAGGAAGAAAAGCAAAGATTTTGGTTCAGAAAAAGTCTAAAGTAGTGGAAAAATCACCCTACCAAGAGGAAGTCATAATTAATATTTTTGAATATTTTATGATCTTGTTTATAATTGTTTCTCTTCATGGATATATACCACTGTGTATAGACTTTTATCCCACTTTTTCCAGTGAGCATCATAAATATTTCTCCTGTGCTATTAAGGAACATCATAAATGCTTCTATGCTTATAAATATCATTTTTAATGGTTACATAATATTACATTATATGGATATACCATGATTTGCTTAAACATATACCTATTATTAGCAGAATTGTTTTCACTCTTTGCTAAAATAAAACTTCCTATTCACATAGCTCTCCAGGACCGGAGCTGCCGCACAACCTTCCTTTGGGCCTGCTGTATTACTGGTTCTATAACAGCAAGGAAAATAGTCATTTATTAAATACAGTACACTCAGAGCCCAGCACTGTGCAGCACATGCATATATACATATATATATTAATATGCATATATACAATATGCATATATATAATATGCAGAATGTATGTGTGTGTGTATATATATATATAATGAGCTCAAAATACATTGGTTGAGAAAATGAGTAAACAAATTCAAAGCTCTCAAGATAGCTTTGGAATAAAGTCCAGATTCCTTGGCACAACGTGGAATTCCCCATATGTCCTATCTCCTGCCTACCTTTTCTGCTCTTATGCCACTGACAATCCTATCTTACTTTTTCTCCCAGGTACCCTGAGCTCCAGCCACACAAAGTACCACTTGCGTCCTAACAAACCACGCGCTCACGTTACTGTGTCTCTGTGCACTGCTCCCTTCCTTGCATGGAGTTAGTCCCTCTCCCCTCTGGAATCTGGGAGGCCTGTCTACTGGTTGCGTGGCACTCATTGTGTTACTCTCTCTTAGTATGTTTCCTTCTCCTGCTAGTCTATGAATTCCTTGAGAGCTGGACAGTGACACCCATTTTTTTTTTGTCCTCAGTGGCCACAAAATGACCACAGTTCCTAACATGGATCAGAGGCTCAAGAAACACCTGAGAGATGAATGAATAGGGTCTAAGAGAATTCCCTGGAGCTTTAACCCCTTTTCCTCAGCTGTGTCCTAAACAACCATGGGCAAATGCAACCCTTTCCTGTGTGGTCATGAAGTCATGACGCATCTCTGAGAGCAGGTGGGCTGGCAAGGTGGGAGCAGAAGATGAAGAGCGGTGGGGTCCTGAGAAAGGGGAAGAGGTGAGATGCAAAATGATCTCTGAGCAAAGCCTGGTTTTGAGATCAGCTATGATGATATATAAGATCTGCTAGGGGAGCTGGGTGCAGTGGCTCAAGTCTTTAATCCCAGGTGAGTGGATCATTTGAGGTCAGGAGTTTGAGACCAGCCTGGCCAATATGGTGAAACCCCGCCTCTACTAAAAATACAAAAATTAGCCAGGCGTGGTGGTGGGCACCTGTAGTTCCAGCTACTCGGGAGGGTGAGGCAGGAGAATCGCTTGAACCCTGGAGGCGGAGGTTGCAGTGAGCCTAGATCGCATGACTGCACTCCAGCCTGGGTGACAGAGTGAGACTCTGTCGAAAAGAAAAAAGAAAAAAAAAAAGATCTGCTAAGGGAGCTGAAGACGGGAAGGACCCACAGCCACAATAGTTGTGTTGAAAGGGGTAGATGAAGGTAAAATTGCTTTTATCTTAAAAAAAAAAAATCCCTTTGTGATATTGTGATGTTGTGACATTGGGTTAATAAGGAGTAATGTTCAAAAACTTGACAAAAGAACACATTCATTAATTCAACAAATATTTACTAAGCACAGTCTATGTGCAAGGCACTGTTCCAGGCACTGGGAATACAATCTTGGAGAAGATGGAAGTCACTGGCCTCATGGAGTTTCTTTTCTAGTTGAGAAGACATAAAAAAGAACTAAGCAAACAAAAATGCACTGTCCTTTCATTTACAGATAATTACTGTGGAGAACAAGAAGGCACTGTAAGGCTGTAGAGAGTATCTGAGGCTGATCAGAAACAGGATGACCGGGGAGGGCCACTCAAGGAGGTGACATTTTCTCTGAACAAAGTGAGGACCCAGTCTTTAGAAGGCCTGAGGAAAGATCATTTCAGATGGAAAGACTGGGTCCTGAGGCAAGGACAGGCTTGCATGCTGAGGGACAGTAATGAGGTCAGTATGGCTGGAGAGAAGAGTAGTGATGGAGAGTTGGCATGGGATCTGCTGGTCGGGTCGTGATGAAGGCTGCAATTTTCAATCCAAGGAAGATGGGTCAATCTGAGGGTTCTGAGCAGAGGAGTAACATGATTTGACTTAGGCCTTTACACCTGCAAGGGTAAGAGAGGAGGAAGGGAGACCAACTGGGAGGCTGCTGCAATGGCCCAAGTGGGAGGGCAGCAGTCTGGACAGGATGGTGGCAGTGGACACAGTGAGCAGGGCCAGGATGTACTTAAGTGGACAGCAGACAGGGCTGGCTGATGCAGGGATGTGGAGGGCAGGGGAAAGAAAGGAACCAAAGATGATTCCTAGGGTTTGGGCTTCCTCGATGAAGGTGTGGTGGTGCCACTCACTGCAATGGGGTGACTTGGGGAAGAACTCAAGAGTTATGCTTGGGACATGCAAGGTTTAAGATGCCAATTAGATGTCGCAGAAGAGGTGGGGAAATGAGTTTGACTCAGGAGAAGTGTTTGGTCAGGAGGTATCAATTGGGTAGCCCTCAGCTAATGGGTGGTAGCTAAAGCCATAGCACCCAGTGAGGTCACAAAGGAACTGAGCCCAGATGAGGAATAAAAAAGGGTCAAGGGTGGATGATGAGCAGGTGCCAGCAAAAGAGACCGAGAAACAGTGGGCAGTCAAATGGAAGAAAGACAGGGCAAGTGTGCTGCCTTGGAGGGTAAGAGGAGAGGGGTTTTCAAGAAAGGAGACAATATGCATTTGAATGAGACCTAGAAGGTAAGAAAAATAGCATTATATAACAGTTTGACTTAGAGAGGGTCATCAGATTTGCGGACAATTAAAAAATGTCTTCACTTTTGATTTCTGTAAATGCTATTATGATGTTGTTTGTGAGACCCATAACACGAAAAAGGCGTCTAAGCACAATTCAGAGATTAATTTGAAAACTGACCAACACAAATCAACCATTTCTGTTGACTGGAAGTTTTGCCGTGGCCCCCTTCTCAAGAGGCATCTCACCCTGAGGATGCACCTGCTCCACTTGGAGCCTGATGATGGAGTTTCCCCTTCTCATCAAATTCATTCTTACCTGCAGGGGTATCTCTCATTTTCCTTGCTCCCAGGCACACTGAAGGGCAGAATTAGAGTGCAGGGGCCAGCCAGGGCCTCCCGGGAGACTGGCCCCTAGCGCTCCAGGAGGATAGAGAGTAGCACATGGCTCAGCCTTTGGCACTCAGGTAAGGCACTTCTTAGGAGACTTGGCCTTCCTCATGTCTCCGAGCCCATGTGTCTGGGCGGAGACATAGGGACATAGTCTAATGGAAGCATTAGGTTCATATCTGGTGATGCTGTTGCTTCTCCCTCCAGATCTGGCTGAAGAGGAATCACCGCAGCCCTCATTTTACTGCCATGCTTGTTCCTGCTTTCCTTCCGTGGTCACTGGACTTGTTCCACGGAGCAGCTCTCCCCACCCAGCCTATAGGAAGGCCTGGAAGGTGGTACCTGGGAACTGCAGACTGTGATTTAGCTCACGGGGCTCTGCTGTGGCCCCAGTGCTCCAGATTAAGGCAATTGGCCAGTCATTCCTAGAATGCTTAAATTTATTCATCTTTGAAACAGTACTGAAGGTACTCCTCTTTCCCAGGGAAAGGAAGAGATGCAATGATTATATTGTGTTAAATATTGGTCCACGATCACCAGAAACTTTTCTACTCCTGTAAGATGCTGTGTGGAGGAGCAGCAGGGTATACTTAGAAAGAGTCCTGGACTGGAAGTCAGAAGACTGGGGTTCGAGCCTGAGCTCCATCGCCACCAAGCTATGTGAATCTGGTCAAAGCAGGGACTTCCTGATGCCTCAGTGGTAAAACAAGGTCATGATTCTTGTTTCATTCCCTTCCCAGGAATACAGTGAGAATTGAGTGAGATAAGCTGATGGCTAGGCTTTTAAACTGCAGAGCTGGGTTCCAGACACCCTAGACTACTCCCCCAAAAGGTGGAGGCTGATCTTGTGTTAGGGACTTTGCATATGCTGTTCCCTCTGAAAGGCCCTTCTCTCCTCCTCTTCTACCTAGAAAATACTCACCCTTCAAGACCCAACTTAAATGTCATTCTCCAAGAAGCTTATCCAAAGGAAAACAAAGGATTTCTTCCTCTGTGTTTCTGTATCATTCATTCATTCATTGACAGGGTCTCACTCTGTTTTCCAGGCTGGAGTGCAGTGGTGCGATCTCAGCTTACTGCAACCTCTGCCTCCTGGGCACAAGCAATACTCCTACCTCAGCCTCCAGAGTAGCTGGGACTACAGTCATGTGCCACCATGCTCAGCTAATTTTTTAATTTTCTTTTTTGTGGATATGAGGTCTTATTATGTTACCCAGGCTGGTCTTGAGCTCTGGGCCTCAAGCCTCAGCCTCCCAAAGTTCTGAGATTAAAGGCGTGAGCCACTGCACCCAGCTCTTACCCCTTATAGCACATACCATGTTTTTTTTTTTTTTTTTTTTGAGACGGAGTCTCACTCTGTCACCCAGGCTGGAGTGCAGTGGCCAGATCTCAGCTCACTGCAAGCTCCGCCTCCTGGGTTTACGCCATTCTCCTGCCTCAGCCTCCCGAGTAGCTGGGACTACAGGCGCCCGCCACCTCGCCCGGCTAGTTTTCTGTATTTTTTAGTAGAGACGGGGTTTCACCGTGTCGGCCAGGATGGTCTCGATCTCCTGACCTCGTGATCCACCCATCTCGGCCTCCCAAAGTGCTGGGATTACAGGCTTGAGCCACCGTGCCCGGCCTACCATGTTTTTTAGAGTCAGTGGTTTATGTGTCTGTTTCCCTCATGAGATTGTGAGCTCCCAGAGGCCAGGGTTGTTATATCTTGTTCATCTTTGTGGCCCAAGTGTCTAAAACAGTGTCTGACACATAGTAGGTACTGAAGGATCATATGTTTAACAGATCCAAAGCACTGAGAAACTGTGACATAAACTAACCTCCTATTCAGACCTAACAAACCACAGGCATCGCCATCCACAGAAACCTGAACACGTTCTATTTCCAAGCCCTGGCTCCGTCTTTGGAAGATGGCTGCCACTGCAGAAAAACCAGAACAGAACAGAACACATATGGCCAGCAGCATTATTTTCAGAGTCCAACACCAAAGTGTAACATTGGAGGGGAAAACACCTTCCTGAGGCCACACATAGCCTCAGAGAACCTGAACCAGGACAACAGCTCAGATTTCTCAACTACCAAACTCACACAGTTTTTCCAATAAATCCAATGCATTGAGTGACACAGAAAAAAATTGAGTATGGTTTTAGACCTTAATCAACAGCTTAGGCTAGTAAAGAGGAGAGATGCGGATCAAATCTGGAAGCGATTCAAAGCAGAGAGCAGAAAGCAATACATAAAAGTAGACCACAGAATCAGGATTAGAAAATATTTGGGGCCGGGCGCGGTGGCTCAAGCCTGTAATCCCAGCACTTTGGGAGGCCGAGACGGGCGGATCACGAGGTCAGGAGATCGAGACCATCCTGGCTAACATGGTGAAACCCCGTCTCTACTAAAAAATACAAAAAACTAGCCGGGCGCGGTGGCGGGCGCCTGTAGTCCCAGCTACTCGGAAGGCTGAGGCAGGAGAATGGCGTGAACCCGGGAGGCGGAGCTTGCAGTGAGCAGAGATCCGGCCACTGCACTCCAGCCTGGGCGGCAGAGCGAGACTCCGTCTCAAAAAAAAAAAAAAAAAAAAAAAAGAAAATATTTGGTAGGCTCTAACAGGAGACCCAAACCAACAAGATAAAATGTAACAGGAATAAATACAAAGTCCCATATTTAGGCTAAAAAAATCAACTATATAAAATCAAAGATGGGGAGGTGGAACTGTATGCTTAGAAATGGTTAAGATGGTAGGCTGGGCGCGGTGGCTCATGCCTGTAATCCCAGCACTTTGGGAGGCCAAGGAGGTTCACAAGGTCAGAAGTTTGAGACCAGCCTGACCAACATAGTGAAACCCTGTCTCTACTAAAAATACAAAAATGAGCCAGGAGTGGTGGCATATGCCTGTAATCTCAGCTACTCAGGACGCTGAGGCAGGAGAATCGCTTGAACCTAGGAGGCAGAGGTTGCGGTGAACCAAGATTGTGCCATTGTACTCCAGCCTGGGCAACAGAGCAAGACTCTGTCTCAAAAAAAAAGAAAAGAAAAGAAATGGTGAAGACGGTAAATTTTATGTTATGCATTTTTTACCATGATAGGAAAATATAAAAAAGTAAAACAAAAGTTTTATTAGGGAATTCTATTTTGACAAATAATGTAAACTGGAAATCCGCTTTTCTACTTCATATTGGATAGTCAGCTAAAGTAGTCCAATTGCACAAAGATATGCCCCACTTTTAAGACCATCTGCTACAGTGCGGAACCTGACAAAGACTGCTTTCAGCAATACCAACAACCAACCTCAAACTGGAACCAAGAATAGAAATAATCATAGCTGATACATAAGGCGATTAAAAATTCGTGTGCATATTTTAAGATACTTTACCATCAAAATTGCCGTGAGAATTAAACGAGGGATTCATTTTGTTTTGTGTGATAATGATATTGTGCTTAAGAAGGAAAATGTCTTCATGTTTTAGAGATGCATATTCCCATATTTAGGACTGAAATGTTATAATGTCTGTAATTTAAAAGAAAATATTCCAGTAACGAGAATGGCAAGAATTTGATGGTTGCTGAGAAGGGCCGATGAGTGCATGGGGTTCATCGTATTAGTCTCTCCTTTTGTGTATGTCCAGAATAAAAAGATATTGAAAATAAATGTATAAATAAAATACTTCAGAAAAAGAGGAAGCAAATATGGTGAGATGTTCATTATTAAATCTAGATGATGGGTATGTGGCTGTTCATTAAAGTTTCTTTTCCTTTTTCTGTATGTCTGAAATTTTTCATTTATTTTTTTTTTTATTTTTTTTGAGACGGAGTCTCGCTCTGTCGCCCAGGCTGGAGTGCAGTGGCCAGATCTCAGCTCACTGCAAGCTCCGCCTCCCGGGTTCATGCCATTCTCCTGCCTCAGCCTCCCGAGTAGCTGGGACTACAGGCGCCCACCACCTCGCCCAGCTAGCTTTTTGTATTTTTTAGTAGAGACGGGGTTTCACCCTGTTAGCCAGGATGGTCTCGATCTCCTGACCTCGTGATCCGCCCGTCTCGGCCTCCCAAAGTGCTGGGATTACAAGGCTTGAGCCACCACGCCCGGCCTGAAATTTTTCAAAATAAAAGTTGAAAAGGTTCATTGAGGGAACATTTGAAAGCACCTGGCCCTGTGCCTGGTGCAGTCAGTGCTGAAATAAATGTCAGTGGACTTTTCCTTCCTCCCCATATACTGGCCTGGAAGTGAAGCAGGCTTAGCCTGCAGCTCCAAAGAGCAGAACAATGGTAGAAGCTGTGGGAAAGCAGGCCTCCTCTCAGCATAAGGAAGAACTTTGTAAAAAGTGTACCTGTCTTACAGTGAAACCTGCAGCGTCACAGAGCTCCCATCCTCAGGAATATTCCAGCGGAGGCTGCTTATTTCAGGGCTGTTACAGAAGTGATGTTTGAATTGATGCGGCAATTTGATAGCATCAAAGGGGATCTCAAGTGACCTCCCAAATTCCCTTCATCTGTTAAAGTCTTAGGATTCAATGCATTTGATTGAAACATACCAGGGCTTTTTCTTTCCCTCCCAGAATCTTGTCACTGTCTACAGCATCTGCAAAGAGAGGCACAGGGAAGACCAGAGAACTCTCTTCTGCTTTTCCCTGGGTCCTGTTGGTTCTGCATACAAATAAAAGATTAAGTACTTAGAAGGGAGGGGTGGGGCACAAAGGGCTCACACAGGAAGTGGCAGAATTCCCTATCTGGAGGTCTTGGGAGCAAATAGATGAGATCTGTGCCAAGCAGGAAGGGCCAACAGCTGGGATGTCTCCAGGCCTCTTTTAGTTCTCATGGACTCCCGAGACTCTCTGGGCCAGGAGGCCTCAATGGCAAGAAAGTGGGAGAGGGCATATGCCTAGGCACCCTGGCTCATAAGGCTAGGAGGGACCGCAGAAGACCACCCAGGCCTTTGGGAAGATGTGGTTTTATTATTCACCTTATTTTACAGGTGAGGAAACTGAGCTTGAGCCTGAACAAGGGTAAGTGCTTGCACAAAGTGAAAGAGCTTTTAAAGCATGCAGGTATGCGGGGAATGATCCTCAGGGGGAGGCAAAACAAAACAAAACAAAACATATGTCTCCAGCCCCAATGCACTGTGTTCTTCCATTCTT
The DNA here is from genome assembly GCF_003255815.1 of Theropithecus gelada. NCBI lineage: Eukaryota > Metazoa > Chordata > Mammalia > Primates > Cercopithecidae > Theropithecus > Theropithecus gelada. Next base: position 111,800,769 of record NC_037682.1, on the reverse strand, counting down.
GGAATCTTTTCTTTTTTTTGAGACAGTGTCTCACTCTGTCATCCAGGCTGGAGTGCAATGGTGTGATCATGGCTCACTGCAGCCTTGACCTCCCAGGCTCAAGCGATCCTCCCACCTCAGCCTTCCCAGTAGCTAGGACCGCAGGTGTGCCACCACAACTGGCTAACTTAAAAAAAAAAAACAAAAAAAACCAAAAAAAACTGTAAAGACAGGGTCTCACTATGTTGTCCAGGCTAACCTGGAACTCCTGAGCTCAAGCAATCCTCCTGCCTCGGCCTCCCAAAGTGCTGGGATGACAGGAATGAGTCACCGTGCAAGGTTCTGGCATCAGTTAAACTCCTCAGACATCTGAGGACTCATCGAAGACCCAACTTAACCCCCCAACACCAGCATATCCCTGCTCCACACAGTGCCCAGGACTGTGCATCTGCACCACACAGCTCCCAGTGAGAAGCCAAGCTGCAGGTGGAGGGATTTGGGTTAAATATGAGAACATTTAGGTCCACAGAATTTGAATTAAGTGATCAAGAGGGTAAAAGGCACCCTAAAATTCTGGGGAGCCCCAGGATTCCAATACAATCTTCTTAGGCCAAGATGGTCATAATACCCAATGAAGTCCTGCAGAGAAAGTCCAAGGATCCTAATGGAGGAGGTGCCCAATGTCAAAAGCAGCCTCTGCCTCCACCTCTCCTCCCTTTGGCATCTGTGGACACCATCTGTGGACACCGTGGACGCCAATCAACAGTGACCTGAGCTCCCTGGCCGAGCCCCTAACACCAGGAGCTGGGCATGGGACCCCTAGGAGGGCCCTGCTTTCCCACCTCTGAGCTGAGCCAACAGCCAACAGCCCAGCCTAGAAGGCTGATTTGCATAGCTTTGGCAGCCCTGGGATGTGAGTTTGCCTGGGGAGCAATTCTCTGGGTGAGGGAGGTGGAAGCCCGAGAACTGTTCAAGCAGGATTTTTCACTTCTGCCTGGTAAACAATGCAGAGAACATTCGGCAATGGGGCCGAGCCTCTCCCATTTCTGATTCTCTCCTCACCAGCTCCACTTTCCAGTATATCCCAGTAAGACTTCCAGTGACACTCCAGGACCACTTGGCACCTTGCTGGCACTTCCTGGGAGAGCAACCATTCAGCTACTGGGACCTTGGAAGCGTTCCTGAGCAGCTAGCCACCAGAGCAAATGGAGAAGCTTCCAGCGTGGTCATTTAAACCAGCCTAGAACAAGTTTCTTCCAGGATGCCCCCACATTGTGCCTACCTTTTTTGGTACTTGAGATTCATCCAAGGAATTGGGAAGTGTGGCCTAATGGTCAGAGTTCTGTCTAGAAAACACAGTAAACTGGGTTCTAGGGTCACTTTGGAGGCTGTTTCATGCTCAACTTTGGCAAGTGGCTTAATCTCTGTAGCCTTCAATTTCCTCTAAACATTATATTAAAACAAAAAGTTGCTGTCTCCATTCCTTCTTAGGAGTGCGGGAATATCCAGGAGGAGCCTCAAAGCAATCCTTGAAGTCACCTGAAGAATAGGACCCAGGAGGCCCTGTGAGGGACTGTGGGAAGAGCACTGGTTTAGGAGTTGGGAGGTCTGAGTCTTATTTCTCCACTAGCTGGAAGTCCTGGGTCAAGCCAGGGTGTGGATAGTAAATGCAAAGGCGCAGTAGGTGTGCAAGCCATGCCCATCACTAATGGATCCTGGCTTTCCCTTTTTCTTCCCTAAACTCAGACATCACTAATGGATCCTGGCTTTCCCTTTTTCTTCCCTAAACTCAGGGCTCACCGACCATTAGAGATGACCAGAATTAGTGCTCCTGAAGACACTCACTTGCTACTCCAAGACTGAATGATCTGTCAGGTTCTCCCCACCCCTGACAGTCTGTGGATTGGGGAGTTTTCATGGTTTAAAGCTCATACCTCTCTACGCAGAGAAGAGTCAACATGACCAACCTCAGGGCTTCCTTGTGATATGGCCTATAGGGCATCCTGATGACTTTCCTTCACATGCACAGTCACGAAACCAAACCCCGAAGCCTGCTCTCCAGGCTGGTCCCACAGATACCAGGAGGCCAGGGCCACACTACAGGGCACAGAGGGGCTCTGCTGCACACACCTTTGCTATAGAGGAGCCCAGCATCCCCCCAGCTTCCCACTGCAATTTTTCATGTCATTTTTTGAGAAAGGGAAGGTTCCTCACCAAGGTCTCCTTGCTCATTAAGAAATACAATCCACATTTCTTCTTGGTCTGAGCTATAGGTGGGGCCCTCTGGGCTTCCCATCCAACAGGAGATCCTTGCCTCAATCCCATCCCCTGTTGGCCACACACTGATGCTGCAGTCATGGAGCCAGGGGCCAAAGTGGCAGCATGGTCCGGGCTAAGCAGAAGGAGCATCCTGAGCAGACGGCATCGGGTTCCAGAAAAAAGTGTCCAGGCACTCAGGCCACTGCTGCAAGGAACGGGGCCAGAAGATCCAAGTTCCCCATCAAAACCTTGACTCATAGTCCCCTGGCCTTGGAAAAATAGTAAAAGTCCAACTTCAAAGGAATTTAAATAAGAGCTCTGTTCTAGTTGCACCCAAAAACACATCTCAGAGAAACGCCCCACCCAGACGCTGTTTTTCTATCAGAGCTGTTTTGTGCTAGAGAGGAACCAGAGACTCCTAGTTCTGGACCCACCATTTACAGGTAAGGAAACTGAGTCCCAGAAAGGACAAGCCATGTGCTAAAGGTCACGCAACCAGCAAATAGCAATGCAGGGACAAAATCTCTGAGCTCCAATGCCCAGACTTGACTCTGTCCATGACAGCCCATGGGGTTCTTTTGACATTGATTCCAGACCAGCACCGCTCCAGCCCTACCCCAGCCTTGCCAGAGGAAGGGGCTCAGAGAGGTTTAAGGTAAGTAAGAGTCCAAGGGGCTCTTTCCTAGTCCTCTCCCCCAGGCCGAGGAAAGTGGGGGTGAGAAGGGGTAGGAAGCGAAAGAGCAGGGGGAGCTACCAGAGGCGCAGGATTCGGTTGGGCGCTGGCTCTCAGGCGGGCACAAAGATGTGCTCAGTGCAGCTCAGAGGGGTGCATGTGGAGTGAGAAAGCTTACACCTAGAGATGCGATCTCACATTTGTAAAACAACTCATACGTTTGAAAACTGCTACAGATACTCTCATTTCATTCATTCCTCACAATGCGTCTTACACATCAGGAAACTGAAGCTGGAAGAGGTTATGTAACTTGCCCAAGGTCATTTGCTCCAGAGCTGGAGAGAAAGAACTCAGATCTCCAAGTTCTGGCCCCAAGGTCCATGTGCTGGCCACCAAAATGCATGGTTCATTTGCACCAAAATGCCTGGTTCAAATGCAGTTGTTCCTTCTTTTGCAGCATACTTTCATGTCCATTTCTTATTTGATCCTCACCCTGCCTGTGAGGTCTGCAGGGCCGTAATTACAGAAATCCTGTGTTACCACTGAATAAAGTGAGGCTCAGTGGGGTCAGGGCTTATCAGAGAGTGGAGAAACCATGTCCTTTCCATGACATGGTGTGATGCTGCCAGGGTCACACTCTCCCCTCCTCTCTGGAGCGGTGTCCCCAGGGCTGGAGTGAAGGGGAAAGGTGCACTCAGAGGCCCTGAGAACAGAGCAAAAACCCTTGTGGAGGAGCCAGTGAGACGCTAGAGCCATGGGACCCCAGGCCAGGGTCACAGAGAGCCCCTGAAAGTGAGAATCGAAGGGTATGGTGACCCCGAGACATGGCAGCAGCAGGTCACCCGGTGCTGGGCCCCTTCTGAGGGAAGGGTGGTAGTGAGAGGGGAAGCTTTGTCCAAGGAAAGAACAAAAGAGCAGAATGGAACAAAACAAAAGCAAAGGACAGAGGACCTGTTTCTGGGGCAGGGAGAGGGTCCTAAGGTAACGTGGGTCTTGAACTCCTGCTGTGACCTTGGGAAAATAATCCCCCTTCTCTGACCCCGGTCTCCTCCCCTATAAAATAGGAAAATAGGACAAGATCAGAGAATTTTCAAACATTTTGGCAGCAGAACACTGTTTTCAAATAATAAGGATTAATTAGTAGCTGACATTTATTGAGCATTTACAACGCACCAAGCTTTGTAGTAAACATTTTATACACATGACAGTATTTAATCCTCACAACTACCCTATGAGTGGGTGTTCTTATTATCCCCATTTTACAGATGAGGAAACTTGAGGCTCAGAATGGTTAATTACTTCGCCTAAGGTTACTGATTAATAAATCACTGAGTAGAGACTCAAACCCACATCTGTCTACCAGCAAAGGCTGTCCGTACTACACCATGGTATCTCCAAAAGAAACCTCATATGAAGTTGCTGCAGAAACTCAAGGGGAAAAAAGGACTTTTAGGTCTTCTGGAACTATAACATCTAGTCTCAGTGAATCTGCCCCATCTCTTAGCACTGGGTCCTGGGAGGAGGAGGTGCTTCCACCAGCTCCCTCCCCTTCTTCCTGCCATGTTCCTACTTCCTAAGAAGCAAAGACAAACTTGAGTTAGGATCAACACGAGGAGCCCACAGTGGGTTAATGTGACAGACGCATCTCCCTGGGTGGCAGAGTGGGCTTCTTGTCGGGTGACAGTCACTGAAGCGTGCTTCCAACTCGAGAGTCCTGGATGTGTGTGGACACAACAGTGTGCTGACCACGAGTGAATCCATAGGCAAGGCTTCCCGGGAAACAGGCCATATTCCTAACTGAGGCTCCCTGGAGTGGCTGGTGGTCACAGCACCCACCATGTGGACACTTTGTCCTCCTGATACTAATAATAGCAAATAGCATTATCATCCGGCAGGCGCTCTTCTAAGTGCTTTACAAATGTTGACTCGTGTAATCCTCACAGCAGCACTGTGAGGTAGAGACTCTCATTACCTCTGTTTTATAAAGGAAGAAACTGAGCAGATAGCCTTTAAGTAACTACCCCAAGGTCAGAGCAGAGGAGCCCTTCTTAACACATGAGAGACACTCAGGGGTGCAGCAATTCACACTGCTCAAAGAGCCTTACAAATACTAACTGATGTGTGAAAGGATTAGAGTGTGTTCACAGATCCCAGTATCTCAGAGCTGGAAGTTGTTTTAGAGACCCTCAGATTCATATCCTTCATCTTATGCACAAACTCGGGCCCAAAGAGGGATGGTAACTCAGGTGAGGTCGCAGATTCGTGATAAAGATGAGTGCAGAATCCATCTGTCCTCACACTTCCTCGGCCAAACAAGAAAGTGCAGGGATTATTCCCCAGTCTCGCTGAGAGACAACCTGAGATGATCAATCCAAGGTCACCAGAGGGAGGAAGGCATGAAATCAGCCCCAGAACTCACTCAGTGGTCCTTCCCATGAACTCAGATGTCCTCAGGACACCGAGGGGCTAAATGGAGCCCAGGCGCAGGAAGGGACAGAGACCCAGCCGGCTCTCCTGTGAGGCAGAAGTTATTACTCCCAGCCCAGCGCAGACTCCTCCAACCACCCCCAGCTCTCCGGGGGCCCGCGGAGATGGGGTGGGAAGGGAGCCAGTCAAGTACACACCTCCCTTTGATAACTTGGAGCCCTGGAGCCGACATTTGCCAGCAGGCTTAACCCCTTTTGTCCATACTTCCCTCCTCAAGAAAACCTTAATCATCCTCATTTGAATTTCAAATGACCTCTCCCCCTCCCCACCCCAACAGGCTTTGAGGCAGGGATATGGAAATTCACCCTGCAGTATGGAAATCATCGCCCTATGCAAATTGGGCGCCGAGACCCCATCGTCATAGCAACCACCCAGTTTCCTCTCCTTTCCACACCTCTCTGGGCTCTGGCTTAGATTTTTGTTCCTTTTTCCAGCCCAAGCAGCTGAAGGGAAGGCAAGCCCCCTACTGGGGCAGGTGGAGTGTCCCCAGCTGAGGTGCCCATTGGGGTCCAGATATGCCAGGCTACTGGCCCACACCTCTCTTACAAACCTGGACTGGGCACACCCAGGCAAGGCCAACCGCTGGTTTTTCTGGCTGGGCTAAGCCAAGGGTGGGCTAGGCTGTGGTGGGGAAGACTGGGGAGAGTCTGGGGGAGACCATGAGGCCCCCAGAGGTGGCAGGTAGGAAAGGAGACACATGGGGGGCTTTGGTGGTGCCAGTGGTAGGAGATGAAAGGCAGTGCGTGGAACCTGTATGTAAAATGCCATGCAAATGAACACCTATTATTTTTTGAGTCAACAACAGCACTGATGCTTTTGGGAGATGCCTGCAGCTGTTTCCCATGCTCCTGGCTTGGCACAAAGGCCTGCCCTCCCTAAGTCTCCCAGGGATCTGCTGTTACCCCAGGAGCGCCCACCAGCAAGCTCACCAGTCCAGGGAGGGCCCAGATGGGCACTTTGAACTCTTGGTGTCTGAAGCCCATAGGAATGAAACCTAGCCACTTATGAGGGTTCTGGTCACACATCCTGCCCTGTCCTGCCAGACCCCCAGGCTCCAATGTGGGAGAACCCCAGAAGCCCCCGCTGGGGTGACCTCATGACGCTTTCCTTTTAAGTACTCTCAGCTTGACTCTGGCCTTCTTCCTCCAAATCAAAGCCTGTGGGGAGTGGGGATGAGAGGAGGGGCTCCTCCCTTTCCACTTTCCACTTCTTCCGCCTCCTAGACAGTCCTAGGGGTGGGTCATCCTGCGCCAGTCCTTCCAGGGGGAAGTGGTCTCCACAGACCCATGACAAATGCTGACCCCAAACTCCAACTTGTCATCTCCTCTGCAACTCCTGTAGTTTCACAAACTTCCTCAAGGACCCAATTCTGCCTTGAAAGAACAAACTGGGCCGGGCGCGGTGGCTCAAGCCTGTAATCCCAGCACTTTGGGAGGCCGAGGCGGGTGGATCACAAGGTCAGGAGATCGAGACTATCCTGGCTAACATGATGAAACCCCGTCTCTACTAAAAATACAAAAACCTAGCCGGGTGCGGTAGCGGGCACCTGTAGTCCCAGCTACTTGGGAGGCTGAGGCGGGAGAATGGCGTGAACCCGGGGGGCGGAGCTTGCAGTGAGCCGAGATCGCGCCACTGCACTCCAGCCTGGGAGACACAGTGAGACTCCGTCTCAAAAAAAAAAAAAAAAAAAAAAAAAAAGAAAGAACAAACTGGACCAGCAAAGAGACTGCCTCTAGGTGCACCCCACACTCTGGGGTCTGAAATGTATGTCTGTTTGTCTATGCGGGTGCTTGGGGGCTGGGTTGGGACAGACTGTAGCTACACATCAGTTGCCTGGGTTCTGGCTGCTCCTCAAGGCCCTAAGACTTGTTCCAATTTGATTGCTCATTTCTTTCTAAATTCTTTTTCCACTTTTTCAGGACACTCAGGTGCTCATTGCCCTATCGTTTCTGGGGGAGGAAGGTGAGCCCAAGGTACAAAAAGGACTTACTCCCAGCTTGGGGCTGGGGGAGTCTGCAATTTTGGGTGCCTCAGTGAAGGGTTGAGGCCCAGAAAGCTGCAGTGGCCTGAGTCTCTGGATGCTGCTCAGTCTTCCAGTCTGCATGGTAGGTGGGTATCATGCTACCCCAACCAGCAAAGGACAGACTGGGACCTCCCTTTCCTGCTGGGTCCCCCATCATCATCCCCCAACATCTCCAGGGAGGGAGTGAGAGGAATGGTAAGGAGGTGATAAGAAGATGCACCAGGGTCAGCTGGAGGGAGTGAGAGGAACGGTGAGGAGGTCATAAGAAGATGCACCAGGGTCAGCTGGAGCATTGCTCACGGAGGCCACAGGAAAGAGACTTTCTAATACACAACACAAACTCCACTAAGGTAGTGCACCGCAAGGCATGAGCCACCGCGCCCGGACAGCTACCATTGTCTTATGTCCTCTGTCCCTGGTTCTCCACGTTGACTCCCAGTCTTCCTACCACCATCTTTAGGTAGAAAGTCCCCGCAGCGACCAAAGCTGGTCTGTGTACTGTGGAGGTCCAGGACCAGATATAGACAAACAGTGATTATAAGAAGTTAGAAATGTTGGCTGGGTGCAGTGGCTCACACCTGTAATCCTAGCACTTTGGGAGGCTAAGGTGGGTGGATCACCCAAGGTCAGGAGTTCGAGACCAGCCTGGCCAACATGGTGAAACTCTATCTCCACTAAAAATGCAAAAATTAGCCAGGCATGGTGGCACATGCCTGTAGTCCCAGCTACATGGGTGGCTAAGGCAGGAGAATTGCTTGAGCCCAGGAGGTGGAGGTTGCAGTGAGCCAAGATCGTGCCACTGCACTCCAGCCTGGGTGACAGAGCGAGACTCCATCTTAAAAAAAAAAAAAAAAAATTAGAAACGTTAATAGCACATCCAAGCACTCCATCAGTGGGCCTCCAGCTGAACTGTGTGTGAGCCCATTGCGTGCTGTTGAGTACGCATGGTAAGTGCCAGCTGCATGCTGTCGGGCACAGCACAGTAAGTCTAGATATGTGTCTGTGACAGGCTGGAAATATAAACACTGGTCCTCCTCCCAGACTCTTTGAGAAGCAGTGCTCTGAGGAATGACTACACATAAGCTAAGGGAACTCTGGGTGGTAAAAGATGGCTCATAGATGCCTCCCGCACCAGGCTCCCTCTCCTTTTTCCCCTTTTACGTTGGACAGAAAAGGAGTCCATGTTCTACTGGGGGCTGCAAAGGTGGCAACAGGGGTCAAGGGGTGACCATTTCCTTAAGGAGATCTCCAAGAGGAAGAGGGACTGGTGCCGGGCAGGGCTAGCTCAGCTCCTCATGGCTCATCTGAACCATACAATCCTGCCCCCTCTGCTTACCCTAGTCCTGGGTGTTGGCTGGGGAATCTATGGATGAGAAAATGTCTATAGTTGTAAGTCATGGTACAGATGTGAGTTGCTGCTGTGGCTGTTTTATTGGATAAAGTTCTGTGAGTGCTGGAGGCAGAGAAGCAACTCCTGGCACCACAGGCTCTTCTCCTGCTATCTCTGGCACATGGAGCCACAGTCTAAGGCTGAATGGTGAATCAGTACCTACTAATTTCCCTGTCACAGAAAGGAGAAACAAGGTGGGGTGGGAGCCACTCTGAGAAGGGCAGAACAAGGCCGGGTGCGGAGGCTCATTCCTGTAATCCCAGCACTTTGGGAGGCCGATGCGGGTGGATCACTTGAGGTTAGGAGTTTGAGACCAGCCTGGCCAACGTGGTGAAACCCCATCTCTACTAAAAATACAAAAACTAGCCAGGTGTAATGGTGGGCGCCTGTAATCCCAGCTACTGAGGAGGCTGAGGCAGGAGAATCACTTAAACCTGGGAGGCGGAGGTTGCAGTGAGCCGAGATTGTGCCATTGTACTCCAGCCTGGGCAACAAAGCAAGACTCCATCTCAAAATAAATAAATAAATAAATAAATAAGGCAGAACAAGAGGTATGGGCTTATGCAGCAGCATGAGGGTCTTAGGTGAGAGATAAGAAAGGACTTCCAGGCACTGAGGATGGCATCCTGTAGGAATAGGCAGCCAAGGCCAGGCGCAGTGGCTCACGCCTGTAATCCCAGCACTTTGGGAGGCCAAGGAGGATGGATCACGAGGTCAGGAGTTCAAGACCAGCCTGGCCAAAATGAGGAAACCCTGTCTCTACTAAAAATACAAAAAATTAGCTGGGAGTGTGGCACACACCTATAATCTCAGCTACTCGGGAGGCTGAGGCAAGAGAATTGCTTGAACCCGGGAGGCAGAGGTTGCAGTGAGCTGAGATCATGCCACTGTACTCCAGCCTGGGCAACAGAGCAAGACTCTGTCAAAAAAAAAAAAAAAAAGAAAGAAAAAAGAAAAGGCAGCCAAGAGAAAATGTGAGATTGGTTGTCTTAGAGATATAAAATAGACAAAAAATAAGTCTCTAAGAAAGTAGCTTCTCTCATTTTCAAGGGATGGGTTTGAAATATCTCCAAAAGAAGAGAGAGACATGGACAAGATGTCCTCTCAGGAATTCAAAGCAGGAATATCAGGACCCCCTCAATGTCTGGGGGGCTATGGTTTCATTCCTCTCTTCCAGAGAGGTGAGGGATGGAGCCAGTACAGACAGAGGTGCAGACCCTAGAGGCCACTTAGCCCACCGCTTCATTTTATTCCTGCACTACCCATCTCCTTCTATTACGATGAGGAAATTCAAGTCCTGGGCACAAGTGCATGCAGGACTTAATGATGGACTTTGAAAATTATACACCATCACACAAATACAGTTCAGACTTGCTCTGTCATTTAATCATAAAAAGGGAGGGAGTGTGTGTGTGTGTGTGCGCGCGCACGCGTGCACACATGCTCACACATGTGCTTCATCTAGAGATGATTGTCAGCTGGACATGGTGGCTCACACATGTAATCTCAGAATTTTGGGAGGCCATGGTGGGAGGATTGCTTCAGGCCAGGAGTTCGAGACCAGCTTGGGCAACATAGCAAGATCTCGGCTCTACAAAGAGATAATTTTAAAAAATTAGGCATAGTGGTGCACACCTGTAGTCCCAGTTACTCCAGAGGCTGAGACAGGAGGATCACTTGAGCATAGGAGTTCAAGGTTGTGGGGAGCTGTGATCACTCTACCATACTCTAGTGCAGGTGACAGAGTGAGACCCTGTCTTTTTTTTTTTTTTTTTTTTTTTGAAACGGAGTTTTGCTCTGTCTCCCAGGCTGGAGTGCAGTGGCGCGATCTCGGCCTCACTGCAACTTCTGCCTCTTGGGTTCAAGCAATTCTCCTGCCTCAGTCCCCTGAGTAGTTGGGATTTCAGGTGCCCACCACCACATCCAGCTAATTTTTTGTATTTTTAGTGGAGACAGGGTTTCACCATCTTGGCCAGGCTGATCTTGAAGTCCTGACCTCATGATCCACCCGCCTCGGCCTCCCAAAATGCTGGGATTACAGGTGTGAGCCACTGCGCCTGGCCGAGACCCTGTCCTGAAGGAATAAAATAAATAAAAATGGTTGTCAAGTACTTCCTAGATTTCTCCTGTCCTCTCTGCCATTTTAAGAATAGTTTTATTAATATTTGGACTGAAAAATCATGCTCACCCCTAAAAGTCTTCTGCCCATTCCTACCTGGAACCTCACCTCTCAGTTGCCATTTCCAGCTTGTTCTCTTGGGGAGGCAGCAGGGTCTCATTCTTTCTTTAGGACCTTATGAGAATCACTACCCTCCTGTGTTTCAGTTGTGCTTCCCTCTAAAATCATGTCCGTGCCTTCTGAAAGCCATGCGGAAAATCGCCAGGGTTAGGTGGGGAGACTTTCTGCAAAGGGTCCCCAGAGAGCTGACTCGCCTCTGAGGTCCTGCTGCAGGGTGGGGCTGACGTTAGTCATTCCTCCTCCTAGACAAGACAGTGGAGGCCAGGGAGGAAGGGCAACAGGAAGGGCTGACAAAGCCCAGTCCCCTCCCTCATCTCCAGCTTCCCCCTTTCCCCCTTGGGCTTCCTCTTGGAGTCTTTCCTTCACAGATCTCTAAGCAGAGCAAAGGTGCCAAGGCATTTGCTCTATAGTCATCTGGGTTTGAAGCCCCACCCCCTACCCCTGGCCCTACCCCTGCCAAATGACAACTGAGCCTAAGGGATATGGGGGTAGGGAGTTGGGAGGGGGTGGGAACTGCGGCTCCTTGGACTAGATTAGTCTATCTGTGGGGAACTTGGCTCCCCTCTGGCCCCTTTGTGCCATCCTCCATAATTTTGCTACCATTGTCTTGTCTTTTTTTTTTTTTTTTTTTTTTTTTGAGACCAACTCTCGCTCTGTCGCCCAGGCTGGAGTGCAGCAGTGCCATCTTGGCTCACTGCAACCTCCACCTCCTGCATTCAAGTGATTCTCCTGCCTCAGCCTCCCGAGTAGCTTGGATTACAGGCACGTACCATCACACCTGGCTAATTTGTGTATTTTTAGTAGAGATGGGATTTCACCATGTTGACCAGGCTGATCTTGAACTCCTGACCTCAAGTGATGAGCCACCGTGCCCGGACAGTTACCATTGTCTTATGTCCTCTGTCCCTGGTTCTCCACATTGACTCCCAGTCTTCCTACCACCATTTTTAGGTAGAAAGTCACTAGAAAGACTCAGGCTTAGTTCTGTCATTCTCTAGGTATGGGAGCTTGGGAAAAGTAGCTAAGGTTCTTTCTCATCACCAGCCTTCATTTCTCCATCTGTGAAGTGGGCTAATAGTACTTACTCTCATAGAGTTGTTGTAAAGGCCAAATGCATGAAGTATTTGAGAACACCCTTACAGACATATGTTGTCACTGTTATCCAGGCAGTCATGAATTCCTGCACTAGAAGGACAACTCCTTGAGGACAGGGGTGCTCTTCATCTGAGCCCAGGATCTGCCACCAAGTCATCCTCCAAAGATGTCGGTTATACAACTACAAGCTAAGTCAGAGAAGAGGATCAGAGCCCAAACAGAGAAGACAGCTGTGGCTGTCAGAGGAGAAAAGACTGAAAGGGAAGCTGGAAAGAAAGGAATGGGGAGAAACCAGAAAAAAGGATGGAGAGAGAGAGAGCTCAGAGCTGAGGAAACCTGCACAAAAATGCAAGATCTGGAAACCAATGGAAAGAATTGTGAAAAGCAGAACTGTGCATACATCCTTTAAAATTCAGCCCTTAGAGATTATCTAGTCCAAACCCCGACTCTGTGGGGAGGAAAATAAAGGTCCATGTGGGGAAACGCTTGCCAAGATAATATGTAGGGAGCTAATGGCAGACCCAGGATAAGAGTCTGGTAGAGTCAGACAAGGCCAAGTTTGATTTCCGGCTATAAGCTGTGTGATATTTGGTAAGTTAGTTTCTCACTCTGAGCTACGGTTTCCTCGTCAATGAAAATGGGGTTAATCATGTCTCTATCTCATAGCCTTATTGTAAGAATTAAATGAGATGCTGTAAATAAAGTTGCCTACATGTGCCTGCTGTGGGAGGAGGCTCTGTGAATGTTATGGTCTCCCTCCTTCTTCCTGACCCTCTGTTCTTTCCTCCTTTGTGATTGAGGCAATGATGTGACCAGCATGGTCAAAAGTCACAGGGTTAGCCACATCTGTACTTGGGGGTTGTCAGTTACAGACCTGGGGGTTTTTGAAATGTGGGTAAGGCTATATTCTCATCAACCACCTAATTGAGAACAGAAAAAAATTGTTGTCAGCCTCAAGAGTAGAGAAAAGTCCCAGCGCGGTGGCTCATGCCTGTAGTCCCAGCTACTTGGGAGGCAGAGGCAGGAGAATCCCTTGAGCCAGGAGTTCGAGGCTGCAGTGGCCATGACTGTACCACTGCACTCTAGCCTGGGCGACAGAGGGAGAATCTGTCTCAAACAAAGAAGTGGAGGAAAAGTAACAACATTTAAGGAGGCAATAGGTAGGAAGGACAAAAAAGCTGATAGTTCAGAAATCTAGAAAGAGGAAAGAGTGCCGAACAGGGGCTCTGAGCTTTGGCTGGTCCCTTGTGCTGCTGCAAAGACATTCTGAGCTCTCGGGCAGCTTATTCTTCATCTATGCCTCGGCTTCCTCACAGGCCAAAGAAAGGAAAAGATGTGCCACCCGGCCAGGTCTCCACCAGCCAGGAGGTCTGTGTCTGGCCCTGAGAATGCTCTCCTGGGCATTCCTGACCCGTGCAGATGGGGAAATTTACCTCCCTTTCCCAGTTCCTACCCCCAGTACCCCTTGGGGATTTCACACAGCAAAGGGGGTGCTTTCAGGGAGCCGGGGCTTTCTAACTCACCTTTGTTTATAGTTCCTTTAAAACCCAGAGACAAACCACCCCTTAATTCATGCACTACTAAGAAGGTGAATCTGCCTTTTAAAATCCAAAGGAAGCCATTAAACCAGGTTGGTAACCATTGTGACTCATAATAAGCTTTCTTCTGTAAAAAAATGAGTCAGAACGACTTTCCAGGAAGTTTGGTTACTTTAATTAGCCACCTCTTTCTTCTTGCCCTTAAATACATGCAGTAATTTGAAGATCACCTAAGTATTGATGCTACCAGCCAGGAGCCCTGAAGTGAAAGATCTACTGGTGGTGGTAAAGTTCCAGACATCACGGGCTCCTTGGAGCTGAACAGGCACCTGTGCAGAATCCTTTCCTAAATGGTGAAGGGAGCAAACCAACCTTCCGGGCTGACTCACTGGCCTGAGTAAAGCGGGGAATGAGCCAGAAGTACTCAGCAGCGAAGCCCATCTGTATATTCCAGAATCTTAATGACGGTCACAGCTGCCATGTGCCAAGCACTGTTCTAAGGAATTGAGACACCATCTCAAATAACTCTCAACCCACTCTCTAAGTTGGGCATTAATTTTCCCCCTTTACAAAAAGGACAAGGATAAATTTTCAGGTCATGCAGCCAGTAAGCAGTGGAGCTGCAAATTTTATCCCAGGTCTGTTTGATTCTAGATCCATACTCTTCAAAGGTCATCCGTTCCTACCTCTTAGGGAGGCAAAGTGGCTGGTCTAAGGTCATGTATTGAATTGGCGGTATCCCTGGATAAGAGACAGATTCTGAAGGTCTTAGCCGATGTCTGGATTCTTTCTCTCTTAACCTACTTTATATATAGCTCCCAGATAGGAAGTCAGAATTTGCTCAGATTGACCGTAACACACTAACCCTCCTAAGCCCCAACAGGATCTGAACTCCCTGCCTTTCCTGGCTCCTCTTTCAGGGCTCTGTGTGGCTCATTCTCACTCCTAACACTATGGCCCTGACTTGGTCACAGTAACAGAACACCAGTGCAAGTTGGTTAGGTGTGGTCTTCTTCCCATGTGGACACTCCCTTAGCTGTGTCCCCACACACCTGGGCAATGGGTCCCAGGTAAACAGAGTTGGCTCCAGTCAGCCTGCTTCCAGAAAAGGGCAATCCAGCTTCTCTGGATCACGGCTCCTGGGCTGATTTTTCTCTAGGGAAGGGTGTCAGTGTGGGTACTGTGTCTATCACTCTGTAGCTGAACTAAGTTTAAAGTCTTGCTCAGGTATTTGAGATAAAAGGGAATCTTCTTCTCAACTGGGAAGAACAGGTGCCCCTCTCCACAGACCCTTAGTAAAAGATACTCTGCTAAATAATCAATTGAAACATAAGTGTGACCGGCCCACATTCTCCTTGGTCTAGCTGCCTCTGTACATATGCACAGCAAACTAGAAAGATTGTAGTTTGATGTGTATTGCTACCTGTGCAAGGAAACACTGTTTCAGTATTAAACTGGGAAGCAGAAAAGTTTATGGCAAATGCATACTGTGGATGCCCTCCCCACCAAGATCCCCAATTATCTTGTCCCTGACAAGAATCTCATAGCTTCAAGAATGGAACTAGACTGCTCTAAAAGATTTGAAAAAGATTTTAGCTCTGGGGGACATTGATTCTCTTCCACTTCTAATTTCTATGTCTCTAATGATCCAGATGAAAGACTAATTGAGGTCTGGTTGGAATGCTATTAAAGTTATTTGGTGGTGTTACAATTTATACTCATCTTTAAGTTCTTTTTAATTATATGGAGCTTTCAAAGCAAGGCTTGGACTATGGAGGTAAAAATAGAGAGCTATGAAACTTTCTTTTTTAATTCTTCTTCGTTCCTCTCACCCTTTTTTGACATGGTCCAGCCTCAAACTCCTAGGCTCAAGGAATCCTCTCACCTTGGCCTGCTGACTAGCTGGGACTACTGACATCCTTTCTCTTCTTTACAAAGCAAAGTCATCTCCAGGCACCAAGTCTTCCTCTCTGAGCCTATTTGCCACCCACATGCACATTATTTGGAAGAGAAACATTTGTACACAGGCCTCTTTGGTTAGTGCCTTAAGGAGCACTATCGAGGTATCTGGGGCTAAAAGGCCCTGGTTCCCATCTAAGAAAGACAAGTTCTGCCTCTGCCAGTCACAGCAGTTGGGAACACAGCTGCTCCCGCACCTTTTTGGTTTTGTTCTGTTTTAAAGTATCTGGTCTCTTCCTAGCCTAGTTCCAGAGGTTTTGTTCCACTGAGGACCAATATCTACTGTTCAAAGGCTCCAGAATCATATCCCATGTCCTCAGGGAATTCACTTAGTTCCTAAGACCTAGCTTTAGGGTCTGGTTGGCTGAAAGACCAAGCGAGAAGAGATACCAGTTGTTCAACAATTCCCAACAACTCTCTTCCCCCCACCCCCTGCATTCCTGCTCCATCCCCTAGAAGAGAAGACCCTTACCTGGCTCCACCTGGCTGAGAGTGTTGCCAGCATCCGTGGAATCAGCTACATCCCCACTCATCTTGATATCTGCAGGGAAAACACAACTGATTTTAATAACAGGTCACAATTTTTCTTGCTATGACATATGTGGCTTTAACTAAATAGCAAAGATGAATGTGTAATTACAACAACCATCAGACTTTCAAATTCCTGATTCCCGAACATACAACCATTAGAATATTCATAAGCTTGGGGGCACGGATCCCCTCGGATCCCCTCCTCCCATGCTCGCCTCCTCTCCTTTCCTTTCTCTTCCCCTTTCCCCGGTGCCACTGCAGGGTCTCTCACCTTTTGCATCATTCATGGCCACTTGCTTCTATCACCAGGACTCAGTTGGTAAAAATTTAACAAGGGGGTGGAGGGGACACTTCCCATTTCCAACACTCGTTTCCTTTGGGATCTGAGGAATTTATTTTATTTTTAAATAGTGAAAGAATTATCCCTCCCCGCCTGCCTCCCCAGCTGTTTCCCTTAATAACCGCATCCTGGAAGGTAAGAGTGCCCTTAAACCAAGGTTCGCCCTTCTCACCTTTCTTCCCAGGTCCTGCCTGGGTTCTCTGGTCTCAGAGGTCAGCCCACTGTCTGGGGATCAAGCCCTAGCTCCTGTGCTGTTCTCCTTGGAGACCCTGTCCTTTGGGGATCCTTACCTTCTCTCCTATTCCTTCAACTGGCTCAGTGAGAAAGGGATGGCAGCGGGTCAGTGCCCCACAGAAAGAGAATACCTACACCAAGCCCCTGGCTCAGTCCCTGAGTCCTGCTGGTCCAGCATCTCTGCCCTGCTTCATTTCAATAAATTAAACATTTACCCTTAACAGACAGCTGCCACCACCTATGTGGGAGGCCCCTAAGTCTCCTCTTGGGGTTAGCAGGGGGAAGAAAAGAGGCAACTTTGAACCAACTCACTCTCTCTCTGCTCCTCTCCTTATTAAACCACCCAAAGACTGAAGCCTTAAAGACAGAAGAATATTTTATTCAAATCATGTTGACCCCCGCCCTCCCCCTTCTCTGGGGCAGCACTTTAACTCTTTCGAACCAGATAAAGTCTTGGTGAGCCAATTTGCATACTTGGCTCCTCAGCCAATCCCAGTCAAGCAGGCAGTCTTAATTTGCATCAGGTAATCAGGCAGTTGGCAGTCTGGCTGCCCAGGTCTGGAGATGATCAGGATGAGGAAAAAGGGTAGACCTGTGCCCCAGGGAAAGAGGGGAGAAAACCTACTTTTTCTTTTTTGTGTGTGTGAGGAATAATGTGTGTGGCTCCGGCCGAGGTGTACACCACCTCCGGAGTGTGGCAGTTTCAATGCCAAAACAAGCCAGAGATGGGGGATCCAAAGATTTAGAGCCTAGAATACCCCAGAAGTAGGGGAGAAAGTAAGGAGTCACTGTGGTTTAAGGAATTTTTCAAGACCAGCCAAATTGAGGGAAGACTCCAAGGTAAACACTCAGAGCTCCATGGAACCCTCCCCAGACAATCTACACTGCACTCTGTGGTCAGTCACAGAGCTCTAAGGAAGACCTGCCACCTTACCCCACCCCGCCACCTCCTAGTGCATGGCGTTTAGGGAGGCATTTCTTGAGCCTCACCTCGATCCGCCCTGCTGCAGTCTCAAACTCTCTGTATAGTTTGCCACGCATGAATATGCAGAATAACTACTGTGGACCACCCAGACGTTTGCAAAGGGCTTCTGCTGCCACTGGCCTTCTGTTCCAATGGAGAAATGGGCTCCCCTGTCCCACCCATTAAGTACTATCCACCTGGAGCTGGGCATTGCCTAACGCAGATCTGCTCAGCTCATACTTCACCGTGAGGGTTCTTCAACAGTGCTGAGAAGTGGCCCTGAGTCAGAGACTGCTGGAAAGGTGCAGAGGAAGTTCCCCCGACTGGTGGTTTCAATTTGCTTCATCAGCACCAGGATTCAGGGTATGGGATTTGGCATCAGACAAACCTGGATTAATCTCAGTGCTATCACTAACTAGCTGGGGGACCCTAGCCACATATTCGAATGTGAATTTTCTCACCTGAAAATGAGAATACACACTTCCCAGGGTTTTTGTGAGGATTAAATGAAATACTGAATGAAAACTGCCAGGGAAAGAGTTCAGGCACAAAGTAAGCACCTAACAAATGAACTAATTAAACAGACATGTAGGCTTAGGTGCTAGTCCCCTTCCCTTCCTGCCTTCTTCTCATGCCCCTCCATTAATCCCTTGCCCCATTACAAGGAATAGCTTTGGTTTTCTGTCTCAGCCACCATTGTAATTTGTCCTTTATCTGGGAAACCATTAGGATTCTCCAAATTGTAACTTCATAGAAAAAGTGTTCATGAGGATAGGAAAAAGTTAAGAGGCAGTGATGCTGGGAGGATGACCAGAGTCTCTGAATCAACTGATTTCAAACTCCTGACATTTAAGAAGGTAATTCTTTAGCTAAACTGTAATCTTATGCCTAGAACCCAAATTCTCCTCCAACACCCATTCTCCACATCACCTTCATCAAATACACACAGAAGCTCTCATTCATGCTTTAAGTTAGCCTAAACTTTAGTCTTAATCATGCCTAAAAAATAACTTTTAAAGGCATCAACCCCCTCCCCTCCTCATCTGCCATGATGTCTACTCATCTGATGTATTCATTATGGGAGCAACAAGGTGGCACTTCAGGATTGGAGGGGCAGGGTGAGATGACCTGTCAAGCCTCTTCTTGAGTCCCATAGGATGCTAAGACACTGAGAACCTGTTCCTGTTGGGTAGGAGGCTCAGGCTGATGGGTGGGACGAGCTTTTGGGTCTCAGCCTAAAAATGGGCCAACACCGAAACTCCCTGAGACGCTGTAACCCTTCACCTGTCGGACAGCACTTGCCAGTGGTGAGTGAGAGAGGTGTGGGGTGGGGCCAGGCTCCTCTGTGTTATCTCAGCCAGAGACTGAGTAGGCTCCTTGCCATCACTCCCTTCCCTGGGGAGGCTCAGCTGCTCTGTGTAAGAGCCCAGACATCAGCTGCAGACCCTCACCTGCCCCACTCAGCACCATCACACCCTGAAGTTAGTCTTGGCTTGTCCAGGAGCGGCCCCTCCTGTGAACCCCGGGAGGAAAGCTCGAGAGGCAGCGTTCCCCCCAGGCTGCAGGCTGAGGGTCCTGGACCTCCTGGGACCAGGCTACTCTGGGAAAGCAGAAGCCACCTCTCTCCTAGCATCCATCTTCATGTTCTTAGAAGGACGGGAGCTCCCTCTGGCTCCTCCCTCACATACCTGCTGATGGTGGCGCTTCCACCGGGAGACTTCAAAGGACCCACCAGCCCCACTTCTGAGCCAGCCAAGGCTCCAACTCTCCACCAGAGGAGACTTCTCTCACTTCTTCTCAGTCCCACCATCAGGCCTTCCAACCCAAATGCTATTCCTGAGCTCCAACTGGCACCCATCTGTGAGACTCAGCCCCTCTTTCCCAACCTTGGTGGGGAACAGCTCACAGTGAGGAGAAAGGCAGAGAAAGAGACACCTGGGGCAAAGCAGGTGTGCCCCCGCCAGCTGGCTTCCCACTGTTTTCCTTTGTCTCTTATCTGCCTCCCTAGCTGGCCGCCTCTGGCCTACTTCTCTGCCTGTTTTTAGTCAGGGAGCAGGGAGCCCTTCCTTGCCTCAGAGCCCCTGTGTCTTGTGACCTTCTGCCTGCTCAGGTCTTTGTGCTTCCAGGTGAGAGATGTTCTATAAAGTACAAGGTGCGAAGGCTCCAGACAAACCTGAATCATGGCTCGTACCCAGGTTATCAGAGCAAGACAATGGGGTTGACTTGGCTGGCCCCAGTGCGAGTGGAGCCTTTAGAGTGGGGGACCTGGGAGCAAGCCTATGCTCTAGTTTGTGTGCTCCTGTTCCTCCTCCTTCCCCCATCCAAACTCCTCCAGTAAATCAATTAAGGAGGAGACCCCAAGGGCCCAGCCCCGGGAATTCACAGGGGAAGCGCTGGGAATCAAGGTCAGTAGGATATAGGATTACTGTGGCGGGGGAAAACGGGACTCAAAAGAGACCACATTTCCCAAAGAGGATCTTGGACTAAGGGACCCTAGAGAGGGACCCATAATGAGATATTCCATAGATGGAAGAGTGATCCTCCTTCACAGACCCCACAGCAGGGTGCGCACTGCAAGACCCTACAAAGAAGATCTTGAACCATAAAGGCCACCAGGAGGACCCAGCAAAGTGAGCTGTCCAATAGAGACCCAGTCAGAGAGAGGGGACAGAAAGTCCCAAACTCAGAGACCTCTGGAGGTGCCACTGAAGGGGAACCCTCAGACACTACAGAGGGGCCAAGACCCGGAAACTGCACAGGGAGGCCAGGTAGCCCTGAGCGGGGAGTGGGCTGGGGAGGGAACAGGCAAATGGAGAGAGATGAATTGGGGAATCTACCCCAGTTCTGTGGACACCCTGCCTTGAGGAGTCGCCGCACCTGGGGTTGAGCTCAGTCCCCCCATGTGTTGGGAATCCCTGCTCACAGGGACAGGGTGGAGAAGGTGTCTGGGCTTCTGAGAAGCATCAGCCAGGAGCTCACCCCCGGGAAGGCATAGGGGGCTTGGCCCTCTCTCCACCTCATCCTCTGGTGCTCTCTGCTCTCTGCTATATCCTCTGAGGCCCTGGGCTGCCTCCCTGCTGGGTCCCAACTGTCCCACCCCACCCCCCACTTCTGCAGAATGGGAGCCTCCAGTAGACAAGGAGGTGGAAAACCCCCAGGAAGTCTGTGATCTTGATGCTAAAAAACCTCCCATCCACTGCTAAGCCCACCTTTCTGAAGAGCCTTGCTCCCATTCAAACCCTGGCCTTCTCTGCGGGAAGTGAAGGGGAGAGCACCTACCCGGGACCTGCCCAAGGTATGCCCAGTTTAGAAACAGATTTTCCTCAGACTCTGGATGACACCCAGTTGGATGGTTTCTTCCGCCTCACCTAGCCCTTCTGGCACGTCCTGGGGAGCCACTCAGCGCCAACATCTCACTGCCAGCCTGCCTCTCACTCAGCCCTGCCAGGAAACAGCATCTGGGGAACTGGGCACTCAAGGTTCCTCCCTCCAGGCACTCACTGATGCTTATTTTCAGGCTAGGGAGGCCTCAGACCTGCTCTGCTTCTTGGGGTGGGTCTGGAGAATTGCCTCCTCCCTACTCTGCCAGAAAGAAGACCAGGTAACAATATTTCCATCAACAGCCCCCAAATCCTAAAGAAAGATCACTGGGTCCTGTCCACTTTGACAGTAAGTTGCTAGGTTAGAAATGGCCGGGTCAGGTACTGCTTTCTTCACCTGTTCTTTGCTCAGGCCCTGTGACCTCCAGAAGGCCCACCCTAACTCCAAGTCCCAAGCCAAGCCCAACCTGGCTGCCTGGCAGCTCCTGCCTTAGCCCAGCTGTGGAAGGAGGAACAGCAAGGTGAATGGAGCGGCTGGGTTCACTCCATGCCCACCTCTCATTCATTCATGCAGGGAAGCCTGACTCCCAGCAAAGTATTTGCATCTCCTAGATTTCCACCCCTTAGGGAAGGAAGGCATGGGACATGGAACCTAGAGGATGTGTCTGTCACCATCCCCTCTCAAACACATGGGGTATGGCCCCTGCCCCAGGGGCACCTCTGTAATTGCCCTACCTCACCCACTTCTCCTAAGCCCCCCAACCACATAAATGTCCGCTTTGCCTCAATTTCACACATATGCCCGGACACCAGCACCCGGCATGTGGACATACACATTTCCCTCACTTATGCACTCCCAGGTCCACACCCCTGACTGAGTGAACCACCCATCCCTGCAACCTCCTGAGACTATGACAGTTCAGCACACCGACGTCCCACACAACTGCCACTCCCCAGACCGGGGGCTTCGAAGCCCTCCCGCCCTCCACCAGCCCCCACCCTTTTTCTTTTCCAGGGTTTCTTATCCCAGATCCCCTCCCTTTAGTCCGCAAACACTGACCGGCGCCCACCCCAGGACAACCCGCTATCCACACCGCCCTCTCCTGGCCGCTGGGAAACAAGCCCCCCTCCCCGACCAGAACGCTGTCCCTCTCCTTCACCCCTGCCCACACGCAGTGACACCTGTCAGAGCTCATTCCCTCCGCCCCTCACCTGTGTGCATGGACTCCAGATTCACCATCCTGCCCCAGGCGGGGCCAAAGCCAGCGCCCCCCCAGGTCCCTCGCGACTGCCCCAGCCGGGCCCCCTGCGAAGCCAGGGTCTCCTTCCTCCAGCCCCCGGCCGCCGCCACCGCGGGAGCCGCTGCCGGAGCCGTCGCCGCCACTGTCGCGCGCTCCGCTGCTCCGGCCCGGGCAACACTCGGCGCCGCCAGGATTGCCACACTCCCCAGGTGAGCACGCGGCGCGGGGCGGGGGCCGCCGGCCACGCCCCCTGGCAGGAGCCCCGTGCCTGGCCCCGGGCCCATGCAAAGCAGCGATTTGCATACATGGAGCTGGCGACCTGGGGAGGGGGCCGGGGGTGCTGCCGGGGCGGGTCTCGATCCTGCGGAACACCTGCCTGCTCCAACCCGGCCTAGCAGCACCTCCTAACCGCGCCCGGAGTGGCGCGAACTCCTAGTCCTGCTCGCCCTTTTTAGGAAGCCCTGGCGTGTTCTCCAGCCTGAGCCCGAGCTTCCTTCTGGACAGATCCCGAAGTGTAAGCGCTGCAAAGAAGCTGGAGTGTTTGGAGAAGTCGGGGATCTGCTGGAAAGAATTCGGTTTTGGAATCTCACCTCTCAACCGCTTACCAGCAGTGTGGCTGGGACACGGTTCTTCACCTCCCGGAGCTCATTTAACTCATCTGTAAAACAGTGCAGGTGCTAATCGGGTTCTCTATGAGGCTGAGCAAGTGGCCAAGCTCACCTAGCCCCCATGGCATCCTCATAGCATTGTGGGATTTAGAGGGGGTGCAGCTTATTATTAGCACAGTTTCCAGGTGCACACAACTGCTTCCTGCTTGCCCCTCCCTGTCTCCTGCCCCAGGTCCCAGGTTGCTGTGAGGCTCTAGGAGAGGATGGATGTGGAAGTTACCAGTGCCCAGGCTTTTGGTGACAGCCACCTTCCAGAGCTGGGAAGTGACTTGCTCAAAGGTGCACACTTCCCTAGTGACACAGCCTAGCTGGAATGAGGTCTCGGGACTCCCACTCCAGTGCTCATTGCAGCACCCACCATAGGCTCATCCCTTTCTCTTCCTCTCTTCAAGTCCCAGTAAGTGGTTCTGTCACCACAGGATGGCCTGCATGGAAGCCCAGATGGCTGTGTGCAGACAGGAGGGCAGAGCCTCGCTTTCCTTCCCAGACAGGACTCATGAACATGTCTTCGCCTTAGTCCCACGGGCTACTCCCCATGCACAGAACAGGTTTTGGGCTTTCCTGCCTCTACACCTTGTTTACAGTGTCCTTTCCCCCTGGCACGCCCATCCCACCATGCACCCCAATCATTCCCACGATAACAACCAGCATTTCATGTGTTTTCACTGTGTGCCAAGCACTGGGATGCCCAGCACTTGAGAGGCATCTCTTCTGCCTTCAGTTCTTGTTTAGTCCTCAAAACCTGTACATTGTACTATGATTACTGCCATTTTATAGATGGGGAAAATGAGGCTTAGAGAGTTTAAGTTCCACGTTCTTTTTTTTTTTTTTTTTTGAGACGGAGTCTTACTCTGTCACCCAGGCTGGAGTACAGTGGTGCGATCTCGGCTCACTGCAACCTCCCCCTCCTGGGTTCCAGCAATTCTCCTCAGCCCCTCGAGCAGCTGGGACTACAGGCGCGTGCCACCACGCCCAGCTAATTTTTGTGTTTTTAGAGATGGGGTTTCACCATGTTAGCCAGGATGGTCTCGACCTCCTGACCTCGTGATCTGCCCACCTCAGCCTCCCAAAGTGCTGGGATGACAGATGTGAGCCACTGTGCCCGGCCTAAGTTCCATGTTCTTAACAGCCTTTGTGGCAGGTTCTGAGGGCCTTTTCTTAGCTTACCTCCTGGTTGGTAACTGATCAACTGTTTCATTCTATTGCCCCCACCCCAGCACCTAGAACAGGGCTAGGCACACAACAGGTATCAGAAAGTGTTCCGTGGGTGCTAGAGGATTAGGGCCCAGAGGATTAGGAAGCATTTAAGTGCTGCTTCAGATCCACATACGCCACCCTCCCCAGTCAGGATGGACCACTCCCAGATGGACCTCCCCTCTCCATGCTCCTGAAAAGAAGGGAGGAGAGAAACTTCTTGTTTCTTCTGGATGAGGAAAGAGACCAGCAAGGGCTTATTGGACGCCCAAGGGTGTGCCTCTCAGGACACTCAGCCTCTGTTCCTTCCTTCCCTCCTCTTCAACCCGCCCCCAGCTCCCATCCCCTTCCGGCCCTTTCTTCTCCTCCCCAACTCTAGGTTTGGCCTCTTCCCTGAAGTCCATTTCTTACCTACAACTGCGCTCACCTGCCACCATTCTGGAAAAATGCCTGCACACAGTTTATATACCCCTGTGTGCTTGTTATTTCCATATCTCGATTTGCATATTATTTGCATGGCCATGTGCACCGAGGGTCTCATTCTCTGACCACCTTATGTGGGGTCTGTTGCCCTTTTTCATGTGCAAAGTCACCTTTCCTCTCTGGGCTTTAGTTTTCCAAAAGTCAGAGAGGCCCATATTTGATAATTACGAAGGGCCTTCTAGCACCAGCAGTCTAGGATTCTGGGGTTCTGAGGGGAATGAGGAGATGGAGTTCTTGTGGGGATTGGGGTGGGAACTGAGGCACGGATAGGACCTTGGAGGCTCACAGTTGGAGGCACAGCTTTGGGTTCCAAACTTGGGGTGTGGAGGTGGGAGGATGAACAGGTCAGAAGGGGCTGAGTGGGGAGAGGACAGCAGATACTGCCTCGTATTCATTCATTTACTCATTCACTCAGTAAATATAGATTGAGTGCTTCCTACGTGCCAAGAGCTGTGCTCCATGCTGAACATACACCATCTTATTTTAGTCAGTGCCACTTTAGATGGAAGGTACAATTATTAGCCCTCTGTTACAGATGAGAAAACTGAGGTTCAGAGAAATAAATGCAGTTAGTAGACTACAGAGTTGGTATTTAGACCCAGGGCTGCTGACCCCAAAGCCAGTGATTTTAATCCTGCCCTCCAGTTTCTAAATCTAAGCTTCCCCTTCTCTTATCAGATAATGAGGTATAGGGAACCTAGATATCATTGAACCCCTCATTTGAGGGACCTGAGGCCCACAAGCAGGGGCACTTACCCTAGAAAACAGAACAAATACGTGGTTCGCCAGAGACCTTTCTACTCTTTCTGTTCCTCCTTCATATGCCCTTCCTGATGCTTAGGAGGCTGGGGTGCCCTCCAAGTCCCATGTGTGTATGGGGGTGAGAACGGTGAACAATGTTTATTCCTTCTCTCTCTCTGACTTGCTAACCGATCACTTCAGTTAGATGAGCTTGGAACACAAAAAAACTCCTTCATCCCTCCCTCCTTTCCAGTTCTTGTAGTCTCCATGAAACCAGCTTTTTGAGCGCCAGGCTGCAGTGAGGTAGTGGGGAAAATGCCAGCCCCCCTGAGCCTGATACTCCATGTGCCTGTTTAGCTTAGGAGAGGAAAAGCTGTGGGGAAGAGAGAGAGAGATAGGGGGTTGCCTGGAGGTTAGAAAGGAACAGAAGAAAGAAAGGGAAAAAGAAGCCAGGACAGGATATTTCTGTGCCTTTGGACATCAAAAGAGTTATATGCAAATAAAATGCAAATTAAATGCAAATCACCCTCCCTCCCTCCTTTACCCCACCTCTCTCAACAGCTGGAGGACTTTTTTCAGAGTAGCAGAAGCCTTACTCCGGGATGCTGTGGGTTTGAAACTGTCAACTCTGACCCCTCCCCAGGCCCTCCTGGGCCTCCTGGAGTGACATCTAACCCCCTTGGCTGCACCTCTAGGGAGTCACTAGCGCCCCAGGCTTCATTTCTGTTTGAACATATCATCAGCTTCTTTTGCTTCTAGGATAGAAGGTCCCAAGAGTCAAGCCTCCTTTCCAGACACAGCGGGTGGAAATGGTGCACAGGCCTGGGGAGGGTACTGTGTGGAGTGGGCCCGAGCCCCCTCCGCACCTCAGCAGAGAAAAGGGACCTTCTTGGCTGTAGACCCTGGGCTCACTCCCATTTCCTGTCCTGTCAGCTGGATTGAGTTGTCAGGGCTAGGAGAAGGGCGGAGATTGAGGCGTCCTGGAAGGCCACCAAGGAACAAGTCCCTTCTAGCCCTTTCCTTCTGCCAGATGGGCCACAGGGCCCAGAGCGTGGGGGTACAGGAGGGGGTCAGCTCCCGGTCCTTGGATCCATCAAAGAGAATGGATCCAAACTCAGAGTCCACATAAAAGCAGATGGAAGCGAGGGAGAGGCTAGGAAGGACTTCCAGGCCTGTTCTAAATCATACGTCAAAGTACATCTGAGGGCATCATAGCCAGAAGGCTTTTGGTGGAAGTGGGGTTCATGTCAGGGTGACACAGTGCAAGGTGTCTTGGGAACCAGGATAAGGTAACTGTGTCTGGGGAGGGCATGGGTAGAGGGCAGCAGTCAGGATACAGAGCCATTCTCTGCTCTGATGTCTCTAATGCTGAATACCCCCGTCCCTGCCCAAGGGACATCTCCCCATACCCAGCCTTCACCCATATTGCGGGGCAGTACACACAAATTCATTGTCCATTTTGCACTTAAAAGTTCAGAATCATGGACAATAGCAACATATATTTAATTTAAAGACAACGTAACAGCAACTCTGCTTCCAATCAACTTTTTTGACTTTGAGGCCGGCATTGGGCCTGAGCTGGATCTTTCTAACTGCACCTTCGACAGAGCTCAGCCTCGGCCTCTGCCTTGGCCAGTCCTTTCCTGTCTGCCCCCGCCCACCTCACCCCAGGTAACCCTCCCAGGCCACCTGCACGCTCAAGTCTAGGCCCAGCGCGCCCTCTTGTGGTCACAGGGGCATGTGACCCTGACTTTTGCACCGCTACCGGCAAGACCCTGGAGAGGTCTTTTCACCGGGGAGTGCCCATCCATGGCTGGGGGGTGCACAGAGGAGGGCCCCAGGTCTAGGCAAGATGGAGATGTTGAATTTAAGTTTCAGACCACCATTGAGTCTTCTACTCCCTGCTCCCCATCAAAGACCAGACCTCAGCCCAGAACCCCAGTTGGAGTCAGCCAGCTTGGTTGTTTCTGCTCAGTCAACGCAGTGACAGGTGCTCCTGACTTGTTGGGCTGTCCGTCCTGTTGCTGGACATCTCTGCCAGTCAAAATGTCCTACCTCCTGCACTGCCCTTTGCAGTGATCCCCGTGGGATCAGTGGCCATTCATCCATTTACAGCTGTGTTGGGGACCCGCTGGAGCTGCATGGGGCTAGGGGCTGGGAATGTAACGGACACTGTCCCTACCTTCAGGACGCCCACAGTCATTGATGCTTGTGGACCAGTGAGCAGGCAGGTCCCTCATTCTGTGGCATGTGCTCTAGAAGGAAAGCACAGTGTGTGAAGGGAACCTGCCATGGGGCACACCTTCCCCAAATCTGGGAACATCGGGAAAGGCTTCTTGGAGGAAGAGACATTTAAGCTGCGATCCCCAGCTAAGAGGGAGAAAGCAAAAGGGAACAAACAGCATATCCCAGGAGGGGGCGTGGAGCATTTGCCGAGTCCCACTTCGTATAGACAAGGACTGAGTGTGAGAGGCGCAAAAGCAGGAGCCACGAGGGTGGTGATATTCACATGGGAAGAACCTGGAATCTGCCCTGACTTTGGTGAAAATAGTTCAACCATTTCAGTAACAGATGACGTGTGATACACATCCTAGCTGATTGCTGCGTAGCCTTGAGTAGCGATTCCAAGGTTGGAAAGTGCTGGGGAGGAGGATGCTGGCAAAAGTTGGTCTGTGAAGGAGCAGGGAGAAATAGGGCAGAGGTGGAGAGGGACCTGGTTTTGAGGTGTTTTTTATTTTGCTCTTGAGATGAGAAAGAATGTGAATTCTCCAGGGCCACTGGGAAGGAAGCAGGAAAGGGAGCGATGCTGGAGGAAGAGGGGATCGTTTCCTCCAGAGGGGAGGTCCGGAGGAGTCGGGAGAAAAGCCACGCCGCCCTCAGGACAGGAGGGGAACTGGGAAGGTGGGTGCCAGTGCAGGCCTGGGAGTGGTGAAGAGTCTTCTCCTCTCAAGGCTTCTGCTTTCTGTGATGTAGGAGGGGAGGCAGATGCCTCTCATCCTGCCTCTCCCTGCTTGGGAATCAGGACCTTGTCACAGGAAGCAGGGCTGGTGAGATAGTCGCCCCCAAGGGGGATGTGGACACCACCCTTGTGACTGCCTTTCCCTAGCTCCACTGAGAGCCCCTGAGGTCCGACCCTTCTCCATGGAGGTCTGCACTGAATCCCCACCAAGTGAGCCTGCACTTTCCACCCACTTTTACCCTCTTCCCTTCTACCACTGAACCTTCCAGGCCCCCAGCTGGGGCCACTGTGGTTATCAGTCAGGGTCTCTGCACAAAAACAGAACCAACTTAACTCGGAGTGCCTCTAACGAAGGTGTTATTGACAGAGATGCCAGCAGGCCTAAGGGAACCAGCACCCAGAGAGGGGCGGCACAGCGAAGTGGGTGCAGAAGAGGCAACAGGAGGAGACAGTGTTATGGGAGCCCCGGAAGATCTGGAGCCTTGGAGGAATGAAGCCAGTGCCACAGGTGTGGTGCTGAGGCAGTGAGGAGTGGAGAACTGATGCCCCACTGCTGTCCTGTGCTCCCATCTGCAGTGCTTCTCATCGGCTGAAGCCAGAGAGTGCGGGATCCCAGGTGAGGGCAGAGGAGGGTGGAGGGGAACGACGAGCTCAGCTGTCACCTGGCTACAGCCAATAGCTGATGCTGAGAATAAGCCCTGGAATGCTGTCGTGTTTCTCACTGATCAAACAGCGAATATTTTATGACAATACCAAGCGATGGCAGGTGTGATGATTCATTTTATGTGCCAATTTGGCCAGGCTCTCATACCCAGCTGTTTTGTCAAACATTAGCCTAGACGTTGCTGTGAAGGTATTTTATAGATGTGACTACCTTTATGATCAGCTGACTTTAAGTAAAAGATCACCCCTGTATTGTGGGTGGTCCTCATCCAATCAGCTGAAGGCCTCAAGAGCGAAAACGGAGGTTTCCTGAAGAAGGCATTCTACCTTGAGACTATAACACAGGAATCCCACCTGAGCTTCCAGCCTGCCGCCTGCCCTACAAATTTTGGACTCCAGGCTGGCCACAACATTAACTTTTGCCTCAGCTGCCAGACTGCTAGTTTGTTAGGATTTTGAGCTTGCCAGACCCCAACATCCAGCAAGCTAATTCCTTAAAATAAATCTTTCTGTGTGTATGTATCTTACTGGTTCTGTTTCTCTGGAGACTCCTGGCTGATACCACAGGAATGTGAGAGAATGGGAACGTTCAGACATTGCTAGTTAAGTGTGTAAACTGGAACAGCGCCATCTGTAGGGTGATCTGACAGCATCTACAATGTTCATGCCTGTGACACAGACATTCCAGTTACTTGCTTTTTCTTTTCTTTTTTTGTTTTTGAGATCGCGTCTTGCTCCATCACCCAGGCTGGAGTGCAGTGGTGCGATCTTGGCTCACTGCAGCTTCCGCCTCTCGGATTCAAGCAATTATCCTGCCTCAGCCTCTCGAGTAGCTGGGATTACAGGTGCCCACCACCACGCCGGCTAATTTTTGTATTTTTAGTAGAGACGGGGTTTCGCCATGCCGGTCAGGCTGGTCTTGAACTTCTGACCTCAGGTGATCCGCCCGCCTCGGCCTTCCAACGTGCTGGGATTAGAGTCAGTTGCCTGGTTTTTTCTATTCCTGCCTACAGCCTGGCTTGTAAGAGCAAGTCACAGTAAATAATTCGATTTTCCATCAGTAGCCAAACTGCCAATAGACCATTTGGGAGAATGTTAGGTGATGGGACATGGAACGCCAGTGTCGGGGAAGGCCTCAGAGATAACCGAGTGAGATCCTCTCTCTTATGGGATGTGTGTGACCCACCCACGGTCACGCAGAGCTGGGCCCTGGCGGGTGCCCATGCTCCTCACATACAATGCTGGCCTCGAGCCTTTGGTTCTTTTTTTTTGTTTTTTGTTTTTTTTTTTTTTTTGAGACGGAGTCTCGCTCTGTAGCCCAGGCTGGAGTGCAGTGGCTGGATCTCAGCTCACTGCAAGCTCCGCCTCCCGGGTTCACGCCATTCTCCATCCTCAGCCTCCCAAGTAGCTGGGACTACAGGCGCCCGCCACCTCGCCCGGCTAGTTTTTTTTTGTATTTCTTAGTAGAGACGGGGTTTCACCGTGTTAGCCAGGATGGTCTCGATCACCTGACCTCGTGATCCGCCCATCTCGGCCTCCCAAAGTGCTGGGATTACAGGCTTGAGCCCCCGCGCCCGGCCGAGCCTTTGGTTCTTGAGAGTGGCACCTTGCCCTCCTTTTTGCCGGAGTCCTTGTCCCCTCATCCACCAGAGCCAGGTCCAATAAAGACCCTGGGGTCCCCCAGCTGTGGCCCACCGTTCCCCCACTGAAGGCCTCCCTTGGCTAACAAGCCTGAAGGGAGAGATGCCTGAAGAAAACCCACAGGAAGTCCACAGTGAGGTCCAGCCCAGCCCGGGTGAGGTTGTCCAGGGAACCAGGAACATCTCATCCTCCCGTCTTGCAGCAGCACCCGTGAGGGCTGGGATTCTGGCCTCCCCGAGGGTGCTTTGCTTACCCTGGCAACGGGAAACCAGGAGCTTCTTCCTGCCAACGCTGGTCCCAGGGAAGCTTTGGACACTCTCCCCACCACCCCCTGCCCACCACACGTTCAGTGATTGCTACTACAGACTGGCCCAGCAGGTGCTCCACACTCCTCCCCAGCCCACTGAAGCCCAGGTCCCCCTCCTGTAGGTGAGCTGTGCTCTCGGAGGTTCTGGCTGGCCAACCTCATAAAGCCATTTGGGTTGGGAGAGGGTGTGAAGTAAGAAGGACAGGGGTTGGATCCCAGTCCTGTTCTAACAAGATGTCTGGACTTGAACTTGGGCCGGTCGCACAATTTTATAAAGGAGCCACATCTATAAAATGTTATAGAATCGCTACAAGGAGCCAATGGCCTAATTTATATGAAGGCACTTTGTAAACCCTAAAGTCCGCAGAGAAATGAGCACTGATATTACCTCTCCCAGGTGTTTTACACGCCACAAAGGCCTCCTGCGATGGGGAAGTCTTATCTCAGTGTTTCCCAAACAGCTAACCACCGACATCGATTTCAACAAGTTCCTAAGTGATTCCGATGCACACTCAAATTTGCTTTTCAGCAAAGAGGTGACTGTCATGGCAGGATTTCAGGCGCTGTGACAGTGGGGCTGAGGTGGTTGGGCGAGTGCTTTGGAATGGTGGACTCGAGCCCTTGGATGTGGCCCTGTGGGAGGCGTCAACTTTGCAGAGTGTAAGGTCAGTCCAAAGTCTCAGGGAATCTTCACATCCCCATCCCCTGAGACTAAGAAGGAGCCCAAGGCAGCTGATGTCTGTAGTGATGGTGGGTTTTTTTGACATTGCTTTTTAAAAAAGCATTATTTTTGGTGACTTGGAAATCAGAAGGGAAGGCATACTGATTTGGGGACACCTCTTCCATCAAAAAAGGCACACAGGAGGTAGCAGGTGCCTTCTCCAAGTATCCCTCGCTTGCCTGGAGCAGTGGCTGAGGCTCGGGATGGAGGCCCTGGCAGAAAGGGAAGGAGAAAAAAGCCTGGGGGGTGACCAATGGGACAGCTCCCTCCCCATCCCCCAGCAAGGCTGAGCTAGTCCTTGAAAACAGGTCCAGAAGGGAGGTGTGCTCACCTGAAAACGTTATCTCCCCGTGGACCCTGAGCTTAACCAAGGCCAAGCAAACCCAGCTCCCTCAATCCTCTGGCCTGCACGTAGGGGCAGTTGCAGCCTGTTCTGGGAGTTCCGGGAGCAGAGCAAAGGGGAGCCCCCTGCAAACCCCTTCCCTCTCCAAGGCCTTTGAGGAAGGATCTGACTCTCCCCATCTTTTCCCCGAGAAAGTTGAGTCCGCTGGGGAACCCATGAGACTCTCCCAGCCCCTAAAACACTCCTGCCTCCACCTCACCAAATCGTTATCATCTTCCGGCCTCAACCCACACCCCAACTCCTCCAGAAAGCCTTTCCCAATACATGCAGCCTGGAACCATCCAGCACCCTGCCCGGCACTTCCTATTACAGCCTCTTCATGTTGAAAGACACTTTGGAAGTGAAGAGCCTTCCAGATGTCCGATTTCATTGCATCAGGCTTATAGCTGCAGGAATGTCTGCTTTTTTTCACTAATAGTAGATACTAAGAATGGTTAACGGTGAGCACTATGTGCTAGATGCTTGACATGCAAGAATTCACTTCGGTCTCTTAAGTAAGCTCCTTTTATAGCTAAGGGAGTGGAGGCACAGAGAGGTCAAGCAACTTGACTCATGGCTGCACAGCAGGTAAGTAGCTGAGCCCGGATCTGAAGCGGGGTTCCAATCTCCATCCCATCTCTTGCCTTTGCGCTGGCTATTTCTGACTGGCTTACTGTGGTTGCAGCTATGTCTGTCTCCTTGTCTTGGGTGCAGAAGTTTTATCTCATCCTTCTCTAGTAATATCTTCCTTCTCCTCCTTCCTTCCTCAAATGGCTGAGCACACAGTAGGTGCTTTAGAAGTTGCTGTTAAGATAGGCCACTGCCACGGTATGGGGACACTTCTGACACCAGGTGGCAGCATTGGCCAAAAGTTTTCTCCAAACTCTGGGTCTTGTCAAATAAAAACTTAAAACGTTTATTTCTGGTAGAAATGATAAATACTTTGCATTAAAAATCTGGAATTCAAGTTTTCCTCGTACTTCATGCTCCCTCCCTGCCCCAGAACCTTACAAAAATATTTCTGTGTAGAGAGGGAAAGAGCTGGGGCCTGCTCTGGGAGGCAACGTCCAGGTGTCTGGGAAAGGCACTCGTGGTCTGCCGTCTGTCTCAGCGGCGGGAGGTCTCCACTCGCCCCACAGGCAGCCTCGGAGCCAGAAATGAGAACTCGCTGTTTTCCGGGGCAGGGGCTACATCGTGGGTCCCCAACAGCTCCTTCTTTGGGGATGGTGAGCCCCATGTTGGGGAGTAGGAAGGGACTGAGGGGCCAGCTCCTTCCAGATGTGTGCGTGGGGAGGGCAGTTGTGTCTGGGGAGGGGGTGTACAGCTGTAGACTCCTTTCAGGGTCTAAACATTTAAGGAGCTCAGCAGAAGAACCACAGGCCATCACATTTTGGTGGCTTGCAAGTGAACACTCCACGGGAGATGCAGGAGGGAGGGGTGTAGGCCTGGGCAGCCCCTCTCTCCCTCTCTGCCCATAAGAAAGGCACAGGGTGGGAGTGGGGGTGCCTTCATGAGACCCCTCTGCCCTGCCACACTCCTTTCACAGTCATCCGAGATGGGGCCAGAGGGGTCCAGGCTCCAGGGCCAGGGGAGTGGGGAGGGAGGGAAATAAGGCCTCAGGTGGGGGATGCCACCCCCTCTAGTGGCTGGTGAAGAGCAGTGGGCCCAGAGCAGCCACCCCCTCCAGGTCCCTCCCACCCTAGCCTGGCTAGGGGTCCTCATCCCAGAGACACAGCTGCCTCTGGGGCACGTAGAAGTCGAAGCTGTAGCTCTTCTGGCAGCTGCGGATGCCACACTTGTAGGGTGTGGGCCGGTCGCGGCTGTGGCAGTACTTGAGCATGCAGGGGTACCAGGCCAGGCTCAGGCCATAGCGGCAGACACAGGGCTTCGCGCGATCTCCCACCTGCCCACAGCGAGGCAGCTCCGCCTGCTCTGAGGCCTTGGGCAGAGCCTCAAACACAGAACTGTCCACACCTGGGGGAGAGAGGCAAGGATCAGGGAGGGAGGGAGGGAAGGAGCTCCCCTAGCCAGAGGCCGCTGACATTCCCCACTTGGTCTTCTCTGTCATCCGACATGCATTTACAGACACCTCCATTTCAAAGCTGCCATGGGACACAGAGGTAAGACCTGGGCACTAGCCTCCTCCTTGCTGGGCTCGCTGGAGAAACATTAAACAGGAATCACCTTCCTGTATGGCATCAACTGTGTGCCAGGGGCTCTGCTTACAGTACCTCCATCTATCACCCCATGGGCTAAGTATTGTCATCCCTGTTTCACTGATGAGAACGTCAACCCAGAGAAGTTTAATGATCTGGCCAAGGTTTCAAGGCCTCCACGCGGCCACACTGCCACACAGTGCTTTAAAAAATCACCACACTGGAGTGTGCCAACATAGAGGCATGCGGAGACGGGGTTGGAAGTCAAGGAAGCCTTCTTAAAAAAGGTAACATCTGGCAGGGCACAGTGGCTCATGCCTGTAATCCTAGCAATTTAATAGTCCAAGGCTGGTGGATCACCTGAGGCCAGGAGTTTCAGACCAGCCTGGCCAACATGGTGAAATCTCGTTTCTACTAAAAACACAAAAATTAGCTGGGTGTGGTGGCAGGTGCCTATTATCTCAGCTACTCTGGAGGTTGAGGCAGGAGAATTGCTGGAACCCGGGAGGTGGAGGTTGCAGTGAGCCGAGGTCATGCCATTGCACTCTAGCCCGGGCGACAACGGCAAGGCTCCGTCTCAAAAAACAAAAGTGACATCTGAGTAGGGCTAGTCAGAGAAGGGCCAGCAAAGCACACCCACAGAGGGGCAGGTCAGATCAGGGTGGCCAGGGCTCGGGGCAAACGGGAAAGTGTACATATGAGGGGTGCTGGGGGGAGATGGAAGGGACCGGCCCTGGTTAGGCTCAGGGGCTGTACAGGAGCGGCCAGCTTCTGGGGGACGCTTACGTCAAGCCTGTGGTGTAGTCTGGGGTGCAGGCCATGGGGGAGGGTGTATGTGTGTGGAGGGCAAGACCACAGCTCAGCTGGACATTTCTAAATCTGGGCCTGCCCTGGGAAGAGCAGGCATTTCTCCAGTGCTCAGCTGGCTGGCAGAAGGCACAGGGGCCTGGAG
The DNA here is from genome assembly GCF_003255815.1 of Theropithecus gelada. Classification (NCBI taxonomy): domain Eukaryota; kingdom Metazoa; phylum Chordata; class Mammalia; order Primates; family Cercopithecidae; genus Theropithecus; species Theropithecus gelada. Next base: position 111,765,630 of record NC_037682.1, on the reverse strand, counting down.
TTGGAATGGGGCCCTTTCCCTCTCCCTCCACACAGAGGACCTGAGGGCTGTCCTGGGAAAGGTACCCAGAGAGGGGCCAGCGCTGAAGTCACAGAGCTCAGGAAGGCAGGGACCACGCAGCACAGAGGGGAGCTCCCAAGGAACTTGGGGCAGAGATGCCGGCAACAGGGAAGGCCCGAAGCTGATTTCTTAGAGGTGGCAGTGGAGGGGGACAGGGTGTCCTTGTGCCCCACTCCCATGACAGAAGGTCCCATCTCTGTGTCCTAAGGGCAGGGATGAGGGGAAGTACCTGGGAATCTCCCTCCACAGGGCCTAGCAGAGTCTGTGTGCCCTGCCTGGAATAGGGCCCTTTCCTCTGACTGAATCTTCTCACTGAATATTCACACAGGCGCCACTTCCTCCAGGAAGCCTTCCCAGACCAACTGCAGCCTGGTTTGGGGGTCCCTCCCTGAACGCCTGTAGCTATCATGGTACTCTATCACACTTAACTCTGTGCAGATCTACCCTGCTGGGGGACAGGAACTGAGTGTCCAGTACATCTCTGTAGGTGGTCAGTAAATGTCTCCTGAACAAAGCAAAGGCTAATGATGAGACCTGGCTAATGATGAGACTCGGCTAATGATGCCCCTGCCCTCCTCCACTGCTCTGTGCTGTCTCCCCATCCCCTTCCCTCCGCCCAGCAGCAGGCCGTGCCCAGCTCCCAGCTGACCTTGCTCCAGCCAGAACCGGACGTCCTCCTGGCGGGCAAAGATGGCATCCACGGCCTCAGCACACACGTTGTGGAGATGGGGGCTCAGCAGGGCCCCCTGGCTGAAGTTGACAGCGACATCCATGTGCAGATGCTCCAGACCCCGAACCTCCTCCGCCTGCCGCACTGCCCGGGGATTTTTCTGTGTGTGGGAGAGAAGCCACTCCTACCTGGCTTCAGAATGCTCCCTGCCCGTCTTCCCCTGACCCTCCAGAGTCAGGCAAGCCCAGGCTGACTGCCTTTAGAACGCTGGCGCCTTCTGCAGGGTGGCAGCCCCGCCCCTCTCCAACTGGCAGTGAGACTGATACCTAGAGTACAGTCGGGCCTTTTCAGCTTCTATCCAGAATGGACACTTCCCAAACTATGTGCTGGCTGCTAGGCTGACCTCTGGGGCCTGATGGAGAATGCCGAGGTGTGGATGGGAGGTGGAAGTGGGTGGGCCAGGCAAGCCGTGCCAGGGCATATGACCTCTGGAATTTCCAACATCCAGGGAACCAAGTCCCTTTGGGAAAGCAGGCAAAGGGCAGGGGCGAGAAGTCCCCCAGGGCAGGCTCTGCTGGACACGCCAGGGAACTCAGATGAGGCTGGGGCAAGGCCCTGGGTCTAAGAAGACAGCAGGAGTAGGCCGGTAGCTTTGAGGGTCTTGAACACTTTACATATGTTAGCTCACTGAATTTGCCCATAACCCATTTTCTCAATGAGAAAATTGTGGCTTTGAAAGTAACTTGTCCAATGTCACACCCAACTAATGAGTGACGGAGGAGATGTGATACCTGATTTGGCCTCAGAGCCCAAGCCCCTAGCCTGTCACACACGGGGAGGTGCTGGAACCAGACGGGAGAAATCTGAGAGCTGGGGTTCAGTTAGCGATCTGCAGGTCAGGTTTGGCCTGGGGCAAAATCAGGGGCTCAGGACTCTAGGGTGAATGGGGTACCAGGGATGAGGGCGGGTCAGGGGCAGTGGGTCAAGGAACAGCATGAAGATGAGGAGCTGGGTGGGAAGCTAAGGTTGGGGGATCAGGGCTTACAGCCAGGCCGGCTGCAGGGGTCAGGTCTGCGGGTCGGGATCTGAGCCAGGAGGGCCTGGTAGGGGACTCACCTGCCGGAGCTTGGCCATGGCCTCACTGGGGATGATCTCATTGTGCTGCAGCTGGGTGACAAAGCAGAGGGCCTGGAACTGACTCTGCCCCTTCTCCAGCTCCCCCAGGATCAGGGCCCGGAAGATCTTCACATCCTGAAGAAGGGCAGGAGGATGGGAGCAGCTGGAGGGTGCAGGAGCTTCCCACCGGCCCACCGGGTGCTCAGCTTGGCCCCTGAGAGGACGCCTGGACACTGCCTGGCAACAGACACCTCCCTCCTGCTGGTCTAGGAATTTTTATCTTTTCCATTTAAACCCGTGACTTAAAAGAGAACACACCCTAAATGTTCCAAAGCCTCCTGGAAAATTGACAAAGTGAACCACTAGAGTTTTTCTCAGCTGATGACTTCCCTCGGCGGAACCCCTTAACGTCACCCTGATCAGGGTGGGCCAGGGCCTCTACAGCCACCTGACCAGGGCATCATGGAGGAGGGCTGGACTTTTCCAGTACTGACTCCAGAGTTCCTCTCTCTGACTTTTTTTTTTCTTTGTAGTTCTAATGGCTAGAAATCGTAGTCATTTTTATTCAGTAGATTTGGGGAGAAGTCTCAAGATGCCCCTGGTGCTTCTGATCAGCCAGGCTCCTGGCCACTGACCTCTGAGTGAGTGGGGTGGTGGGGCCGGGATGGGGTGAGGACAGAGTGGGAGGCTGGCTGCAGCTATTTCAGCCTTCCGGCCTGAGGGAGCTAGGATGTCTTGCCTCTTCCTTTCCCTCCCCACTTCCCCTTTCCCCCATGGGGTCGCTAATGGCATTGCCGCAGTCCAAGGGCTCCTTCCTGTTACTGACTCACTGTGTGAATGGGGGGTCTGCAGGAGGATGGAGGCAGGAGAGCTGTAGGGTGGGCTGGGGCCCCCTTCCCTATCTGGCTGCTGGAGCCCTGCACACTGCCCACCTGCACCGCTCACCACATGAGAAGCGGCCCCTTGCCTTCTTACCCATCTCTTGGACTTGATTAAATCAACTCTGCTCCCAGTGAGAAGTTAGTGGGCCCCAGTCAGAAGTGGTCTACATCTGTCAAGACCCTCCTGTGGTGGGGGCACCCTGGCCTCAGTGACCATTCTCTGCTGGGAACCCTTGTGGCTCTGCACTGAGACTTAGAATGACAGCTCTGCGGATCATCTATTAATGCCCGGGCCCTCGCCCCCCACCACATACTCACTGAGTGCTTGTTGTGCACCCGTGAGAACAGAAGTGTCTCAGCAACAGGGTCTGAGCGGCCCCCTTGGAGTCCAATACAGGCAGCAAGGGACTCACAGCTCTGCCCCGAAGCTGCAATGTATTAGTGAGTCCTCCAGGCTTTCCCCTAACTTCTCTGATGTGTAAAATGGGGATGATCCCAGTTATGTGACAGGGTTGTGGTGAGGACGAGGTAAGTTATCTGGAAGATTCTCACATGGGGTAAGCGCTCGCTGGGATTACTCTTGTAGGTGACCAGCAAGCCTCGCAGGTGGTCTGCAACAAACGAGTGCATGCCATCTCATAAATGCCCGTGTACTTCTGCAGTCCCTCAACTCTACACAGAAGTTTCTCTTACTTCCTTTTATTGTAAATGATCTCTGGAACAACGAGGTGTGGAAGTATAAGGGGAGGTTTTCCAGAAAGGGAAACTGAGGCTCAGCTGTTGAAGAAGGTTCCATTAGGTTCCTTATGACCCCAGAGACTTGTGAAGAAGGTGAATCAGAGCTCAGCTTAACCCCTGCTTCCTCTCAACAGGAAATCCCTTCTTGGTCATGATGCTGCAATCTCCTTGTCCTGCCAGTCTGGGCTATCTGATCTTCCCCTCACTCAGGTCGGCTGAGGAGAGATGGGAGGCTGCTCTGCCTGTAGCATATTCCATTCTGGGCTCAATTCCTGCCAGGTGAGACTTGATACCAGACTTCCCCTGCTAGAGCTTGAGCCAGGCCATGTCCCTGGCAGGATCCCCCAGGAAGGATCCAAAAACCACTTCCCCGGTATTTTCAGCTCTGACTCTCTGGAGAGTCAGATAGTTGGATATTCACAGTGTCTTCTCCAATACCGCAGGTGCATCAAATACCCGGAAGTCTCAGGGCTGCTCAGGGGCCTCTTTGCTTGGTGACATCACCTGACTACCGTTGGCAAGAGAAGGTATTTGAACTCAGACCAGACTAGAGGATGAAAGAAATCTATCTGAGCTTTTTTCCTGCTTCTATATGAATAATGTCATCAATGACAATAACAAAATGCTATCAAAATGGGAAGTGACTGGGGGTGCAGAAAGGGAATGATAATTTCTCACTGAGAGGATTTCCTCTGTATCTCCTATTTGTATAGGAAAAAGAGTTATTGAACTTTATAACTAGAAGAGAAAAAACATTGTTTCCATGGGTCAAAAGGATGTATGATCCTCTTTAAAATCCTTACAACAGGCGGTAGGAGCTATGATTGTTACCGAGCTTGGATTGGGTAACCTGCTCAAGGTCATGGACTAAGAGGAAACAGCCAGGATCTTAACCCAGACAGTCTGACTTCAAAGCCTGAGCTCTCTTAACCAGAATGCATAATTGCCTCTTGGATCAGCTAGTCTCATCTCCTTGATGCTCAGCTAAAGAAACTGGAACTTGGGCACACAGAGGTTGTGGGGTCTGCCCTTGATGCCGGGGCTGGCCAGCAGCAGAGGTGGGATTAGGACCCGCTTCCCACCATGCCCATCTGGTGGCAGCCTGCCTTAAGTCAGCACACCTGCCTTGGGAATGTGGCAGCTCTGGCTCGTGGTTCTTGCAACTACCAAACAGCATGACACAAGTAAGAGGAGAAGAGGAGGCAGGAACACCCTTCTAACCCACCTGCCTGCCCTGCCAGGACTTCTTTCTTTTTTTTTTTTTTTTTTGAGACAGAGTCTCGCTTTGTTGCCAGGGTGGAGTGCAATGGTGCGATCTTGGATCACTGCAACCTCCGCCTCCCGGGTTCAAGCGATTCTCCTGCCTCAGCCTCCTGAGTAGCTAGGACTACAGGCGTGCGCACCACGCCCAGCTAATTTTTGCATTTTTAGTAGAGACAGGGTTTCTCCATGTTGGCCAGGATAGTCTCGATTTCCTGACCTCATGATCCACCCGCCTCGGCCTCCAAAAGTGTTGGGATTACAGGCGTGATCCACACTGCGCCCGGCCCCCGCCAGGACTTTTAAAACCCCAAAATCTCCAGTCTCTCCTTCGTCTTTTTTTTTTTTGAGACGGCATCTCATTCCATCACCCAGGCTGGAGTGCAGTGGTGCAATCTCAGCTCACTGCAACTTCTGCCTCCTAGGCTCAAGCAATTCTCCTGCCTCAGCCTCTGGAGCAGCTGGGATTACAGACATGTGCCACCATGCCCGGCTAATTTTTGTATTTTGTAGAGACGGGGTTTTACCAGGTTGCCCAGGCTGGTATCAAACTCCTGACCTCAGGTGATCCGCCCACTTCAGCCTCCCAGAGTGCTGGGATTATAGGTGGGAGCCGCCGCGCCCGGCCCTTTTGTCCTATTTCCCCAGAAAAGCACATTCTACTTGCTGATCCCTGAGAGGGAGCAGGCAGCCCTACTTTCTGGGTCTATTTGGTAACAGGGCTCCATCATCCTGACCAGCGTCCCTCCCACTTTCCACTCCTTGCACCTCAGACTCCCCGGCAAGGTTGTGGACCCCCCGCTTCCTCTAACATTCATAGGGAAGGGTGAAAGTCCCCTCAGACGCTAAGCCCAGGCCAGGCGGAAGCCGGGCTCCCAGCCTCCTCCTTGCCCAGGAATCTGTTGGGATGATGCATTTCACGTGGCCTATCGCCTAAGCAGATGCTTAGCTGGGGAAGAGCCCACGACAGGGGCTGCAGGCAGGCTTCTGAGGCTCAGGACCCAGGCAAGGGCCCCCAAGATGGGAGGCTGTTATAAGGCTCCTTCTCCCACAAGCCTCCAGCAACCCCCAGCCTACCTGGAAGAACTGAAGCATACCACAGCCAGGGCCAGGATCTGGGCCATCCAGAGGGTGTGGCAAGTACCCTGGGGAAATAGTGTTTGCCAGAGTCCTCCTCTGTAGTTGTTAGTAAGGAGTAGGTAAGCTCTAGGATAGCACAGAATTTAAGAACAAAGGCTCTGGAGCCAGTGTTAACCCATGTTCAGATCCTGGCTTTGCCTTTGCTGGCCACATAACCTTGAGGGGATTTACTTCACCTCTCTGTACCACAGTTTCCACATTGGCAAGATGAGTAAAACGACAGTACCTACCTCGAGGGACTGTTACAGGGAATAAATGAGTGAAAGGTTTCAGAACACAGTGGGCTGAACTTTCAGCTTCTCTCTTGTTGCTGCAATTCCTGGCCCTATGTCTGCCTTGCTCCACCTGAAATCTACTCCACTCCTGAAGACCCAGGAGCCAACAATTTTCTCTTCCAGATATACCTACGGCCTAGACAGGTCAGGTGACTCCTCTGGGGCTTGCAAGCAATCAGCCAATCAGTGGAGAGCACTGATTAGCATGACCTGGTGCAGGGCCTTCACAAGCACCTGGCAGGGGAGTGGCCCTGACCAAGACACAGATTCCTGTCTTCCAAGGGATTGTGGAGGAGGCTGACTTCTGACAACTCAAGTCAGCGCACAATAGGTCTGGGGTTGAGGTTTACTGCAAGTGCAATGGAGGTAAAGGGTGGATGAGGGACTGCTTGTTGTCCCCTTAAGGTTAGGGCTGGGGGTGGCATGAGGGAGGGAAGACTTCGCACAGTGAGGGACGCCTCAGTGGCCCTTGATAGTTAAAGGATGGAGCGCTTTCCAGCAATGAGGAGTTTACAGAAGACAGCGAAGCATGAGCCTCCCAATGCCCCCACCCAATCATCCCTCCATGCTACTATCACCTGAGCCACCGAACGCCCTTCAAAGGCTCCCTTTGTCCTCACCAGAAAGCCTGCCCCCAGAGCCTCGCATCCCAGGTCCCTGCTCTGTTGCACTTCCCATGCACCGAACCGAAGAGCTTGCCGTTCCCAGAATGAGCGATGCTGTGTCACCCCTAGGACTTTCCGTGAGCAGGTTCCTCTGTCAGGATGCCCTGTGCTCAGCTGTCTCAGCTGTGTCATGTGAGCAGGGCACAGCTCACAAGCGACCCTCCTCTGGCTGCCCTCCCAGTGCTGCCCTCACCAGCCCTTCTGCAGAGCTGGCCAATCCCAGTCACTGCCTCTAGAGCACGAATCCCACTGTCTGCTCCCACTGTGTTTGTGCTGACCTCTTTACTTGTCTTTCTTTCCAGACTCAACTTCTTGAGCCTGGAAAAGTGTCTCCTGAAGTGCATCCCTACCCCCCGGAACACAGGAGGTGCCCAATAAACATCTGACAAGGAATACACGAAGGGTGAATGCACAACAGCACGGAACAGTTCTCCGAGAAAAGTGGTGGGAATGTACTGGGGTAGGAGGGAGAGGGTAGTGAGTGCTGATGAGGCTGGCAAGGGGCCAGGACACAAGCAGGACGCAGGGTCTGAGCACCCAGGCTGAGGAGTGGCAGGCTTCCTCTTGTGTCTCCCTGGAAGTCATCGGTGGGTTTGAGCCTGGGGTGACACGAGGGACCTGTGGTTTGGAGCTGAATCAGACTCCGCCTGAGGTTGCGAGAGTGCCTTGGGTCTCAGTGCCCCAGGCAGATGGTTCCTGTCCTCATGGAGCATCTTCTGCCCGGGCAGTGAGTCATCCAGGCCCTCTGTGAGCTGCCTCTGGCTCAAGAGCAGCGGCTCCAGCCTATTCATGTGGTGGCCCCGGGGTCTGTCGCACAGCTGGGGCTCAATGCTTAGTAGCTGGAGGAATGAATGAATGTTCTAGGGCCTCTATCAACCCACTGGCCTTCAACGTGCAGACACTCTTTCTTCTTGGCCTTGCCTGTAGCTGGGCTCCTGCAGGCTGGTAGTGCTACAGCTGCTATTTTGGCATCTAGAAGGTTTAGGGGATCATCTAGTTCATGGCCCAGTGAGATTCCGGCAGGGAAGTAACCTTCATGAGTCACACAGTGGCAGAGCCAGGGCCAGAAGCCCAGACCTCCTGACTCTGAGTCCAGTGATCTTCAGCTTGTCCAGGCTCCCCACTGTAGCCCTTGTCCAGATACTCAATTCCTCCCCGTGTCCGTCCCAGCCATGCTGTCTGACTGGGATCCACCTGCGTCTCCAGAGGGAAGGCTGCTCTGGTTCAGCTGCACTAGGTGAATGCGCTGAGAGATGGCAGAGCACCGCTCTGGGAAGAGCACCCCTGGGCAGACATCCTGTGCTCAGTACTGAGGGTGGGGAGGGAGCCCCTGGATCCCAGGGGATTGCGGGGTTGTCACATCAGCCCTGACTGGCTTCCAGACTCAGATAACATTGGGAAGAATGAAACAGGCTGTTTGGCCTCCGCCTCTGCCGCTGTTCCTGGGGGTTTATGTTACTCACGGCCGAGCCTAATCTGAACTGACACACAGGCTCACACGGCTTTCCCATTCGCGCACGCCGTCCTCTTTCACAGACTCGCTGGGTCTCGGTCTCCTTCCCGCAAGGTCTCCCAGTGGCTCCTGTTCCACATTCCCATTCCCTCCACAGGCGCGCATCCTGGCCTGTCTCCTCCCTCACAGTCTCCCTGTTCCCGGCAGAGGCGGCTCCTCACCCTCTCTCCACAGTCCCCACGTCCACCACCCTCTGAATTCCCCATCTCATGCTCTGCCTCAGGACACACCCTGCATCGCCCTCCTTACTTGCGGGATTCTCCTCACATGCCTCCTCCCTGACGCCACTTCTCATAACATGTGCACACACACACACTCACACGTGTACACGCGTGCACGCACAGGCACACACTCTCACCGCATATCATCACCTCGCTCCAGCCTGCCGGGTCTCCTCTGGCACCCTGCCTTCCCACCACGGCCCCTGGCTGGCCCCGCTCTCCAGGCACTCTTCCTCAGCCCCTCCCCAGAAAGCCCTGGTGGTTGGGAGGAGCTCCGCCTTCGAGGTAATGGAAAGCAAAGGGGGCCAGGGCAGCAGACCGCCCCCTCCCTCCACACCCTGCTTCCAGCCACCACTGTCCTGTGCTGGTCACAGCCCAGGCTGCAGGTCATCGCTCTAGGGCCACACAAAGCCACTTGGACCCCCCCCCACTCTTCCAGCCCCCTTGCTCCTGGACAGCTGGCGCTCTCTCCTGGGAGTGTCCTCTGCCATCTTGGTCTCCTTCCTGTCACACCAGACAGCGTGATTCTGGGGCCCAGCCTGAGCCAATCTAAATATTTATTCCTCTGCTCCTGGCTGGGGCTGCTTTAGGGCTAGAGAAGGGGCTGGCTTTGCTGAGCTGGGGAGGGGAGAGGGGGTTTAGCCTGGAGAGCCAGCCAGGAAGCGGCGCCTTCCTAGCCCCATGGCAGAGCTGGAAGCGCCCTGGCTGCTCTGCCCAGGCTTCTCGAGCAGGAACGGGGTGGATGGATTCCACCCAAAGCTAGGCCACGCACATCCCGAGGCCAGTGCCCAGCGACCTAGGCCGCCCCATGATGAGATGCCAGCATCCCCTCAGGGCTAGGCCTGGACAGAGGCTGCTTGTCACGGGGCATTAGCACAACCACTCACCCAGAGCAGTGCTCCTGCCCCCAGCCCCTCCCCAGAGCAGTGCTCTGTCAGCCGAATCCCAAAGGTCACCACTGTCCTGACTGCCGTGGGAACAATGTGAGGCTTTATGTGGATCAACTGCGCCCCACTGTGCCGCTGACTCAGGGCTCCTAAGACGGGGCTCCATGCTTCCCTCTCACCCGCATTCCCAGCCCTGACGCCTCCTGTGCTCCCTGCCCTTTATCTGAATCCCTAGTGGCAGCCACTTCAACACTTGCCAACTTCAAGGATGTCAGCTCCTCGTGATGCTTTGGTCTGTACGCAGAAAAGCAGCAGCTGCAGCAACATGCTTAATGGTGGGGTAGAGGGACCTCCTGGCCTGCGGGCACTGGCACCTCGCTCCTCACATGCCCATGCGGGCCTCTGTTCTGTGAAGGGCCCCTCAGTCACTGTGCACACCGAGCCCCGAGCATCACACTGTTGTCTCTGGTGTACTGGCAAGGAGCCTGGGGCTCAGAGAGGTTAAGTGACTTGCCAAGTCACACAGCTGGTAAGTGGCAGGAAAAAACGTACACAGTGCTCACTAGTGTCTGTGAGATCTTTTCTTTTCTTTTCTTTGAGACAGAGTCTCACTCTGTTGCCCAGGCTGGAGTGCAGTGGCGTGATCTCGGCTCACTGCAACCTCTGTCTCCCCGGTTCAAGTGATTCTCCTGCCCCAGCCTCCAGAGTAGCTGAAATTATAGGCACAACCCCCCATGCCTGGCTAATTTTTGTATTTTTAGTAGGGACAGGGTTTCACCATGTTGATCAGGCTGGTCCCGAACTCCTGGCCTCAAGTAATCCACCTGCCTCGGCCTCCCAAAATGCTGGGATTATAGGCATGAGCCACCACACCTGGCCTTGGTGAGATATTTTCTAAACCCATCGCCCTCACCCAACTCCCCAAGAGGCCATGCAGGGGAGAGAGGAGTTGCAGGCATGGCCAAGTAGCCAACACTCCATCCACTGGAGGTAAGAGGGTGGGGGACGTGGTCCAGCCCACATCTGCCCAAACAAGGGTCTCTGTGGATTTGTTCCCCTGCACCAAGGTTTTTTCCAACCTCTTCCCCTCCACCTCCCTCCCCAGGGTTCTTTAGCCTACTGGAAGGAGCCCACTCATGGTACCAGGGCAGACAGGCAGTCAGGATACACTGGAAGGAGCCCACTCATGGTACCACGGCAGACAGGCAGTCAGGATACACTGGAAGGAACTCTGGGTCCTAATCTCAGATTATCAGCTGCTTGATCTTGTCAGCCTCATTGAGAGCTCCAGGCCTCAGCCCGCACATCTACACAGAGAGGCACCATCTGCCTCCTGCTGTCTGTGGCAGCGAGGATCAGATAAGGCCATGTGTGACGTGAGGGGCTGCTCACTGGGTGATCTCCAGACCCTATGCAATCCTCATGTCGAGGCTGGGCCCTCTGCCTGCGGAACAGGAGTCTGTCCTAAGTTTATCTCCCCCGCCTCTCTGTGCCTTGGGAAGCCTGGGAGGGAACTCACTCACTCTCCCCACCCGCTTCCCAGCAGGATACTCCATTATCCCAGGTAGCAGTCTTTATGGCCTACCAGGACCTTTTGCTAGGACTCCACCTGGACATGGCATTCAGGAGTGGGAGATGCTGGTCAAACTCCAGGGAGGGGTCTGAACCCTCAGGCAGGGCTGCCCATTCCTGGTCTAAGGAGGAATTCCTCACACGCAGAGGAGGGACAGGTTTTAGAGCCAGGAGCCCCATGTCAGTGAGCCTGGTCATTCCATCTGGCGACTTCTTGTAAATACCTGTGAGGAAATGCTCTGAGCTCCAGAAAAGTCTGGGCCTTACCCGAAAGCACCTCCATTGCCTTCTCCTCCCCAAGGAGACTTTCTATCCATCAGATGCCTCCACGCCAAATCTTAAGGGTGCTAACGCAGACAGGGTAGAGGCAGACTGGAACCTGAAAGCTTCTCGGTCCCACATCTATGTGCTGTGGTATCTCCTTGGGATAAACATTCTTAGGTGGTGATGTGGACGTTGCACATTCCATATCTTCACTGACTACACCTCAAGGCTTCCCCTGTTACTCCCCTGCCCCCAGACCAGGCCCCCCGGCACAGGGACTCTAGCATTCTCTGGACTGTCCCTTCCTCTGGCTCCCACTCACTCATCAGTGCCCAGGGCAGGGCTCAAGCTTCCAACCTCCATGGGTCCTCGTCCCTTCAAAGTGGCCCTGAGCTGACCCGTAGAGCTGTACGTTCCCCTTATCTTGCTTATTCCCTCCAAGGCTCCAGCCGTGGGCCTTCAGGATCCCCTCTTTCCACACTTTGGGAGTCTGTGTCTCCTTACCCCCCTGATGCTGGGAGGGGAAAGGGACCCCCACTGCCCAACACCCTGATGCCATCACACATGACCTTCTTCCTATCTGTCAGCATCACCCTCCCCATCTGGTCAGCACCAAGCCAGGCAGCCTGGAGCGTGACTCATCCTGTTCCCAGCTTTTGGCCACTTGGACTTGGGGACAGAGGTGAAAGAGAAATTGGCAAGAATACCAGCTTCCAGGAGGTGGACCAGGAGGGCTGTCAAACAGCCAGGTTAGAGACAGGGGACGGTGGCATGCCTGTGATTAGAAATGCCAGTGATTATGTACATCCAGGGTTAATTACACCCATAGGATGTGGAGTATAAAGGAGACTGCTGCCCACCAAGGGTGCGCTGTGAATGTTTGTGTACCGAGGGCATACAGCATTAGGCCCGAAGCATATGTGCTGCTCAAAACACATTAGGATTAGTGTGGGTAAGATGACAGATTTCAAATATGTGACTGAGTTTGGGCCCCACCTTCATTTAGCCTGACCTGGCTCCTTCTCCAGGCCCCCTCCCCTCTCCTACAGCAATTGTACCAGTGGTTCCCAAACTTTGCAGCACATTGGAATCATCTGGGTTCTTTTGTCACCCAGACTGGAGTGCAGTGGCGCAATCCTGGCTCACTGCAACCTACGCCTCCTGGATTCAAGCGATTTTCCTGCCTCAGCCTCCCGAGTAGCTGGGACTACAGATGTACGCCACCATGTCCAGCTAATTTCTTTTTTATTTTTCAGTAGAGATGGGGTTTTGCCATATTGGCCAGGCTGGTCTCGAACTGCTGACTTTGTGATCCGCCTGCCTCGGCCTCCCAAAGTGCTGAGATTACATCACCTGGGTTCTTAAAAAAAAAAAAAAAAAAAAAACCAAAACAACTGCTGCCTGACTCCCATCCTGAGATATTCTGATTTCACTGGTAGGATACGCAGCCCAGGCACTGAGAGTTTTCAAAGCTCCCCAGGTGATTGTGAGGTGCGGCAAAGCTGGGAGCCACTGAGCTGTGGCATTCTTTCAGAGCTGTGGCTCAGTCAGCCCGATGGCCTTCACTCAGCCTCTGGGCAGGGCTTGCGGTAATGCATGATGGCCGTTTGATAGCTCCAAGCTACTGAGTCTGCAAGCCTCACCTGGGCTCCAGGCTATGTGTCCTCCAGTTGACGACTGACTGCTTCACTGCCTCAAGGTCCAGGGTGGTAGTGTGGGAAAGAGTTAGACTGTCAGAACTCTAACTTGGGTACAGGCAAACGGGGGTGGGAAGCGCTGGAGAGAGGGGGCTGGATGGGGTTGGGAATCAGACAGAGGCCTTGGTCCCATCCCACACAGGGGAGGCTCACTGCTGCCCTGGGTGGACTGTCAGGACAAGGATGGCTGCTCCTGCTCTGAGGGGCTGGCCAGCAATTTTGGAACTTCAAAGAGAAGGTTACAATGAAGAGCTCCAGGCTCCTCCAAGCTCAGTACTGGCTTTTCCACATGACCTTGGGTCTGTTGTTCAATGTCTTTGAGTCCAGGCTTAGCAGAGAGGATCCTTGCTGAAATGCTGTGTGGGCCACAATTAGCAAAGCTAACGGCTCCTACGTCTTGCGTACTTAACACAGTATGAGTATGTCATAGGCACTACTAACCGTGGGATATGTGCTATTATTATCCCCATTTTACAGATGAAGAAATGAAGGCCTGGAGAGATCAAATAGCTTGCCCAGGGTGAACCTGCTAATAAGTGGTAAACCAAGTCTGTCTCATTCAGTCTAGACTGTTTCTCTCCAAAGTGATCAAATGGCAAACGTCACTCTTCCCAAGTAGATTAGGACTTCCCCCAAACCATTGCAAATGGGTTTAGTACAAGAAACACAAAAGCATGACTTCCCAGGCTGGAGTGCAGTAGCACAATTGCAGCTCAGTGCAGCCTCAGCTCCTGGGCTCAAGTGATTTTCCTGCCTCAGCCTCCTTGGATAGCTGGGACTACAAGGCACACACCAGTGTGCTCGGTTAATTTTTTGATTTTGTGTAGAGACAGGGGTCTCGTTTGGCCTGAAGGTTTCATATTCCTGGTTTCAAGCGATACGCTTGCCTCAGTCTCCCCAAATCCTGGGACTGCAGATGTGAGCCATCACACCCAGCCCAAGTCTTTTTCTGATGGGAAAAACCATTCCTTCTAGACTGACCTTGCTTGTGGAAATCTGCCAAAGACTATGAGGCACGAGGCCTTGAGAACTGAGAGGTGACCCACCCTAGAAGGATTCGGACATAGAAGCTGCTGTGGCCAGTGCAGGCAGTGACTGAGTGGCCTGGGTGAGGGTAAGGCTATTCTTCCCCACACTGCACTCTCCAACTCCACCCCATCCTAGGCCAATGGAGAAGCCTGGAGTTAAAGGGACTTGGGAAAGCTGGTTTCCTTTCTGTATCTTCCACTCCCAATTCCCTCCCCTGCTGATGAAATTGGAGATGCCAGAGGTGGGTGTGAAATGGTAGCTTCTGGGTCAGAGGCTAACCTGAAAATCAGACTTCAGAAACCTGGGTGGAGGTCTGAACCACTGTAGGGATTCAAATGAGGTGCTCACAATCTCCAAATGCATTTTCTAACTGGGCAGTCAGATGCCCAGCACACCCTCACTCCAATCCCCAGCACCCCACCCCCGCCATCAGCCACTACTGCCATCACATCACAGCTACCCGGGCACTTCTTAGCCTCTCCCTTCAGGTCAGAGCAATAAAAACCTTCCAGCTGTAGCTAAAGGCTATAAAAGCTCAGTCCTACCCATTGCCTTTCACTGTCCTGGCCACAGCCAAGAAAGTCTCTCTGCAGGGTTCTAGTGCAGCCACAAGAAGACGTCCAGTGGGCAGGAGGGTGGGAGGCTCACAGCCTGGCCTGAGGCTAACTTTCAAGGACAAAGAGCTTGGACAGAAGATTAAATCTCCGATTCCTGATGGATCCAGCCACTAACATAGATTTTTCAGGAACAGAACACACTTGATAAAGTTCTCCTAAGGTTTAGGTGGGGAGGCAGGGTGGCGAAGCCGACCCTATCAGCTTCCCTCTCTCTCCATCTACATCTGAGTGCCTAGCTTAGGCCTGCTAAGTAAGGATGGGCTACAAAGTCTTCCCATTTGTGAACGCTCACTACCCCGCCCCCCACCTGCCTGCTTAAGTCCAATGTCAGTGACAACTCAGAGGCCCTGGGGCAATCAGCAGTCAAGCCTCACCCCCCCGACCCCACCCACCTCTAGCGGTCAAGCCTAACCCTCCACCCCTGCTAACTATGGCAATCTGGCTGGGTCCCTAACTGACTCCCCAAACTCTGCCACCTCTCCTGTAAAGCACCCTGTCTCTAAGAGGGAAGAAAGACAGGCAGCTTCAGCAAGGGTCCTCCGGGCCGGGGCTCCCCCAGCTACCTAATCTGCTTCACCCCTGCACTCCTCCAGGGACAGAACCTCACAGGGCCTCTCTTTAGCTGGGGGAAGGAGACAGAACACTCCTTTTGAATACCTAAGACTCACCCACCCTCTTTTCCTCCAGCTTTCCTGCTCTGGGTCACTGTTAGTCACTCACCATCCTTCCAGGCCCATTTCCTGATAAACCCCTAGCCCCCTGGGTGCAAGGCCCTTCTTGTTCCCTCCACAGCACACCCCCCCCCCCCCACACACCCAGAGAGGGCTGGTCTCTAACTCCCTAACCCTAATCTGGGCCAAAACAGGGGGGTTGGCTCGCTTCTCTGCCAGGCAGAGTGAAGGGCAGCACTTCTCCCAGAGACAGGGGGCCTCAGCTGGGGTGTCTCTCCAGGATCCTCCTGCTGCAAGCGCCCCAGCCTTCCAGACCAAAGAGGAGACAGGGCTTCTCCCGGCTTGAGAGGGACCAGGGGCAATCAGCTCTCTCCAGAAAAGTGAAACAGAGGAAGAGGTGACACAAGGACTCCAAAATGTCAGGGCTGGGAGGCTTCGCAGACCCCTCATTGCCTTGTACAGGGGTGAGAAGCCAGGCATAGGAGGAAAGAGACTTGCTTGCTCTAGGTCACACAGCGAGAACCCGCAGTGAGAGCCCACAGGGAGAACACTTCGCCTAGGGCTTTCCCACCAGAGAGCACAGGGGAATGACTCCAAGCAAGAAGTCCAGTCGTTACTAGGAGTTCTGAAGGAGGGTCAGCACCTGGGGGCTCTGGGAGCGCTGGAGGAGGGAGTGAGAAAGGGCAGCAGAGGGGTTCTTTGGGGAGAATGAAGGGGTGGGCGCTGGGGAGTGGGCAAAGAGGTGTAGAGAATAACCCGGCGTGACCTTGGGCCAGCCGCGTCTCCCTCGTGGGCCCGTCTTCCCTTCTGCAGGCAAGAGGGGCAGGCAAGAGGGCGCCTGGGATCCCGGGGGGCTCAGGCTTGAAGGTGCCACCCCGGCGAGTGAGGGCGCCTCACCTTCTTGAAGTCGGCGGTGAAGGAGACAAGGGTGCCGTCGGGTTTGCGCAGCTCGAGGCTGATGCTGTCGGCGTCGCTGTCCGCCTGCAGGCTCTCCTCGGTCACCTGGCCGTCCGGCAGCCGCACGCGGACCCGCAGCTCGGCCGGCGCACCCGTTCCCAGCAGCGGCGCAAGCAGCGGCAGCAGGAGCAGCAGCGCGGGGAGCGCCGGGGGGACCCCGGGAAGGCGCATCCCCGGGGGCCGCTGCAGTCCGCGGCCCCGGCGCGCCGCGTGGGGGCGGGGAGAGGCGCAGGCAAACTTCGCCCAAAGTTGGGGGCTAGTTCGGGGCGCTCCGGAGCCGCTCCGCTCGGGGCCTTGGCCGCGGGGTCGCCCGCGAGGTGGCACGGACGCACGTGGGTAGCGCTCGGCAGCGCGCCCCCGGAGGCCCCGAGGCGGAGACAACGCTGCCCCGGCCCGGCTCCGCGGCCCCGGGCTCCGGCGCTGCGAGCCTGTGTTTTGCACTTTTCATTCAATCCCACCCCCCGTCACTTCCTTCAGAAAACAGAAACCACCAGGACCCGCCTTAAAGAGACCGCGCACCTCGCGGCCCTTAAAGGGCCCGCGGCTGCCCCCCGCGCTCTGGCGTTGGCCGGGCAGGGGGCGGGGAGAGGGGGCCGCGGCTCCGCGGCTTTGTGCGAGCGGCCTCCTCGATCTCCCTCCCTCCGGGCCGCGCGGAGTCAGCGACCCAGGCGGTGTCAGAAGTTTGCTCTCTCGGCAAATCCCTTCCTTCCAGCAGGGGCGGGACGGGTGGCTCTTTCCCCGCCCTACACCCCACACTTTTTTTTTTTTTTTTAGCTTGCTCTTGTGCCACGTGGATGAAATAATCGGGCTTGGATTTTTAGGGGTTTTGTTTGGTCTTTTGGTTTCTCTGACACAGCGAATTTCTAAAAAGCTTCTGCAAAATCAGACCTCGCTTCGCACTCTGCCTTTTCCCTGCCCCACCTTGGGAGGGTGGATCAGGGGTTCTCGCCCAGCTTTGCCACCGCCAGGTGTTAGACCTTGATGGGTCAGGTCAGCCATGGGGACGCGGCCCTCAGGTTTTGTGAGCCAGCCCCTGTGCCTCTTTCCTTTTCAGTCCTGCCTCCCGTGCTTCCCGCTTTCACCGTCTTTCCTCCGTCCTGCCCACCACCGCAGACCCGATTCTTTCTCTCTATCATAGACTGTGCAAATCCAGGGAAATGTTAGATTCCAGGTCACTCGGGAGAATTTCCAGGGACTCGGGACACTGGCGCTCAACGACAGTGGCTTTCCCACAAGCCACAAGGAAACATGCGTGCCCTGCAGTGCACCCCAACAATAAAGAGGGTGAAGACCGGGAGATCTGGATTGCTGCGTCCTCTGATTAGTTGTGGAATTTAGGCACGTTTTAAAAATTCTTTGGGCTTAAGTGTCCTCCTGTGTATCGTGGAAGCCGCTCAGACCTACACTGTCCTGCCAGTCCCAGGCAAGGGAAAAAGCCCCAGGAAGATGCTCAAAACCAGTTGTTCCCTGACTTCCATTTTCACTTCTATTGGGAACTTGATTGCTGATAGGTGAAAACTTCCTTCTCTGCAGCCTCCTTCCCTTCTAGGGCTTCCCCAGCACAGGGCCATGTGAACTGCAGGGTCCGGCTAGAATCGGCCTCTTGCTATCAGCCGGGGGCCCAGAGAGTGCTACACACTCTCTGCTGCCTAGATTTAGGACTGAAGGGAATTTAAAAGACTATCAAGTCAGCCTTTTCCAAATTTGCCTTTCCTGAAGAATCACCTGGATGCTTGTTAGAAAATCGATTCCCAAATCTCTAAACCCATGGAATCAGATTCTAGGGAAAAGAACTGAGGATTAGCATTTTTGGCAAGGCCCACATGATGCTCGACATAAGTGGTTGACAGTGGGTATTTGGCAGATGTTTAAGCATAGAGTGTCTGGGCCAGGAGCGGTGGCTCACGCCTGTAATCCTAGCACTTTGGGAGGCCGAGGCAGTCGGATTGCCTGAGCTCAGGAGTTCGAGACCAACCTGGGCAACATGGTAAAACCCTATCTCCACTGTAATACAAAAGAAATTAGCTGGGTGTGGCAGCATGTGCCTGTAAACCGAGCTACTTGGAAGGCTGGGGGTAGGAGAATTCAACCTCTGCTTGAACCCAGGAGGCAGAGGTTGCAGTGAGCCGGGATTGCGCCACTGCACTCCAGCCTGGGTGACAGAGGAAGACTCCATCTCTACCAAAAAAGAAAAAAAAAGCATAGAGCGTCTGAAGCAAGCAGCATCTTTCCTGGAGAACCTGGGTCCTAAGGATTTCATCTTCACATCAGGGAGATAAGGCAGGCTGTTAGGGAATAATTGGGTTAGCACAAGTATTGCTCCCCTAGGGACTCCCACTCTTAGCTGGCAACCCTTTAGACTAGAGATGCCCAGGGTCTTGAAATTGGCCTCCCGCCTGACAGGATGCTGGATCTCCATGCAGTCTTGGAGCTAGGTCTCCCACATGAGTCAGCCCACACAGTCATTAAGGGCCTCGCCCACATTTCCTAACTTCCCTTGTTTCAGGTCCTGTCCCCATCCGCCACCAGCTCTGCCCTGAGCCATTTCCCAGGCTCTTACCCCTTCTCCTCTCACAACAGCCCAGAAGTGGATAAAGAGGCCCTGGATGTCGGATTTCTTGTTTAGGTCCCTGAGATGTGTCTCTGTTCACATTTTGGGTTTGGAAACAAGGATGGATGACCTCATCTCTTTCCCACCTCTTCCCCATAGTCAACTTCCTTCTCTACTTCAACCACAGATCAAACCAGATTTTTCTTTGAAAGTGATAGGGCATTTGAAATCTCACTCCATTACATGAGCCCTGCCTACCTCCGTCTCTATGCCTTCCTATTGATTTCACCTGACCACCTCTTCAAGCTGCAGGACAAAACTCAGGTTTCCCAGGAAGACTTTCTCGACTCCCCACCGACCTAGCCCTCTGTTCTGCGCGCTGTCTTCCACCTCTGGACTCCAACAATAGTCATTATTATAGCAGCTCCTCCCCCATTGTATTCTGATTATGTCCAGGTTCTGTGCCAAGCATTTTACATGGATCATCTTATTTAATTTTCATGGCATCCCTCCAAAGTAGGTTCTATTCTTAGGCTTTTTTTACTGACTAGGAAACCAAAGCTTAGAGAGGTTAGGCAACGTACCCAAGGTCACAGAAGCAGTAGAGCCAGCCAGGACTCAAACACAGGTCTGCCTGCCTGACCACAAAGCCCTTGCTTTGAACCGCACTGGCCTCTGCCTGTCGGTAGCCCTCACTTTCTGCCAGTCCCATTCGGGGCTCACATCCTGCGCTATCTTCTCCTGTTATCTAACGGTTTTGCGTGTGGCAATCCTGTATCCCCAGTGAGGCTGTCAGTTAGTTCAAACAGGCCAGCCCCGTGCTGGGAACAGAGAGCGTTTCCCTCAAACCATCCAGGCATAGAAGCATCCATTCATCTTAAATGTAAAGGCCCTCAGAGGAAGAGCTCTAACAAGCCTAATTACTCTGACTACAACCAAACAGCCCTCATTGTCAGAGAGTTCTTTATGTCTCATCGCAGGACCTCTGCCACACCATAAACCAATTTCCTTTTTTTTCTCATCTCTAGCCCTTGGAAAGCAGTAGCCAGTAGTGGTTCAGAAAATGGGCATCAGGATCTCAGTCCTGGAGCTTGGCCCCACTCATGAGCTGTGTATCAGTAAGCCCGTTTCTTCAACTGTAAAATGGGCGCATACATTTCTCGAGCCTCACGGGGTTGCTTTGAAAATTAAATGAAATATTGTGCATAAAACATTTCACAATGTGTTTGGCATATCGTACAGATCCAATAAATGGTGGTTACTATTTAATTCTGTTTATTCTTTCCCATTGTATCAAATACTAAACCTCTGATTATACAAGTCTCTCCCTCTCACCCCCTGCCACATGTGTACGCGTGCACATACACATATTCTTTCAGAAACATTTTTTGAGCTAGGCACAGTGGCTTACACCTGTAATCCCAACACTTTGGGAGGCTGAGGTGGGTGGATCGCCTGAGGTCAAGAGTTCGAGACCAGCCTGGCCAACATGGCAAAACCTGTCTCTACTAAAATACAAAAATTAGCCGGGTGTGGTGGCGGGCACCTGTAATCCCAGCTTCTCAGGAGGCTGAGGCACAAGAATCGCTTGAACCTGGGAGGCAGAGGCTGCAGTGAGCTGAGATCGTGCCACTGCATTCCAGCCTGGGTAACAGAGCGAGTCAGTCTCAAAGAAAAGAAATAGATAAAAAGAAAAGAAACATTTTTTCCTCTCTATCCTCTTTAGGTGTCTAAGGTTTAGGATTTTGAGACCTCTGAAACTGAGAAATGGATAGCAGCAAAACCTTGGGAGGCACCTCCCCTTTGCTTTTTGGTCTGAGTGTGCCTTAATTTGGGAGGAAGAGAAACACCACACTGTCTCCCAACCTGTGCCCAAGAAAACAGGTGCTGACAAGACCCTGCAGGAGGTGGAAAGGGAAACTGAACCAACGACCTTTACCAAGAGACAGGGAGAGAACCACCAGGTGCTTGTCTTTGCAAGACTGGAAAGATTTTTTTCTTCCCATGACTTTCTGTGAGTGGCTGTTTGGTTTGGGTTATGTTACAGCCCCTCTGTCCCTGGGCCCTTGCAGATAGAGTGGAGAATTTGTGATTTGAGTTTGAGGGAGAACTAGAGATGGGGTGGGGGATCCCCTCTGCTTCTCAACGTCAACCGCAAAGCTCCAGACACTTCATTGCCAGCACAGAAGTACAAATTAGCTTTCCACCATCACACAGTTATGCAGTTCTATCCATCAAGGGTGTGGTGGGAAAGTGAATTGGAGAGACAGCTGGTGGGGATACTGAGTGGAAAGGGAAGAGAAGTGGAGATGGCTGGGGTAGGCATGGAGAAGCCATTCTTTCCAGGCAGAAGGGAAGTTGTCATGGAGATGGGCTGGATCCATGACTTTCTGGAAGGAAAAGGAAGCCTGGATGATCAGAGCTGCAAGTCAAGGCAGATCTCAGTCCATTGATTAGTCCATTGATTATGGTAGCTCTTCAGGTGCCTTTTACCCTCTGCCTCTTGCTATAATTATTTAATAGTATTTGTGTTTGAAACCAGAGGCTAAAAAAGAACCTAGGCCAGCTGCAAGTGGTGCTGCTCAGGTTAGAAGCCTGGCGTTCTGAAGCCAGGGCTCGTCTCCTCCTTTGACACTGCACAGAGCTCCATGTTGCCCGTTGACTCTTGAAAGTCCCAAACATAGCTGGGCACAATGGCTCACACCTATAATCCCAGAATTTGGGAAGCTGAGGTGGGCGGATCAGGAGGTCAGGAGTTCAAGAGCAGCCTGGCCAATATGGTGAAATCCCATTTCTAATAAAAATACAAAAATTAGCTGGGCGTGGTGGCGTGTGCCTGTAGTCCCAGCTACTCAGGAGGCTGACACAGGATAATCACTTGAACCCGGGAGGTGGAAGTTGCAGTGAGCCAAGATCACGCCACTGCACTCTAGCCTGGGCAATAGAGCGAGACTCCGTCTCAAAACAAACAAACAAACAAACTAACTAACCAACAGAAAAAAGTCCCAAACATAACCTCTTCTCCTGCATGCTAGTTCTTCCATGAGGCCTTCCCTGCTCCCCATCCCCAGACTCATGCATTCACTTGTTCATTCAGTCATCTAGCACGTGCAGAGTGAGTCATTGTGCTACATGCTGTGGGCACAGCAGCGGGACAAGGCAGATGCAACAGTCATTTACCCTGAGATGGAACATGCAAGAGAAGCAGGCTATAAAATCATGGCAAAACAAAATATTGTAATTATAATTGTTATAATGGAGAATTAGAGGAGAGTCTAGCCTAGACCAGGAGGCCTTCTTGGAAGGCTTTTCCAGGTGTAGCCTAATCTTAAAAGATGAACCAGCACTGACTAGCAAAGACAATGTTCCAGGCAAAGGAAACAGCTTGTGTACAGGACCTGAGTCTGGCGGGCTTCCCAGAGACATCACCAAGTAGCTAGGGCATGATAGGGGAGGAGAGTTGCTTGAAATCATGCAGGACAGTTTGGCAGGGCCCAAGAAACGCAGGACCTTGGAGGCAATGTTAGCACTGAGCTTGGCTTTGTTTTGTTTTTCTAAGAGCAATGGGCAGTCGTCGAAAGGTGTTATATAAGGGGGTGACATGATCAGACTTGGATTTTAAAAAGTTTGCTTGGGAAATGGATTGTGGCCATGACAAGTAGTACTGGTGAGCGGGACGGTGGTGATGGCAGTAGGGGTGTGGAGAGGGGTTGGAATTCAGCAACATGTGGGAGAAGGATTTGATGTTTCTTTGGACTGGGGGCAAGTAAGCAGAAACGGTCAAGGGCAGCTCCTGGTTCTGGCTTGCGTAGGCTATGGCCCCATGAATTAAGATTGGGAAGCTCGGGAGAAGCCCTGGGATTGCCTTTATGGTGGCTCTTCAGGTGCCTTTCACCCTCTGCCTCTTGCTATAATTATTTCACAGCATTTGTGTTTGAAACTAGAGGCTACAAAAGAACCTAGGCCAGCTGTAAGTGGTGCCGCTCAGATTAGAAGCCTGGCGTTCTGAAGCCAGGGCTCATCTCCTCCTTTGACACCGCACAGAGCTCCATGTCACCGCCTTCGCTCTCGGTCTTTGTATGCTGAACCTGGCTCCTCTTTGCGTTCACCTTATGACCAGCATGGTGCTTTGTACACAGAAGGTGCTCAATAATGACCTCTCTGTAGCCCTGTATACCTGGCACTGGGCTATGGGAGAGAGAATCTGAGACACAGTCCCTGCCCTCAAGAATCTTGTTGACCATGTGATCCAGGACCTTCTAGAGCAGGCTGGGCCACCTCATTTTAATGGAAGACCTCAGGTCCTTTTCAGATGCCAGCATTGCTCCCACCTTCTGGAGACTCAGACATCTGTCCCTGAGAGCACTTTGCCCCTCATGCCCTGGCAAGTCCATCATCAGGGCACACTCAGGGAGGCTTTAGAGAAGAGAGGTCTTGTTCACTGGTCTGGAGTGTCGCTGCCCTCAGCCACAGAGACCTTAGACCGTACACCTGTGGCAAGAGGATGGGATCTGGCAGGATTTGTGTGCCTTGTGTTGATTATATTTTAATAGGTAAACACCCTTTCCTTTATGCAAATCCCCGAGGAAATTTATTACTTTAAAAAATCAGTTGGATTTTTAGCCTGGTGTTTTATTGCTCTTGAAAAATGTGCGTGTTACGGCTTGGGATGGGACATCCTGCCTTTTCATCAGGGGGCTGAGTGTGAACACAGTTGAGCCTGGATAGGGGCCATTTCTGACCAGAGCCATCAGCTCGTCTCCCTTTTCCTGTCACAGTTGCTATGGGCCTCCTTATCGAAACATCTGGCTTCTATCTGACTGATGGTATCGTCAAGGCTTAGGCTAGAGAGTCTAAGAAGGTTCTAGCATTTTCCAGGGAGGGAGGCTCATGGCCTAGTTTCTTGTCCAATGGAAAAGGGCACACTGCCCTCTCCCAAGCTGGGGACCTCGGAGCCACCCCCACTATCGTGACTTTTTTAAAAAAGATCTTTCATTTTTCTGAACAAATGGAAATGTATACTATGTTTATTGAGAAAAAATGTGATAAAATATCTACATTTAGTGCATTTCCAATTAACATCCTAATGGAGCTTACACATTTTTAAAATATACTTTATTTTTTTTAACAGTTTTAGGAGTCACAGCAAAATTGGGTGGAAAGTACAGCATTCCCATATACCCTTGGCCACTACATATTCACCCTCTTCACCATCAGCATCCCTGCCAGAGGGGCTATGTTTGTTACAATCAATGAACTTGCAGTGGCACTTTGTAATCAAACCGAAGTACACAGTTTACATGAGGGTTCATTCTTGGTTCTATACATTTGATGGGTTTTAACAAATGTATCCACCATTACAGGATCATATAGAGGGTTTCACTATGCTAAAAATCCCACCTTCCACCTATCCATGCCATTAAAAAGTGCATATAATGGTGTTAAGCCACTGGAGAGAAACTAAAACCTGATCAATATTGATTTCAGATTATCTTCTGGGCATTGTGGTTTTTATGAAGTTATCACTGCATGCCCTGTGTTTCCTGAAAGCAAGTGACCCCACATGAAAAAAGAGCACTTTTTTTTTTTTTTTTTTGAGATGGAGTCTCGCTCTGTCGCCCAGGCTGGAGTGCAGTGGCCGGATCTCAGCTCACTGCAAGCTCCGCCTCCCGGGTTCACGCCATTCTCCTGCCTCAGCCTCCCGAGTAGTTGGGACTACAGGCGCCCGCCACCATGCCCAGCTAATTTTTTGTATTTTTTTAGTAGAGACAGGGTTTCACCGTGTTAGCCAGGATGGTCTCGATCTCCTGACCTCGTGATCCGCCCGTCTCGGCCTCCCAAAGTGCTGGGATTACAGGCTTGAGCCACCGCGACCGGCCATGCCCTGTGTTTCCTGTCCTGCTTTTCTTAATATTATTTCCTACATGCATTTCCACATATTGACACAGTCCACACATCATTCTTTTTTTCCTTTTTCAAGACAGAGTCTTGCTCTGTCACCCAGGCTGGAGTGCAGTGGCACGATCTTAGCTCACTGCAACCTCTGCCTTCTAGATTCAGGCAATTCTTCTGTCTCAGCCTCCTGAGTAGCTGGGATCACAGGCACCTGCCACCATGCCTGGCTATTTTTTGTATTTTTAGTAGAGACGGGGTTTCACCATGTTGGCCAGTCTGGTCTCAAACTCCTGACCTTGTGATCCGCCTGCCTTGCCCTCCCAAAGTGCTGGGATTACAGGTGTGAGCCACGGCGCCTGGCCAAAACTTCTTCTTACCTTTCATCATTCTTAATAAAGTTATAGAGCACACCATGGTGTAAACAGTTGACAGCATACTCTAATCATTTGTTGGTTATTATTTTTCTTCCATATAATCTTGTAGAAAAGATTTAAAAGGAGACTACAAATTGTGGTTCTGATGCTTTAAGAGGTTAAATGCTATTCACTTAAACTTTAATTCATGCCTTCAGCCGGGTTCCTCTCTAGCAGCCCCTGAGACAGAGTGTCCTATGTATCTCTTTTCATGTCTGTGAAGGGAAAAGACCCCATAATGTCCCGAGGGGACTCAATTACTACTGTACAAACACAGGATCTGAGCTACCTTTCAACTAGAAAGTTCTTTCTCATGTACAACGCAAATGTCCTTGACTTGAATGTAAACTTTCCACTCTTTCCTGAGTGTGAACAGTTTCTCTCATCTGCACATCGTGTGTGCAAATCAAAAGAGTATGATCCATATTAGGAGTTATTTGTATGTGATGATATTCTGCAGGAGAATGTTATAGACTTTTCATGAATTCTCATCAAATTCAAATGGCACAAACCTTTGAGGTAGGGTTATTCTGATTTGCATTTTATAGATGAAGAAAGAGGATGATTCAATCAATGCTTAGCTTTAAAATAAAAAAAAAATCATATTATATGTCTTCTATTTGGAATTTTAAGTTACTTCCTCCAAATAACCCACTTATTAAACACAAGGTGGTGAGAAATCATGTCCCTATTTATCATTTGCTTACTGTAAGCCTGGAACTTTGGACTCATTTTCTTACTTAATTCTTATAATAATTCTGGGAAGCAGGAGACCAGAGTGGCTTTTAAATCCAAGACCTTGGGTGGTGATTGGGGGCAGGGAGGGCGTGAAGGGGACTGGCAAAGGACATCAGGGATGAAGGCAGAGGGGTTGGGGATCTGGTTCTCGCCACTCACCTGAAAATTCTCTCTCATTTCCTACAAATAACAGAGTGGAACCTGTGAAAGGGCTGTTGATGGCAACTGGGGAGGACATAGAGCAGGACCCATGCCTTGGGAGAAAGTGGGCTTGTAGTTTCCACCCTTCCTAGGCCCCTGATCTTGACATCTTGGCTCTGTTGTTAGCTAGCTGTGTGAAACTGAGCCAATGACAGCCTCCTCCTGACACCCATGAGTCTCTACTTCCTCCCATGATAAAGAGGGGATATTAGTACCTACTCTAGTTGGCTATGACGCGGACTAAATGTGATACAGTATACAATTAAGATGGTGCCTATACCAAGTGAACTGGGGGCCCAACAGAGGAACAAATACCCAGGCCTGGGCATGAAGCCAGGACAAGGGGGACCCTGGGCTCTGTGGCCATAGAAGGCTCTAGAGAGCGGGAGCAGGAGCTCAGACTTTGGAGCCAGATGGCCTGGGTGTGCCCCTAGTTCTGCCACACTAGCTGTGTGACCTTGCTGCAAATCCCAGGCCTCACTTTTAGTGAAACGTTTTATTTATTTATTTATTTATTATTTTTGAGATGGAGTCTTGCTCTGTCACCCAGGCTGGTGTGCGATGGTGCGATCTTGGCTCTGCAAAGATTGGCACTGCAATCTCTGCTTCCCAGGTTCAAGCGATTCTCCTGACTCAGCCTCCCAAGTAGCTGGGATTACAGGCACAGGACACCATGCCCGGCTAATTTTTGCATTTTAGTAGAGATGGGGTTTTGCCATATTGGGCAGGCTGGTCTCGAACTCCTGACCTCAAGTGATCTGCCCAATTCAGCCTCCCTAAGGCTGGGATTACAGGTGTGAGCCACCACACCTGGCCAAAACTTCTTCTTACCTTCCTTTGCTGTTTTTCCTGGAGTGAGTCTGGATAGCCCTGGAGTAAGTATGGAGTGTCTATGACACTCTTGGGTCACCTCAGCTCTTCCGGCCACAAGACCCTCAGACCTCCAGCTCCAACCCTGCTACCCTGCCTGCCTCTCGGTGCTCCCCAGAATGGACAAGAAACCCAAGAGCCAAACCCTGGCTTCCTGACCCAGGGATGGAGCCCTAGCAGCCCTTCCTTGGCCCAGACCCTCCTCCTTGTCTTTCCTGAACCTTTGTTCTGCTCCCTGCTGTTAACAATGATTCACAGATCAAAGGATGTCCCCAGCAGGGATCCTTAACCATGAATTTGCTTCAGGGTCCAGAACTCTTGGAAATTACAATATAAAAAACTTGTGTATATATTTGCAGTTTTCTGGAAATAGAATTCTCAGGGATTCCTAACCTTTCTGGGTAGATTTGAGGTGGGAGAGGGACTACATGGGGTTTCTTCTGTGTGGACTAAAATTCTCTTAGAATTGAGATAGCAGTTTACAAGTTCAGTAGAAAAAGTCTGATCCCAACCACAAAAAGAAGTGAAACAGAGAGGAAGAGCCCACCTCTTACCTAGGGGAAAATTCCTGGGGGAAGGCAGATCTTTTGCTCATATTTTGTAGAATCATTCATGGTCTCTTCATGTTCTGCTCACTCATTCATCAATCAGCATTTATTATATACCTACTGTGTGTCTTGCTTTACACTGAGTCATACTGGATATACAAACATCAGTTCTTTAAAGTGTGGTCCTGCTTTAAAGGGTGCTTGTTAAAAATATAGGTTCCTGAACCTCAACCATGGAGGGCATTGCCTGGGAATCTGCATTTTAAACAGGCTCCTTGGGCTCATTAAATTAGGTTGACAGCCATTGATAGAGACCGGCCTCTCCTCCCAGGCACAGTCTTTGGCATTGGTATGCAGCAAAGTGCCTGCATCATGGTTGCCTCCAAGACCGTTGGTTGGACCAAGATCACAGTTCTGACCCTTCTGCAGGAGAGGGTAGTTCCCTCCCTCTCTCTGCCCTGGCTCACCCTGCCTCTCTTGAATGATGGGCCCTGTGAAGGGTGAGGGAGCAGAGGGGTTGCTGGATGTCCCCTCCACTGCAGCTGTACTGGGGGCGCAGTCTTGGGCAGATTGTGAACCCCAAGGGCAGAGAGGCTGTCCCAGCATGAGCTGCTCCATCCTGACTTGGCGAAGATCTGAGAGTACCAATTAATGTTAAGGAGGCCCTCTCTGCCCAGGCCTGTCTTAAGCCTTGGCTAATTAACACTTCTCTGGTCCCTTGGGTCCCTAGAATGAGAGATTTGCCGAGACCTGCAGGAAGTGACTGGTTTCATCCGAAAGGATCTTTCTACCTGTGGTAAGCATAGGGCCTGGAATGATAGTGGCTTGGGAAGTGGAACCTGGAACAGCAGTAGCTGGTGTTTCTTGATCAACCCACATGCATTAAATCCAGCATCACACTTAATACCCACTTGTGCTCCAGCAGCTAGAATGACTATTTCCCTCCTTTCATAGAGGAGGAAAGTGAGGCCCGGGGTTTGGAGCAAGGTCACACAGCTAGTGTGGCAGAACTAGGGGCACACTCAGGCCATCTGACTCCAAAGTCTGAGCTCCTGCTCCTGCTCTCTAGAGCCTTCTATGGCCACACAGCCTGGGGTCCCCCTTATCTTGGCTTCATGCCCAGGCCTGGATATTTGCTTCTCTGCTGGGCCCGCAAAGTTGCTGCCAGTGGGAGACATTTGCAGGGCTGCAGCCCCGGGCTCCTTCTTCCCACTGTGCCTTTGGACCTGGTCATGGACTTCCTGTTCCCAGAGAGGATGAGGCAATGGGGAGATGGGGTAGGGCAGGGACAGACCCTTCCCTTCTCCAGGGTCAGCAGCCTTGGGGAGAACCTACACCTTGTGTCCTCCTAGACAGTGCTGGCCTCCTTCTTTGCTGTGGACTCCTCTTACCTCTGAGGAGGGGATGGAGGTGGGTAGGGCGTGGGTGCAGCTGGCAGGGGCATTATAAACACATGGTCAGGATCTTTACCCCTGGAGCCTGTCTCCAGCGTGACTGTGGGGCAGCTTTGAACAAACTTCTGATTTCTAGGAACTGGTGGGCCTAGATGATAATCATTTCATGGTTATCAGTCAGCCTCTCCCACTCTGGCTTGCTTACAGATGGGCAAATGGATCACGTAGTGAGGACTATGGAATCAGTCCCAAGTCTGAATTGTGGCTCTGTCACATTCTAGCTGTGTGGCCTTGGACAAGTGACTTAACCAAACCTCTAAGATTGAAAGCTTCAGGTTTTTTTGGTCAGTAAAATGGCTGTAATGATTCCCATCTTGTTGGGTTGTTGTGGGACTTTAGAAAAGTACCGTATTCCACGCCCTGGGCTGCCCACCCTACTGCTCTGTCTCCTGGCTAAGGCCAGACATTCTGCTTCAGGTGGGCCTGTGGCAGAGCAGCCGGGCAGAGAGCAAAGTCCCCACGGCCAGAGGCCTCGGCTACACAGGAAGAGGCATCTAATAAGTGTTCTACAAATGGTAGCTGTTTTTCATATGTGCCGGGGCCATTGGCAATACTGCCTCTTATTTATTTATTTTAGAGACAGGGTCTCGCTCTGTTTCCCAGGCTGGAGTGCAGGGGCTTGATCATAGCTCACTGTAACCTCACCTCAAAGTTCTGGGTGCAGTGATCTTCCCACCTTGGTCTCCCAAAATGTTGAGATTATAGGCGTGAGCCACCACATCCAGCTGAGCCTCATATTTCTTAACTAGAGACAATGGAGACTGATTTGGGGTCACACGTTGAGACCCCCGTGAGAGGGCACTGAAATCCAGGCAGGATTCAGGCTATCTGTGGCACTCCTGCAGGCAGGGAGTTCTGTTTGCCCAGTTCCCTTCTCTCCCCGCTCCCCTCCCCAGGCCTGCCTCCAGTGTGCCCTCCCAGTTCCCCCTCCCACCCTCCACATCTGGATTCAACTAGCGAACAACAGGCTTTCTGTGCATGCCCCCACCTTCCTCTGCCCTCTGTCCTCTGCTACAGAACTTTGGCTCTCACTGAGGCAGATGGGGGCAGGTGGGGAAAATGGGTCAGGAAAGCTTTGAGCTCTGTTTCCCCAAACCTATAGGGTTGACTTAACTCTGCACCCCCTGCCCCGCTTGCCCTGATTCTCGGTGTTCTCTGTTGCTCAGGATCCACCAGGGAGCCTGAAGCCTAGTTCAGAGCTGGGGTCAGGAAGGAGACTGCAGTTCTCCACCCTCCACCCCAGTCCCAGGCCAGAGAACACAGCCGCTCCTGTCTGCCAGAGAGAAGCCCTGCTGGGCTTCTAGAGGCCAGGCAGTAAATTGGAATGTGGCAGTCACAGTCAAGGCAGCTGTAACTCTCATTAAAGTGACATCAACCCCACCGCGGGAGGATGCTGTAAATCCAGGGAAAGGGGGCATTCATCCAGGGAGAACCGCAGAAGCAAAGAAAAAAACCCCATAAATAGAGGAGACGTGGTGTCTGGAACTAATGGTGGGGCCCAACCCAAGGCCGGGCTGAACTGGGGGTGGGGTGGGGAGGGAGCTAAAGGCTGGATGTGGGGGTGGAGGTCCGGAGCCAGGCCCTAGACGCCGGTGCAGTGCAGAGGCACAGCCAAGGCCTTCCCTGTAGCTGAATCTCCTCTGCCCTTTTTCTGCCCAGGCTCCTTGGCTGAGGCTGGCACTTGGGAGCAGAGTTGGCTTGTGTCCCTGGAGAAATGGCTGGGGAGGTGTCACTGTTTATGGGCTTTCCCAGGGTCAAGAGGAGCTCTTGCTTTGGCCATTAGGATTCTGTCAACTCTCAGAGGAGAAATCAGCCTTAGGTCAAACTAGAGCTGGTCACCTAGGTTCAAATCCAGACTCTGCTCCCTCTTCCAAGCTGTGGGCCTTGGGAGAGTACCTTCACTTTTGGAAGTCTCCATTTTCCCCTATCAGAGGAGTGGAAGGATCCCCCGTGCCATATAGACCTGGTGTGAACATCCAGGTAGATAAACATGGGGTAACATCTGGCTGTCTGTAGGTGCTGCTTGTCAATTGACTCAATGAATCAGCAAAGCCCTGCAACCCCAGAAGCTGGGATTTTCTTTCAGAGCACTTCCCTTCTGCCCGGGTCTGGGTTCGGCCACTAATTTGCTGAGATGTCTTGGGCAGGGGACCTAACTAGGGCTTTGGTTTTTAGTGGGTTTTCTTGGTTTTGTTTCTTGAAAGCGAAGCTGTTGTTGAGTGTGACTCTGGATGGGTGGATGGGGCTGCATACGGTAAAAGCACTCCTTTGCTTGGGGTCTATGGAGTGTCCTGATCTCTAGGTCCCTGTGAACTCCAGGTGGGCTGCATTTGAATCTTCCCCTGGGGTCATTCTGAACTCCCTCCTCACCACCCATACCAGGAACCTACGACACTATATTGGGAGGCCCCCTCTCCTTTGCTCTCTGGCCCTGGTGGCAGTGTTGCTAGTGTCTACCCTGTTCTGAGGAAGGGTCAAGGCCAACCATGGTCTCCTGGGGTAGGAATGAAGGAGACAGAGTGGGCTGGAGA
The DNA here is from genome assembly GCF_003255815.1 of Theropithecus gelada. Lineage (NCBI taxonomy): Eukaryota > Metazoa > Chordata > Mammalia > Primates > Cercopithecidae > Theropithecus > Theropithecus gelada. The sequence goes on along the minus strand of NC_037682.1, from coordinate 111,734,196 downwards.
AGTCCTGCTGCGTTTCTCCCAGCCCTTGAGTTGCAGTGTACATCGGAATCTCCCAGAAGGCCTGTTAAATCACAGATTGCTGGGCTCCACACCGGGGCTTGGTTTCAGTACGGCCTGAGAATCTGCATTTCTAACAAGTTTTTGGGTGGCCCTGATGCTTCTGGGTTTGGGCTGCACTTTGAGAAAAATTACCCTAGAGTGATCTGCCAGACTCAGCTTCCTAGCCTGTGTTCTTGTGGACCAGCAGCTGAAGCAAATTGGTGGTGCAGGCAGACTCCAAGATGCCGGTGTGCAGGCTCTCAAGTCAGCTGGAGTCTCCAGGGCCATCATTCACTGCTGTGCAAAGAGCTGGTCGGCGGCCCTCCGTGAAACAGCAGTTCTTGGGAGTGCGACGCAGTCATCTATGTCTAACAAGCTCCCAGGGTGACTCTCGCGCACAGCCCTGTTTGGGAGCCATTGCCATAGAGGGTACTGGTATTGGAAATTCAGTTTCCTTTGTGGGCTTCTTCCTCCCACCTCCCTACCAAAAAGGATTAGAGAAAAAGGGAGTGAGGAGGGGGAAAGCAGGAATTAAATTGAGTGAAAGGGTCTAGGCGAAGAGAGAGGCACAGTCAATTGAAAGGAAAAGCAATAAAACCAGGCTCTGTAAACACCCAGAAATGATGCCCAAGGCTGGGCTTGGGAAAGAAAACACAGTTTACCTCTGGGGAGGGCCAGAGGGACACACGTGTGGGTAGAGGTAACCCTGCTGATTAAAGGATGCTTCTGGGCCATGCCTTCTTCCCTGCAAGCAGAGGCTGATGATGGATAAATGCCACAGCTGAGACCTCCCAAGGGGCAGGAGCAGGGGCAGGAAAGGGGGCTGGGAGCAGGGGCAGGGAGAGGGCTGGGAGCTGGGGAGGGAGGCGGGCCACGAGGGTCACTGCTTCACCCCCAGCTCGTGCTTAGCCAACAACAGAGGCACTCAGAGAAAACTCACCAGTGCCCTGGATCTGCCATCTCCTGTCTGGCACTTACCACGTTGCTTCAACCTCTGGAGAAAGCCAGGCCTGAGTCCAAATCCCCCCCTCCAAGGAAGTGTCTGCCCCACCCACTTCAACCTGTAAGCAGTGGCTTTCTCACCAGTCCTGGGAGCAGAGTGTTCCAATGCCCCCTGGGTGGGCCATGGCTGTGGTGCCTGTTTCCTCACCTCACAGGAGGACACACGGCCTGAGAAGGACTAAACTTACAGGACACAGGAAAGAATAGCTGGAATTAGGGCTGTCTTAGACTCTATGACCTGTGTGGTTACCATCGCAGAATAATGCCACAGGTTGCAGAGCCTTTCACAGTTTGCATGATGGCATTACATCCCCTCCACAACTCCATAAGAAAGGTAGAGAAGTTATTAGATCCCATTTAAAAATGAGAAAGAAGGCTGGGCATGGTGGCTCACACCTGTAATCCCAGCACTTTGGGAGGCCGAGGTGGGCAGATTGCTTGAGCCTAGGAGTTTGATAACAGCCTGGGCAACATGGTGAAGCCCTGTCTCTACCAAACAAACAAACAGACCAAAAAACAAAATTAGCTGGGTGTGGTGGCAAGCATCTGTGGTCCTAGCTACTCGAGTGGCTGAGATGGGAGAAACACTGGAGCCCAGGAGGTTGAGGCTGCAGTGAGCTGAGATCGCACCACTGCTCTCCAGCCTGGGTGGCAGAGTGAGACCCTGTCTCAAAAATAAAAATGAAAGAGCTGAGGGTAAGAGAAATGAAAAGACTTATCCCAATCCATGCATCTAAGTAAGAGTTTGGGCCCAAACAGGAACCTCAGCCTCTCATTCCCTGTTGGCCTCTCTATTGGAGTCAATTTAGCTAACTTCTTGAGACTGATATTAGGTTTGGGGTGGTGGGGAGAGATGAGAGTTTGTGATGGATGCCTGGAAGCTGAGGCCAAAGCGTCCTTTGGGATGGATGTGCTTACTGCCTCAGCTGCCCAGAGTGTTGGCTGGGAAGGTGCACAGCTCTGTCCCTCTGAAATTGCCCTCAGTTGAAGGGAGATGCTTACAGTTATGGCCCCTCTTGAGGTTGCAGATGATGGATGAATGTGGCAGCTGACACGTCCCAGGGGGCAGGAGCAGGGCTGGCAGTGGGGAGGGAAGCAGGCCAGGAGGGCCACTGCTTCAGCCCTAGCACATGGTTAACCACGTTGCACCCAGTGACATGTTGTACCCAGTGACACCTTGCACCCAATGACCTGTTGGTGAGGGTTACAAAGGCCTGGCCCTCTTGCCTTAATGTGGGATATCTCTGCAGAGACCCCCAGTCCCAGAGTCCCCATGGGGCTGGCAAAGGTCTTGGTTCCAACTTCACAGCCAACATCCATTACTGTTCAGAAAAGGTTAAAGAAGTTGTCAAGACCAAATAGTATCTGGCAAAGCTGGGACTCTAGCGCAGGCCAACGCTGACTTTGAGAGCACAGGTTCTACTCTCTCCCCACTGCATAAAGGGTGGGGAGTCCCTGACCCTGACCTGTGGGGTCTAGGGTGGAAAGAAGCTGGCTGGCCAAGGACTTGCCTGTGGCGTTCAAGTAGGCATGTAAATACCCATGAGAAGGGTATTCACACCTGGGGTGCACATGGGTGGAGGCAGGAAGCGGGGAAGGGTGGCCACATGTGGCAACCTTTGCTGGCCAAGGAGGCAGAGGCGCCTCTGGTGGAAGAAAACCTTGGGGTCTGCCAGCAGCAGCCGTGAGGCATACCTGAACCCTCTCCCCGCACAGGCCCCATGCAGTGGGCACTGCTGGCTCTGAGCCTCCCTTGGGCACACAAAGTAGGTTTACCTTTGCCCAAGCTGGTTGGCAAGACCCAGGCCCCATCCTGTCCCAATGAAGGGTGAGGACTCTGGACTTCCCTGGCTCTGTGTGCTCCATCTGGTCCCAACACAGTGGAGGAATGGCCCCTGCCTGGCTCTGGGGCCGCTCTGGTGGTAGTGAAGGTGAGTTCAAAGTCAGCAGCGTGCTGCCACAGCCGCAAGCTGGCATCGTAGCTCCTCCCTCAGGCCCCAGCCCTGGAGCACTCTGGAGCCGATCATGGGAGGAGGATCTTTCCTGAACTTTTGTCTCTGGAGGCCCCAAGCCAGTTCTACCATTGGTGTGTCCGGTCGTAGAGGGGCGCCTGGTTCCAGTCCTCCCCTGAGGGGCAATGCCCCAGGACCACAGCTGGGGAAGGGCAGCAGGTCTGGAAACAAGCCAAGCGTACCCCATCTGGTGCTGGTGGACTTTCTTGCATGAACTGGCAGCTCCGTCAAGCTTTGGCATCAATTCCAAAAGTGGAGCACTGGGGCTTGTCCTGTCACCTGGAGATTCTGAGCACGTATTTACAGTTCACAGAAGTAGAAACAAAAGTAACCCTTTTATCTCCTCAGAGGAAGCTGGCCCTTCCACTGAGAACAGGAGCTGGAGACGATGTAACCTCCCTTGAGAAGATACCCTTCTGGGTAGGAGGCAGCTGTCTAGACGTAACCCCCACTGAATGCACCCTGGCAAATCAGGAGTCTCTTTTTCCTTAAAATACTCAACCAGGCTGGGTGCGGTGGCTCAAGCCTGTAATCCCAGCACTTTGGGAGGCCAAGACGGGAGGATCACGAGGTCAGGAGATCGAGACCATCCTGGCTAACACAGTGAAACCCGTCTCTACTAAAAACTACAAAAAACTAGCCGGGCGAGGTGGCGGCGCCTGTAGTCCCAGCTACTCGGGAGGCTGAGGCAGGAGAATGGCGTGAACCCGGGAGGCGGAGCTTGCAGTGAGCTGAGATCCGGCCACTGCACTCCAGTCTGGGCGACAGAGCGAGACACCGTCTCAAAAAAAAAAAAAAAAATACTCAACTGGTGTGTGCAGAACTTTCCCTTGCCTCGGCAACTGGGAGGAGCGCCTTGAAATGGCAGCGTGGGTCAGGAGCTGGGACTCAGGGTCTGTGTGCCAGGTCGGCCATCTGCAGGAAGGAGCAGCAGCAAGAATCTCTAGTGAGCAGGGCCCTGTTTCCTCACCCGGTGGGGAATGTCTTTCAGCCGCGGGAGGAGGTTATTTGTGACTGCTGTCTTTTTCTCTTCTCTTCTTTAAAAAAAAAAAAAAAACTTTGTGAGAAAAACCCCACCGTTCCGCTTGTTTTCTCCAAGCCGTTTTGTTAGTTGAGGTGTTTGCGTGCTGAGCAACACACACTAATATTTTCCTCCTCGGCAAAACATTAATTATCCCACCCAGGAAACTTTCTCTTGGATGTTTTTTCTTTACCACCCTCTAAGCTGTTGGGCACCAGGTGATTCCTGTATTCCCCACCATCTCAGCAAGCTGACTGTAATGTTTAAGGAGAGAGAGGCCTCCTTGGCTGGGTGCAGACCCTCCTTTGTGCTCTGTGGCACCCAGTAGTCAGGACGCAGCACCCAGGAGAGCTCCTGTCCCCCTGCTTCTCACTCTATGTGTGAACCATCTGTTTACATCTCTTGTCATCTCCCACAAGGCTGTGAACGTTCTCATGTCTGTATTCCCGACACCCAGGACAGTGCCTGGCACAGAGTAGTGGCCCTACAAATGTTTGCTGCACAAGCACATAAATGAATGAAAATGAAGATGGAATAATAGACACGCAGTAGGAGGAGTCAGGGTTCAAATCAGCCCCCTGGTTGGGCACCCCCCAGCCTCCATCTCTTGTCTGTTCATGGAGGGAGAAGTTGTAAACGCAAGTTGGGTCCTTTGCTCTCCCTAGCACTTGGGAAGCCCCATCCTCTCTCCCTACCTGAGGCCATTCTCAGCTGCCAGCCAGCCAGCCAGCATGTTCACAGGGAGCCCAGTTTCCTCCTCCCTGGTCTCCCCTTGGTTGAGAGGAAGATGGGACAGCAGGAAGAATTCAGAACTTTGGAGTCTGGAAATTGGGGAGGCTCCAGGGAACAAATGCAGAGCTCGACAGCACCTTAGCAATCACTGGAGCCAGCTCCTCCCCTCCTCCCACTTCAAAGACAAGCCTCCCAGATGGCTGAGATGTCTGGTTCATGGTCACCTACAGGTGAGAAGCAGAGCTGGGATTCAGGCCGTGGGCAGTTGTCAAGAAACAAGAGCCTCCGAATTAATTCTGAGTACAGGGCCTTTCTAGTCCCTCCTGCTACTGTGTTCTGTGCCACAGTGAGGAGGGCTTGGCCTCGTCATCTCCCCGTGTGCAGCACAAACTCCTTTCACCTACCTTTCAGCTCATTTGGTCCTCACAGTGCTCTTCTGAAGTAGGCACAGTGATGATTTCTCCATTTTGCAGATGAGGAAATTGTGGTGCAGAAAGCGTAACGGAGTTGCTTAAGGTAGCAGAGCTGCCCAGCAGTAGAGTTAGGGCTGCAGTCCTGCGTCCAGAGCCTGTGCCTGCACCCACCACGTGCTCGCTCCAGGTCAGACCTCTCTGCTGCGCTGCCCCTTCCCACCAGGAGCCTGAGCATCTGATTCGACTTGGCTCCAACAGAGATACCAGATGTCCTGTGAGTCAAGACCCCAGCCCAGGATCCCTCCTTCCCAGCTATGGCCAGGACTCTGCAGACAGCAGGCCTCTCCATGAAGGCTCAGAGCTTTCATCCCTAGGCCCAGGGGCTGAAGGGCTGGCGAGTCTTTGTTTGCTGAGATTAAAGCCCTTTTCCAACTGGAGAAAATTTAAAAGGAAACCTCCCTGTTGCGTTTGTCCTGCTCAGTTTTGGAAAGTGGACAGGTAGCCCATGAGAGGGTTCTCATTCAGCCCCTGCCTGCCCCTACCAACCCCTTCTTTGGTCCTAAAATCAAGTGAGCTATTCTCTAGCAAGAGTGAGACACTAGGCACTGGCTTGGTCTACTTTAGGAAGGTATGAGCAATCTAGCCACTTCCCTCCCCATTCTGCAGGCTGTACTGTCCTCTGTGTGTGCTTTAGAGAAAGGCAATGGTATGACTATTCCATGCAAACATATTTTCTCAAAGACATGCCTTTTGTACCATAAGCCGTTTCCATCTAGGACCTATTTCTGTGGGATGGTCTGAGGGTGAAGCTAAGGAGAGAAGGCATATGTGAATTTATTTTGTTCATCTGAACATCTGTGTTTGCCTGGCCCCACCCCTATAATGTAAGCTAAAATGCTATATAATAGGTTTATGTATGTACCTATAATGCCAAAGGTCATGGTTGAATCCTGTGACTAGGTAGAGTTTACCTGTCAATTGGCTAAATTGGAGACCTGTAAGTCTCACAGTCAAGGAGATTCTGCAGCACAAATGGCTGGCCCAGGGGTCGTTGGCCTGTATGCATCACTGCCCTGCTCATAAACCTCATGGCTCCCCACTGGTAAATGTTGAGTCCACCTTCCTCAGCCTGTATTCAAGGCCTGCCATCACTTCCCCCTGCCAGACTGGCCTTCAGGTCCTGTGCCTTGGCAGGTGAGCTTTTCTCCCTCCCTCCCTTCTCTCTCTCTCTCTCTCTCTCTCTCTCTCTTCCTCCTTCCCTCCCTGTCTCCCTTTCTTCCTCCCTTTAAAGAGCACCAGACACTGTTTTAAGTGCTGGGGACACAGTCACTAAGTGCGGTGGACAAGACACAGGAGGTCTTAGCTTACATTGTAGAGGTGGAGACAGATGAAAACAGATATTCAAATAAACAAGATAAATTCAGATAAGGGCTATGAATACGGTAAAACAAGATGATGTGCTATAGCAGGGGTTCCCCCACTGCTCATGGTCCTCGACATTAGATGCTCAAAGGATATGAACCCTGTTGTGAATTGCACACTCCTTATGAGAATCTAATTCCTGATGATCTGAGGTGGTAGTTTCATCTTGAAACCATCCGCTTCCTGCCCTCCCATCCGTGGAAACATTGTCTTTCATGAAACTGGTTCCTGGTGCTAGAGAACTTTCTGGGTAGGAGTGAGGCTGGATTCTCCCTACCCCCATGGCCTCCACAGGTAAACGCTGCCCATTGGTCAAGGCCTGCCCACGTGTCACCCCGTCCAGGAAGCCTGCCTGCCTTCTCACCTTGGCAGTGTTCTCTCCACCACTGGACTCCAGAGCACTTTATTCCACTCCCTTGCAGGGTGTGGAGTGGCTTGTAGCACAGTCCACAGTCATCCTTGCTGCTGGGCTCTAAGCTCCTTAAGGGCGGAGAAAGCACTTCTTTCAGTCCCTGCCTCCCACTTCCCCGGCACTTCCCTGGCGCAGAGTAGCTGCTTAATAAGAGTTTGCTGAGAAAATGTGCAAGGATCTTTCCTACCTCAGAGGGCAAAGAGGAGTCGGGGCCCAGCCCCAGGGTCATCTGCTGAGAAGAGGCCAGTTTTCTCCTTGGAGAGGGACAGAGGAAGGGATATAGTTGAATGGGAGAATTTATGCCCAGGGCAGGAGGTGGTGGGTGGGTTCAATTCACCAAGGTAATCCTGTTGGACAGGAACACCTCACACTCTTCTAACCCTTTACAGACTTTGCTTTGATGAGAGGCCTAGGAAGAGTGTCATGCCCCTTCCTTGGGTTGGGGAAGTCTGGGCCTGTGTAGGGGCGTGGGGTGAGGTGGGGTCGGTGTGCGTTGTGCCAGGGTGTATGGCTCAGAGGATGTGTGCTGTGGGGTGTCTGTGAGGTGTCTGTGACTGTGGTCCTGGAACTGTGGGCATAGGATGTGTGAGAGAACAAGTCAGTGTGTATGTGAATGTGGTGGTGAGGTGCGTGCAGGGTGGCTGGTTTGTGTGGTGTCTTTGTGTGTTTGGAGGCTGAGTGGTGGGCTGCTGGTGGTGGGGGAGGTGTGTGTATCTGTGGTACAACCCATGGGGTTGGGGGACAGGGAAGGGTGGAGCAGCAGTGGCCTGGGCTCTGGGGGGCCAGCATCCCTGGTGTTAAGGCTCAGAAAACGATACCCGCAAAGATGGTACTTTGACGAGCCGAACTGAAGAAGCAACCTCCGGGTCTCTCCGACCTACCTCCCACAAAAGCCCCCGTCTCTCCCAAAACACAGGATGAGGCTGTCTTCTGAAGCTCCCATATCGAACTGGAAACTGGACTCCCAAGGAGGAACAGAATTGCCTTCGATCCCTTTCCTGAAATTTCATTAATCAGAGGAGATGAAAACTCCTACCACAGAGGAAGCGACTGATCAGTAAACACCACATCTAGAGCCCAGACTGTGTTTCAAACTATTGTTTGTTCTCTGGTCCCATTCAGTTTCCAAAGAGAATCATTCACAAGATAATGCTTGCCTCCTGGGTCCATTCATCCCCCACCATAAAATTATTTATGCCTATAACCCCATGTCTCCTTCCACTATAAAGAAGGGTTTACAAGCACCTGGACCTCTCTGGGTTATTGGGTAATCATTCTCCTGCCACTCCTCTGTGCTATGCATGTTAAATAATATCCGTTTGCCTCTTTTTTTCTATTAATCTGCTTTTCGTCAGCTCTCTTTCTGCAAACCTTCAGAGGGTGAAGGAGGAAGCTTTCCTTCTTTGCCCCTACACTGGCAACTGGGACTTCACTTTCCCAGCTGGTAGCTGGAGCCTTAGAGAGGACCCCACAACTGGAAGTCATCACAGCTCTTCCCCCACCCTGCTGGCCTGGGGGGGATGCTGTTGCGTCTTCAGCTCCCCTCTGACTGTGGTCCCTCTGTTTTGAAGGCCTAGCCTCAAGCCCCATCCCCACTCTCTTTCCTACTACCAAGAGCAGACACCAAAATATTTCTGCGTTTCCTCTGGAAAAATCCTGGGAGGTCTGTTTACGGCTGTAGCAAAACGGCACACATCTGTGCACAGTTGAGCTGGGACAGCTGGAAACTCAGGCACTGGAGTTTGCCGGAATTCAGAGCGCGTTGGTGCACACAGTGCCTGCCCCCCACCTACCCATCCAATGTGCCTCCCCATCTCTGCACGAGTGTCCCACCAGAGTCAGTTCTTGTTTCTATAAATAACCCTTCCCTGGCCCTGCACAAACACACTCACATATGCAGACACACTCCTGCACACAGCCGATTTCAGTAGGACACACAGAGACAGAGACAGGGACACACGGCACATAGATATGCCAGCACCTTCAGAGAACAAACTCAAGCATGGTTCCTTAGTTCTAGGGGCCCACAGACACACACAGGCACCTCCCGCTCCACTGGGGCACACCCTTGACCTGTCACCCACCAGTAACACCTACATACATCAGCAGACACGCAGGACAACGCATGCTGACTCAGCACACCCACACATAAACATGCAACACACACAGAAGGTGTGATTCATCTCCAGCCACCTACAGAAACCCACTCCCAGCCAGTTGGGGCTCGCCACCTAACCTCAGGCAAGGACTACCCTCCACTGGGAGACCTGGGGACTCCTGAGCCTGGGAATGTCCCTGTTCTTTCCCATTGCCTGCCCTGTCCCTGACCCTGGCTGCCCTCTCAACTCTACCATGTGCCCCTCTGTCAGGCAGGCCAGGGAACCTGAGTTCCCCCAGTTCTGACCTGCCTCTTCCCTGCCTTCTGTTCCTGTACCCCACATCTTTCCAGAAGCCTAGAAAGCTCTAGGGCTACGTATCTCATGGCCCTCCCTGCTGCCAGGAACTCCTCTGTCCCAGTGGCTGACACCCCTTCTGCCTCCCTCAATCCTTCAGGGCTGCTCTTGGATCTGAAGTCTCTTCTTCCTCAGCCCCAGGCCCCCCAGATTCCCGCAAGGCTCCCTGATGGGGAAAGAAATATATTCTTTAGGACAGATCGGGGTGGAGCAGGCAGACGAAGGGAGACAGGAAGAAGGGGAGAGAGAAAGTGAAAGGAAACAACATGAACAGATATTTCCTAGGGCCTAGGAAGGAAGGAGGGGCAGATTGAGTGCAGCTGTAGGATGCCCAGGGCAGCAGGTGTCTATGGGGAACAGGGACAGAGCTGGGCCACCTCAGTCCCCCTTGCTTTGCTGGGCACCCATTTTAAGGGCTTGCTTGGCCCACATGAGGATAAAGCCTCTCTAGCAATGTATCCCAAACTCCTGATCTTCTCAGGCCAGACCAGGATTCTCCAGGGCTCTTGGAGTAGGGAGTTCTCGGCCTCCTCTTTAGCCCCCTCCATCCATGATTTCCAACCTCAAAAGCCTTCCCAATCCCCCTTGGGGCTCTTCCTCTGGATAGCAGCCCAGTCTGCATGCAGCCCCTGCCTCCCCTCAGCTCTTCCCACCCCCCGCTTCTTTCCAAGCTGGAACATCGCAGCTATTCTCAGCTTTCTGTCCATATTCTATGGACATTCATGGAATTTTTTTAACCCAATCTTGGGTTAGGAACACCCTCCAAACTCTACTGGAAGCCTCAAAGCGTTTTCCTTCATATTTATGAGATCTGGGGCATGTTTCTTTAAGTCTTTGCACCTTGGTTTCCTCAATGTAACATGGAAACACCCAGCTACTAGCACGGCTGTGAGCTTGGTCTCTGCTGAGCACCCAGCCCAGGGCCTGATATTTAGCGAGGGGCCCTTGATAAATGTAAATTCCCTTCTTCTTCCCCTACTTTTCCCTTTTACTTTGCTACACACTCTTTAAGCTCAGGGAGATCGAACTGACCCCATTGCCCTGGGACAAAGGAATGATGGCCGCAGTTCAAGAGCAAAGTACAGGAGTTTTTGATTAACTCATAAACACTCCCGACTTCCAGCAGCCCAGCTGCTGTGGGGTGGGGTGGGGAAGGGAGGGGAAGTTGTTGAGGGGACATGCAGGAAAGAGATTAGGAAATTCAGAACAGGAGGACACAAGGGCAGGGGAATGCTGAGGCCAAGGCCTTCTCCCACCACCTGCCTCCTGCGGGAGCTTCCACAGCTCAGGGGCAGAGCCATTTGGAGGTCCTGCACCCGCTCTGCCCATGCCTGTCCTTCAGGCTCTGTGAGAAGGTTGGACTCCTTCTGGGACTTCAGGGTCTTGGATGCTCCCCTCCTCTGTTCCCGCCTCCCTTCCCCCAGTCCTGGGATGTGTCAGATGTGTGTTTTCTCCTGGACTCAGCTGAAGCAAGGTCAGCCCAGCTTTCGAGGGGAGGAGCTTCCACACTCTAGGTCAATGCTCCCGCGGACCAGGGACTTGACCAGAGAGCAGAGAGCACAGGGTGGGGTGTGGGGTGGGAGGACAGAGCGCAGGGAGCACTGGGCTCCCTTCAGAATCCCAGGGGTGCTCACATTCAGAGGGTCCCCTAGGAATCACAGAGCCCCCCTCTGCCTCCATGCCAAAGGGATCCCAACTCATCCCAGGAAGAAGCCCAAATCTTTGTGCCGTGGGGACCAAACATTCCACATGGTAGCTGTCCTTATGGTTTGTATGGTTATTCTGATTTCCAAAGCGAACCTTTCCCACATATCTAATGGTTCCTGTAGGTTCCAAGGAGTTAGTCATGACATCAAGTAAGCAGTTTGTTTCCCCTGAGGATGAGCCAAATTTTGGGAAGATTCTCAGCTGCCTGTCTCCACCCTCCTTCATCCAACTCACCACCCGACCCTGTCCTCCTCCTCACCCGGACACGTGGGAAAATGCCCTGTTAGCCCTTCCAGTCATGTGAATGAGGCCACGATTCAAAGGCAGTGGGCAAGAAGGAGGCCACAGGGAGTGGCCAGAAAGAACCAGCCCTTTGTGCTAGACAGGGGTCCTTGGGGGATGAGTGCATTTTTGGCGTATTTAGAAAGATTTCTTTTTTATAACGAGCAGCAGAGGAGGAAAGGGGAGGGAGGGAGAGGCAGAGAGGCCAAGGCAGGACTTGGGAAAAGAGGCTGGAGCAGTGGTGAGGGCTGGGAAGGGAGGTTACAAGAGTGAAAGGAGAAACAGGCAGGAGCCAAAGGGTAAGACGTGGGGACAGAGAGGGAGAAGCAGGATGGTTCTTAAGACAGGTGGAGATAGTGATGACACCGGTGCCTTCCACCACGCCCAGCTAATTTTTGTATTTTTAGTAGAGACAGGGTTTCACCATGTTGGCCAGGCTCATCTCAAAATCCTGACCTCAGGTGATCCTCCTGCCTCAGCCTCCCAAAGTGCTGAGATTATAGGCATGAGCCACCATGCCCGGCTGTCATTCTGATTTCTAACCTAAATCTTTTCTGAATATCTCATAGCCAGAGTTCTGGTTGGCGGCCCAGGAAACACCTCTCCTCCTCAGTCCTTTGTAGAGTAGATATCAATGATGGCTCTCCGGAGCCTCCATTCTCTCCCTAGCCTGTTTTCCACTTGGCGTGCTGCATGGTGACTTCTCCATTCACAGGCTTGTTTTTCCCAGGCACTGCCTTTCCTGGCCTCCGAAAGCCTGACACCTGGCCCTGGCTGGAATACTCAGGTTTGTGTATTTACAAACATGGTTAGAGCATCAGCTCTGTGCCTGGAGTGTGCAAAGACCGGGGGAACCAGACATAGACCCTCTCTCATGGAGCTAACCTAGCTGGGGAAATGGATGAGTGAATCAATGATTATACTGCATGATGATGGGGATGATGGGGATGATGGCAGGAGCCATGGAACACAGTGGGGCTCTAGCGTGAGAGGTCTAGGGAGGTGGGGAAGGGGGTGGCAAATCCAGGAGGGCCTCTTGGAGGACATGGGAACATACTGAGTCCTGAAGAAAGACAGATCCTCAATCTCTATCAAATTCTAGTGGGTTCAGGCTTGCTAGTCTCCTTTCCCCACTCTTACCACCCATTTTTGGGAAAAATAACAACAATTCATCAATCATTAATTCATCAGAAAAATACTTATTGCCTACGTAACATGACAGGCATTGTGCTAGTGGCTAGAAATTCAACGATGGTGAAGACCTAGTCACTGCCTCCCTGAAGCTCCCAGCCAAGTGAGAGAGCTGACAAGCAGGCAAGTAATGAGCCGCTGGAGACCACATGGAGTCTGTGCCAGGGCTCTCTGAGTGCACAGAACCCCCTGTGAGCATCCAGCCCTCTCACTTGACACTCCGTCCCTGAACCCGAGGAAGAGGAGCCATCCTTGCCATTTTACAGAGGCTGCTGGCTTGCCCAAGGTTCTAGGGCAAGTACCTAGGGGACCCGCCACCTCTCCTCAGTTCTCAGACTCGAAGCCCCTGCTCTTGCGTCCTCCTAGCCTGCTCTTGCAGGAGAAAGAGGCTGAATGAAGGTGGGCTTGCTGCCTGGGGGCTGACTACTCACGAGCAGGCTTCTGGGTGACCCTGCAGAAAGTCGGAACAATGTCCTTCCTCCCAGGCTGCAGGTCAAAGATCTGGTTCCCTTGCTTCTCTGGCTTCTCCCAGTAGGTGGGGCTGTGGGAAAGGCTGGGAAGGTCAAGGGCCCCTGGAGTACTCTAGGCCCCTGGGCTTAGCCTGGCAGAATGGTCCTCCTCTACTTCCTACCTTCTCCCTCCTCCCGCCACATCCTCCCCAGCCTCCTTACCTTCCACCTCCTGCTCCTCCTCCTCCTCATCATCTTTCCTGCGTCGTCCTCGTCTCCTTCCCCATTACTTCTCTTTCTCCAGTTTTCTTCCTCTTCCTCCTCTCCCCTTCCCTTCCTTTCCATTTTCTCCCCCACCTCCCCTCTTCCCTCCTCCTCTTTCTCCTTTTCTCCTACGAACTAATTGCTTAAGGGGTGAAGACCAGGTCGACTTGTGAAAACCCTGATCCATCGCCATGGTGATGCTAATTCAAACTGAGTTCAAAGGAAATTGTTCCAGTTAAAACTAACAAGCTGGAGCCGGGGGCCCCAGGAAGGACCAGTGCCAGGAGGAGTAAGCCCTGCACCCAGAAAACTAGCAAAAACAAGCCCACGGGTCGCTTACACTCCACCCCTCTGTGCCCTCTCTGCAACCTTCAGATGGGCCCAACTAAAAGGGAACCTGAGAGGTCATTGCAGGGAGCCCCCTGCCTCTGGGCCAGCTCCACCCAAGCCACTTCAAACAACTGAGCGGCCTGCACCTCCTCTGTGGTAAAGCCCTCTACTACCATCACTGCACAGTCTCCCTCATGCTAGGGTGCTGGGCTTTAAGCACCCATGGTTTTGGAGACTTCTTCACGGTTTACACTAACACTTCCCATTGCTTGCTAATACGTGTGGATTTGAAAGTACCAAGAGGAAAGGAACAAGAATGACTGAGGCACCTGCTCCCTACCTAGGTGCTGTCCTAAGACTTCACGCAACCCACTAATGCCATTATTATCTCCACTTGGCGAGTTTCCAAGGACGAGAAAGCTCCCAGTGGAAGAAACTGCTTAGAGCTTGATTTGAGCTCCATTAAATCAGGCTGGTTTAGTTTGACCTCCACTAGGTCAGGAATGACAGGGTAGGCCTTGAATTGGGGGGAGATGGCTCAAAACTGGAAAGAGGAAGGGTCTTGGTTCCAAAGTCCAAGTGAGTTGTCTTCTGTGCTTTGAGTTAACACGATCGCACTTCCTTCCCTGGCCCCCATAGCATCCTGCCTGCACCAACTCCCAGCTCAGCACAGGCCACTTTCAGTCCAGTGGCTGAAGATGGTTCCTCTCCATTATATGGGCAAGGACCATGACTTCTTTGTCTGTAACCCAGGACCTGGCTCAGAGTGGGCTCTGGCTGTTGATTACATGTCTGAATGCTGAATGCTGAATGGAAACATGAGTCCCTTGGGAGCTGGAAGATCTGAGGTCCCCCAGGTCAAGAGAACCCCAGAAGCCCGGTTTGGTAAGCTTAGTCTAATGGATGCGCCTGAGGGTGGCAGGCAGAGAATGTCCTGGAGGACCTCGTGGTGCTGATGTGGTGGCAGGGGCCAGCCCAGGAACCCTCTTCCTTAGCATCTCTCACCTCTGCCTCATTCCCTCTCAGCATCCCTTTGGTTGTTGTTTTAAATCCTGAGATATCTAGTGATCCTTCCAGGTACTAACGAGACACTAGTCTAGCAGCAAAAGAAATTCCTTGAAGGCGAAGACCATGTCTGAGCTTCTATGGTGACCCCGCAATACAAAGGGCAGCGCTACGGAGCTCGTGGGAGAGCTTCAGGTACATGAGTGAGTGATCTGGGGTCTGGGCGCCCATAGGAGGGGCTCCGGGAACCTGCAGGTTTCAGATCTGGTCTTTCCTCAGATGTGCAGTGAGACCTTGGGAAATCTCCTTGCCTCTTTGTTCCTGGGTTACTTCACGCGTAACAGAGGATGCTTATGGATGAGCCATCCTGCTCCTCCAGACACATCAAGAGCAGAGTCATGCAGCTATGATGCGATCGCAGCTCCTCCAGCATCAAGGACCTCAGCACCTCCCTCTCCTCCAGGGATGGGGACCTCTGGTGGTGACTGAGGTTCATGCCTGACTCTCTGGGACCATCCGCTGCCCCTCCGTCCCCTCATTTCCACCCCCCATCACCCGCCCCTCCAGAGGTAGATGTGTCTGGATGACTGAGGTGAAATCCAGCCAGAAGGGAGGAAGTGACTCAGCCCTGGTTGGGATGGGGGCACTGGAGAAGGCCCAGGGCCAGCCTCCCACTGCCAGGACAGCTTGTGCTGCTTTGTACTCAACCCCAGCCTTTCATCCCGGCATCTTAAAGCCCCTTTCAAGCTGGAAGCAGTCCTGGGAGCTGGGTCATTGTCTCAATTAACAGGAGAAAGCTGGGGCCCAGGCTGGGTGGAGGCAACTTTCCCTTGAATTAGGCCTTGAGTCAGATGCCCAGGAAACCCAGGACTTCCTCGCAAGCCAATCCCCCCAGGCTCCTGCCCCAAGCTCTGGGCTGCAGGGGCCCGTTGCAGAGGAAGTGAGAGCTGTGTCCTTGTCTGTCGCTCCCTGCAGAGGAGATCAGGGTCCTGCATAGGACCCCAAGGGTGTATCAGCTGGGCTGAAATTTCCCAGAGGGCCATTCAGTGGGTCCTCCTGACATTGTTGTTACTTGTGGGGATCCTGCATAGGCTGTGCATGTCCAAGGGGAGAAAGGGGAACAAGGTGAGTGAACAGAGTCTAGTAATAGACCCAGCCAGCCTTGGGGACCCCGAGCTGTTACAGCTAGCACACACCACTGAGTTTCTCTCCCTGTCACTGTTAAAATACTCATCTGGGCCGGGCACGGTGGCTCACGCTTGTAATCCCAGCACTTTGGGAGGCCGGGGCGGGTGTTCGAGACCAGCCTGACCAACATGGGGAAACCCTGTCTCTACTAAAAATACAAAATTAGCTGGGCGTGGTGGCACATGCCTGTAATCCCAGCTACTCGGGAGGCTGAAGCAGGAGAATTGCTTGAACCTGGGAGGCGGAGGTTGTGGTGAGCCGAGATTGTGCCATTGCACTCCAGCCTGGGCAACAAGAGCGAAACTCCATCTCAAAAAAAAAAAAAAAAAAAAATCTGTAAATCATCTGTAGCCAATCATCTAATAACTGCCGAGGCTCTTGTGTACCTGGCCTGAAGCAAACAGATCACAGTTCTAAATCCTGGCTCAGCTGCTGCCTGGCTGTGCAATCTTGGGTAATTGCTTTAACTTCTCGGAACTTCAAGTGCCTCGAAGCTCCTTGGCTCAGTGTCTACAATATAGGAGATCCCATCCCCACTAATATTGCATGGAAGATGAGAATTACAGAGCACAGGGGCTGGTGGAAATCTTCTTCACTTCTCTTAAGGAACAATGCACAGAGAAGTCATGGAATGCTTCAGGTCACACAGCCAGGAGTTGGATGCAGGTTGCCATGGAAGAGCCTTCAAAGGGTGTCCATTCCTGCCCTTCTAGGCTTGGATGAGGCAGCTCCTTGCTTGCTGAGTCAGGGAGGAGAAAAGCTGGAATAAGAAGGAGTGTGAGGGTGGGGTGTCGTGGGGAAGTTGGGGGCAGAAGAAAATCCAAGGTATTGTGCAAAGAAGAGTGGGGGTGGGGGAGGGTCTGATTTAATGAGGCAGCAAGGAGGAGAGGGGCTGGCTCCCCAAACAGAGACTGCCCGCCCCCGTGGTGATGCTCCATGTGGTGGGGATCAAAGCTGCCTGGGGAACACGGCAACAGTGCTGGGCCACTAACACTGGAGTTTCCCCAGGGCCTGCTTGATGTAGCTGCCTCTGTTTCCTTCCCAGCTCGTCACCCACGCTTATTTCTGAAGAGGCCTGTTCCAGCCCAATTGCTTTCTCCACGCCTCCAGCTTGGGTTGCTGACTCAGTCCACTGAACTGATGTCCAGGGGCACCTGTGGCTGCAGACTGTCCGTCTCATCAATGCCCAGCTTCCCTCTCTGGCCCTTGGTGGCTACCACCATCTCCACCTCCTTTTGTTCTCTTGCAGAACTCCGGGCTCAGCTCAGCTTATTTGCTCAACAACCTCAGACTCTTAGTTTTGCCCTTGGCCTTGGCATTGGTCAGTAAAGTGAGTGCAGTGGGCCTGGCCCTTTCCCCTCCCTGGACCTTTTCAAATCTCAGTTGTGGGTTGACATCTCCAGGCCCTCCACTATCCTCCCTAACTGTGAGACCCCTCTTTCTCAACTGCTGTTTCTGCAGTGTGCTGTTGAGAGGCCCAGCTCAGGCCAGAAGGCCCAGGCCTGTCTCAGGTTTACCCATCCACAGGACTTTGGTTCTGGCACAGAAAGAAGCTAAGGGTGAGATCAGCATGGCTGAATAGAGGCAACTGAGAGTCCTCTGAGCAAATCTGGAGGAAGCATTAGGGTGGTGATGGGTGGAAAGGATTCTTAAGAGGGAGGGGAAACTGGGCCTGGTATCAAAATCGTAAGGAGAAAAGAATGTGACCTTTCTTCTGGGGTTTGTGAATGCTGGAGAATGGTTTCCTCAATGTGACTTCTAAGATGGTTATCTGAGGGTCTCAAACTCTTTCCCCTTAGGGCTGGCTTTTCTACCTCCCACTGGGCACATCCCCCAGTCCTCTGTCCTCCAGCCTCTGGCTCAACATTTCACTTGAGCTTTTTGAGGTCTTTGGATGGGTATTAATTCCCTTGCTTCACAGATGAAAAAAAAAGGAGACTTAGAGAGATCTGGTGATTTACTCAGAGACTCACAGCAGTAATGTTAGAGCCAGGAAACTAACCAGGTCCACCTGGCTCCAGAGCCTATGCTGGTTCCATTACACCCTCATACAGATGTGTCTGTCGGGGGGAGTGTGTGTGTGTGTGCATGCATGTGTGCACATGTGTGTGCGTGCAGTTTCTGTATCGAGTATGTGATTTCCCAGAAATCTTTAGAGAATTGTTTGCTGGCCTCTCTTCCCTCCCTCCCTCCCCCCACTCCCTCCCTCCCTCCCTCCCTCCCTTCCTTCCTTCCTTCTTTCCTTCCTTCCTTCCTTCCTTCCTCCCTCCCTTCCTTCCTTCCTTCCTTTCTTCCTTCCTTCCTTCTCTTCCCCTTCCTCCTCTTCTCTCTCTCCCTAGATTATGCAGTGAACTGTCTTTGTTCATGATGTGGTTTCTTTCCAAGCTTTAGAGATCAGAAGTGCTAGCCTTTGTCTCTCTGCAGCTTCAGGAACTCCAGCTTCTAGCCCTGTCTGGAGAAGAGGAAAGTGGTTTTAGAACTCTCAGCTGGTGTAGTAGCAGTCTCAGTACCAATATGGCTTCTAGGTGAAATATATATATGTCTTAAAGGAGTAAAGGGGAGAAGCCAGGAGGGTCAGAGCACCTGTGTTCTAGGCTTTACTTGGCCTTTTAATCAATTATATGACCTTGGACAAGTCTCCGAATTTTAGCTTCCTTATTGTGTGATGGAGACAACAATACTCTCGGCCTCCTAAAGTTAGCTTAGAAGACACAGTGTGCACGAACACATTGGGGAAACTACAAAGGATCAAGTCATTCATAAATGTCAACTGGGGGAATAGAACTATTGGACGCATCCCCCACTAGTGTTTCAATGGGACATCATGAGAATAGCATATGCTCCATACCCCTGTCAGAGACAGGACCTAGTTGGATGGATCATTCTCTGTGATAATTCTTATGGTAGAATGAATTCACAGGTGGCCTCCCTACCTTTCATCCGGGGGATGTTAGGAATTAGTCTGACTGCAATTAGTCATTCCAGATGTTTAGAACACTGAACAATCGACATGGTGACACTTCTACTATAAGCCAAGCTCAGGAGCGAGTGATGCTCCTTAGATGAATTAATGCTGGGGCTATTGTTTTACAAGGGGCAGCGTCAAAAACAAGCTCAGAAAGATAGCCCTTCTTCATAAGAGACCAGATAATTGGTGCTGAGAAAAAAATAGTGCTCACCATGGATGGAGACAGGCTTGCTTCTAGGCTACTGAGGGCATTGACCACAGCTCTCTCATGGGAGACTGAAGGGTTTCCATCATACTGATGCCAGCTAGGCCATCAATAAGGGGCTTTCTGTGGGAAGGGATGGGGCAGGGACACTGGTTCAGGGAACCAGAAAGAAGGGACTTTAGGAAAAGGATAGGAAGTGAAAGAGAGAGACAAAGAGGTCTGGAGAAGAATGGGACAGAATTCTATCTCAAGGTCAATGTCGGGTGGGCTCCTTTCTTTGTTGGTTCTTGGAAGTTAAAAAGTGAACTTTTCACCAGTGTATTGCTCTTAAGATCTACCTACTCCTCAAGTGTAATGAACCAATAAGCCTTGCATATCTCCATTTCACTTCTCTATATTTGACCTGGGACACGTTCTCCAGGAAGAAGGTGTTCAGAAAAGCACAGAACTCTTTCCCCAATTTGTTTTGGGGGATTTCTATGAGTAGAATGGAGGAGCTCTGGACTGTGATGGGTGGCCGTGTTGAGTCACCATGGTTACTGGCATCAGAAGAGGGCTCTAGGGGCCAGCAGTGGAGATGACCACCCTGCCCCAGTGTGAGAGACTGAATTTCCTGAGGGCCGTTCACAAGTTAGCAAAAAATAACTTTTAAGAAACCTAAGTAATGACATATTCTCAGGGTCTAGATACAAATATTTCTGATTGCCCATTCTGGCTATAGATATTAATACCTGGGTTGGAAACAGACCCAACAGGTCATCTTGTCCATCCTCCTGCCTCAGGCAGAACTAACTTGATATATGTTTGTCTTATTCTTCCCCTACATCTCCAGGGGTCAAAATACTATATATTCCTCCACTCATCCATCCATCCATCCATCCATCCATCCATCCATCCATCCACGCATCCATCATTTATTGAAACTTGAGTAGGACAGGGGATCTCTCCTTTAACAACTCATGGTATAGTCTTTTCAGAGATTCCAATCCCTAACCAGCAGGAGTAATTTCTAATGTCTAAACTAAATGTCTAATCTAATCCAGTGTCTAATTTCTAACATCTAATCTAATGTCATTTTGTAAATAAAAGATAAAACAGGTTCATTCATTCATTCATGCATACACGAATGCATGCATTCATTCCACAAATACGTCTGAGTGTGTTGTCTGTTCCAAGTGAATTGGAAGGCGCCCCTTTGTTTTGGATATGCCACTTACCTTTCATGTTCACTAGGTACATCCTAAGACTGGGACCTCAACCAGCATTGAAAATGCGGTCAAGAAAAGCTCATATGTAACTACGTATTTGGACAAAATGGAGTTCCTACAACTCCTTCCATTTAAGGATCTCAAAATATCTAAGAGCATGATCATGCCCAGAGGGGGCGATTGTGCATTGAGGGTTCCATCCCAGCTGGCAAAGGGTCGGCTCCAGAATTCCTAATTCTTTGCCATGAAACTGTTTCCAGAGGAGCAAGTAAGCAAGGCTGGATTCTTTTGCCTGTGTCTGAACCTGCTCCCCAGCCCTTCCCTTGGGTTCGCTCCCCTCTTCCCCTTTCTTGGGTCCTTTCAGCTTCCATACCTTCTTGAAGCAAAAGGGGGAGAAGGTGGGCTGAGAGTGGGACAGAAATAGCCCCTTGAACTCTCAGTCTCTCCTGATTCATCAAAGCGGGGAAGCTGGTTGCTGGAATGAGTGGGGGCGGAGAAGACAGGAAGAGAGGGCTCTGCAGGCTGGGAATAATCCAGAGCCCTCGTTAATGTCTGACACCTCCAATAAAAGCTGCAGATTCCCAAAAGCGATTTTTGAAAATCCTCAACTCTTTGAAGCTTGGTGTTTAACTGCCACTCCTTCCACGGGCTTAATAGGAAACCAAGCCCCTTGGCTTGCACAAAGGGCGTCACCTGGGGTAACGCCCCTTTTCCAAGCATCTGAGATCCTCGTACAGGGACCCTTGAGTCTTCTTGCAGCTGGGCATGACATGGAGGCCTCAGTCCTTGCAGAATGAAGGGCAGCTTTCCCCAAGGCTTGTGGCTATGGTGAAAGCTGAGGTTTATTGGCTGGAGTGGGTCAGAGCTGTGCAAGGGAGCAGGGGCAAGACTTGGAAGGCAGAAGGTGGATGGAGTGCAGAAATGTGGTTACATCCAAGCAGTTATTTTTCTAGACAGACTTCTTTTTTTTTTTTTTTTTTAACTCTCTTTCTCCATTTAACTGAAAAAGTGGAACATATACATATTCTAAAATAGGAATATAATGAAAAGCAAGTCCCTCTTAACCGGAAGTCACTTGTCTCTCAACCTGCAGGCAACTACTATTAACAGAATTTGGGTATCATTCAGAAATTTCTTATGCTTTACATGTACCTTCTTTTCTTGGGCATAAACAGGAACATAGTATCTCCACTGTTCCGTATACAACTTGTTTGTAACAATATATTTATGTAACATAACAATATATTTATGTAACATAAATCGACTGCATTTGTATACACATAGAAATCTACTTCATTCTTTGCCTGGTGTTATATAGTATGGGTACCACAATTTATTTGCTGCATCCCCTAATGAGAGCCATTTAGGTTGCTTTCAGTCTTTGTTATTACAAACAAAGCTGCAATGAACAGTCTTGTACAAAGACATCTGTGCTAATATAACTGAGGGGTAGATTTCTAGAAGAGAAATTGCTGCATTTGAGATATGTACCTCGAACTTGCCAGACATTGCTTCGGTTGTTTTCTGACTAGCTAAGATTGTATATAAAGTGGTGGAACAATTGGTTATCAACTCTTCATCCCTGCTCCCCACATCCTACTTCCTATCCCTTGCAAGACTGGGATGCAATGATGGGGATAAGTCCCCCAGTGGGGTGACTGAAAATCATGTTTGATGGGCTTTGGAAGAACAAAAAGAGGTTTTTGTTTTCAGAATGACCCACCCTCCTAACGATTGTGCTCAGGCTGAGCACTACCTGAGTCCCTGAGCAGAGCTGAAATGAAGAGGGCCTGTGAGGGCCAGTGGCGTCAGCTGGCCTCCTCCACAGAGCAGAACCACTAGCCCCTTCCTGGGAAACTCCATGGGCTCCCCAACTTCTGCTCACAAAACTTCAATAATGCTGCAGTCACTTGTGTTGTGGTTTTAACTTTTCAAAGCCTTTTGCAGTTGATGTTTCATTCCATTTCAGCTGGGAGGGAGGCCAAACAGCGATTGTTAGATGAAAAGATTGAGACCCAGAGAGGCTGTGTGATGATGGTGAGTGGTCATGAAAATGTACTGGCTCAAGTGTGAGGAGTCTAGGGTTCAAGTCCAGCACTGGGGTCAGTTAGCTGTGTATCCCTAGGCTTCTGCTGACATGTTTGGACAGGATGGTCACCAAGCCCCTCACCATCCAGGGTGTGATCCGATGACTGTTCAAGTCCTATAGTTGACTTGGAGACAAATGGGCCATGACCATTCTCCATTGGCTGGCTGTTGAGGATTGGTTGAGCCAGATGTTGGGTCGCCCATCATATGATGGCTCCAGGCAGTGCCACTGTCCTGATGTGGCTCCTATCTGGGCAGCAGAGGGTCTCTCTTTCCTTTGAGTGCTGGAGCATGCTCTCAGATGCCTCCGGGGGCAGTTCCTGTGGAGGGTATTGTACTGCTGGCAGGGAGACAGCAGAGGCTGGAGCAGATGGGATTGGCCCAGGCTGCTAGGGAAGAGGACCCCCCATGCAACCCCTTTCAGAAGCACTGTGGGAAGAACCCCTCCACCCCATTAATGCCCCTATAATTTATGCCATGTGCCCCCATAAAACCAACCCATCTCCAGTGTCTGGTTCTCCAGATGGCCTTGGGGGCCTAATTAAAGCCAGGCCCCTTGCTGGCCTTATCCTCTCATACTGGTCTGTTAATAGCCTTTAGCCATCCCGGCTCCAGGCCCCCTTAACTCCTTCATCCCCAGCTTCCTCCTCCTCCCCAGGATCTTTGTTCTGTGCCCTTTCAACATCCTGGACTAGGTTCACACAGAGGAGGCCCACCCCAAAGTCAAGTGTGATTTCTTGGGAGAATTGCTAGCTTGGGATCAGGAAGACTGTGGCCACCACTGACTTGCTGAGTGGCTTTGGGACAGTCATTTGACTTTGCCCCCATTTCCCTATTTTTGGCAAGTAACATTTCTATTGCAAGAAAGAGCTTGCAAGATGTTTTTTACCTACATGGTTTCATTGAAGCTCCCAAAAGGAGGTAATTAACCCCCTTCTAACAACTCTCACAGGGGGACGTTCACGGCAGCATGGGCTGCGGAGAAGAGGAAGCGACACAGAGGTCCGCAGTTACCAAGTCAGATTCGGGAGGGGCCCCATGCAGGTGGCACGAGCCCCCTTCTCTAGGCAGGTCAAGGTCCCCCATGGGAGGGCATGGGATCTCCCCACAGCTCTGTCGCCGTGACTCCTGGAGACTGAGGTGCTGACTGTGACTCCTGACACAGGACAGTGTGGGGGAACTTGGGGGAGGCTGATAGGAGGCCACAGGAAAAGCAGCACTTCTGTTCCACGCCACTCCGCCGAACCCCACAAGGCAGGGGGTGTGGGTCAGTGACAGCCCTCACGCTTCCCAGAGGAGTCAGAGCCTGTCCCCGCTGAAGAAAAGACAGGCACAGACAGGCCACACAGGAGCAGGAGGGCTGCAGCCAGTCCCACAGGAGGAAGGGCTGCGCCAAAGGTACCATGGGCCTCGGGTGGTTCAGCAGTGGCGTGGAGACACCCTGTGGTGAGATCGAGGAACCACAGTTTGGTTTCCCGCGACAGGGGATGCGGCAAAAAACCCAGAACCAGCGTTGAGTTCCCACCTGTGTAGGACACAGACTTTCCACAGAGGCCTCCTTTCCCCATCCCAGTGCTCTGGGAGGGTGACATGCCAATGCCCAGACTCCGCCACCATCTACCTTCTAACTCTCCCACTTGCCAGCTGTGTGATTGTGGCAACTTACATTCATGACCTCTTGGAACCTCCGTTTTCTTGCCTGTGAGATGGGCTACTTCGTAGGGTTGTTGCAGGGATGGGGGCAAGTACTTGCTCAAGGGCCTGGCGTGTAACAAGAGCCAAACAAAGTTGGCCACTGCTAGAGAGGCTACATCTTGTCCAGTGTCACATAGTTAATAAGGGACTGGTGCAGTAGGGATTGAATCTAGGTTTCTGCAACGCTGCCTCATGGGAAGCAGGGGAGTTGACTGTTGAGTGTCCCCACCCAAAGGCCACATTTATTTCTGAGATGGAGAAGGTATAGTTAGAGCTCACCTCAGGTGGGGCAAGAGAGAGATGACTGGCCACATCTGACTTTCTGGCAAGCCCAGCTCCAGCCAATGAGAGAGCAGGACCTCCCACAGGTGGGAAGAGGTGTTGGTGCTGCCTCTCCTGCTTCCTTCTCTGCCTCTTCCCCTTCCTTCCCCCATGACCAAGCACCCGGCATAGAGATGGACTGTTTCCCTTCCATTTTGTTTAATTTATTTTTATAGAGATAGGGTCCGCTGTGTTGCCCAGGCTGGTCTTGAACTCCTGGGTTCAACTGATCCTCCCGCCTCAACCTCCTGCGTAGCCGTGACTACAGGAACACACCACCATGCCCTGCTCATTAAAAACAAAAACAAAAAACAAAACAATCAAAGTATTTTTCTTTTTTCTTTTTTTTTTTGAGAGATGGGGAGTCTCATCATGTTACTCAGGCTGGTCTTGAACTCCTGGCCTCAAGCGATCCTCCCGTCTCAGCCTCCCAAAGCAATGAGATTACAGTCATGAACCGCCATGCCCAGCTCTCCCTTCCATTTTAAAGAGGAGATCATAGGCGTGGAGAACCCAAGTGACTTGGGCAAGACTAAACTGGCAAAGAGCAGAGTCGAAACTGGGCTGGAGGTCACATTCCTCCATCTGTGACCTCAAACACTGCTCCAACCACCATCTCCAGGGTGGGGCTTAGGCCCGTGCGCCTGGCCTAGCTAGGCCGAGCAGTGATAGAGCATGAAAGATGGGGTGGACTCTTTCCTAGGGTGTTCGTATGACCAGCTCAGAGGATGGTCCCCACTGGCCAGTGGCCTGACACTGCTGTCCTGCTGGACATATGCACATAGCAGGCAATGCAGGCATTGCTTAGTCCTTGGCTCTTAAACATCTGGGCCAAATCCCAGCTGCAGCCAGCACTGCCTCTGTGGAGTCAGAGAGTCTTCCCCAGGATCTTGTCTACCTTACCACCTGCCCTGCGCCACAGGTTTGCTGAAGGCACTGATTTAGGCTGAGA
Source organism: Theropithecus gelada (assembly GCF_003255815.1). Taxonomy (NCBI): domain Eukaryota; kingdom Metazoa; phylum Chordata; class Mammalia; order Primates; family Cercopithecidae; genus Theropithecus; species Theropithecus gelada. The sequence goes on along the minus strand of NC_037682.1, from coordinate 111,708,837 downwards.
GCTCATTATAAGGGACAAGCTAGGTGTTATGTGTTGGGTGAGGGTAAAGTTACTAAGCTGTGTGTTGTGTGGCGGAGGTTGGCAGCAAGAGCTGACATTCATTGTGCCTGTGGCAGTGTGCCTGCTATAACCCCCACAGCCGCCCTATGAGATAGATGCCACCATTCCTTCAATTTTACAGATGAGAAAACTGAGGCAGAAAGTAAAGAAACTGGCCCAAGGTCACACAGTCAGAACATGGCAGAGCCAGGATTTGAACCCAGGCCATCTGACTCCATAGCCTATGCTCACCACCATTGCCCCCAACAGCCTGCATAAAGGATAGGGCAGTTGGGTTCGACAGAAAGTAGGGTAATGGGGTCCACGGAGGGACAGTTGGGGCAGGGAAGGGGGCTCCAGGTTCCGATGAGCAGTTGGGGCAGGCTGTGAGGAAAACCAGTGTGTTGGGGGCTCCTTGTGAGAGGCAGAGAGCCTCGGTCAGAGGGTTAGAGGTTGTGCCCTCTCCCCGAGAACAGAGCACTACCTGCGGGCAAGGTACCCCAGTGTGCCAAGAATGGGTTACAAGTGTGTGGTCAAGACAGAAATCTCCCCTCCCCCACCCGACCCTCCAGAGGGTCCAGGGGCTCCCGGGGCATCTGTGGCCCCCATCCCCCAGACCCGCCTCTGGCTGAGAGCAGCCATAGCCTTCCTTACTTCACTGTGGCATGGGACAGCGTTGTTTCCTGCGAGCCGCGCTGTGAGAAAGCCAGGGAGCTCTGCCCGACTGCAGGTCGCCCAGTGCCCGCGTCCTCCCAGGCACAGGAGCTCGGCACTGCGGGCGCTACCTCCACAGGGGTGGCCGCCTCTGCCGCTCCCGGTGCCAGGCACAGGCAGCCCATTTCCGCCTAGTGCTGCTCTGCTATTGGCAGTGGGGTTAGGCCTGACCGTCAGGGTGGGTTCTTAGTTCACCAAGCTCAGGGAATCCCCCGAGAAGCTCATTCGATCCATTCGGCACCCCGGCCCCTGCTGCCTTCCACAGGCTGCACGATCCTGGAGAGGGGACCCCCGCGGATTCCAGATCCCTCGTGAGGATGCTGGAAATAGTAATGCCCACCGCAGAGGGCACCTGCGAGCATTAAACGGTCTGGTCTGCACATCCCGCAAGCCTTTGCTGAGTGCCTGCTCTGTGCCAGGCAGTGCTTGGTGTGGGGATGGGAAATGAACTAATAAACACAGTGCCCACGCTCAAAGAGGGGAAGTGGCCAGGGCCAGGGCCAGGGAAACGCACCCAGGGACAGAAACCGGGATATGCAATGAACAGGGCTCGGCACAAAGCCCAGCACGGAGCACGCCGCCCGCACACACTCCCTGGACCTCCCTTTAGAGCCAGAACGGCCTGACCGGACGGGGAGTTTCACCACGGCCCTCTGACGCCCGCAGGGAGCCCGAGGGCAGACGTAAAGCCCATGGGGGCGTTGGCCATGAAACAGGCCTTTATGGGGAGCGGAAACAGTCATCAAAGCCGAGCGAGCCGGGGCAGGCCAGGGAACGCTGAGAGCCCGGGCGCCGCGCGCTTCCCACCGCCCCCAGGGCCCCGGCCGTCGCGCCTACCGGCCTGGCCACACGGGGGGCGCGCTCCGGCTCCGCGCCTCGACCGCGCCTTGTCCACACGCCTCTGGGGTAGCTCCCCGTGTCCCACTCCGCGCCCCGACCGCGTACCTTCCGCGTCCCTCTCCCTGTCCCCTCCTCACCCGCTCAGCGCCCCGACTGCGCCCCCTTGGCGCCCCCTTTGCCAGGTCTTTCGCTAGCATCCTGCCCGCATTCGCGGCGGAGAGAAGGACGACATAGCTTGTGCAGCGTTTCAGCTTGAGCGGGCTCACCTGATGCGCTTCCTAGGCTAGGGGCGTGTGCGGATGCCGCTTGGCTGAGTCGCGGGGAACGACCGTCGCTCACGCACTAAGCGCCCTCTACACGCTGGGCTCTGAGGGTGCCGCGGCGGGGCCAGACTTTGCAGGGCTTTGGAGCGTCTCTCTCCAGGCCTGAGTCTCTCTCCTGAAGGGACTTAGGTTGGGCACGGTGTGAAGGAGGGAGGTGGTGGCGAGAGGGAATTTATGTTCGGAAAGATCCCTCTGGCTGCTGGGTGGCGGGTGACTTGGGAGTGAGCTGGAGTTGCCCTATGGAGAGCAGTCAGGAGACTCCTGAGAAGTCCAGGAGGCGATGGTGAAACATGGTCGCACAAGTGCGAACTCCAAAGCGTTACACACATATGTGGGATTCGGGCATCGGTCCAGCCCCTCCCTACTCCTGAAGCCGCCCCAGGCCATCACTTGTTGGCTTGCAGACCCTCTCTCTTCTCAGAGATCCCTTCCCCACCCCAGGGTGTTCCCAGCCTGAGGCTCTCACCAGATGTGCCACATCATAGGTAAGCTGTGACCATCACCAGTACCACTATGTCCACAGCCAATGTAGAGACGTCCAGTCGGGTGCCTGCCTGGACCCCACATCAGGCCCTCAAAAGGGAGTAGCCCCCGAAAGTGTGTATGTGGGGGCTGGGGACGCCCCAATCCGTAGTTCGTTCATTGATTTCAGACCCCGAAGCTTGCTTCTGTCTGTAGAATCAGAGGCAGTCTGTCTTCGGGGAACTGATTCCTGATAAACAAACTTCCAGGAGACTGAAAAAGAAAGCATAACGTCAATGTAGTATGTAAGGTTTTCACAGAGCTGTTGCGAGACAACCTCACAAATATTTGGCAGACACACACACACGTGCTAGAACGGTGCCTGTGCCAAGCATGTTAGCTGTGACTGTGATTAATGGAAAGAGTGTCCAGTATGCGGGTCTGCCAAATATGGTGCTTCTCTGGGATGCTGACTACGTCTCCAGGCACCTCAGTGGGCTTGGATTCAGAACAAATGATGGTTCATCCATCCTTGTGAAGTGTCACCGGAAGTCACTGGGGAGGCCCCCTGAAGTTCCCTGTCCTCCAACAGAACATGCCTCGCTGGTGCCTAAAGTGTCCCTGTTCACCAGATATGTGGTAGGGCTCCCCCAGGAACTGCGGGATCATATGAAAACACTCCCTTTCTTTTTCTGGCTTTCTGCCCGAAATCACTTTTTGATGACCACAGTCACTCTCCAAACAGGGCTCAAACACTCGGGCTTCTTATTTCCAGTTATGATCACAAACCAGTCCAGCCTCTCTGTGTACACCCTCGTCGCTGTGACTGTGACTAAACTTGGACGTTTCCACATCTTTTCAGCTTCAAATTTACGGATAGTCTCTTGGGCCACCTCTATACCCTTCCTGTGTGAGTTTGACCACCCAGTTTAACTCTCGGAGAATTACCCTGGAGGCTTCCCTCTGCCCCGGTTGCTGGCAATAACTGCTGTGCCTATGTGGCCAGGTTCACCATCCGCCATCCTCACCAGGCACTGATAACAACTGGGAGGACTCATATTTGTGAACTTTAGTTTACAAAGCATGTATACTCTTCTGTTTGATCTTCAGAACAATACCATACTACTGTGAATTATCATTCAACTACACACCTAAGAAACTGACGTTTAGAGTGATAATTAGAATTGTATCGGGTCTCCTAATGATTATGCAGCAGATTCAGGAAAAAACTCAACACTCATGGCCCAAGATCCTGTTTACAGTACCTCCCTCTGCCTTCCCAGTACAATTGGTAATCAACTGCCCGCTATGGCCAGGGTGCTACTGGTGGCATCACTATTCCTACCATGGGTCTTACCCAGCATCTGTGTGGCCAACAGCCAGCATCATGCCCCATGAGTTGTACTGGCAACTGGAGAAAACGGCAAGTGCAGTTTGTGAATGGACAGTTAGTAAAGTGTTCACACTTCACACAAGATCCAGGGTAAATCTGTTTGAGGGGTGAGAAGAGAGAGGAAGATGGAGGCATTTCAAGATAGAAAAAATCAGAGGATCACCTGCCTCCATCAATCAACGAGAGCAAGACTTGGATACTAAAGTTGATTATTAGCCACAAGACTTTGGGTCAGTCACGCTGGTTCTCTGGGCCTCAGTTTCCTACTGTGTAAAAGGGACAATAAAGTTCTGGCTTTCAGTAATGAAAGAATAGATTTTTTGTACTAACCCTTCCTCCTTCCTTCTCCTTTCCCTAAGCAGCCACCACCAGCAGGTAACAATTATAAAATCTAGATAAAATATTTTTTAAAACCCATTTGTCTGAAGACATTGGAGAATGATTAAATGCAGGCAGAAACTGAAGGGATGTCCGCCCATGAAAAAATGAACTGCAAAGAGTGAGACTTAGGAGTTTGCAGCCTTTTTCTGAGGGCACACCACATGGGTGGGTTCAGTGGCAGAAGCTGCAGACTTACTAGTTTGAGGTATCAGGCAGAGCAATCAGAAAATTGGGAATGCTGAAAGGGAGGGAACTGCAGAGGGCGTGAACCCTGAAATCTAATGTAAAATTGCTCAAATCCTTGGTTGATTGCTAAGCTATTAAACTAACCTGTCAAGCATGAGGGAGACACCAGGCAGCTTGGCAAAAAAGCAGCAGCTAGAAGCTGAAGGAACTGAGCAAAGGTTTCAGATGTTGCTCACCACAGGAGAGACAGAGTTTGGAGTCTGAGTCTAGAAAAGTTAACTAACAGCAGCATTAGAAATTACTCTTCTAGCTAAAAGCAGAACTATCATTTGACCCAGCAATTCCATTACTGAGTATATACCCAGGGAAATATAAATCATTCTACCGTAAAGACACATGCACATGAATGTTAATTGCAGCACTATTCACAATAGCACAGACATGGAATCAACCTAAATGCCCATCAATGACAGATTGGACAAAGAAAATGTGGTACATATACACCATGGAATACTATGCAGTCATAAAAAATGACAAGATCATGTCTTTTGTGGGAACATGGATGGAGCGGAAGGCTATTTTCCTTCGCAAACTAATGCAGGAACAGGAAACCAAATACTGCATGTTCTGACTTCTAAGTGGGAACTAAATGATGAGAATTTATTAACACAAAGAAGGAAAGAACAGACACTGGGGTCTACCTGGGAGGAAGGGTGGGAAGAGGAAGAGGATCAGAAAAGATAACTATTGGTTACTGTACTTAATACCTGGGTTATGAAATAATATGTACAACAAACCCCCATGATGCGTGTTTACCTATGTAACAAATCTTCACATGTACCTAAAATAAAAGTTAAAAAAAGAAAAAATTACCTTCAAAGAAATATGACAGAATCTGGAGTCTCTAGTACATATCATTCATAATGTCCAGTATCTAATCAGAACTCACAGACAAGCAAAGAAACAGAACATGGCCCATATTCAACTAAAAAGCATTCAATTGACCCCAACCCTGAGATGATCCAGCTGTTGCAATTAGCAAAGATTTTAAAGCAGCTCTTATAAATATTTGAGAATGTAAAAAAAAATATGGATTATGAATGAACAGATGGCAAATATCAGCAGAAAAATAAATCCTATAATAAAAGAACCAAATGGAAATTCTAGAATCAAAAATGACCGCACAAAAAAATAAAAAATTTACTTGATGGGTTTAACATCTGATTGGAGGTGGCAGGAAAAAGAGTTAGTGAACTTGTAGCTAGACCAATAAAAATAATTCTATCCCAAGGACAAACAAAAAAATTTTAAAGAATAATGAAGAGCACTTCAAAGGTCTGTGGGATATCAAGCAGTCTGAGATGAATGTCACTGGAGTTAAAGAAGGAAAGGAGGAGAAAGAGAAGGAGTAAGACAAATGTTTAAAGAAATAATGACCCAAACTTCATAAATTAGGTGAAGGACATTAATTTAGCAATTAAAGAAACTCAGTGAACCCCAGGCAAGGTAAGTACATAGAAAACCATACCTAGGCACCTGATGTTTAAGCTGCTGACATCCAAAGATAAAGATAATACATTGAAAGCATCCAGAGAAGAACGATGTTACAGATCATGACCAGCTTCTCAACACAGTGGAGCAGCATCTTTAAAATGCTGAAAGGAAAAAGCAAAACAAAACCCTGCCAAGCCAGAATTCTATATTCAGCAAAATGTTTTTAAACATGAAGACAAAGTAAATACATTTTAAGATAAAAATGAAGAGAATTCATTAGAAGCACAACTACACTACAAAAAATGTTAAAGGAAGTTTTTCAGGCTGAAGGGAAATGGCACCAGATGGTAGCTCAGATTTGCCGGAAAAATAAAGTCCATCAGACATGATAAATATGTGGGTAAATATAAAAGATGACACACATATCATATTTTCTTATCGTAAATCTTTAAAAGACATATGGCTGTTTAAAGAAAAAATTGTAACACTGTAGCGAGGGGTTTATAACCTATGTAAGTTAATATACATGAAAAAAGCAGAGCAAAGTATGGGGGTAAATTTAAGTGGAATTATTCCTGCTGCAAGATTCCTACATTTTATGTAAAGTATAATATTAACTGTAGGTACATTGTGGTAAGTTAAGACGCATGTTATAATACCTGGGACAACCCCTAAAATGCAAAGAAAAATAGATAAGAAAGGTAACAGAGGAATCAAATAAAATAGTTAGAAATACTTGATTAATTTCTTTTCTTTTCTTTTTTCTTTTTCTTTTTTTTTCTTTTCCAGACAGAGTCTCGCTCTGTCACCCAGGCTGGAGTGCAGTGGCATGATCTTGGCTCACTGCAACCTCCACCTTGTGGGTTCAAGCAATTCTCTGCCACAGCCTCCCGAGTAGCTGGGATTACAAGCGCCCACCACCACATCCAGCTAATTTTTTTGTATTTTTAGTAGAGACGGGGTTTCATCATCTTGGCCAGGCTGGTCTTGAAATCCTGCCCTCATGATCCACCTGCCTTGGCCTCCCAAAGTGCTGGGATTACAGGCATGAGCCACCGCGCCCAGCCGATTAATTTCAAATAAGTCAGGAAAGGAAGAACAAATGAATGATAGAACATGTGAAATAAATAGAAAACAAATAGGAAATGACAGAGCTAAACTCAAATTTATTTATATTACATCAAATGTGATTTGACAAATTATTGATAAAATGATGAATTAAACACTTTAATTAAAAGGAGTAGAATATCAAAATGGACAAAGAAGCAGGACCTAGGTATATGTTGACTGTATGAGATGCATATTAAATACGAAAAACACAAACAGGTTGAAAGTAAAAGGATGAATAAAGATATACCATTCGTGATGGTTAGTTTTATGTGTCAACTTGGCTTGGTTATAGTATACGGTTATTCAATTAAACACTCATCTAGGTGTTGGTATGAAGGTTATGTTGTAGATATGATTAACATCGATAATCAGTTGACTTAAAGTAAAGGATATTATCCTTAATAATCTGAGTAGGTTTCATCCAATCAGTTGAAAGACCTTAAGAGCAAAATTGAGGTTTCCCAAAGAAAGAAATTCTGCCTGTGGACTGACTATAGCCTCAGCTCCTGCTGGAGAGTTTCCAACCTGCCAGCCTACCATTTTGTACAGATTTCAGACTTGCCAGCCCCTTCAGTCACATCAGCCAATTCCTTGAAATTCTCTGTCTCTGAACACATACACACACACACACGCACACGCACACACACCCCTATGTAGCTACAGAAATATAAATATTCAGTAGGTTCTGTTTCTCTGGTAGAACACTGACTGATGATACACTATTCAAAGAGAACTCATCAAAAAGATAGAGTTACTAAATTAATATCAGACAGACTGAATTTCAAGACAAAGAGTATTACCAGAAATTAAAGGGATATTTCATAATGATAAAAGGATAAATATATTAAGGAAGCATAATACTTAGAAATATGTACTAAAATCTAATAATAATTAGTCATAATTATTACAATCTGTACTAAATCTAATAACAGGGCTTCAAAATGAAGCAAAAACTGATAGAACAAAATCAATAGAAAAATTTACAATTATAGTTGCAGATTTTATCTGCAACTCAGATATTGATAGCATAATTAGACAAAAATTCAGTTAGAATACAGAATATTTGAATGACACTATTGACTTCCTTGAGTAAAGTGACATTTATAGAATACATAATGACTGCTGAATACACAATTTCCCTACAAGTGTCCGTGGAATATTCACCAAAATGGATCATACGCTGGGTAAAATTACAAGTCTCAATAAATTTCAAAAGATTGAAATATTATAAAGTGTTTTCTAACAAAGATGGAATTAAATTTAAAATTAATAAGATTTTTAGAAATTAAATAAAATTTTGGTATGATGTATTTTCATTATTTAGTTCAAAATATTTTAAAATTTCCCTTTTTTATTCTTGAGTTATTTGAAGCTGTATTATTTAATTTCAAAGTGAATCCAAGAATATATAAAAGGGTTATATATCTGACTAAATTAGCTTTATCCATTTTATATTTGTAAATCAGTTATTATAATTAATCTCTTCTACAGAATAAGGGAGATTCATATTATTATTTCGATAAATGCCCAAAAAGCATTTGACAAAACTCCAATCATTCATGATAAAAACTCTCAGAAAACTAGAAAAGTGACTTTCTTAACCTGACAAAGGGCATCTATGAAAAACCTACAGCTAAAATCATCTTTACTGGTGAAAAACTGAACACTTTTCCCATAGATCAGGAAAAAGATCAGGATGTCTACTTTCACTACTTGCATTTAACAATGTACTAGCGATCATGGCCACTGCAATAAGGCAAGACAAATAAAGACATAAATACAGAAAATCAAGTAAAACAGTATGTATTCACAAATGACATGATAGTTTATGTGGCTAAAAACCTTATTAGGACAAGTAAGTGAATTTAGTAAGGTTGGAGGATACCAGGTTGATATATACAAATACATTGCATTTCTACATATTAGCAATTGGAAAAATAATTCGAAAAGGAAAAATTCCAATTACAATACCATTATAAATTACAAAATAGTTAAACGATCTTTAACAGAAAGTATGCAAGAACTGTGCACTGTAAATTACAAGACATTGCCAAGTGAAATTAAAGAAGACTTAAATAAATGGAGGGATAAGCCATATTTATGAGCAAAAAGATGTAATTTTTGCCAAATTAATCTAAAGAGTTAATGTAGTTCCAATCATAATTCTAGAAGGCTTTGCTGATAGCATTTTACAGGCTTATTGTGAAAATATATAGACGTACAAAGGACCCAAGGTATCCTGAAAAAGAAACAAAACAAAGCTGAAGGATTTATGCTAGATTACTTTAAAACTTATAAAACTACAGCAATCCAGATAGTGTTGTGTTGACATATATAGACAAGTGAATCAGTGAAACACAACAGAAATTCTAGAAATGGGCTTGCTCTTTCATAGTTAATCAATTTTGGACAGAGGTGCTAAAGCAATTCTATAGAGAAAAGAACATCTTTCAACAAATGGTGCTTAAAAAATTGGACATCTTTATTCTGAAGAAAATGAACCTTGACCCTTGAACCTTATGCCATATATCAAAAAATTAATTAGAATTGGATCATAGATCTAAATATAGCAGCTTAAAATATATTTTTTTAAGAGTAAGCATAGAATAATATTTTTAAGACTCAAAGGTAGGCAGAGATGTCTTGAACAGAACCCAGAAATCAATAGTCATTTAAAAATATATATATATTAGACTTCATTAAAATAAAAAAAACAAATTTTGCTTATCAAGAAGCATTTCTGCTTTCAGCATGATAGAGTAACAGCAGCTAGATTTACCTTGCCACTTTAAACAACTAAAAAACTGGACAAAATATGTGAAAAAATGTTTTATAGACATTAAATAATAGTCAGTATAGGGCTGTGATCCTTAAGAGAAGGGGAACGAATGAAGAGAGCCCTACAATTGCTTTGGCTTATTGCCTGGAGGCAGTTTCCAGGTCACAGAGCAGGGGGAGAGAAGCAAAATAGACCTGGTAGTCTCACTGAATTGAGGAGAAAGTTGCAGTTGAGGGAAGCTAAGGTGCTTGAACTTGCAGGGCAGAGTACCAAAGAGGAGAAAGGTTCACAGAAACAGACAGAAGTCTGAGATCTTCATAGGTGTTCCCTGAGTCTTCGACTGGCTAACTTGGATTTATAATCTGTGGGAGTGAATGACCCAAAGCTGAAGAATCACCAAAGAATGGGCAGAATTGTATAGTGGTGAAGTCTGGGTTTTTAGTATACCCGTCACCCAAATAGCATATAATGTACCCAATAGGTAGTTTTTCATCCCTCATCCCACTTCCACCCTCCTGCCTTCTGAGTCACTAATGTCCATTTAACCAAAAACTACTTATAACCCTAAAGCTCTTGACATTATAATAATAATAAAAGAGTGGACAGAACAGTTTCTGGAGCTTATATGGAACTTAGAATTTGTGTTCCTACCGGCCAGAGTTGAGAGATCATATAATACATGGGACATTAGATAGAATGTTAGAAGGGTATTGGCTTAGTACTAGGTTAAATTAATTTTAATCTAAAGGCTGCAATGGGCCCACTTTAATTACAAAGCTTAATCATAAGGTTTGCAAGGATCCAACTTAACTTATGCACCAGAATAAAGTCCAGTACTACTTTAAAAAACACAAAAAAGTCCAGCACCCAGTGATATAAAATTGAGAATGCCCAACATTTAATTAAAATTTCTAGACACAAAAATAATGAGGGAATATGACCCATATTCAGGAGATAAATCAACCAATCAAAAACAGATATAATAACATTAGCAAACAAGAATGTTAAAAAAGTTATTATAAATATGATTCATAAGTTAGAGAAGGTAGAGGAATGCATGAACTTAATGAGAGAGAAATGAGTACTAAAAAGACTCAAATGGAACTTCTAGAAATGAAAGTATCTGAAATAAAAAATACAGTGAATGGGATTAGTGGAATATCAGACATTGCAAGAAAAAAAGGATTGATGAGCTTGAAGATTGAGCAATATAAATTATACAAAATAAAACACACAGAGAAAAATTCTGAGTTAAAAAATGAACTTCAATGAACTGTGGAGCAATGTAATTGGAATTATAAGGGGATGATTGGAGGGGGAAAAATAGAAAAAAATTATTTCAAAAATTTATTACTCAAATGTTCCCAAATCCAATAAAAAGTATAAATCCACAGATCTAAAAAGTTCAATGAACCCAAGTAGAATAAAAATAAAGAAAATGACATCAAGGTATATTATAATGAAATATCTGAAAATCAATGATAAAGAAAAAAATCTCAAAAGTAGGCAGAGGAAAAAACACATCATGTACAGAGCACAAAGATAAGAATGGTAATAGAGTTCTCATTAAAAAAAAAAAAAGACAGCCAGAAGATAAAGGTGTGACATCTTTAAAGTACTGCAAGAAGGACAGCAAACAAAACACAACCCCTGTGTCCTAGAATTCTATAGCAAGTCAAATATCTTTCATAAATGAAGATAAAACAAAGGCCTTTCAGACAAACAGAAACTGAGAAAATTCACTGCCAGTAGAACTGCACTGCAAAAAAAAATATATATATATACTTAGAGGAAGGTCTCAGACAGAAGAAAGATAATACCATATGAGAATCTGACTCTACCCAAAGGAGTGAAGGACACTGGAAATGACTGAAAGATATATAGGTAAATATAAAAATTTTTTCCTTACTCAAAAGTTTAAAAAATTTAATTGAATATTTGAAACAACAATAACAGCATAGTATTTTGGCTTTGTAACAAATGTAGAAGTAAAATTCTATGACAACAATATCACAAAGGATGAGAAGGAAATATAAATTGGCCTGTATATTGTTATAAAGCTTTTATACCAGGAGTTGGTCAATTATGGCCTGTAAGTTAAATCAGCTATCCACATGTTATTCGCTAGCCCACGACCTAAGAATGGTTTTTACATTTTTAAATGGTTGAGAAAAAAACCAAAAGATAAATAACATTTTGTGACATGTGAAAATTATATGAAATTCAAATTTCAGTGTTTGTAAATATTTTATTGGAATACAGATCATTCATTTATGGATAAGCTTTTGCTTCAATGGTGGAGTTGGGTAGTTGCAACAGAGACTGTATGACCCAAAAAGTGTGAGATATTTAATGTCTGATACTTTATGAAAAAAGTTTACTGACCCCTGTTTTAAAATATGTGAAATGGTAAAGATTATTTGAAGGTAGATGTGGTAAGCTAAAGGTGTATATTGTAAAGTCTAGAGCAATCACTAAAAATAAAATAAAGAGAAACAGTTGATATACCACAAATGGAGATAAAAAGGAATCATAAAAAGTCCTTACTTACTTCCAAATAAGGCAGAAAAGAGGGACAAAAGGAACACAGAACAAATTGAGCTAATAACATATAGCAAGAAGGTAGGTTTTTACCCAGGAATAGTGATTATTACATTAAGTGTAAATGGTCTAAACACTTTAATTAAATAGCAGAGTTTGTCATATTGGATTAAAAAAAGGAAGATTCAACTACAATGTTATTTATAGGAAATTCAGTGTAATTGTAAACACATAAATAGATTAAAATTAAAATGATGGCAAAAATATGCCATGCAAACACTAATGGAAAGATATTTGGGAGACTATATAAATATTGATCAAAGTAGACTTTGAATATTACAAAGAACAAAGAAATATTTCCTAATAAAAACGAGGTAAAATAGTCAATAGGACAAAAATCTGAAATGTTTATGCATTTAATAACAGAGCTTGAAACTATATGAAGCAAAAACTGATCTGAAAAGAGAAATAGATATGTTCACAATTATCGTTGAAGGTTTTAACACTCTTCTCTCAGTAACTGATAAAACAAGTCAAAAGAATATCAGTTAGGGCATAAAATATTTGAACGACAACATCAAATAACTTGACCTAATTGACATTTTACAGAGTACTGTATCCAACAAAGCAGAACATACATTCTTTTCAATTGCACAAGTAAGATCTACCAAGATAGACAATATTCTGGAACAGGTCTCAAGATTTAAGAAGTGTGGAATCATAGAAAATACGTTCTCTGACACCAGTGAAATAAAATCAGACATCAATAAGCAAAATATATCTAGAAAATCCCCCAAATATTTGGAAATTGGACAGCAGATTTCTAAATAAACCAAATCAAAAGGATAATTAGAAAATGTTTTGAACTGAATAAAAAAGCATACAGGGCTCTCTCTCTTCTGCCACTATGTAAGACACGCCTTGCTTCCCCTTCATCTTTTGCCATGATTGTAAGTTTCCCAAGGCCTCATCAGCCATGTGGAACTCTTTGGGTTGCAGCCATACTCCTGTGCAAATGCTTCGTTGGCCAAAATTGCCACTCAGCACCATCTAGGTAGGACTAAGAGGAAGTGGAAATAATTCTCCACACCCAGTACCACCTTGATCATATGATTTCAGACTAGGAGTTCCTTCTATGTGAGAAGAAAGGCCAATATGCTTGCTGGTCAGTGGATTATCTTTTTTGTAATACCTACAGTTGTAAATCACACATACTTCCCACTTGAGGACTGAACCTCTATTAAGAACTTAAGTGTTGTCAGTCACTACTTGGCATCTAAGAATCCCAAAAAGTTGTTATTGCAAAGAATCACCAATTTGCCTATGGAGATGCATAAGGCATCTTCTGGGGACTTCTAAGGAGTGAGTCCAAAAGGTGATTCCTATCCTAGTACAAAAAAGATTCTACTATAGATGAAAGAAGCATGCAAATAATATATCAAAGTTTCTTGGATGTAGCTAAATCAATGCTTAGATAGAAACACAGTATTATATGCTTTTATTAGAAAAATATGTTCTAAAATCAATCACCCGAGCTACTGCCAAAAGAAACCAGACAAGAAAGAGAAAATTAAATCCAATTAAACCCCATGAAGGAAATAAAAAGATGAAAACAGAAATCAATGAAATATTTAAAAATGAGAGAAAAAGAAAAATCCATGAACTATCAAATGTATCATTTGGGAAGTATTTAAATTGCTTCCTATTAACCAAGTAGGTGAGAGAGAAATTCCCACCCTAGGGTTACGGGGATAACACAACGCCTGACACCAGATGAAACTGACAACAGTTTTTTAGTTACACATACTCATAGCCAGCGGGAAGAGGACACCACATCTCATGCAGGGGTGTTGCACTTGGGAACAGAGTTGGACAATCACATGGGGGTTGTACTTGTGAGCAGAGAACAACCAGAGGCTGTGGGGGGCAGGTTGTAGCACTAAGAGAATGGGGTGCCCCATGGTTCCTGCAGGAGGCTGTGGTCGGCTTGTTTAACTGCACCTCGTTCTCTTTATTAAGAGGATTTGGCTAGGGGATAGGAGTAGAGTGGAATGAAGAACTTGGGGCTAGGCTAGATGAGGCCCTCCTGTTTTCATCAGATGTCAAGGTAGCACATAATATTGAACCTTAATTTTAGTCCTTATACCACAGAAAAGATCAATACAATTGATAAAACTCTAACCTGACTGATCAAGAAAAAAAGAGAGAAGACACAAATTACTAATATCAGGAATGAAAGCAAGGATGTCACTACAGATCTTACAAATGTTAAAAAAAAACCTAAGGAGATACTATAAACAACTACACGCCAATAAATTCAACGACTTAGATGATAAAATGGACATAATCTTTGAAACACAAACTATGAAGGTCATTCAATAAGAAATAACTTGAGTATCTTATATCTGCTTAAAAGAATTACATTCATAGTTTTAAAAAAGTGAAACCTTTTTCATAAAGAAAACTCCAGGATCAAGTGGTTTCACTAGTGCATTCTACCCCCAGGTGTATTGGTAAATGTTTTACACCTGGCACTCTAGAAAAAACAACAACCTGTTTTGTAGCATCTGCCAGTTTCCATAGTGTAAATATTCCCACTATGGTCAATTTCTTGCTACCAATGTGATGTCATTCATCATGGAGATAAAAAGATGTGCACATAAATATATATGCACAAATATATATAAAGGTAATGCCACATAAATGAAATAGTCATAAATACCCTAATGGCATTGATATTAATAAAATGTAGCAAAAATATTTAAGATACGATGAGTATTCATTCCATATGTATTACTTTTGTTTTTAACATAATTTAATTTTTAATACTGGCTGTATTTAACAACTGGCTTACAAAATTTCTGAGAATTTGAAAGTACATTGTCATGAGCCAGTACAAGCCATTTCTGGGATGCTAAACATTTTTAAAAAATACCAATTCTACAAAAACTGTTGCAGAAAAGAGAAGGGGAGAAAACATTTCTAAACAGAATTTTAGCAGGAAAAAAATCAGCAATATATAAAAAGAATAATAAAGTATGACCAAATGGGATTTATCCTAGGAATTCAAGGTTGGCTTAACATTCAAAAGTCACTTTTTTTAAATTTTAAAATCTTTATTTATTTATTTTATTTAAATAGCTTTTGGGGTACAAGTGGTTTTTGGTTACATGGATGAATTCTATAGTGGTGAATTCTGAGATTTTAGTGCACCCATCACCTGAGCAGTATAACTGTAACCAATATGAAGTCTTTTATCCCTCACCTCACTCCCAACCTCCCCACCCACAAATCCCCAAAGTTCATATCACTCTGTACGTCTTTGCATCCTCATTGCTTAGCTCCCACTTACAAGTGAGGATACACGGTATTTGGTTTTCCATTCCTGAGTTACTTCTCTTAGACTAATGGCCTCCAGCTCCATCCAAATTGCTGCAAAAGACATTATTTATTCCCTTTTTATGGCTGAGTAGTATTCCACAGTTTATGTACATCACATTTTCTTTATCCACTCATTGGTCTATGGGTACTTAGGTTGGTTCCATGTCTTTGTAATCGCAAATTGTGCTGCTATAAACGTGAGTGTGCCTGCATGCATGTGTGTGTCTTTTTTGTATAATGACTTCTTTTTCTCTGGGTAGTTACCCAGTAGTAGTGTTGCTGGATTGAATGGTAGATCTACTTTTAGTTTCAAAAGTCAATTTATGTGCAACTTGAATGAACCTTGGAGACATTGTGCTGAGTAAAATAAGCAGTCGTAATAGGACAAATAGTGTATGATTCCATTTATATGAGATATTTAAAGTAGTCAAAATCATGAAAACAGAAAGTAGAATGGTGGTTTTGTCGAGTTGGGAAGGGAGAATGGGGAGTTGTTGTTTGATGGGTATAGAGTTTTAGTTTTGTAAGATGAAAAACTTCTAGAGATCTGTTATACAACAATGTGAATGTAGTTAACACTACTGAACTGTATACTTAAAAATGATAAAGGGTAAATGCTATGTGTTTTTAACCATAATTTTTAAAAAGTCAATCTATAATTTATCATATGTGGTAGTCATAATATCTATGTCCTAATCCACAGAACTTGTGAATATGCTACTTTACGTAGCAAAAGATGTTTTGCAGATATGACTAAGTTAAGGATTTTGAGATGAGAGATTATTCTGGATTATCAGGATGGGTCCAATGTAATCACAAAGGTCCTTATACCTAAAAGAGGGAGGCAGGAGGGTCAGAGTCAGACAAAAAGATGTGTCATGACAGAAGCAGAGATTGGAGTGTTACAAATGCTGGCTTTGAAGATGGAAAAAAGCCATGAGCCAGGGAACATGTGCAGCCTCTCTAAGCTGGAAAAGGCAAAGAAACAAGTTATCTTCTACAGCCTTCAGAAAAGATGCAGCCCTGTCAACACCTTGAGTTTAGCCCATTTTGGGCTTCTGACCTCCAGAACTATTAGATAATAAATTTGTGTTGTTTTAAGCCACTAAGTTTGTTATGGCAGCAATAGAAAATGAATGTACCATATAAAGAGACCTAAAAAGGAAAAAAAAATGATCATGTCAGTAGATTAAGAGAAAGTTTTTGACAAAATTCAACACAGATTCATGATAAAATCTTAGCAAATTAGGGATACAAGGGAACTTACACAATCTGGAAAAGGGCATCTATTTAAAAATATCCTACAATTGACATTATACTTAGTAGTGAAGAATGGAATGTTTTTCCTCTCAGATTAGGAACAAAGCAAATAAGTCTGTTACAACTATTTCTATTCAACAGTGTACTGGAGGTCCTACCAGTGCAAGACTTCCAGAAAAAGAAAAAAGACACAGATGAGAAGGTTCATAATTGTTTTTATTTACAAACAACATAATTTTCTTTCTTTTTTTTTTTTTTTGAGACGGAGTCTCGCTCAGTCGCCCAGGCTGGAGTGCAGTGGCCGGATCTCAGCTCACTGCAAGCTCCGCCTCCCGGGTTTACGCCATTCTCCTGCCTCAGCCTCCCAAGTAGCTGGGACTACAGGCGCCCGCCACCTCGCCCGGCTAGTTTTTTTGTATTTTTTAGTAGAGACGGGGTTTCCCGTGTTCGCCAGGATGGTCTTGATCTCCTGACCTCGTGATCCGCCCGTCTCGGCCTCCCAAAGTGCTGGGATTACAGGCTTGAGCCACCGCGCCCGGCCAACATAATTTTCTTTCTTTTTTTTTTTTGAGATGGAGTCTCGCTCTGTTGCCCAGGCTGGAGTCCAGTGGCATGATCTCCGCTCACTGCAAGCTCTGCCTCCTGGGTTCACACCATTCTCCTTTCTCAGCCTCCCTAGTAGCTGGGACTACAGGTGCCTGCCACCACTCCTGGCTAATTTTTTTTTGCATTTCTAGTAGAGACAGGGTTTCACTGTGTTAGCCAGCATGGTCTTGATCTCCTGACCTTGTGATCCGCCCACCTCAGCCTCCCAAAGTGCTGGGATTACAGGTGTGAGCCATCACGCCCGGCCATAAGCAACATAATTTTCTATCTAGAAAATCTTAGGGAATCCACAAGCAAACTAAGACACTACAGTTAGTAAATGAGTTTAGCAATGTTGCAGGATAGAGGTTCAATATACAAAAATTAATTATTATTATTATTATTATTTTTGAGAGGGAGCCTCACTCTATCACCCAGGCTGGAGTGCAGTGGCACAATTATTGTAGCCTTGAGCTCCTGGGCTCAAGCAATCCTCCCACCTTAGCCTCCTACGTAGTTGTGACTACAGGCATGTGCCACCACACCCGAATGACTTTTTTATTTTTAAATTTTTTGTAGAGACAAGGTCTTGCTACATTACCGAGGCTGTTCTCAAACTCCTGGCCTCAAGCTGGAGTTGCCACCTTGGCCTCCTAATATGTTAGGATTTCAAGCATGAGCCACTGTGCCCGGCCTAATTGTATTTATATGTACTAGAAACTAACAGTTGGGATTTAAATGGAAAATAACATTTATGATGGCACAAAAACATGAAATACTTAGGAATAAATTAGCTAAAATTTGTATAGTGCACTAAAAACTACAAAACTGCTGAGAGAAGTTAAAGCTCTAAATAGAGAAATATACCATGTTCGTGGTACGTATTGATATTATTAAGACTTGATATTGTTAAGCTGTCAATCCTCCCCAAATTGATCTTCAGATTTAACGAACTCTTAGTCAAAGTCACAGCAGATTTTTAAAGAATTTTGTAATCTGATCCATGGTGTTCATATGGAAGCACCATGGATCATAATAGGTACAAAAATTATGAAAAACAAAGACCAAGCTTGGAGGACTTACTACCTGATTTTTAAGACTTACAACAAAGTTATAGTAATTAGATAGTGTCTTATGGAATAAAGTAAACATTTAGATCACTGAACAGAATAGAGAGTCCAGAAATAGATTTATATATATGTAGATAATTGATTTTTCACAAAGGTGCTAAGGCAATTCAATGGGGGAAATGATAGTTTTTTCAACAAATGGTGCTAGAACAATTGGGTATCCATATACAATTTAAAAAATGGTCCTTATCTCACACCATAAACAACAATTAACTTGAAATAGTGGATCTAAGATTTAAAAACTTTATAACCTATTATGCATAACAGCTCTATCTATACCAACCCCAAACTGAAGTAAACACCAAAATTTCTTAGATAGGACATAGAAAGCACAAATCTTAAAGAAAAAAAAAATCAATATATCAGACTTCCTTAAAAAAAAAAAACCCTGCTTTTCATATTTATTTATTTATTTATTTATTTATTTATTTATTTATCGAGACAGAGTCTTGCCCTGTCACCCAGGCTGGAGCGCAGTGGCATGATCTCGGCTCACTGCAACCTCCACCTCCTGGGTTCAAGGGATTCTCCTGCCTCAGACTCCTGAGTAGCTAGGATTACTGGTACCCAAGACCGTGCCCGGCTAGTTTTTGTATTTTTTTTTTTTTTTTTAGTAGAGATGGAGATTCAACATGTCGGCCAGGCTGGTCTCAAACTCCTGACCTCAGGTGATCTGCCTGTCTCAGCCTCCCAAAGTACTGGGATTACCCGTGTGAGCCACTGTGTCTGGCCAAAACTTGCTTTTTAAAAGACATGGTTAAGAAGATTAAAAAGGTATGCTATAATGGGGCAGAAACTATTTGTGAAACATGTATCTAACAAAGGACTTGGATTCAAAATATCTTTTAAAAAGCTCTTCCTACTCAGTCAGAAGACAAACAACCTGATTAAAAACTGGGCAAAAGATATGGAGAGACATTTCGCTAATAAAGGGAAGCAAGTGGCACATAAGCACATGAAAAGAAGCTTAACATTATTAGTCACTAGATAAGCTCACTTTAAAACCACACTGAGATACCACTGTACAATCACTAGAATGGTTAAAATTTATAAAGACTGAATATATGATGTGTTGGCAGGATGAGAAGTAACTGGAAGTCTTACAATTTGTTGGTGGGAATGCAAAATAGCATAGCCACTATGGAAAACAGTTTAAGGGCAGCCAGAGAGAAAGGTTGGGTTATCCACAAAAGGAAGCCCATTAGACTAACAGTGGATCTCTCTGCAGAAACCCTACAAGCCAGAAGAGGGTGGGGGCCAATATTCAACATTCTTAAAGAAAAGAATTTTCAACCCAGTATTTCATATCCAGCCAAACTAAGCTTCATAAGTGAAGGAGAAATAAAATCCTTTACAGACAAGCAAAAGCTGAGAGATTTTGTCACCACCAGGCCTGCCTTAAAAGAGCTCCTGAAGGAAGCCCTAAATATGGAAAGGAAAAACTGGTACCAGCTACTGCAAAAACATACCAAATTGTAAAGACCATCGACAGTATGAAGAAACTGCATCAACTAACAGGCAAAATAGCCAGTTAGCATCATAATGACAGGATCAAATTCACACATAACAACATTAACCTTAAATGTAAACAGGCTAAATGGCCCAATTTAAAGACACAGACTGGCAAACTGGATAAAGAGTCAAGACCCAATGGTGTGCTGTATTCAGGAGACCCATCTCGTATGCAAAAACACATAAAGACTCAAAATAAAGGGATGGAGGAATATTTGCCAAGTAAATAGAAAGCAAAAAAAGCAGGGGTTGCAATCGTAGTCTCTGATAAAACAGACTTTAAGCCAAAAAAGATCAAAAGAGACAAAGAAGGACATTACATAATGGTAAAGGGATCAATGCAACAAGAAGAGCTAACTATCCTAAATATATATGCACCTAATACAGGAGCATCCAGCTTCATAAAGCAAGTTCCTGGAGACCTACAAAGAGACTTAGACTCCCACACAATAATAATGAGAGACTTTAACACCACACTGTCAATATTAGACAGATTAACCAGATAGAAAATTAACAAGGATATTCAGGACTTGAACTCAGCTCTGGACCAAGCGGACCTAATAGATAGCTACAGAACTCTCCACCCCAAATCAACAGAATATACATTCTTCTTAGCACCACATCACACTTATTCTAAAATTGACCACATAATTGGAAGTAAAACACTTCTCAGCAAATGCAAAAGAACAGAAGTCATAACAAACAGTCTCTCAGACCACAGTGCAATTAAATAGAACTCAGGATTGAGAAACTCACTCAAAACCGCACAACTACATGGAAATTGAACAAACTGCTCCTGATTGACTACTGTGTAAACAATGAAATTAAGGCAGAAATAAATAAGTTCTTTGAAACAAATGAGAACAAAGACACAATGTACCAGAATCTCTGGGACACAGCTAAAGCAGTGTTTAGGGGGAAATTTATAGCACTAAATGCCCACAGAAGAAAACAGGAAAGATCTAAACTCACACCCTAACAAGGCAATTAAAAGAACTAAAGAAGCAAGAGCAAACAAATTCAAAAGCTAGCAGAAGACAAGAAAACTAAGCTCAGAGCATAACTGAAGGAGACAGAGACACAAAAAACCCTACAAAAAAATCAATGAATCCAGGAACTTGTTTTTTGAAAACATTAACAAAATAGGTAGACCACTAGCCAGACTAATAAAGAAAAAAAGAGAGAAGAATCAAATAGACACAATAAAAAAGATAAAGGGGATATAACCACTGATCCCACAGAAATACAAACTTACCATCAGAGAATACTATAATCACCTCTATGCAAATAAGCTAGAAAATCTAGAAGAAATGGATACATTCCTGGACACATACACCCTCCTAAGGGGGAAGAAGTCCAATCCCTGAATAGACCAATAACAAGTTCTGAAGTTGAGGCAGTAATGAATAGCCTACCAACCAAAAGAAGCCCAGAACCAGATGCATTCACAGCTGAATTCTACCAGAGGTACAAAGAGGAGCTGGTACTATTCCTTCTGAAACTATTCCAAACAACAGAAAAAGAACTCCTCCCTAACTTAGTCTATGAGGCCAGTATCATCCTGATGCCAAAACCTGGCACAGACACAACAAAAAAAGAAAACTTCAGGCCAATATCCCTGATGAACATTGATGCAAAATCCTCAATAAAATACTGGCAAACCGAATCCAGCAGCACATCAAAAAAGCTTATCCACCATGATCAAGTCAGCTTCTTCCCTGGGATGCAAGACTGGTTCAACATATGCAACTCAACAAACGTAATCCATGATATAAACAGAACCAATGACAAAACCACATGATTATCTCAATAGATGCAGAAAAGGCCTTTGATAAAATGCAACACCACTTCATGCTAAAAATGATCAATAAACTAGACATTGATGGAACATATCTCAAAATAATAAGAGTTATTTAAGACAAATCCACAGCCAATATCATACTGAATGGGCAAAAGCTGGAAGCATTCCCTTTGAAAACTGGCACAAGACAAGGATGCCCTTTCTCACCACTCCTATTCAGCATAGTATTGGAAGTTCTGGCCAGGGCAATCAGGCAAGAGGAAGAAATAAAGGGTATTCAAATAGGAAGGAAGTCAAATTGTCTCTGTTTGCAGATGAATAATTGTATGTTTAGAAAACCCCATCATCTCAGCCCCAAATCTCCTTAAGCTGATAAGCAACTTCAGCAATGTCTCAGGATACAAAATCAATGTGCAAAAATCACAAGCATTCCTATACACCAATAATAGACAGAGAGCCAAATCATGGGTGAACTCCCATTCACAATTTCTACAAAGGGAATAAAGTACCTAGGAATACAACTTACAAGGGATGTGAAGGACCTCTTCAAGGAGAACTACAAACCACTGCTCAAGTAAATAAGAGAGGACACAAACAAACAAATCCATGCTTATAGATAGGAAGAATCAATATCGTGAAAATGGCCATACTGCCCAAAGCAATTTATAGATTCAATGCTATCCCCATCAAGCTATCATTGATTTTCTTCACAGAATTAGAAAAAAACTACTTTAAATTTTATATGGAACCTAAAAAAAAGCCTGTATAGCCAAGACAATCCTAAGCAAAAAGAATAAAGCTGGAGGCATCACGCCACCCAACTTCAAACTATACTACAAGGCTACTGTAACCAAAACAGCATGGTACTGGTACCAAAGGAGATATATAGACCAATGGAACAGAACAGAGGCCTCAGAAATAATACCATGCATCTACAACCTTCTGATCTTTGACAAATCTGACAAAACAAGCAATGGGGAAAGGATTTCTTATTTAATAAATGGTGTTGGGAAAACTGGCTAGCCATATGCAGACAACTGAAACTAGACCCCTTCCTTACACCTTATACAAAAATTAATTCAAGATGGATTAAAGACTTAAACGTAAGACCTAAAACCATAAAAACCCTGAAGAAAACGTAGGCAATACCATTCAGGACGTAGGCATGGGCAAGGACCTCATGACTAAAACACAAAAAGTTATGGCCACAAAAACCAAAATTGGCAAATCAGATCTAATTAAACTGAAGAGCTTCTGCACAGCAAAAGAAACTATCATTAGAGTGAACAGGCAACCTACAGAATGGGAGAAGATTTTTGCAATCTCTGCATCTGACAAAGGGCTAATATCCAGAATCTACAAAAATTTAAACAGATTTACAAGCAAAACAAATAACTCCATCAAAAAGTGGGTGAAGGATATGAACAGACACTTCTCAAAAGAAGACATTTATGTGGCCAACAAACATGAACAAAATCTCATCATCACTAGTCATTAGAGAAATGCAAATCAAAACCACAATGAGACACCATCTCACACCAGTTAGAATGGCGATCATTAAAAAGTCAGGAAACAGGCCGGGCGCGGTGGCTCACGCCTGTAATCCCAGCACTTTGGGAGGCCGAGGCAGGCGGATCACGAGGTCAGGAGATCAAGACCATCCTGGTGAACACGGTGAAACCCCGTCTCTACTGAAAATACAAAAAAATTAGCCGGGCGTGGTGGCGGGCACCTGTAGTCCCAGCTACTCGGGAGGCAGAGGCAGGAGAATGGCGTGAACCCAGGAGGCAGAGCTTGCAGCAAGCCGAGATCACGCCACTGCACTCCAGCCTGGGCGACAGAGTGAGACTCTGTTTAAAAAAAAGACTGGCCTTAAATTATGTCTCAATAAATCTAAAAGGACATCATTAAGAAAAGTAATAGACAAACCACAGATTTGAAGAAGATATTCAGAAAACATATATCTGATGGACTTGTTACTAGAATATACAAAGAGCTCCTATGATCCAATAATAAAAAGACAAGCAACTGTGTTAAGAATGGGCAAAATACTATTTTTTTCTTTTTGACAGAGAGGGTCTTGCTCTGTTGCCCAGGCTGGAGTGTAGTGGCGCAATCCTGGCTCACTGTAACCTCTGCCTCCCTGGCTCAAGCCATCCTCCTGCCTCCCAAGTAGCTGGGACTACAGGCATGTGTCACTATGCCCAGCTAACAAAAAAATAAGCCAAAGACTTAAACAGATACTTCACAAAAGAAGATATATGAATGCCAATGAACACATGAAACATTGCTTAAACATCATTAGTCATTAAAAAGTACAGAGTACAACTACAATGTGATACTACTACATATACCTGCTAGAATGGCTACAATTTAAAAGTCTTACAACAACTGCATGTTAATGAGATCACAGAGCACCTCAAATGCATGTACCTTGTGGTGGGAATGCAAAATAGTGCAACCACTTTGGAAAAAGGTTTGACTGTTTCTCAAAAGGTTAAACTTACACCTACTGTTGATGTGGCAATTCCACTCTTAGGTATTTATCCAGGGGAAATGAAAACATGCCCACAAAAACAAATGCTCATAGCAACTTTATTCACAATAGTCAGGCACAGGAAATGCTCATCAACAGGAAATCGCTAGGTAAATTCTGATGTGTCCATGCAGTGGAATCCTAGTCAGCAACTTCAAAGAAATAAACCACGATTCACACATCCGGATGAATGGGTCCCAGAGACATTATGCTAAGAGAAAGAAGCAAGGCACTAAGGAATGAAGATCGTGCCAGTCCACTGATGTGAAGTTCTAGATTAGCTAAAACTAATCTGTAGCTAGAAATTGGATTAGTTGGGGATGGAGGCGAGTGGTAGGATTGACTGGGAAGAAATATGAGAGAATTTCCAGTGAGATGGCAGTGTACCATATTATAATAGGGATGTGGTTTGCTTGGATATAAACATTTTATCAACATTGTAGAGCTACTATTTGCACATTTTAATGTGTGCAAGTTTTCCCAAAAAATAATAATGTCAAAAAACAATAAAAATTGAGTGGGTGAAAATATAGTGAAAGGAGAATGGCGCGACATGCTCATTGTGGAAGCGGGGTGATGGATACGTAAGGACTGAAATTATACTATTGTGTTTACATTGTGTGTTTTTGAAGTTTTCCATAATAAAAAGTGAAATAAAACAAAAGGGAAGAAAAGGATAATTATACTTCACAGGGCTGTTTTGCGTTCATACAGACGATGCTGGGGACCGGGTTCTGCCGGCTGTGAAGTGTATTTTGACATAGCTTCTCCATGTGATCTGCTTCCCCCTCTCATTGACTCACTCTGGCTCTTGCTGTCTGCTGCATTTTCACCTTCCTGCCACTCCTGTTTCATTTCTCTTTCCCTCCCACCGAGCTTTCTTCTTCTCCTCCCCCTCCATTGCCTTTGGTCCATTGATGGTTAGATTAGCCCTGGGGCTCAGGGACTGCAGTCCCAGCTTCAGGGGAGATCATGAGGGAGGGGCTCAGGACAGACACCCCAAGGCATTGCTTCCTGCCCTTTCTCCTTGGTGCTTGCCCACCCCCCAACTCTGCCACCCTATGTCTCCCCAGGGTGAGGCAGGCAGGGCTCTTGCCTCATTGTCATCTGAGTGCCAGCACATCTGTAACAGGATGGACAGGCTGCTGTTGTCCCGACATGTCTCCTCCACCTGGCTTGCTTGAAAACTGTCAGATTAGAGGAAATTTGAGCCAGGTTCGCAGGCCTGCACCCTGGCTGGCCTCCCTGCTGGAGCCGCCCTGCCCTGGGAAGCCTTCCCCCTCAACCCTTCGCCTTCCACCAGACTTGGCCTCACTGCCGCAGCAGTCAGCATCCCACAACTCTTGCACTCTGATCTGTTCTTGCCAAGACCAGCTGAGAGCCTGGCAGTCCTCCGGAAACCTTGGGCTTTGGGGCAGTACCCACGAGTTGCCTGCAGTCTGCGCTGGCTTTGTTCTGTTTTAACCACCCGTGAACTCGAGATACTTATTGGGCACCACTGTTTGCTGGGCACTGTGTTAGACTCTGTGACTACAGAGATGGCCTGGACTTACGGCCTGCTGGTGGAAGTGGTGTAAACAGATGATTCCAATGCAGTGGGGAAAGGCAGGCCCTGGGGAACTGAGTGAAGTTGCAGGGGCACATGAAGGGGTCACTCAGCCTGGACTGGGGCGGGGAGGTCAGGCAGCCATTCTTGGAGGAAATGCCAACTGAGCTGAGACCCGCAGAGGGCGGAGAGGCACCAGAACAGCAGGTGGGGCAGCCCGAGGGGCACACTCGCTTTCTGGGAGCTGCCGATGGTTCAGTCTGTTCCGGCTTTGTGTGTGAGGGGAGGGTCTAGTCAAGAGGTGAGGCGTGGAGAGGCTAGCAGTTCCCCTGCCGGAAGCTGCCACACCCAGCCTCCCTGCCCGGATGATGAGGACTCCAAAGTGGGCCCCCACCCAGCCCTTCCTGGAGCAGCACACGGCTCCAGCAGGATGGCACTGAGTTGGTGCTTGAGTGTCCCCTCACTCTGTCCCCTTCTTCCCTCCCATTCCTCTCTCCCTAGAGCCTCAGGCCAGGCAGTGACCTAGGCAGAGCTGGGTCCTCTCCTTCTGAGCCATCCACACCTCCCATCTCTGCAGGGTCAGGCTGCCTCCTCCTGCTCCCTGGGCCTTCCCCGAGTGCTCTGCTCTGGGTCACATTTGGGTTGTGGCTCCAGCTCTGGTTCTCATCCTGGGCTCAGTTGTGTCCCCAGGCGAGCCCACACACAGGGAGCCGGGCCTTGCCTGGGAGAGGAGAACAGCTTCTGACCACAGAGCCTCCTCCTGGGGCGGGAATCTCCCCCATTCTGAGCTCAGGAGGCCAGGGTAGGCACAAGGGCTGCCATGTGGAATGAGACAGCTCTGGGGCACCTGAGGAGTGGAGGCTGGAAGAACATGAAGGGCATGGAAAGAACTTTTAGAGACAGCTCAGAAGTAGCTGTTGGACTCAATTTCATTAGCACACTTGGCTCAGGAGGAAAAAATTTTGCAGCACAGTTCAAGGGATTAGAGGGAGAGTTCTGGAGTCAGAGTACATGGAGTTCCAAACCCAGTTCTGCTAGTTATTCACCTTGCGACCTTGGGCAAGTTACTGAAACTCTGTGTGTCTCAGTTGCTTCCTATTTAAAACGGGAGAATGGAAGTACCCCCTTCGTACTCTTAGGGGAGGATTGATTGAGATGAGCATGTTGAGGGTCTAGCACAGTGCCTGACACATGGTTAGTGCTTCATGAACATGATAATAATGCTATTTGTTGTCATTATTCTCTCCAATTTCTCTGATGGACAGAGGAGTGACCCTTGCCCATCACCGACTTGGGGGGGTCTCCCAGGGGTTTTTCCCCTCCATCCATTGGATGAGAACCTGCAAGAAGCAGGGTATGCCTCACCATCCTCATTTAGGAGGGAAGACACGGGTTTTGGAGCTGAGAGACCTGGCTTCATCGATTAACAGTCGAGTGACCGAGGGCAAATTGCTCAACTTCTCAGTCTTAATTTCTTCACCAGTAAAATAAGGATTATGTTCCTCAGGGGTTAGTAGTGAAGTTCAGACAGCATGAATAGATGGTACAGGGCTGAGCCCAGCTCAGCTGTGTGACCTTGGGCAAGTTGCTTTACCTCTCTGGGCCTCTATTTCTTTACCTATACCGTGTACCATGGAATTAGGGGTACTCCTATATGAAGTGCTTGGCATAGAGTATGCCCTCAACAAAGAATAGTAGCCAACCTTGTTATTCCGATGGTGGCAATGACGATGAAGAAGGGAAGAAGCTCAGGGTCTGGGAGGGAACTGGCTGAGTCTGGATGTTCCTTGGGAGTCAGTGCTACTGCAGCCTCAGGATAAGAGGTGCATCTTCTTTTCCCTAATGCCTTCCTGAATTGCGGCAGGTTCATATTCAGTGTGCGTGGAAGGAGTGGGGAAGAAAGACGTCTTCCGAGGTCTGAGGAAGACAAGCTGCAGTTGATACTGCAACAAGGAACAAGTCCAGGGCACAAGCTTCTCTCTTGATTGGCCCCATGCAAGCTCTGGGCCTCCGAGGCTGACACTCCACTGTGCCCAGGGGCAGGGCCGGGGAGTGCTGCTGGGCTATCCCCACCACGCCTGTTCAATTTCCTCTTCGATTTTTTTTTTTCTCTTATTTTTCACAATTCTGGGGAAATGAGTGTCTAGAATTTGAATAGCAAGGAGAAAACCCAAAGGTCATCTAATTCATTTCCTACCACAAATAACCTCCCCACAAGTCCTGTAAAATAGTTGATGTTATTTGGGCAAGACAGGCACCCTGCTGTCTAACTTCAATCCCTCTAGCTGCCTGTTAGACGGTTCCCCGTCCCCTCTGACTTTGCCCTCTAAAGGGATGGAGAGAAACTGACCAGTGCCTCCATCCAAATAACCCTCTCTAGGTAAAGAAGGGTATGATTAAAACACCCCTTCTCCAGGCTAAATAATCCCAGTGCCTTTAACCCTTTCCTCTCAGGTCCTGTTTTCCAAGTCTTTAATTATTTTCACTGCCCTTCTCTGCATTTTAGGATGCAACCCTATAATCATAGAATTTCAGGGCTGGAAGGTACCTGGGAGATGACATGGAGGAGAGCCAGGAGCAGACGATTAGAAGCCTCGCCCGCCCCAGCTGCTGGAGCAGGAAGAAAGCCCTGGCAATTCCTCTTCACCAGGCCGTCTCCAGTCCTTCTCCAGCAGAGAAAATTCTGCTCACTTTCCCTCAAAGTGAAACATTTAACAAAAACATACTGAATAGTTCTTGGGAGCCAGGCACAGTCTCGGCATTTTCACAATTTCTCACTTTCCCTAATCCCCCAATGGTCCTCCCAGGGAGCTAGGATCAGTCTCATTTCGTAGGCAAGGAGACTAGCTCAGGGAGATTAAGTAACTTGCCCAAATTCACATATCAAGAAAGTTCTGGGGCTCCTCCACCCTAGCTCTGGCTGCACCCACAGCCAGCCAGTCCCTGAGGCCCCAGTGAAGTTCTTATCCCATGGAGAAACCCTGACAAAGTTCTGCGCATCCAGGGCTGGGCTGTAGCAGGACTCAGTCAGGATCCTGCAGAGAAACAGAGCCAATAGGACCTATAGTTATATGAAGAGATTTGTTTCCAGGAATTGGCTCATGAGATTGTTGGGGCTGACAGGTCCGAAACCCAGAGAGCAGGCAGGAATTGATACTGCAATCTTGGGGCAATGTCTTCTTCTCTGAGAAACCTCGGTTTTTAACTCATAGGGCCTTCCCACTGATCAAATGCGGTACACCCACATTATTGAGGATAATCTCTTTTATTTAAAGTCAATGGACTGTAGGTGACTTCACTTTCGCAGCAACACCCAGATTAGTGTTTGATTAAATGACTGGGTGCTGTAGCTTAGGCAACTTGACACAGGCAAGTACCTATCACAGCATTGTTTATGGGTGTTGATGGGTGGGGGGGGGGGGCACAGGGTCCCCAAGGGATCTGATCCAGTGGGCATTTTCCACAGAGTCCTAAGCCAGTATTGGGAAGGTGGCAGGGTACTTGAGGACCTCTCCATTATGCAAGAGTCCTAGGTCAATTTGTACTACAAGACCCAGACCTGATCACCTTTCCCTGGGGATGCCCTGTCTTGATTCTGCTCAATTGAGAGCTACAGTTAGGACCCAGTGTCTTCTCAGGGGATAAAAGCCTTGGAAGTGTAGCAGGACAAGCTGCAGACAAAACCCCTCAGACACTGAGTTAAGGAAGGAAGGGCTTTATTTGGCTGGGAGCTTCGGCAAGACTCATGTCTCCAACAACCGAGCTCCCTGAGTGAGCAATTCCTGTCCCTTTTAAGGGCTCACAACTCTAAGGGGGTGTGCGTGAGAGGGTTGTGATTGATTGAACAAGCAGGGGATACGTGACTGAGGGATGCATGCACCGGTAATTAGAACGGAACAGAACAGGACAGGGATCTTCACAGTGCTTTTCTATACAATGTCTGGAATCTATAGATAACATAACCGATTAGGTCAGGGGTCGATCTTGAACTACCAGGCCCAGGGTGTGGTGCTGGGCTGTCTGCTTGTGGATTTCATTTCTGCCTTTTAACTTCTTCTTTTTTTGGAGGCAGAAATTGAGCATAAGAAAATATGAGGGGTGATCTCCTCCCTTAGAAGGAGGCAAGGGTAGGAGCAAGAGGACCGTTGCTTGAATCCGAAGCAACCCAGTGAGCTAACAGCCCTTGAGGGTGAGGACAGTATCTTCTTATTCTCTGTACACTAGGGCTGGGACCATGCCTGGCCCCCTGGAGAGGTGCCACAAACGTCTTTTCCTTTCCCTTCTCCTCCCATCCCAGGTAGGGTGCCTGAAACATCCCGGGCAGGTAGAAATCAGTCCTGCTTTTGAAGGGCTTCCGAGGAAGGAATTTATGATCACAGGAACAGTACTACTCAGTCTATAGAGTTCTTCCTAATATATAATCTAAATCCTTCCAATTTCAGGACAAATTCTGTTGTATTAGGATAGCAGGCATGAGAAAATTAGACTTTAGAAATTTTATTATTGCTATAAAGTTTTGAACCGCCATAGGCTTTTTGCTGCTGTCTATAGCTAGAGGTACAAAAAGAGAACAAGGGCACCAAGAAGTCAAAAGAGACTGGGCGTGGTGGCTCACGCCTGTGATCCCAGCACTTTGGGAGGCCTAGGCCAGTGGATCACTTGAGGTCAGGAGTTCAAGACCAGCCTGGCCAACATAGTGAAACCCGTCTCTACCAAAAAATACAAAAATTAGCTGGGTGTGGTGGCACGGGCATGTAGTCCCAGGCACTGGGAGACTGAGGCGGGAGAATTGCTTGAACCCGGGCGGTGGAAGCTGCAGTGAGAGGAGGTCACACCAAGGTACTCCAGCCACGGCAATAGAGTGAGACCTTGTCTCAAAAAAAAAAAAAAAAGAAGTCAAAAGAACCATGTAAGCATTAAGACTGGATCAAACTCTTCTCCTCACGGAAACAATTATCTCATACCTTCCCTTTTGCAGGGCCAGAGGCTCAGTTCCTTAACTCCAATTGCACGGTACACTTTCATTTATAGAGTATTTATGTTAGACTCAAAGAAGAACTTCCCGCAGCAAGCGGTCCTAAAGCTTGAAATGAATGGCTGAAGGAAGCTATGAAATCTTTTTTCTCTCAGGCCTTTTAAATAATATATAGTTCTTTAAAAGATACATCAAAGACTTTCTTGATATAGCCTTGCCCAGGGGCAAGGGGATGGACCAGCCGACCACTCCCTCCCAACCCTGGGATTCCAACGAAGCCTGAGAAGTTTTCTCCTTTTAAGGGGTTTCCTCTTTCATCTGAAGATGATTGGTGACAGAATCAGGTGTTCCCAGGCCACACAGTAGGTAAGTGAAGGCGGCTCCACCTGCTGAATCAAGGGAGGTTACCAGGAAGGGAACATCTTTGAGGTGCCTCATGGGAGAAGCCTGGGAGGAGGCTTGGGGTTGGCCTGTGGGTGCGTGTGGGAGGAGGGACTCTGTGGGGGCTTTCACGCATGCCTGGTCTGACAGGGCCAAGCAGGAAGAGGTAGAAGTTGCCTCTGCTCCATAGGAATCCTTCTCTGGAAGCCACACCTGCCAGCTCTTCTTACCTTCTAAAGCTTACAAGGGATGAGGTAGGGGCAGGCAGCCAGTCACATCTCACCACCACCTGGTATAGGGAGAAATGCTGCAGCAGGAAGACTTTAAGCTAGACCACAGGGAGAACAGGATGAGATGTGGGAGGAGTGACTGGAGTGGGAGGTTTCACGGGCTCCCTTTCTTTCAAGGCCTTTAAAAGTGAAGAGACCTCTCTGCCACAGCAGTGCAGATGATGGCCTTTGGGGGCTTTTTGCCAAGTTGCACAGGACACATGGGCTCTCAGGGTCATTAGGAAATGCCCTCTTATGGAACCTATGCAACTGAGTTTGGGGCTGGAGAGGGGCAGGACCCCAGCAGATGGGGTTGCCTGTAGTCAGGTCCTGAGCGAGGGCCTGGGGAGCTTTGGGAGCGATCATCTTCCTGTGAGGTGTGCTGTACCCATCCAGACCTCAGTGCTTCAGGGGTGGGAATCTTCTTCTTTGGTTCAGCTCCAGGAGGGATGTTGGGGTGGTGGGACAAGGGCTTGGGGACCGGCCCTGAAGGGACAATTGTTTGCTTCTTTTCAGCTCCTGGCTTCTGGGATCTCCAGGAGACTCTACCTTCTGCTACGTATTTGGATAGAGCAGTCCCTCAAGGGAGGAGAGGCCCTGCACCCTGGCCTAGGAGAACCAAAAGACCAGTCAACCAACACCCACTGCGAATTCAGCTGAATAAATATCTGCTGAGTCAAGTCAACACTTGACTCTGTCTCTGTGTAGCCAGGGAGGCCACTTATGTGCATGGAAAACGAGCCATGCTCATCCTGGTTGGAGAGACAGGCCTCTCTCAGCACATGCTGGTTCCTCCCTCCTCTGAGCAACTCAAGGCCCTCACACATATTTCTCTCATTCACTGTTCATGCCAAATTCAAGTGATTTGCTTACTGATCTCTTCTCCCACTAAACTATGAACTCCCCAGGGGCATGATCTGGGACTCCTTCTTGTCCGTATGATCAGTCCCTTGCCTAACCCTGGCCCATGGTAGGATGCTCAATAAGTATGTGTGAATGAATGAATAATTAACAACACCAGGTGGGCTGAGCTAAATGCTTCCTGAGTAGGACAGACAGGGATGGATAGATGTTACAGGGGTTGAATAGGGGCAGTGGTGACTGGGCTTGGGTTAGAGAAAGCCTCCTGGAAGAGAAATTCGCCTCATCTTTCCTTTGCCTTGAATCTCTTGAACCTGTTCCCCTGCCATCCTCCAGCATCCATCTTTCTATCCTCCGTCTTATAAGATGTCTTCCACTTTGATCATCCACTAGTCCTCCAGCGATGCATTGGAGCAGGCTCACACTGGCTCGGGAGAGCTGACTGTGTGCATCTCTTTCCAGTGCTCTTCACACTGGTAGCTTGAGACTGACTAGGGTGAAATTTTCAAATGCTACAAACCAGTGCTTTTTTGCCTGAAAGAGTCCATTCCTAAACTTTTATCAGCACACCCTTGCAATCCACCCACTCACCTAGTTACTGCCTATCTGAGATCTCCTTCCTTCCTTACTCTTCCCTTCTCTTTCCTCTCTCCTTCCCATGTATCATCCTTTCTCTGTCCTTCCCTTCTTTTTTAAATTCTTTGACACAATTCTTCAACTATGTGTCCATCCATCCATTTTCTTATTCATATTCATCTAGCTTTTACTTATTTCATTCACCCATCCATCTACCCATCCATCCATTCATCCATTTGTTCATCATCCAACCACCCACTTATCCATAATCTACACATCTTATCCATCTGTTCATTTATTTCCCCATTCATATTCATCTAGCTTTAACTTCCATCCATCCATCCATCCGTCTGTCCATTCACGCACCCACAAATATTATCTGAACATCTACTCTGTGTCAGCCTATTCCTAAGGCTCAGAATCTTTCCCCAGATTTCTGGAAGATGGGTGCATGAACTCTAAGAACTAGCAGAGGCCCTCCAGGGTGCCCCCAGGCTCATCCAGCATTGATGTTGAACTGTAACCAGAACCAGATGACTTTCCTCTTCTGTTTCTTCGTGTTCTCTCTGTTCTTTTCTCCTCACCGACTGTTCTCTCCAGGTTAGGGAAACACTATCAGGGAAAGTGGGAGGGATATGTCCCAATCCAGTAGGCCAGGACAGGACTTGCCTCTCTCCTTCTCCCTCCATATCTCAGGCAAGAGCCCAGAGAAATTGGGCTTGGCATTTTGAGAAAGTGTTCCCCTCCCCAGAAGGCCCAGTGAGCTCTAAGCCAATTCACCAGTGAGTTCAAACAAGAGGGGGCTCCTTTGGGGCCCACAGACAGAGACCTCAGGCAAGAGGAGAATCCCCGTCATGAAGCCAGGACTCCCCACGCCAACACCACCCCACATACATTCTCTCAGAACTGAACTGCTTTGTGAGCTGAGCTTATTTCTGCCCTTGCTCCCAGGGACTGTTTGCAAAGGATTAGCTGCTCAGCCTGGTGAGGCAAAGGGGCGGGGGGCTTCCTAGCTTGACCTGGATTGGAGGGGAAGGAAGGGAAACCCACTCTCCTCCACACAGCCCAGAACCTGCCATGCCAGCCTCACCTACTGTCTGCTCTGCCCTGCCCAGCCTGGCCTTGGAGAGGCACAGCCCTTTCCTTGGGGGTTTGGAGGCTTCCCAGGACCAGGCCAGTGGGTTAGAGCCCAGAAGTGACTGTGGGGCATGTTCCACAAGAGCTGAGGGTCCCTGGTGTTCTGCAGGGGTTACGGAGAGGAGGGGATGAAGTTTGTTTTTCTCATTTTTCTTCCTGAGGTCTGTATTTATATGATAGTCATATTTGAACAGGTGACTTCTGAGATTATCTGAATCTCACACTTTGCTGGCCTCTTTTTGGAGGGCATTGCCTGTGGCCTGACCCAGAGAGGATGGGCAGATGTTTTCTGAGTCACACAGCAGACCAAGTGTGGAGACAGGTGAGAGTCAAGTGTTTGGGCTCTGAGGACCCAACCACCTGGCTTGGCATTGCTTGGATTCCCCTCATTGTTGTGCCTCGGTCCTTTGAATCCACACAGGGTCTGACCTGCTCTGATAGCAATAACCTAAAGTCTATATGTATCTTGTTAGGGTCATTGGGAGAGGACAGACTCTCAGAAGCCATCTTCCGGTGAGATATTCAGGTGACTCCATGACCCCTCAGCTGAAGAAGGGGCTTTGGCTTCTAAAAGGCTTAGGGTTCAAATCTCAGCTCTGCCACTTGACTTAGGCCAGTGAGTTATCTTCTTAAAGGCCCAGTTTTCTCATCTATTAAAAGGGGGTAATTGAACAGGTTTTAGGGAAGCTCGAATGAGCTTGTATATATGCAATACCTAGAAAAGTGCCTGGAGGTTGGCGAGTAGGGTTCAGTAATCAGCAGCCAAATCAAACGGAACCCATCCTTCCCCCTTAAGGTGAAAAGCAGCGTTACAGTCCCAGGGTGGACAATCTTTCCTCTGAAACTCAAGCCCGCAAATTACAAGGCTATTTGACTTGTGTGACCCAGTTAACAGCCCTGTGTCCCTTAGGCTTCTGCAGACACCTCACCTTCTGCCCCAGGGGCCTCTGGGTGCAGTGAAGCCTGCCCACCTGTGAAGACAGAGACTCCCGGCTCCCTGGATGAGAAGCAAGTGCGTCAGAGGGAAGCAGCCCAACTGGTTGCTGAGTTGTAGAAAATAATTAAGCTGGGGGAGAAAAAAACACTTCTTTTAAAAATCAGGTTAGGGATGAATGTGTAGGGCGTGGTTCCTGTGTAATTATCTGCTCTGCTGGCTGCGGGGCTGCCTGCTTCTCCCGGCCCGCTGTGTCAGGCTTGTGCCTGTTGCTCCTCCCCTCCTCCCACTCCTCCTCCTCCGCCTACTCCCCCTCCTCCTCCTCACAGGTGTGTCTCTAGGCCCTGTGGCTGCCTGCCCCACTCCCTGCCGAGACGCCAGCCAGAAAGGCCACCTATCCTGAACCCCAGCGAGCCTGAAACAGATCAGCCAAGCACCCTGAGATGGAAGCTGCAGATGCCTCCAGGAGCAACGGGTCGAGCCCAGAAGCCAGGGATGCCCGGAGCCCGTCGGGCCCCAATGGCAGCCTGGAGAATGGCACCAAGGCTGACGGCAAGGATGCCAAGACCACCAACGGGCACGGCGGGGAGGCAGCTGAGGGCAAGAGCCTGGGCAGTGCCCTGAAGCCAGGGGAAGGGAGGAGCGCCCTGTTCGCGGGCAATGAGTGGCGGCGACCCATCATCCAGTTTGTCGAGTCCGGGGAGGACAAGAACTCCAACTACTTCAGCATGGACTCTATGGAAGGCAAGAGGTCGCCGTACGCAGGGCTCCAGCTGGGGGCTGCCAAGAAGCCACCCGTTACCTTTGCCGAAAAGGGCGAGCTGCGCAAGTCCATTTTCTCAGAGTCCCGGAAGCCCACGGTGTCCATCATGGAGCCCGGGGAGACCCGGCGGAACAGCTACCCCCGGGCCGACACGGGCCTTTTTTCACGGTCCAAGTCCGGCTCCGAGGAGGTGCTGTGCGACTCCTGCATCGGCAACAAGCAGAAGGCGGTCAAGTCCTGCCTGGTGTGCCAGGCCTCCTTCTGCGAGCTGCACCTCAAGCCCCACCTGGAGGGCGCCGCCTTCCGAGACCACCAGCTGCTCGAGCCCATCCGGGACTTTGAGGCCCGCAAGTGTCCCGTGCATGGCAAGACGATGGAGCTCTTTTGCCAGACTGACCAGACCTGCATCTGCTACCTTTGCATGTTCCAAGAGCACAAGAATCATAGCACCGTGACGGTGGAGGAGGCCAAGGCCGAGAAGGAGGTAAATGCTGGGGCCCCTCCTGCTCCTCCAGGCCTGTCCTCTCTCACCCCACCCCTCCGACCTTCATCTTCTCCACTGGGGCTTCCTCGGGTTTGGGGCTTACGTTTCTGCTGTCCTTGGCTCTTTTAGAAAACATTTCTTTCCCCTCATACCCCCTGTCCCCCCAATGCCACCTGGGGATCAGAGGTGGCTCCCCAATCCCCTAATGTCTCAGGAGACCGGGACATTTTCTAGATGAGCAGATGCAGACTCAGAAAAGACTGGGGGCCTGACCAAAGTCATAGGATAAATTCAAGTCAGGTCAGAGAGTATGACCCAATGGCACAGAACTCACTCCTGGGCGCTGTGCCTGGCTGGGGTGCTTCTTTCTCCTTCTCCTTCTCCTTCTCCTTCTTCTTTTTTTTTGATTTGAAGAAGAGATAATTCCTCTAACCTGAGTGGGTCTGGCCCCTGGGGAATGGGTTGTGGGTGAGGAAAGATACTAGAAGAGAGAAGTTTGGGGTCCACTGAAATGTCCTTTCTTTTGTCTTTGTAGTTTTTATTTGTGGTACAGTGGCTGCTTGTTCTAGCTGATCCCCAGCTGGTCTCTTGACTTCCTCCACAGCCTCCTTTATCCTTCTCTCAGCTGGGCCCTGTGTTTTGCATGTGTAGTTGCGTGTAGACACACCTATTCCTGCAGGCAGACACTGTTGGGGAAGTTTGGAGTTTGTGTGTGGATGGCGTGTACATGTACAGCTAGTCCCTGACTTAGGATGGTTTGATTTATGATGGTGTGAAAGTGCTATGCTTTCAGTACAGTATTCCATAAAATTCAACACTTTATTACAAAAGGCTTTGTAGTAGAAGATTTTGCCAAACTGTTGGCTAATGTAAGTGTTATGAACAAGTTTAAGGCAAGCTAGGTTAAGCTATGATGCTTGGTAGGCTAGGTGTATTAAAAGCATTTTTGACCTATCACATTTTCAACTTACAATGGATTTATTGGTAAATAACCTCATCACAAGTTGAGGAGCATCTGTATATGTGTTTATTTTATGTGCACGTGGGTGTTTTTATGCCTTTGTGGATGTTTGCATGTATTTGTATATGTGATACGTAAGAGTGTTTGCATGAGTTCTATGTGCCTGTGCCTGTACTTCTATGGGGAGGAGCAGAGGCAAGTGCAGGCCTGTGGATGTAGCATACCTGGGGAAGGTGATTTGGGCAAAGGGCCCAGCTGTGGCCACTGCCCTTTGCCCCACAGATGTGGGGTTCACTCTTCCCTAAGGTACACAGCTTCCTGCTGTAGGTGGCCTTCCTGGGGCAAACCTTCCTGACCTCCAAAGCAGTGAACTCCACTTTCCTGAAGAGCTTCTGCACGTCTCAGATCTGGACAGCACAGGATTCCTCCTTGCCCAGGCTTCCTGACCAGGAGGAGCTGATTGATTGATTACTCTCTCCTTTCATCTCTCACTCACACCCCTGGACAGAAGGGGCTGAGGTAGGGAGGGGAATGTACTCACAGATCCCTTCCAGAAGCCTTGTTTGGCCCAGGAAGATGTTTCCAGCTTCCCCCATCTTCCGACCCCAGTGTGGCCTCAGGCTTCATACTGAGAGATATAGATGGGACAGGGGCCATGAAAGTCATTCTAGGGAGCTTACTTGGGAGGTTAGACAGAATAAGAGGCAATCATCCTCATCACAGCAACTGAGAAATTGCAGAGCCCCAGACAAGGTTTTAGGAAATGTGACTGAGTTCCAGTCCCAGTTTTTGCCTCTAACTAACTGTAAGACTGTGAATAAGTCCTTTCCATTCTCAGTCTCAGTTTCCCAAGGGGTGAGGCTAGATTGTTGGTTTTCAAATTACCCTACAGAGCCATAGCATTCTTAGAAATGTCTTTGAGGCCTCAGGATGAGGAAGGGGCAAAGAAGTGTCAAGAAGACGGAGGGTTCAGGTTCCCACCTTGACTACAAGCAAAATATTGATCATCTTCTATGCAGGATTTGGCCTCAAATTTGGACTGAACCAAGGATATCTCTGCTTAAGCCTGGGTACCCCTGGAAGAGGTGGTTCTGGTGGGCAGGAAGGTCTTGGGCAGCCCCGTCTGGATGTGCCAGGAGCTCAGAGTTCAGAGTTCAGGTTCCGGTATGGGGGCCGCTGAGGGACTCACAGTTCTTTTCTGAGGGAGGGCTCATGATGTAGGTCGGGAGGCAGGGCTCATACACACAGACAAGACTGGGGAGCACCCGCCCAGTTACGCAGAGTGGCTATCAGTCAACATCAAGTTGCAGTGGACAGAATGCCAGGCCAACAGAGTATTCCCTCACCTTGCAAATAGGGACACAGGCATAGAGGAAGGAAGGGGCCTGTCCAAGGTCCTTGTTTGAGGAGGAAGCCCCCTAAGCCCTCTTCCAGTGTTTGAGAATGCCTCAGGGAAGGGCCCCCAAGGGGATGGGATTGGGATATATGTGCTTTAGGAGAAAATGCCTGGTCCCCTAAAGTGACCGTCATGGTGGGAGCTTCAGGTAGCCTGTGCGTTTGTGTGCACACGCATGTGCACTTGCAGCATAGGGCTAGGCAGGGAGAAGTGGAGCCAGGCAGCCAGGAGACTGAGCTGGGCATCCCAGCTGTCTCGGCCTGGCTCTGCTGGAATGTCAGAGGTGGGGGACATTGGCACAGAGCAGGTTTAGTGGGTAGATGGGCCAAAGTGAATGAGCATGCCAGTCCTGGCATCCTTTTGAGGCATCTCCTGCAGACCCAAACATCAGCCCACACATAGCTGTTTGCAAGCAGCCTTGTTCAGAACCTGTTCTGCAGGCCAGTGGTGAAGGCCCAGGTGACATAGCCTCAGACCTGCCTTGCTTGGTTGTGTGAGGCTAAGATGACACCCAGGGCTGTGGGTGCCTGTCTCCTGGGCCTCAGCTCTGAGCAGAGTCTCTGTTAGAAAAAGATCACTTGGTGCGACAATATGGCAGCACCTTCCTCTAGTGGTCCCTGGGTCAGCATGTTTCCAATTCCACCCTGAATGTCACAATAGGTCCCATACATGTCCTCCTGTCTTCCCCTCTGCCACTGGACACTTCCCAGGCTAGGTTAGGTGGGTGGGATTGAAATGTACACATACATCCCTATCTGTGTCTCATGGTCTTCCTTCTGCCTATCTCAAGCTTCAGCAGGACAGGATGTTAAGACCTCCTGGGTGGCTGGCTGGCTGCTCTTGGGTGGCCTTGCCCTGACATGGGTCTGGCCTGCTCTGGGGTGGCAGCACGACGAGGCATGTGTAGAGGTCACTCAGCCAGGAGCATTGCTTTGGAGAGGCTCAGCCTCATGCCTCCTCCACTCTCTCAACCCCACCATTTGGTTCAGTTCAGTTCTTTCACCATATCATGGCTTTGTTTCTCATCTCGTTGCCCAATTCTTCCACAAAAGCTGAGCCACTGGTTGCTGGGCATGGGAAGCCACGGGTCCTTGCGTTTCTGAGCAGCATTGGTCTGCCCAGGAAAGCTCTTTGGGATTCGGGAAGGGGAGCTGGGCTAAAGGCCAGGGTGCCCTGGAGGGGCTGGGCCCACTTTCCCTGGAGACTTCGGTGACTTTGGGGGAGAGTGCTTGCTCTGGGACGGGGTGGGTGAGAAAGGAGGCAGGGTGACCTCTCTGGGTGCTAAGGGGGAAACAACAAAATAAAGAGGCTTGGAGACAGGAAGCAGGGAAGCAAAGTGACAGGCAGGCAGGAGACAATCCAGTGTCTATGGCACACACCTGAGTGCCAGTGCCTGGCCCAGCATGTCCTACCTGTAGATGAAGAAACAAGCTCAAAGTCGTCAAGAGACTTACACAAGTTACAGCACTCAAGATTGGCAGAGCTGGGATTCCTCTCTGCTATTTTAAGCCTTTTTGTTCCTGTAGGATCGGAAGGGTCTTCTTGAGATCACCGAGTCCAGTGGCCAGCAATCCCCAGACCACAATCAGCTGGTGCATTGTTGAAACAAAAATTCCCAGTCCTTACCTAAGGAGGTATTTTAAAGGTCTCCCTAGAGAATTCTAATATGTAGCTGGGTTGGGAATCGGAGATCTAGTCCAATTTCACCACAAGGAAACCAAGGCTCAGGGAGGGGAGGTTCCCACTATGCCTGTGTCCCCATCTGCAAGGTGAAGGAGACCGAGGGGGCTGCTAACACTCTGTGGGCCTGGCATTCCGTCCTCTTCCCCACTGTTGGCCTGGAGACGGCCAGGGTGATACCTTCCTTGCCCCGTCTCACCCCTCCCCTGACCTGAGGCTGTGAGGAAGCAAAAGGAACAGTAAATCCCAGTTAAGCAGACTAACTGATCCCAGGCTGTTTGACGTCCGGGTGGAAATGGGGAAATCTATCCAGCATTTCAGATTCTTATCCAGATAATTACCATTTGTCTGGGAGTACAAATCTGGCAATTAACTGGCTCATTTGGCAAATGTCACAGCCGACAGGCCTTGTAGTGAATTCAGGCCAGGGGAAGATCATGGCCAGTCCTCTCCTCCCTGGAGGCAGTGCAGGTTCACCTATCCAGGTGGGTGCTCAGGTGTGTCTCCACCTGAAGACCACATCCAGGTTGAGGCGCTGCTAGCTGCTGCACCACCCGTCTGCTCTCAGGAAAGCCTCTGCTCACCCAAGGCTGAAGGATTTCAAGGCTGGGTGGCCCGTGCAGGGCCTGATCCTGGCATCAGAGAGCAAGAGGCAACCAGACAGGTGTGGGAGAAGGGAACAAAGGAGTCATTTAGGGACAGGTCTGGGCAGGGAGGAATGAAGCGGAGAGTAGGAAGTCAGGAGGGAGGCGTGGGCAGGGCGAGACTGTGGGGATCAGAGGCCCTGTCAGCCATCAGGGCCTTTAACCACTTTCTGAAGGAAGAGGGAGAGAGGGAGAGAGAAAGCTGGGGCCTCAGGACGATGGGGAGGGTGTGGGGAGGGGATTGGGAGGGAAGCGGGGGCAAGAGGAAAGACGTGGAACTGCTAAAGTGGGCCATCTGCGAGGTGAAGGGAGCATGGGGGGGCTTAGGTCAGCAGGAGTGAAGGGGAAGGACAATGCCACAGAAGGCACACAGGACAGCCCGGTGCCACCACCTCTAGATGCGCCTCTTAAGGCACAGAATAGGATCTGAGCCCTATTGTTGCAGCTTGGCCTTACCGCTTTCCACCTGTGAGAACTCAGGCAAGCTGTGTAATCTTTCTAGGCCTCAGTTTTCACACCTGTGAAATGGGGCGGGGAGGGGAGGGATGATGCCACTTACCTCCACAGGAGGCTTTTGCTGGTTAAAGGAGAAAAGTCCTGGCACATAGTAGATGCTCAGTAATCAACACTCCCTTCCTTCCCTCTACTAGTGTTGAAGGAGAGCCCAGCATCTTTTAAACCTTCCCATGTTATATTACTTCCTATACAGGAAAAATTGCCAAGAGCTGAACAGACACGAGGTGCATCCCTAGGTCTCACCCCAAATGCTCCTCCCCTGACAGGGTAGGACTCATCCCGGAGGTGATAAAGGAGCGTTCTAGCAGCACAGAGTTCCCAGTCCAAGGGAACTCCAAGAACCCGCTGTGTCCTGCCAGTCTGGTCTCGGAAGACATGCTGTGGGAACAAGGCTCCTTCCCAGCCTGTGTCCAACTTCTTCAGTGCCCCAAAGAAATAGAAGGCCAAGTCTCTCCTCCACCCTGACCGACTCTTCCACCCACAGCTGCAGACAGTCTCCCCTTCTGACCCTGCCCTCACAGGTTTCCACGTCATCTGCCAACACCTCTGGCTCTCCTCTCCACCCCTCAGTGCTCAGCTAGCCCTGTTGCCCTCTTCCCTGGCTCCCTTACACAGGATGGACTCTGGGGGGACTGGCACCACCCTGCCCTTGGCCTAGACACTTCTTTGTTCTAATCCCCATTGAATTATGCATCCCTGAACTCTATCTCCTTCATCTGTCTTGGCCAGTGAATCCATGCTCACCTGGGGAGACTTTTCTTCCTCTGCAGCCCCAACCATGCAGCCCTCACCTTCTCTGGTCAGACCTTCTTCCACTTGCAGGTGGTTAGTCCACCCTCATCCCCTTTTTTCCTCCTTCATTTCTGCCAGTGTGCTCTAATCTTCCATTATCCATGAGCTATGCTTCCGTCTTGCATTCAGCCCAGTGTCTTGACCTCGCCAGCCTCTCTGCACTCCCTGCTGTTCACTCTGTGTCTGGACAGTGTACACATTCCATCTGGATCCCAATCCAACAGCATACACTATCCTCACCACTGAACACTACCAACACCTCACCTGATCACACCTGCCACGCTCCTCACTTGCCAATGCCGGGCCCACCTGCCCACCACGCTGCACACACTGCTGCGAGCATGGTGTGAGTGAATGCACCTGGCCTGGCCCCTGGTCCATGGAAGGTGCCCACACAACAGTGACGATGGGGACCATTGCTCAGACGGTGCTCACGCTGTGCCAGATGCTTTTTGGGAGCTTCACTCCCAATCCCAGGGCATTCCACAGCTTCCCTGGGAGGCAGGTCCTCTTCCTGCCCACCATGGACCAGACAAGGCTACTGAGGCACAGAGAAGCTAGGCAACTTTCAGAGGCACTTGCTGTCCTGTGCTCCCGGTGAGCTCCCTCTGAGCCCACCATTGCTCATTTCATGGAAGGGCTGCCTATCCCCTATTTGAGACAGGACTTTTACGAGCGCTGGGCCCTGGCCTGTGGTGGGAGGGATTGTGCTTTTGTTCTCTGTTTTCCTTTCCATCAGACCTTGTTCTGGGGGTGGAAGGTGGGGTGAGGAACCCAGGTGCCAACTCCTCCATCGCTGAGCTGGGTCAGGAGGTTGGGGGCCTCCAGCTGTTCCCCGACCTCGGGCTTCACTCAGGAGTTCTCCAGGGTGAGAAAGGTGCCTGGGATAGAACCCCAGTCTTGGTTCTCTTGGACTCTTCCTCACAGCTCAGATCTGCTTGCCAGGTCCAGCCTCCTCGGAGGCCTTTGAGGCCATGGGATCTGCCAGCCTGTGTTTCCTGGACTCTTGGGCTCTGCATCCTCAGAGAGTGTGACGGTCTAGTTTCTGCCCTTACAGTGGGCCTCCTTTCTGTTTTCCACTCTCTCACCATCTTATTTAGTGACTGCTGGCTTCTCTCCAGCCTTTTTTCCAGAGATAGGGCCAAATCTCCATCCTCATCTCCTTAGGTCCTCTTTTCCATCTCTGGTAATGGTATTTTCCATGCTATGGCATTTCCAGCTCATTGCTGGTGGGGCAAATGCTACTGAGAACAACTCTGAATCTCCCTGCCTGGAGAGCCCAGGAATGTGGTGGTGGGGGCGGGGAGGACAGGGATTCAAGGACTGTCTGGAAAGCTCTGCGGCTCTTGCCCGATGCCTTCCCCACCCTCTGGGCACCTTTTCCAAGAAGGCCAGGGAAACTCTGTCTGCCATCGGATCCACTTCCCTGGGTGCCTGCAGCAGGTCCGCTGTGAGCCCTCCCTTGGCCTGGTGGGGCGTTCAGAAGTTGTGCCGTGTGGTGATGCACGTGTCCAGGTGCTCATGACTCCTGGCTGCTGGAACTCACATTCCTAGAGGTTTGTGGCTTCCTCACCTTGACTCTTCTTTTGGGTTCCTCAAGGAGATGACCAGAGAAAGGGGTGGGACTCTGCATTCAAAACCCAGTGGTAGTGGGGAAATCTGGAGCA
The DNA here is from genome assembly GCF_003255815.1 of Theropithecus gelada. Lineage (NCBI taxonomy): Eukaryota > Metazoa > Chordata > Mammalia > Primates > Cercopithecidae > Theropithecus > Theropithecus gelada. Next base: position 111,664,788 of record NC_037682.1, on the reverse strand, counting down.
ATCCAAGGCTCCCTTGGATGCTTTGTTCTGTCAGGTGGAGATCATTCACCTATTGTCCATGCTGAAAGGGGCTTTGAGAGTCCTACAGGGCAGCCCAGCAGAACAGAGGCTTGGCTGGATGGGACTGGCCTTAGCTTCATGCCTCTCCTTTTGTCTCTATTGTGGCCGCTTTTCAGAGAAGGGCACTTCCCCAAATGGAAGGTGAATATGGGAGTGAAAGCTAATGTCCCAGCACACTACTGATACAACCTCTTCCTAAACCACTCCAGACCCCAACAGTCTGTGTCCTCTTCCTGAGCAGGAGTCCCTACAACCCCTTCTTCCACTCTACACTGCCTTCCTCTCTAGCCTTCTCCTTCCCCAGAGCCCCTGGGTAAAAGTCCCTGTCTTGCCAAAACTGAAGAATGCCTTCCCTTTCCCATAAACAGGTTTTTATAGCTGTGCCTGCCCAGACGGAGTCCACGCCAGAGGCAACCCTGGCTGCTGCTTGCAACACAGCCCTACGTCATGCCATAGAAACGCTGTACACTGTTACTGCCATGAGACACTCCCTGGGCTGGGCTGAGCTGGGCTGGGTCCCCTTCCTTTCTCTTCCCAGTGTCTGCAGGTCCACTGAAAGGGGCAAGCACCCTGTAAATGAGTTCCCTCTTGCTCATGCTGGGTGGAGGAGACAAGCAGAGATTTAGCCCTTAAAAAGACAAGGCTAGAATGTCCAGCCCTAGTGGCCTGAGAATATAGCAAGATGGTATTTAACTTACTGCTAGATCCTTGGCGACTGGCATGGTGCCTGGCATATCCGAGGTCCTGATGAATGTTTGCTGAATGAAGAGCTGAATAGATGAGTGATGAGCCCTGGCTGTGAGTGTGCCCCCTGGGTGGACCCTCTCCCTTGTTCCCTGGTTCTCTTCCATCTCCTCCCACTGACTTCTCCAATCCTGGCTCTCTCTCTGCAGACAGAGCTGTCACTGCAAAAGGAGCAGCTGCAGCTCAAGATCATTGAGATTGAGGATGAAGCTGAGAAGTGGCAGAAGGAGAAGGACCGCATCAAGGTGAGCGCCCCCAAGCTCACCTTGCTGCTCCCTTACCCCACCAGGCCTGCCTGCAAAGAGGCAGGCCTTGGCTCCCATTTGAGTCTCAGGCACACATAGACATCCCACATGTGTTTCTTCTGGCTTCTCCCACGTCCTCTGACATTCTCATTGACTGCCCTTCTCAGTCTGAGCCAGGCACTCAGGTGGGATCCTGTCTGTGACCTAATACCCATTTCATATTATCCCAGCAAGTAAAGACCCCAGTGTGTCTTCCGATGTTCTCCAATGTCTGTTCTGCCCACCAGACTCCCCAGCCACCAAATGCACACCATTTCTTCTCTACTTATGCCATTGTGGCTAAATATGTGTCTGCCGTGGTTTGGATAATTGCAAACTACAATCTGAAATCACTGCCTGCTTGACCCTGACTACATACACAGCTGGCATACACATTAATTTTCTGAATACACATTTCTACATATACATTCATTTTCTGAAGGATGTTTGGTTCTGGTTAGAGTTTCAGGGAGCATATTGTGACCCATGGGAGAACTTTGGGGCCCACAGGGAATGATGGCTCATATCAACCCACCAAGAGGAAGGAGCCACGGTAGGAATGTGGGCTGTGAACAAACCTGGCTATCTCTATCAGTAGGTGGCATCCCTCAGTGATGCCTTTGAATGAGATTCTTGGCTAAACAGACTTGCCAGGTTAGGGCAGTGGGAATGCCCTGACCCTGTGCTGGAAACCTAAAGACATACCCAACTAGGGAGATTTCTTTCCCTAACTAAAGCCCTGCCTAATCCCTTCCCTGACTTTGGACCTCTAGAGCTTCACCACCAATGAGAAGGCCATCCTGGAGCAGAACTTCCGGGACCTGGTGCGGGACCTGGAGAAGCAAAAGGAGGAAGTGAGGGCTGCGCTGGAGCAGCGGGAGCAGGATGCTGTGGACCAAGTGAAGGTGATCGTGGATGCTCTGGATGAGAGGGCCAAGGTGCTGAATGAAGACAAGCAGACCCGGGAGCAGCTGCATAGCATCAGCGACTCTGTGTTGTTTCTTCAGGTAACAAACCACTCCTCTGTCACTCAAGCCCTCAATTTCCCCGTGCACTTTTCGAGACCCCCCTCCATCATCCATCCATCCACCTATCCACTTATCTACCTATTCATCTATCCATTCATTCACCATCCAATCATCCAACCATCCATCCATTCATCCATCTATCCAAGCGCCATTCTCTCTGTTTAATTTTTTAATCCAATCCATTTCTCTACCTACTCTCAAGATGGCACACAAATATCACCTTTTATGAACTTCAGTTGATATGTGCTAGCAGTGCCGTAGGCTCAGTAGGAAAGAGTTCTGAGATCAGTGAATCGGGTAGAGGGGCAGTGGTGTAGGAGTGCTGCCTATTTGTTATCTTGGATCTAGTCCATTTGTCTATTCATCCATTCATCCTTCCATCTGCTAGAGTGTTTTGGATACTACTGCATGCCCAGTACTCTATTAGGTGCTGTGGCGAATAGAGAAGTACAAGACATGGTTTCTGCCCCCAAGCAACTGCAATCCAGCTGGGAAGATAAGACATGTACAATTAGAGAACAATATAGAAAAGTGTGTAATTAAATGATAAAGCATATGGCTCAGGAGATAAGTGCCTGTAGAAGCTCAGAGAAGGGCAGGCGGGCTAGAGGAAGCTAAGACAGCTTTGTGGAGGCGGTGGAGTTTCAACTGGGTCTTGGAGGCCGGTTAGGATTTGAGAGGGAGGACAGAGTCTTCGGTGAGGAGGAAGGGAAATGAGAAGTGCAAAGGCAGCACTGAGCATGGCATGTAAAGGTAGAAATATCACTGTGGGCCGGGCGTGGTGGCTCACATCTGTAATCCCAGCACTTTGGGAGGGCAAGGCGGGCGGATCACCTGAGATCAGGAGTTCGAGACCAGCCTGGCCAACATGATGAAACCCATCTCTACTACAAAAAACAAAAACAAAAACAAATTAGCCAGGCATGGTGGACTCACCTGTAATCCCAGCTACTCAGGAGGCTGAGGCAGGAGAATTGCCTGAACTCGAAAGACGGAGGTTGCAGTGAGCCAAGATCGTGCCACTGCAGTCCAGCCTAGGCGAGAGAGTGAGGCTTTGGAAAGAAAGAAAGAGAGAGAGAAAGAAAGAAAGAGAAAGAAGGAAGGAAGGAAGGAGGAAAAAGAAGGAAGGAAGGAAGGAAGGAAGGAGAAGGGAGGGAGGGAGGAAGGGAGGAAGGGAGGAAGGAAGGAAGGAAGGAAAGAAAGAAACAAAGAAAGAAAGAAAGAAATACCACCGTGGCTGACCCTGAATACCATAGTCATTCCTTGCATTTCTTTAGTGCATTCACTCCCAGTCTTCACAGCTTGTGTCCCTCTCACAAACCCTATGAGGTAAACAGATGCACCCGCTTTAGCGGTGGGAGTCGTGGAGTCACACATCTGAATGCCAGTGCCATCAGGGCTGTTAGCATCCAGTGAGTTTTAGCTGAACCTTTTCACCTTACAGAAGAAACAAACATCCAGTGAGGAAGAGTGGGGCTTGCAGCACTGAGATCCCCAGCTGCACTGTGAGAGCCCCTGGCAGAGAAGAGTCCTCATAGCTCATGAAGACCCAGGCAGTTAATGGTTTTTTCCTTTCTTGGTAGGAATTTGGTGCATTGATGAGCAATTACTCTCTCCCCCCACCCCTGCCCACCTATCATGTCCTGCTGGAGGGGGAGGGCCTGGGACAGTCGCTAGGCAACTTCAAGGACGACCTGCTCAATGTATGCATGCGCCACGTTGAGAAGATGTGCAAGGCGGACCTGAGCCGTAACTTCATTGAGAGGAACCACATGGAGAATGGTAGGTCCCCTCTCGTGGCTGGGCCCCAAGGCCATGGACCTTTCTGTCCCAAATCAATTCCTGCTGCCTGACATGGGCTGGCGTCCGGTGAGCTTATTCTTATTGTTCCTACCCACCCATCCACCCTTCCTCAGGCTGTATGGACTAGGATACAGGGATTCTAACCCTCCCCCTCCTTTGAACTTGCTGCCAAAGTTATGCAGCTATAGCAAGAGGCCTCCAGAGCAGGGACATCCTGGGCACTGGCTGCACAAATGCCTCCTCTCTGTGGGTTGTCCATCAAACTCATAGACTGGTTTTGTTCAGATCTACATCTAATTGCCGGGCCCCGCCCAGCAGCTGTGTGGATCCTGCCCCTGGTATGGGCCAGACTCCAAACTGGTGGCTTTGCAGACTGTAGCAGACATGACCTAGAACTGCAGCCATGCCTGGAGGGAGGACTTGCCTGTCATCATGGCCATGCTGAGCAGTGCTGAGCCCAGAGGCTGGACTTGGCCTGGTGGGCTGGGCTGGGGATGGTGGGACAGTGTCTCTGTGACTCACCAGCTCCCCTGAAGTCAGCTCTTCTTCTGAGTCACGCTGTCCCCTCAGAGGTCAACTGAATCATCTCACAGAAAACCTCTGAACCTGAGAAACAACATTGTTAAGTCCTTTTCCACCCAGTCCCTTTAGGGCCTGAAGCCTGGGCACTTTCCCCAAGGCCCCACCCGATGTCCCAGGTGTTGCACGGGGCCTTGAGAGTACAGCCTTATTAATGAATGCTAGACGTGAATACCCCAAAGGAAAGGACCCCGATTGCTCTCCAGACACAGCATATGATTCTTTGGGGGAGGAGAAGGAGATGAGGGGGATAGGAGTGTGCGGAAGGGTTGGGGTTCAGGAGGCCATTTGTGCACCTTGGTGATGGCAGTGTCACAGTGTCCCTGTGAAATGTGGGGGACATTCAGTCACACCCAAGGACAGATAAGCCATTTCAGCAAGACAATCATTTGGCTTCAAACGGCACTCAGATCCCGAAATCCTCCTTCTAATGACAATAGTGATGATGCTAATGGTGATGGTGACAGCTGACAATGATTGAGTGCTCGCTCGATGCTGGGCATTTCGCTGAGCTCCTCATGCACATTACCTTATTTTCCCTGCGGGGTGTACTGCATTTTACAGGTGAGAAGGCTGAGCCTCAGAGACGCATCCTTTCATAGGGCGCACAGCTCGGTAGGGGGTACGGCGGGGTTGAACACTCTGCTATTCAGTCTCCCGTGCCTTCTCATCTGAGAAGCTGCAGCTGCCGGTGGCTGCAACAGTGGGGTTGAGGAGTGTGATAATCATCAGCCCTGGGGTACAAACCCGGCAGGGGAGCCCCTCCGGTGAGGTCTGGCCAGGCCTGGGGGCATGGCCTAGACTGGGGTGGAGTGAGCCTTGCAGAAACTGTTCAGCCTCCTGACGGCTCAATGTCCCATATCTAGGTCACAATGCTGGCCCTGTACAGGTGTGGCCCTGCGTCCTGTATGAGGTGTGTGGCGAGGTGGCAAGCAGGAGCAGGGATAGGCACTGCTGATTCAGTGGCCCACACCTGTGCCTGGGGCCGTGGGGGCGGATCCTCTGCCCCTATGTTGTTTTTTTGTGTGGCTGCTGTGTAGATGCTGGGAGTGTGTCTGCTCTAGGAAGTGGTGGCCGGTGAGTCAGACAGTGGAGTGACCATCCACTCCTCCCTGATGCCAGCCTGCCCACCAGACCAGGAACTCGTCCACACCTCAAAGGCCCCTGTGCTAGGAGACACCAGGCCACTTCATCCTGGGTTCTGTGGGGCACAGGGCTGGGCTAACACCTAGAAGGGCGTTTGTTTATTCTTTGAGTATCTACTGTGCACCAGAGCACAGACAGGTGCAGGTGATGAAGATGAAGAACGAGGCTCTCAGCCACATTCCTCCTCTTGCTCAGGAGAGAGAGAGAGGGAAGGACAGGGAAAGTAGAACACGGGGAAGTTGCAAGAGAAAGGAATGGACTGGGTGTGGCTGAGGGAAATCAAGCGTCGAGCAGCAGATCTGTTTGAGTTGGGGGTTAGGGGGTCTGCAGGTGAGTGGCCCCCGCCATAGCAGCTCACTCCACTGCCTGAATACCTGGGCCATGGAGGCCAACACTGAGACCTCGTCCCCTCACCTTAGGCTGCCAGCAGTGGCTGGGACTGAACCCGGAAGTAGAGGGCCAGGGCTCAATCCCCAACTCTGCCCTTATTGCCATGTGACGTTGGGCAAGCTGCTTCTCTTACTTCCTGAGTCTCCATTTCCTTATCTGTCTCAGGGGGATGTAACCACAGTTGATGTATGGATCAAATAAGAAATGGGCATTGAAGCACCTTGTAAAGGTGAAGTGCTCGGAAGTGCTGTGCACACGATCTTATTCACAAGGGCTCCGTCCGAGAGGGTGGGTGGCTCTTTGCAAACACCCTCTCCACCAAGAACTCAGGAACCGAGCAAATGCCGGTCAGGGCGTCGTATTCTCGGAGGCTGCGGAAACTTGGCTCTCCCTGGGACATAGGGGGTGGGCTGTGGGGTGACTCATCTGAGCCCCCAAAGTCCCCAGTGGGCTGCCTCCTCCTTCCCACCTGGTTCCTCTGCTGACCCGACCCTCTCCTTCCTAGGTGGTGACCATCGCTACGTGAACAACTACACGAACAGCTTCGGGGGTGAGTGGAGTGCACCGGACACCATGAAGAGATACTCCATGTACCTGACACCCAAAGGTAAGAGGGAGCCCTCTCACCTTAGACCCAGCGTCTCTCCTGCTGCCCAGGGGACCCGCAAAGTCCATGCAGTGACTCTTAGCCAGGTTCCTTCTGGGTGGGGGTGATGGTATGTCCAGTTTGTGTGGGAAAGTCCTGGCATCTGCACGTTGTCCTGATGTGATTATGAACAGCGTCTGCGTTAGCTCTCAGAAGCGTCCTGGTTCGAACGAGAAGTTACCTGGTGCCACCTCCTCAGAGGCAATCCTCGGCCACACAGGCAGCCCCTCTGCACTCCTTGCCCTCTCACTTCTAGCCCACACCTCTGCTTCTCTTTCTTTCCAGAGGTCTCCTGGGCTCCCTTCTGCCAGGCTGGTGCTGTGTTTTGCTTTGGCTCAGGTTTTGTAGGGGCTGAGCCCTCTGAGATGGCTGCCGACCCCAGGACCATTCTGCTCCCCTAGGCGGGGAGAGCAGTGCCTCTTCTTCTGAGTTTCCCGGCTCTGCACCCTGGCCCCCTTGGCCCTCCCTCCCAGGCCCTGGACAGTCCCAGCCTGCAAGGTGCTGGCCTAGCATAGACCAGTGCCTGCCTGTCCTTGTCCTGTGGCGGCCTCTCATTCTTGGGCGCCAGCAACAAACCACAGAAATATCCGTTACATAAGGGCGGGTGCGCCGACCCTCGGACCATGAGAGTGTGTGCCTTTGCGGGTGGGAGAGTGGGACTGGGGGAGGAGGGAGGCATGGGGAAGGCACAGGGGCTGGGGAGGGGGAAGCCTCCAGGAGCTAATCAGTAATTCACACATGTCTTACACACACACATACACACACACACACACACAGTGGGAGAGGCTTGGGGGATTTGGAGAGATGAGCTCAACAGAAAAGCACCTGTGCTGCCCCACCCAGTTTGAAAACAACCCCTGGGCTTCTTGGTTGTTGGGCTCTCCCTCCTCTGACATTCCTGGTGTGGGCCAGGCCCCAGCCAGCCTGCCTGCCTCCTCCCTGCCCAGGGTGCTGTGCCTTTGGGCAAGTTCTGGGAGAGGATAAGCTGTTCTAACCAGTCAGCCCCAGCACCCCTCTCCTTAGAAACCCCACCAGGCCTCACCCCAGCCCTGTCCCTCCTGTCTCTCCCTACCATCCATGGACCAGGCCCCGGGGTGTCATCGAGTGCCATGATGGGCTCCTGTGGGTCTCTCCTGCTCTGTAGGAGACTGAGGGCCGGGTGTGAGCCTCCTGCAGGTGTGGGAGGGGGTGGAGGGAACAACAGCACCCACTATGATGCCACCCTGAGGGCTTAGGGCCTGGGGCATCTTGGGCAGGCTTCAGTACCCATATCTGAAGAGAGGGGAGGTTGTGCTCACATGCTGGGAGACTTCCCAGCTCTGTTGCTGTGAGTCAGTCTATGATGTCTGTGATGGAAGAAGTAGGTTCCCCCAGCATCCCTGCCCAAGCACTGTGGGTAGCCTGTGCCGAGGATGGGAGGGACAGGAAATCTGCCCTCTGGGAGCTCCCAGGCTCAGGGTGGAGGTGTGGGGAGGACACCAAGGAGTCACCAAGGAGATGAAAGAAACAAGGCCCCTAAAGGGACTGGGTCCTGAGTCTGGGAGGTCTGAGGTCAGTGGGATTGACAGTGGCTGTGACTCCTTCCCAGGAGGGGTGAGTTTCCGGGAACCTGTGCTCAGTAGAGGGGCATGACTGCGATGGGCAGAGGGCATCAGGGACCACAGGCATAAAGGCTTACAGGAAGGACTGGCAGGACCAGAACTGGGGGTGTGGTGTTATCTGAGGGTCAGGTGGGGAGGAACAGAGGTAACAGAGGACCAGAATACACATGGGGAGCTCATTGTTTTCAGCTGGGTATCAGTGGGGGTATCAGTCCCCACTGCTTCCTCACAAGGCTGTTGTGAGAGCCCAGGTGTGCAGAAAGGAAAGCACTTGTGAAGTGAGGCTCTGATCTCCCACCGCTTCTGCCCCCGTGGTTGCCATGGCCTCTCCAGGTTTATGCTGATGCTCTCCTCACGGTTACTAACAGAGCCCTTCTACTCTTCAAAAGCATGCCAATTTTGGTGATAAATTAGTTGATTGCCTATGTCAGACCCGAAGGACCTCTCTCAGTTGTGGAATCCAGGTCCTGTGATGGGCACTTGGGCAACTTTTTGGGGGCAAGGAGTCCTGCATGAGACCGTTTTCTGCAATGACAGCCCCCTTCATCTGCTTCACAGGTGGGGCCCGGACATCATACCAGCCCTCATCTCCCGGCCGCTTCACCAAGGAGACCACCCAGAAGAATTTCAACAATCTCTATGGCACCAAAGGTAGGTGGTGGCTCAGCTTGAGGGTGCACAGGGTTCATGTGGGGCTGTGCAGGCAGGAGGGGCGTAGAGGTGGGGCCAGGGGGCACGGGGTTCAGACCCCAGTGTGAGATGAATGTGGGAAGCTGGGATGGGTGGGGGGCCCAGACACGGGTGGAGAGGGGTCCTACCTACCGAGCTTAAAGTGTGTGTGTGTGTGTGTGTGTGTGTGTGTATGTATGTGTGCGTGTGTGTACATGCATGGGGGACACAGTTAGGCTGGAGGAAAAATAGCCAGGAATCTCGGAATCCCTGGAGATCCTTGAGTCCGTGTGCTCTTCTGATTCCTGAGGAAGGATTTGGGGAAAACTGGGGCTGAGCAGCCACCTTAGGCTTAAGTGTGGGGAAGCCCCCCAGCCAGTATGAGGGCACGAGGGCCCAAAGAGAATCTACTGATTTGCGTACTTCTGCAGTGAAAAGTCGTACAGTGGTTAGTTGTTAGCTTGGCTGTGACTGGAAAGGAAGGCATGGCAGGAAATGGGACTGGCCCTGGAGCTCCAGGAGGTAAGGCGAGTGAGCAGCACCTTAAGACCTAGATGAGATGAAATGGGGGTGGGGACGTGGCTTCCCTAGGGGGAGCTGCTAAGTTCAGGGTCTCCTTCTGCCCAGTGCTCCGAGGGGACCATTTGCTCAAGGGCAGGGCCATCCCACTCAATGAGACCCGGTTCTGGGAGCCCTTAGTTCTTTCCTGCGGGCTCCTGGTCACGTGCCAGCCATGCACAGGGAAGGAGGGGACTGGGTCAGCCCCCGCCCCAGACATAGCACTGGAGGACTCTTCTGTGAGGACAAGAGCCATGGAGACTGGAGGGTCAGGGGCACCACAGCAATGCCTGGGCCTCTACATCCAGGATTGGATTCACAGCCATGACCAGTGGTACCCCCTCCTCCACATATGCAGTAGACCATGGGCACCTTGAGGACAGAGCTGTGTCTGTCCTGTTTGCTGCTACAGGCCCAGAGCTCAAAAGTAGGAGGGGGTCAGGAAGCAGTCATTGAGAGAAAGACTAAAGGCACGAGTGAACAGAAGGGCAAGGTGTCTGGCCTCGCAGAGCCCTGGCTAGACGTGCTCACTGAGGCCTTGCTACAGAAGCTGCCTGGGATCCCTGTGGGAGGGCTTTGCACAGGGGCAGGTGGCCAGCCCCAGCCATCTCTGACCCCTGAGCCCGAAAGTCAGCCCCCAGCCCTCCCCACAAGCAGCCAAGGGGTGAGCTTGACTAAGGAGGTCACTGATGTTTCAAGCCTGGCAGATGGGGGTGCTGGAGAAGTGTGCATCACCCACGGGGGCTCTGAGCCCCCCACTCCAGTGCCCTCTGAGTGCCCTAGCAGCTCCTCCTACCCCCTTCCCATTGCCTTCTCCTTTGGACTATGGGACATGCCTGCACATAGGCGTGTGCTAGCCTATTCAACTTGGCAACTATCAACTGTCTCATCCCCAAGTTTTAGGATGTGTTTGTATTTATTTGTTCATTGGTTCATGCATTCTGTCCATCAACCATACAATGAGCACCTTCCAGGAACCAGGCTCTGTGCCAGGCACCAGGTGTGATGTAGGGGCCAGACAGGCACATTCCTAGTTCATGTGAGCTCACTGCGGGAGACAGACAATTGAACATATAGTTGCTACCCAAAGGGTAGGGGGTGCAGGATGATGTGGGGATGGGGCTGAGGCACATGCAGACATTGGGGAGGTGCCATGTAAGCTGACACTTGAAGACCCCACCCTTGAATCGCCGAGGGTGGGGAGCAGGAGAAGTGTCCTAGGCAGAGGACAGGGTCTGGGTACATAGCCTGGGGCAGGAGAGAAGCTGGAGTGTCTCAGACACTGAGACTTAGCCTGGTTTGAATGTCCAGTGGTGGAGGGAGGATAGAGACGAAGCCAAGAAGTGGGAGATGGTGGGTGTGTGGCGGGGATTGGGGAGAGCAACTCACGACAGAGCCATGGGCTGCGCTTGGGACGTTGCGCCTTATTCTGAGGATAGTGGCCTTTAGGTAGGGCAGGGACCAGACTATGCTTTATATTTTAGAAAGGTAGCTATGGTGGCAGAAGGATCGGGGGAGGTATCACTGGGATCACAAGTGGCATCCTGGGTTAAGTTGTGGCCAGTGGCTGGAGAGTCACAGACCTGGCTGTGTCCTGGTCCTGCCTCCTCTCCCCCTCTCAGCTGTGGGGGCCTGACAGCCCTTCTTTTCCCTGCCAGGTAACTACACCTCCCGGGTCTGGGAGTACTCCTCCAGCATTCAGAGCTCTGACAATGACCTGCCCGTCGTCCAAGGCAGCTCCTCCTTCTCCCTGAAAGGTGAGCTTGCCCACCCTGGCCCCTGCTTTCCTCCACAGCTGCCCCACACCTCCCAAACCTTGCTTGGGTCTCTTCCCTGAGCTGCTAGTTCCTCCCTCACCTCGCTGTCCAGTGACCACAGCCTCTCACTGGACAGAGATCTGGCCCAGGACAGACCCTGCTTGTTTCTTGAGGACCTCAGCTTCCAGGTCATGGCCTGTGTCTTCCCAGGCCTCCCTGCAGGCTGATGGCTGACACTGAGAGTGCCTTCACTGTGCTGTGAACCAGAGCTCCTTTCTGGTCTGTCTGGGCTGAGGCGGAGGGAGTCAGGGCAGCCCCGCCTTAGACTAGCATATTTGCAGCCAAGCTCAGAGAGTGCACCTGCTCTGGGCCTCTCGGGCTTGCCATCCTAACCCTGGGTGGTGGCCACACTGACGAATTCCTGGCCCTCTCTAGGCCCTAGTCTCTGGCTAGTGAAATGGGAGAGGCCACAGAGCCAAGGAGAAAAAACGTGAATTTGGGTTTGGGAGTCCGGCAGCACCTGGTTCGGAATCCTGACTGCTGCTTATAAGCTGTGCAACTCAGGCAAACTGCTGAGCTCATAGATACAGGGGCCAGATGAGAGCCCGGGAGCTGCCGCCATGGTCTTTGCTGAAAATGAGGACAGGAGTGGGGGCTGGGCTACGTCAGCGTTTCCCAGGGCTTGTTTCACCACTCTCTAGTCTCTACCTACACGCTGCAACAACAGCTCTCAGTGGTCAGGACGGGGGGGACACACCATATCCCCTGCACCCAACCTCTCTGATCCTCAGGGTGCTGCTTCTCCTACTGCAGAGTTTATTTAACTCGCAGCGTTGGCTGGCTCTAGGGTCCTGTGGCCATGGAGCACCTGCCAGCATCCTGCAGAGCCAATCCTGCAGGCGGCCCTTTGGGAAAGGCAGGACCAGACGACCCTAAGGCCCCCCAAGACTGATCCTCTTTTCTGGCACTCTGTCCCCCGCCTGCCTGCGGTGCTCTGCAGCACTCTGACAAGGGAGAGTGGTCGATGCCTCCTGTCCCCTGGGGCTGGGGGCATCCGGAGGGGGCAGACTTGAACCAGACCCCAGCTATGGGCCCCTGGCCCTCATGTATCTCCTGAAAGATCCCAGGGACAGCTCTAATGGCTGTGGTGGGAGTAACCCTGTCTCTCTTCTGGCACCCCGAACATCTGGCCTGCAAGTCAAGATCAGCAAATTGGGTGGGCTCAGGAGAGGGAAAGGGGCTCTGCAGGGCAGACAGATCCCTGAGCAGTGGCCTCTGAGGCCTCGTCACTCAGTTGTCCCTTCTGGCCCAGAGTCCTACACTATACCTAGGGCAGGGATTCTTGGAGCTGCCGGCAAGATGAAGGAGACAGGACTATGGGTGGAGGGTCCCAGCCTGCAGAAGCCCCGGGCATGTCCTAGCTCTGATCCGGGCCTGGGGAGCTCCAGGACTTGCCTTGGCCTGTTTGGCTTCTAGCAGGTGCCTTTCTGCTCTCTGCTCAAGCCTGGACCACAGAGCACCTGGCAGGGGAGGTGGCCGCCCTCAGGTGTGATTCAGAGCAGCCTCCAGCATGAGGGGTGGGTCCTTTTGGCCCCTCGTGGGAGCAGCACTGTGCCACTAATGCCTCTCTCTCTCCCAGCAGGCACTGGGAAAACCCCCTATCAGTTCACCACCTTGGGACAGGCCACTGCAGAGTTTTCCAAACCACTGGGTCGCAGTGGGCTGTCTAAAACTAATCCCGGTACCTGCCCATTTTTCCATTCCTCCCCTTTTCTCTCCCACAGCGGGCCAGGTGGGACACGGGGGGCTCTCTGCCACTTCTAGGGTGTGCCGGTCCCTTCTCCCCAGAGCTCCCTGGAGAGGGATGCATGCCCCACCTGCCACCCAGCACACTCTTTCTGGACTTCTGCCTGCTGCACAAGGCGGGTGACTTGGGCCACCCTGACCCCACCCCTGTTTCCATTCTCCCCTCTCTCATGGCTGGCGTGGGATTTTCTTTCCGGGAACTGAGAGATGAGGCCTGAATTACCCCTCTTAATCTCCACTCAGGATCCCTGGAATGCCCCCCTTCCAAGGCTGCCCCCACCCCCAGATGCAGGAAGAGACCCAGGTTCTTTGCTCCGTCTCCTCCCCCTCCTCCTTGCTCAGTGCCAACCTGGGAAGGGCCAGCCCAACAGGCAGCCTGGCAGTGCTCATCATGAGCCTGACCTGCTCATCCTCGCTTAGAGCAGGGCAGGACAGGGGCTTCCCCAAGACAGACCGCAGCCTCTCACTGGACAGAGATCTGGCCCAGGACAGACCCTGCTTATTTCTTGAGGGCCTCAGCATCCAGGTCATGGCCTGTGTCTTCCCAGGCCTCCCTGCAGGCGGATGGCTGACACTGAGAGTGCCTTCACTGTGCTGTGAACCAGAGCTCCTTTCTGGTCTGTCTGGGCTGAGGCGGAGGGAGTCAGGGCGGCCCCGCCTCAGACTAGCATCTTTGCAGCCAAGCTCAGAGAGCGCACCTGCTCTGGGCCTCTTGGGCTTGCTGTCCTAACCCTGGGTGGCAGCCACACTGACAAATTCCTGGCCCTCTCTAGGCCCTAGTCTCTGGCTAGTGAAACAGGGGAGAGGCCACAGAGCCGGGGAGAAAAAACACGAATTTGGGTTTTGGAGTCTGGCAGCACCTGGTTTGGAATCCTGACTGCTAATTATAAGCTGTGCAACTCAGGCAAACTGCTGAGCTCATAGCTCATAGATACAGGGGCCAGGCTCAGTGAGGAGACGTCTACAAAGTCCCTTCCACAGTGCTTGGCACAAGTGGGGCTCCGTGAATGGGAAGCATCATCCAAACAGCGCAGGGGAGTCCAAGTGAGCGCCTCCTGCCAGGAAACTCTGGCAGGTCATGCTTATGCGTGGTGCTCCTGGTTTCTGGGAAGGGGAGGGCCCGTGGTGTAAACCTCCGGGGAAGGTGAGTGGAAATCCCTGCAGAGCAGTGTGATGCTGCACTGGATGTGGGTGCAACACTCCCCTGCTGCCTGGTCCAGCCCACCTGGCCAGCTCCTCCTCCTTCTGTTTGCTTTGCTGCCTCCTCCCTTTGGCCAGCCTCCCCAGGAATTTCGGTTGCGGCACCCTGGCTGCTGCACGCCTCTTCAGGCGGCTGCATTTGGTAATGGGCTGGATGATGCTTGGTGGTCACTTTGGAGAAGGCAGCTGTGCTGCTCTGGCCCCGGGGGCCCCTGACCACCAGCGGTGCTCCCTTTGACTTGAGTCTCTTGTCTTCCCAGGCTATCCTTCCCTCATGCGGAGCCAAAGCCCCAAGGCCCAGCCCCAGACTTGGAAATCTGGCAAGCAGACTATGCTGGTAAGGGAAGCACTGCCAGGAGGGCCTGGGCACATCCAGAGACCGGCTCCCTGGGGGCAACAGGTTCCAGGGTCTGTGGGAGGATGATGACTTCTCTGGGCCATGGGGTAGAGAAGGAGGCAGCAGTGGCCTGAATACCTGCACACAGCAGAGGGTAGTAGAGAGCCAGGGCTAATGGGCAGGGGACTGGCTAAACACACACTGTCTGGACCTCAGTTTTCTGATCTATAAAGTGGGCAGCCTTGGGGTTTTTATTTGGCGAATGCTTGTTGGATGCCTATGCTAGTGGAATGACAGCTTGGGTTCTGCCAGCTCTGGGATTGTAAAACAGCCCAGCAGGAGGACAGGCCTCCTCCTAGAGATGGGTCCCACCTCCCCGGGGCAGTTCTCCAGTGCTGATAGCATAGAGGCCATTGGGGTGATAGTGTGGGGGTGGGAGAGGCTGGAAAGTTGGGAATAGATATATTTAGGTTCAATATCTAATGACCCTAGGCCAGGGATATCAGAAGAGCAGCAAGACAGGGAAGCATGGCTTTGGGGTCCAGGCCACCTGCTGACTGTGGGGTCCTGGATAAGTTAGATACCCTCTCTGAGACACTTTCTTGCTTTTTATGATGTGGGGACTGAGATGACCTCCAGTGCCCGTTAGATCTGACGTAGCTGACCCTGACTGAGAGCTCAGTGATCAGGGACTGTAGTTCACATGCAGAGCCCCCGTGTGCCTGAATGCCTTGCTCCTGAAGGTCCATTCTAGGCCCTGCTACAGGAGTCAGCCAGCTGCCGTGACAAGTGGGTGGCATCAGGAGCTCTGCTGGAACCAGGGCCGCAGCCCTTGGCTCTTGCTGTCCTTGCAATTGGAGGTCAGAGCAGGAGAGGTGATTTGCCCTGGACCACAAAGAATGGCTGGGGATAGTTTAATTGGAGAGAATCTTTAATTGCTGGCGATGGGAGCTAAATGATCGTGTGTGTAATTTGGAGCTGGGCCCAGGGGCATTGCAACAGCAGGACTGCAGAAAGCAGAAATGGGGAGATAAAAGGAGGTTTCCGTTCTAGACTCAGTCCTTCCCCTCCCTACTACATACTTTTCCACCCTCTCAGAGCCTGGGACCCTGAAGAGAAGGCTCATCAGCACTTTGAGGCCCCTGGCAGGGCAGGGTTCTGGTGTCCAGCAAGCAGCCAGCGCTGGGAGAGTGGAGGCAGGTGCTGGGGTGCAGAGAGGCTGAGCTGGGAATCAGTTTCCCTGGGGGCTGACACCAGCTGTCTCATTTACTTGCTGTGTGACCTTGCGTGAGGAAGAATGATTCCTTTGTGCCTCAGTTTTCCCATCTGTAATTAGGATGATTTCCTAGCTCTTCCAACTATAATATGTGCTGTGACCTCAAGCCAGGGAGGGGAAGGGAGGGTGAGGGGAGCAGTCTGCTCTGATGTCCACCTACCACTCTGGGCTTTTAACCAGACAATGCCGTTCATCGACCTGCAACCCATATTATTGACCCAGTCTTCCTCAAAGAAAGGCTTCAGCCATTTCCAAATCTATTCACTTTGCCCTGTGAATTGCTTGGGGTCCCGGCTGGCCCCTGGGGGTCAGGAGACCTGGTCCAGGCCCTGCTCTGCCAGTAATTAGCTGTTCTTTCCCCTCCCTGGGTCCCAGTTTCTTCCTTTGTTTAATAGGTGGTTTAAGCAAGGTCTGAGCATCCCTCAGGCCCACAATGCCTGCTGTGAACCAGACATAGGCAAGGAGCTGACCAGGAGGTGTCAGTTCCCTGGCAGACAGGGCCAAGGGCAGTGCACCCTTGGGGTGTGTGTATGAGGGGCAAATGATGTCTCCTGTGTTGGGATCCGCAGGGCATGGGGGTGGGCTTAGCCTCTGACCCAGCTCAGGGACAAATCCTCTTCCTGAGACCCTCCAGGGACTGATGGTGCTTGCCTGGGTGAGCAGCAGCTAAGCCGTGCTCTTCCACTCCATCCTGGAGGGCTGCCTCCTCAGGGCCCTGATGAAGTGATCTGGGTGGGGTGGGGCACGCTGATTTCATGAAATTACTGGGAGATACAATACATGGAGAAGGCTGGGAGAGCTGTCACTGGGCTCTCTCCAGAGATGCTCCCTGAATACCAATGGCTGGGGGAGGAGGAGCCGGACTAGAGAGGCAAAGGGCTGTGGGGAGCCTGGGACTGTGTTGGGCTGGGGCAGTTGTTTACCCTCTCTGCACCCCCTCTGTAAGGGAGATTTATGCAGAGAGAGCCAAAGAAAATCCTGGAAGCCCTCGCCATAAGAGAAGTGATACCGAGAACTGGGGGCTGGGGGTGTGGGTTTTGGAGGCAGCCTGCTGGGGCTTGGATTCCGGCTCCTTGCTTACCAGCTGAGTGACCTTGGGCAAGTTGCCTAGCTTCTCTGTGTCTTGGTTTGCTCAACTATAAAATGAATATGATAATAGTAATCTATGTAATTGGGTGGTTGTAAAAATTAAATGAGTGCATCCGCATATAGCCCTCGGCACAGTGCTGTGAAGTTCCGTGGAGTAGAAAGTGTTATATAAATAGCAGCTGTGGTAGCGCTGGAGGAACCTCCTGAGCTGTGGAGAGAATTTTCGACCAGTGTGATGGGGGGCTGAGGTTCAAGCTCACCCACTAACTATGGGAATGGACTCCAATTAGGATTCAAACCTGTAAATCCTGACATTAGAGACCAGCACCTGATCACAGGGTAGGTAGATCTTGCAGATCAGGCCAAAAGGCTCCTAGAATTGTCGGGGCTTGGATCACTGCTACCTCCTGGGGCAGGTTAGGATAGGGTGGGTCTAGCTAGCGGGCTCATCTGTCATCTGGCCTCCCTGACCACTCTTTGTTTTCCCCACAGTCTCACTACCGGCCATTCTACGTCAACAAAGGCAACGGGATTGGGTCCAACGAAGCCCCATGAGCTCCTGGCGGAAGGAATGAGGCACCACACCCCTGCTCTTCCTTCTGACCCTGCTGCTCTTGCCTTCTAAGCTACTGTGCTTGTCTGGGTGGAAGGGAGCCTGGTCCTGCACCTGCCCTCTGCAGCCCTCTACCAGCCTCTCGGGGAGGTTCTGGCCTCTCCAACTTCCCTACTGGCCACACTCCATTCAGACTCCTTTCCTGCCTCATGACCTCAGATGGTCAACATCGTTCCTGTGCTCAGAGGCCAATGCATCACAGGGGTGAGATAGGTGGGGCCTGCCCTAACCCACTACCCTCCTCCTCTCGGGCTGGATCTGGGGGCTAGCAGTGAGTACCCGCACGGTATCAGCCTGCCTCTCCTGCCCACGCCCTGCTGTCTCCAGGCCTATAGACCTTTCTCTCCAAGGCCCCATCCCCCAGTGTTGCCAGCAGGTACCTGGACAGCACAGCCACGCATCTCCCTTTCACATGGCCCACCTCCTGCTTCCCAGAGGACTGGCCCTACATGCTCTCTCTAGTCCTACCTATCAGTGTCCAGCGTGGCAGAACCTGCAGCCCTTGGCCACTGCAGACGGGAACCTCTCAGTGTCTTGACATCGCCCTATGCAGGCAGTGGGTCTCCACCACAGCCACTTTGAGTCTGTGGTCCCTGGAGGGTGGCTTCTCCTGACTGGCAGGATGACCTTAGCCAAGATATTCCTCTCTTTGCTCTTCTGGGATAAACAATTCCCTTAACACGATATGATCCACCCATGAAAATAGCTACTGGCCCAGCTACCATTTCCCAGCTGCTGTACCGTTTGCCTGTAGAATTTCATTCAGTTTATAATTTGGCATTCTCTCTGGCGATGGAGAGTGTGGCTGGGCTGGCTGCAAAGGATGCCTCACACACTGCCCCCACCCGTAGCCACTGCCCCATCAGAGGCTGCCTCCTCCTTCTGATTACCACCCATGTTGCATATCAAGGTGCCCAGGGACTGGAGACGAGACAAAACCAGGCGCAGCACAGTGGGGACCTCCCTGTCTCAACAGCCCCAGGCCTGTGGGGACTCTGGAAGGATGGGTCAGCTTGCAGGGGTCAGGGAGGGAGACATCCAGCTTGGGCTTTCCCCTTTGGAATAAACCATTGATCTGTCACTTCTCTTGTATTGAATGACCATTTCCCTGAGGGTCCCCAGGGGAACAGGCTGCATTCTTCTGAATGTACTTTTTCCCTCTGATGAGGGCAGAGTCATCTTCCTGCTCTCCTCTTGCAGATGTGGCTCCTTTGAATCTCCCTTGACCTCCTTCACCCTGTCTGGGACACAGGGGTGCAGTGCAGGAGCCTGGGCCTTAGGGAGGCAGGCCTTGGCTGACAATGAACACGGGGAGAATGATGGTGGGTTGTGGGCCTGGGGATACGCTCAATACCTTCTGCCATGCTCAGACCTTCTGGCCAGCCCACCCCAGAGTTCCCAGGGGGAGAAGGGCCCAGGAGTGGCTGGGAGCCTGTAACCCCCAGCACTCTGGTGCTCAGACACAGGCTGGAGTGGAAGCCCACTGGAGGCTTCAGACCTGAGGGCCTTCTCAGTGCACAGAGGGCCTTCTGGGAAGGGGAGCTCACCTCTGAGGCTGGCAGGAGAGTCAGGCTGCTGAGGACAGCACCATCCTGGGCTGGGGGATGGAGGAAAGGGAAAAGGCCATCCAGTCCCTGGAAACCCAGAGAGCCCTGGAAGGACAGTCAGGGAAGGCTTCCTGGAAGAGGTGAGCAGGCCAGAAGGAGGCATGATGGTAGAGAGGGAAGAGGGCGCCAAACAACCACATTCTTGTCCCTGGTGTGGCAGGGACACCTGGGCCCCTCTGTTCTCACTGTTCTTCCTCACTCTGCTCCCCATCAGGGGCCACGTGACACCAGGGGAGCAGTCCCTCTGTCCTAGTAAGAGTCCCTAAGTGAGCTGGCTGCTGGTCCATTGTGGAGGGACAACACTCTTCCTTCCTCCTCTCTGCCTTCCTGGGCCAGGGAGCTTTGGGAGCCAAGCAGCCATGTGTGCCAGGAAGGGTCTCTTGGGAATGAGAAAGGGAGGGAGAAATGGCTGAGAAGAGAGAGACAGAGGAGACAAGAGGGTAAGGGTGAGAAAAGAAAGGAGGGAGAAGGGGCCAAGTGAGTCCGTGGAGGACCGTCCGGCACTGTGAGGAAGATGGACCACAAGTCGGACCTGTATGCTTGGCCGCCTGCATGGTGCTCTCCCTTGGGAGCTGGGACTGCAGAGTGTCCCTGGGGTCAGCTACCGCTCCCTACAGCCCCTGCTCTGGGTGCTGGTTCCCTCAAACTCTCTTCTGAGAAGCATCCCTACCTGGTGCCCCAGCAGGTCCACCTCTGTGGGCACCGTGCCCTGCAGCCTCCTGGCCCTTCTTGAGGACCCTGGGGTTGTGATAAGGGCCCATTCCTGGGCTCCAGAGATGCCCGGACTCTCAGAAAGACCCTGGCCACAAGAAGCTCCCAGTTCTCCAGGTCCTGCCCTAAGCCCACCAGCTCCAGAGGAAGGGAACTGGATGGGACCCAGGTCTGGCTAAATTCCCCTGTGGGGGCAGCCGGGCCCTTGCCTATCCTGTGCCTGGACCGCATCAGAGGCTGCACCTGCTGCACAGAGGCTGGCTGGTGGGACGTTGGAAAGACCGCTGTGTTGGGAGGCCCAGGGCTGTGCTGGGAACTGGGTGGGGACGTTGCCAAGCATCATACTCTCCCCATCAATCCCCACCAGGTCCATTATCGTCTGAGCTGTGATTATAAAGCAATCAGGGAGATCCTTTCTTCCCAGTTCTTGAGAATGCCTCTGTCCCCAGCATGAGTGAGAATAGGAGGATTACTCCAGGCCTCGAGTGGCTCAGGGGAGGGGAGAGAAAGGAGGGGGGCAAGGCTCTATGTCCACTTCTGTTCCTCTCAGACCGAGGCAGAGTCCTGGCCCATGCTCCCCTGTCTCCTGCCCTCTCCCAGCTCTGGGCATTGGGCGATTCTCAGAGGTGTGGGTAGCCCGCTGACAGACAAGCGAGGAGGGAGGCAGCAGAGGGGCTCAGCAGGGAGCTCTGGCTGGGTAGTTGGGAGCCCTGAGTCTCATCCAGGCTCTGTCGCTTGGCTGTGTGATCTGGGCAAACTGCTTGCCCTTTCTGGCCCTGACCTTCTTGATCTACAAAATGAGGTGTATTCATTGGGTCATTTCTGGGGTTCTTGCCCAGCTCCAACAACCTGTGAGTTGGAGACCACAGCGAAAGGAGGGTTGGAAGGGACAGGAACATTGAGCTTGGTCCCAGGTTGGGAATCCACCATCAGGCCTGGGCCGATAGCCAGGCAGGTTGGACTCCCAAATCCCCAAGGCTCCCTGTACCCAGTCCCCTGCCTCTCCTTTCCTTTAGACCCTGTCAGGGCCAAGGGTCCCCATCTGAGAAGCCTTCTCTGTCTAGGAGGGAGGGAGGGAGGAAGACTGGAGACCCAGGAGCTTCTGAGCTCTGCTCTGGGCCTCAGGACCTGCTGGAATGTGGACTCGATGATAGCAGGGGTTATTCCATCATGGTGTCCTAGAACAGTGCTTGGCACATGGACGAGCCTTGGAGGCTAAGAAGCAGTTAACTGGGAGGAGGAAGTGGGAGAGAAAGGTGAAAAAATCAAAAGGGGAGCTGGAAGACATCCAATGAGGGGTACCTGGTGCATTTCATTGTGTGGAGAGCTGAGGCATGGGTTTCTGAGGGCAGTGCTTGGAGCTGCAGCCACACTCTCAGGGCCAGAATCCTGGCTGTACTGCCCATCAGCTGTAAGCCTAGGGCCAAGCTGCGCACTCTGTCTGAGCTTCAGTGCAGGTACTGCAAAGTACCTGGCTTAGCAAGGGCCCAACAGTTGAGAGATTATGCTATTATAATTGTGGAATTAACAACAAAGATAATGACGACATTTCAACCTGGGATGAAGCTTGATTTCCCCTCTTTTTGGCCTTCTGCACTTGGTGGAGAGTCACAGGGTGGAAGCTGCTGGGCCCAGTCCTAGGACCCGCACCAGGGCTCCTGCAGTTCTGGGGTACGGCCGGCAGGTGACAGCATTTCACTGCAGTGAGTGGGCGCCAAACTCCTGCCCCAGCCCGGGCCATCAGGACTGGGTCCCAGGGCCCTTCCACAAGGTGAGCGTCTCTCTCTCTCCTCCTTCCCCCACTTCTATATTGGCTGACTAGACCCTTCTGTCCTAGCCTGTAGAATATGTGACCCCACGACAGCAGTCCCCTGGTCTGAGTAGGAGATAAGGGCTTACTGCTCACCCCACCAGATCTTGCCCGAGCTGGCATGGAATTCTGCAGAAGGGGCAGGCTCCCCTTATGTGGGCCCCACCTTTGGGTTCCCTCTGCAGGTAGCTGGCCTGAGGAGGGGGCTGGGTGGGCACAGCAGGCTCAGTTCTGTAGCCCCCAAAGAGGACTTGCATGAGTCAGACAGGGCTCTACACAAGGCAGCCCTTGGTGAAGCGTGAGACAGAAAGCCAGAGTCCTCAAAGTCCAAGGGAGAGGAGACACTGAGAGGCTGTGAACTGCAGAGCTGCCTGACTCTTGTCCCCCTGCCATGTCCCAGCTACGACATGGGAACCTTTGTCCCTGCCTCCTGATGGACCATGGAGAGAGGTCAGAAGGGTAACGAGTGGGACCCCAAGAATGCCTGTCCAGAGGGGTGGGGGCTGGATGGCTGAGGCAGGGCCAGCTCATATCCCACCCGCCTTTCCCACCAAACCCTCAAATCACCTCCCAAGAGTGGCCCAGGCAGTTTTATCTTTCTGAGTATTGACTATTAAGTTTGAAAATGAACTGTTGTTCAGCCACAGAAACAAGGGAGATAAACACTAATTGCTTGGTGAATGTGCCAACTCCTGGCTCCTAATTCATCACCTAGCCAAGGCAGAGGCTAAGAAGAGGCAAAGGAGTGGGGAGGGGGTGAGGAAACTTGGGAACCAACAGACTCTCTTGCAAGACGTGGCAGTGGATGGGTGACCTCAACCCAGGGGATAAGGATGGTGCCCGGGATCCCTGAAGCTCCCCAGGAAGGACAGGGAGCCAGGTGAGGGAGGGAGGAGAGGTCTTTGACTGGGCTTATCATTTTCAATACATTCATCCCAAGTGGACATATAATGTGTTCCCTTGTTGGCCTTGAGGTTGGCTCTGATTAGCAAATTCTGTATTCCTCTGAGGTTGGTCCCATTATCATGTTAAGATCCTCAACTGACTGAATTGAGGGGCTGCAAGCCTTGTTACTGATGGGTAACTTGCAGGATTCAGGTCTGGCTGTGGAAGGTGGAGCCCTGAGAGCTTGTCTGAGAAGGAAGCGCCATATTCTTTGAGGGTGAGGTGTGGGTCTTTGATGGTTCAGGTGTGGACCTGCCTGGAGCGGGGACTGCACTAGGTGTCCTGATCGCAAGACTGGGGGCATTGCATAGGCCCAGGGGAGAGAGAGGAGCACAGATATCTGATGAGGAGCAGGAATGGAGGTGTGGCTTGGGGGAGGCCTGCATTCATTGAGATCTTTGTGTTGGACGAAGATCTAAGCACAAGATACAGGAGACACAAGCTGCCGCTCTCCATGAATTCGCAAGACTGGGCCTGTGAGCTGATCCAGAAGGTGATCGGAGTGTGCAGGGCCCAAAACAGGGTGATGAGGAGGCGTGTCCCCTGAGGAGGGGTCAGCTGTGCTGAGAGTGGGTTGAGAAGATCTGGGGGGACCAGAGGGATCTGACTTGGACAGTGAGTTTTGCGTGTGTGAGAAAGGCAGGGCTGGATCATGCCGGACTACCTAGGGGCTGAGCTTTACCGTAAACACAGGGCCACCCCCATGGGAGAGTGAGTAATCAGATCAGTGCTCTAAGAAGAGGACTCAGGAATGAACCGAGGTGAAGCAAGAGTAGAGGCCCAGGTGCGCTATGCCGGTGACTTGAGATATTGTTGATGGGACCAACTGTGGCAGGTGGAGATGCTGGTGGCATTGCAGGTGCAGGAGCAAGCAAAGACACAAGCAGGTTGTGCAGAGGATGCAGGGGTTTAGGAAATGGTTGAGAGCTGAGGGCCAGTGGGTGGAGGAGGGGAGTTAGAGAGTAGGTCCCGGTTGCAGGAGTGCTAATGCCAGAGAGGGAGGCTGCAGCACGGCTGCCATGGACTGAGGGGGAGGGATCTGCCATGAGGTGGGTGTGGAAGCAGGGAATACTCTTGGGGGGTGACACAGTCCCAGAGATAATCCTCTGTCTGTGCCTCTCTGAGGGAGGCAATGTGCCACTCTGTACCTGAATCCTGACTTGGCTGGGTCAATAGAAGAAGCTACTTACACTTCCTTACCCTCAGTTTTCTCATCTGCCAAATAGGGTTAATCATAGTGACCATATGGGTTTGTAGGAGGATCAAGTGAAAGGGGGCAAGTAAGTGTCGCCACAGTGCCTGGTGCATCATCACTTGATAAATTGGTGCCCGATGCACGGTGGAGAGCAGGACAGAGGGTCCTTTCCCTGCCTCAGGCCCTTCTTCTCTGACTGCTGCTTTTGTTGCTGGTGGTGATGGCAGAATCTAATCCCTGGCGTTTCAGGGAGGGCCTGCTTAGCTCCTCGAGGCCACCTGGCTCTGGTTCCTGGGTCCCTCCTTCCCTGGTGGCCATGCAGCCATGGGTCCTCTGGGCTGCGTCTGGCAGGAAAGCCAGACCGCAGGAGGCGTGGAGGCTAATGCTTCTCCTCCCAGTGCAGACCGGCCGCTACATGCATGGGTGGCTGGGGTAATTAATTTACACATTTTATCCTGCTTAAACTAATAAGCTTCTCTAGCTTCCTCCACTGAGCCTGAGCCTTCGAGCTGGGCCTGCCAGAAACATTATCCTGCCCCCTGGGAAGTCTGATGGGGCTTATAGTTGTCCTGTGGGCTCGGGCCAAGGCTCCCAGGCCCTGTATCCACACTTCTGAGGCTGCTTATTTTGGCTGCTCCTAGCCTGCTGGTCCAGGTATGCCACAGAGGCACCTTAAGATGCCAATCAACACTGCACATCCTGATGGAAAAGCAGGACTTGGGAGCCCATCCTTCCAGCCCCCTGCCCCGCAGCCTCCTGCTCCCGCAGTAGCTCAGAGATGCCTGGGAACACAGAGACCTCCTCCATGTAGCGAAAAAGAAGTCTCTAAGAAAGGTTGTGGAGTGAAGATAGTGACGTGCTATCTTGTGTGTGTGAATAATGTGTGACATAGCCGCTATTTTCTTGAGAAAGGAAGAAATGCACATCCACATTTGCTTGCATGAGGATAAAGCCTCCTGGATGGGTGTACAAGGGACAAGGGACTGGCTGCTCCTAGGAAGGAACTGGAGAGCTGCGAGGCAGGGTGAGAGGGTGACTTTTCCCATGGACCCCTTTGTACCTCTTGAGTCTTGAAGGCTGTGAATGTATCACATGTTCAAAATGCATCAACTGTTGGGAAACAAACACAAACACGATGGAAACCCCATCTGTGCAGCACATGTTTATTGGGTGCCCCTTTGTGCCTGGGAGCAATGGTGTGAGAGAGCAGGTCATGGTCACACCTTTCAAAAGAGTGAGGGGAGAGGAAGACAGGTATGTCTGTGATTATAATCATCATTGGTGAGTTCAATGCCACAGGAAGCCTGGAATCCCCCGGGCTCACAGAGGAATCCAAGTGGGTAGTTAGAAAGGGCTTCCTGGAGGAGGAGATTCTTGAGCTGTTTTGAAGGTAGCATAAGAGTTGACTGGATGGAGAAGGGAGGGAAGGGTTGGATGAGACTGAAGTGTGGGTTTCTATTCTGATTGCCAAAACCTGTGGTGCCTTTGCGTGTTAGTCTTCCCATTCATAACACAGGAAACCTTGGTTCAGGGAGCCAGGCAGGAAAGTAGTTCCAGCCTCTAGAATTTCAGCCCTCACCTACCCCTCTGAAGCCGCTGTGGGCACTCTGGTCCTGTGTGGGCTGCTGCTTCCCAGAGAGGTGCTCTCGCTAGCTGAGGACAGCGGGCCAGCCCCTTCCGGCTGCTTCCCCTACTTGTGGATTCGTCTTGTATTCTCGGATTCCAAATCCTGCAGGATTTAATATCCACTCTGTAATCTACTGGCACCAATAGGCATTATCTAACTAAACCTTAAATTGAAAATGCTAGGCTTCTATTTTCCCCACGCCGTCGGGAGAAGTCGGGACTCTCTTCGTCCAATGTAATTTACTCTTGCACTAATTAAAGTGCGTCACTCTGCTGTCCTTGAAGGCACACAGCCTGCCCCCGACAAGGAATGCAGCCGGGGTGGACGAGGCAAAGCAGGGGCCGGGCTGGCCAATCTAGGGCTGCAAGATGGTTCCTGCATCCATCCCAAGTGCCTCTTGCTTTAAGGCCATTTCATTTCCTGAGAGATGGAGAGTTCACTTGTTGTAACATTCATTCATTCATTCTCTCACTCATTCGCTCCCTCCCTCCCTCCTGCATTTATTAAGCACTCAAGGCAGGCACAGAAATAAAAGCTGCTAAACATATGATCAGGCTCTTCTCTCCAGCCCCTCCCCCGATGTCGTGAGGGTTTCACAGGATGCAGGTTCCTAGGTCATGCCAGCTCACAGAGGAACCCAGGGATGGGGAGCAAGAATAGCTAATGTGGCCGGGCGCAGTGGCTCACGCCTGTAATCCCAGCACTTTGGGAGGCCGAGGCGGGTGGATCACGAGGTCAGGAGATCGAGACCATCCTGGCTAACACGGTGAAACCCTGTCTCTAGTAAAAAAATACAAAAAATTAGCTGGATGTGGTGGTGGGCACCTGTAGTCCCAGCTACTCGGGAGGCTGAGGCAGGAGAATGGCGTGACCCGAGAGGTGGAGCTTGCAGTGAGTACAGACTGTGTGCCACTGTACTCCAACCTGGGCAACAGAGCTAGACTCCATCTCAAAAAAAAAAAAAAAAAAGAATAGCTAATGTTACAGATGCTTCCTTGCACCCAACATTATTTAAAGAACTCTGTTTTTTTTTAAAAATGAAACTTATTTTGAGATCATCGTAGATTCACATGCAGTTGTAAGAAATAATAGAGATCCAGTGCGCCCTTTGCCTAGTTTCCCCCAATATTAACATCTTGCAAAACTATAGTATAAGATCATGACCAGGAAATTGACGTTGACACAGTCAAGATACAGACTGTTCCGTCACCACAAGGAGAGATCCTGTTGTCCCTTCATAGGCACTTCCCCTTTTCCTTCTTTTCTGACCCCTGGCAACCATGAATCTCTATTTCTATAATTTTGTCATTTTAAGAACGTCACAGAATCATTTAACCTTTTGGGATAGGCTTGAATAACTCATTTAATGCTTTTTTTTTTTTTTTTTTGACGGAGTCTTACTCTGTCGCCAGGCTGGAGTGCAGTGGTGCGATCTCGGCTCACTGCAACCTCTACCTCCCAGGTTCAAGCAATTCTCCTGCCTCGGCCTCCTGAGTAGCTGGGACTACAGGCGCACATGACCGTGTCTGGCTAATTTCTGTAGTTTTAGTAGAGATGGGTTTCACCATGTTGGCCAGGATGGTCTCGATCTCCCGACCACCCACCTCAGCCTCCCAAAGTGCTGGGATTACAAGCATGAGCCACTGTGCCCGGCCTCATTTAATTCTTGTAACAACCTGATGAGCAAGGTCAGCATCAGTGTCCTCATTTTACAGACATATAAGTTGAGGCCAGGGCAGTGAAGTAACTTGTAGAGACAGGATTTAAGCTCAGGTTGTCCTGACAGCAAACCAGGCTCTGAAGTCTCTCCAATGTAACACTGACTTGCAGGCACTGCTTGAACTGATGGCCCTCGATCCTCCATGTGTCAGGTTGAATCCCCTCTGCTTCCAAAACACAGCTGGGGGTCTTGGCTCTGGAATGCTAAGGTCTCAGTCCTGGAGGCTGGAGAGGGCAGTCCTAGCTTGTCCTATCCAGCCTGAATTCTCAAGTGCAGGCCATGGTGCAGGGACCCAGAGATGACACTTCCTGGAGACAGAGGTGAAGCCCTAGCTGTCTGCAGGGGTTGGCCGGGACTCAGTGCTCACTCCTGTCTCAGTGGGGGTAGCGGAGGCTCATACGGTGACGTGCTCCTTCTCCCCAGTGCTCTCCAAGGCTGTTCAGGCCTCACAGCCCGGAATTGGAGTCTCAGATACTGTGGTCAGGTCAGCTATGGGGCCATGACGGGTCAGCTCCGAAGTAGTGTCACTTGCAGAGCTAACCAAGCGTGAGATTGCTCAGATGGCTGGAACAAGCGAGTCCCCTGTGCATTCCCTCTCCCTTCAGCCAGCCACAGGCTCCTTTAGCTCTCACCTAGGTCCTGCTCCTGCCATAATATCACCTGACACTGATGAGGTCACAAAGCCAGTACCCATGGGTCCCACTCACTGTTGACAAGGGCCTCATCTCCCAGTGGGAAGCCTCAGTCCCTGGTCCCTGGAGAGGGGAGCTGGTTCTCTCTGCATCCAGTGGGAGAGCCTGAATAGACCTGCAGGAGGTGGGTGCTCCCAGCCTCATCCGGGGGTCAGATGAGCCAGGGCTGGGGCTCTGCCTGTGTGTATGAGTGGGGGATGGGAGAGGACTTCTACATACTAGAGTTGGAGTCAGTGGCATTGACCCTGGCCCTTAGGCATCAGGGATTCTCTGCAGGGCAGAACCAGGGCCAGTGGGAAGGAGTTATGATGGGAGATGGGTGGTTTTTGCTCAACAGTGAGATTTTTTGTAGTAAATAGTAGAATCCAACAGCAGAGCAGACTGCTTTGTGAGATAGTGAGATCCCCATCAGTGTAGGTATTCATTCATTTATTTAACACACATTCGTTGCCTGCCTTGGCTCTTGGCACTGGAGTTCCACAGATGTGGGTTCAAGTTCCAGTTCTGCCACTTAGGATTCCGTGATCCACAGCGAATTCCTTGTGTCTCAGTTGCCTCACTTGTAAACATGAGTAATAACAGTTCTTTACCTATCTCAGTGGGAAGGTTGAACAACTCCAAGCTCCATGCCTCACACAGGTAAAGACATGGAGCCTTGAATGTACTATTTCACAGGTGTAATTACCTCTATCCTGCAAGTGAGTTAAATAGCACATTCTCCATTACTAAATGTCTGAGTGGGAATCTGAATCCAATTCAGTCTAATTCCAAGTAATTCTCTTCCCTCTGAACCATAAGGCTGGGCTCAGTTAGGTATTC
This sequence comes from Theropithecus gelada, assembly GCF_003255815.1. Classification (NCBI taxonomy): domain Eukaryota; kingdom Metazoa; phylum Chordata; class Mammalia; order Primates; family Cercopithecidae; genus Theropithecus; species Theropithecus gelada. The sequence goes on along the minus strand of NC_037682.1, from coordinate 111,636,076 downwards.
AAATCTGAGCTGTGGGACTTGTATCTAGAATATATAAAGAACACTTACAACTCAATAATAAAAAAAGACCAAAAACTCAATTAGAATATGGGCAAAGGATCTGAATATACATTTCTCCATGGAAGGCATATAAATAACCAAAAAGCAAATGAAAAGATGCTGCACATCATCAGGCATCAGGGAAACACAAATCAAAACCACAAGGAAATGCCACTTCACACCCAGTAAGATGGGGATAACCGAAGACAGACAATAGCCAGCGCGAGGCTGTGGGGAAACCAGAGCCCTCATACACGGTTGTGTGGGAGTGTAAAATGGGGCAGCCACGCTGCAACACAGCCTGGCAGTTCCTCAAATGGCTAAACAGAGAGTCACCATATGACCCAGAAATTCCATTCCTAGGCTGATACTCAAGAGAATTGAAAACACACATCCACGCAAAACTTGTACAAAAATGTTCAGAGCAGCATTACTGATAATAGCTGAAAATAAGAAACAACCCAAATATTCATCAACTAATGAATGGAGAAACAAAATATGGTCTATCCATACAATGGAATATTATTCAGCCATAGAAAGAATGAAGCGCTGACACATGCTACAACATGAATTAACCTTGAAAACATGATGATAAGTTGCTGGGTGCAGTGGCACATGCCTGTGGTCCCAGCTACTCTGGAGGCTGAGGTGGGAGGATCACTTGATCCCAGGAGTTCAAGGCCACAGTGTGCTACAGTGGGCTGTGAGTAGCCACTGTACTCCAGCCTGGGCAATATAACACAGCCCCATCTCTAAATAAATAAAAATAAATAATAAAATTTAAAAAACAAGATTTAAAACCTATTCCACTTATTACATAATTCAATTTATATGAAAGTCCAGAATAAATTTGTAGAGAGAGAAAGTAGAGTGGTGTTTGCTTAGGGTTGGGGGCTACGGTGTGGGGTAGGGGAATTGAGGAGTAATACCTAAATGGTAGAGGGTTTCTTTTTGAGATAATGAAAATGTTCTAAAATCGGCTCTGGTTATGGTTGTACATATTTGAGAATATACTAACAACCATTGAATTGTATAATTTAAATGCGTGAATTGTATGGTATGTAAATTATATCTCAACAAAGCTGTTAAAAAAGAGAGAAAGAGAAACCTATAAAAAACGTGATGATGCACACCTGTAGTTCCAGCTACTTAGGAGGCTGAGACGGGAGGATCACTTAGCTTAGGAGTGCAAGACCAGCCTAGGGTTTTTCTAAGACCCCCATCTTGGGAAAAAAAAAAAACATCTGAGACTGTGAGAGAAGTGGCCAAGGTGTGGGTGGAGATAGAGTCTGGGGAATCTCAGCACACAGGTGCAGGGGAGACTATGAGGATGCGTGACCTTGCTTAGGAAGGATTTCCCAAGTGGGAAGATGGATGGAACCTGGAGGAATGCCTTCTAGAGGAATAGGCACTGCTTGGGTGTACCCCGGGTGGGGTGGGAGAGAGGAGGCTGCACCAGTGTCCTCTGGCAGCACTCACAGCCCAGCAGGAACGGGCACATCAGTGTTGGGGTGGGGGGTTCTGATCATGGCTAGGCAGGTGCCCCACCCGCCTCCCAGACCACCCACACGATCCCATGGAGATGAACAGCACTCGACCCACTCCGTGTCTCCCAGGAACACAGGATTGGAGGGGCAGAGCCAGGTCTGGACCTGGGTGGTTGCTACCTCTCTGGCCTTGGTCTCCATATCAATGGTATGAAGGTGGCAGTTTCTCCCTCACCGTGTTGCGCGGTGTGAAAGTGGAAGTTGTGTTGAAAGCACACGGTGAGTGTGCAGATGGGGGCCAGAATTCATCGTAGCCGGCCTTGGTCGTCACTTCAACTGTGGGTAGTTGAGCAGCATTACTGTTCCCATTTCACAGATGAAGAAACAGAGAGGCTGTGTGCATTGGTGACTTTCTAAAGGACACGTTGTGAACAGAGATAGGACGGGACTCTGCTCCAACCGTGTGCCCACCAGGTCATCCTTGTTGCCTCACGCCTGATGACCGAGCAGGGCTGGAAAAGTGCTGTCAACAAATGACTTCTTTTCGCCTTTAGGACAAACTTCTGCATATGTAGGCCTGGTGGCATTCCTCTCACCTTACAGGTGAGAAAACTGAGTCGAGGAACACGCCTGAGGTCCCACCTCTGACAGCGACAGGCCAGGACTGTAACTTTCCTTCATCCAAACCTGGTACCTACATGACTCAAGCAAGGGAAAGGTCAGGGCACCCCTGCCTCCCACTGGCCTTAGAGCAGCCACACCCATGATCCTGAGCCTTTTGGACTCCGAGATGCAGCAGATCAAAGGCCTTGTGATAAAAGTGGAGACTTAGGTAGGTACTGTGGATGGGGAGGGCATGCAGGTTGGGGTACGGGTCTAGGGGCTTGCAGACTCCACGTCGTTGCCTGCAAAGCCAGTGTGAGTAACCAGGCAGCCCTTTCTGTGGACGCCCTACCTCTCCCGGAGGCTGTTGTGGGATGAAGGAAACTGGAGCTTCTCTGCCCAGGGAAGGTGGCTACATTTCAAGCGGGAATTGTACAAGCACTCTTGATAAACAGCAGGTAACCCCACTCCCAGCAGCTAACAGGATTAATCTAAATGCACACAGACGCAGCTGGGCAAAATCAAAACACAGAACCCAGGTTAAATCATACCACTTAACGGGAGCCCTCAGAGCCTCAGAGCACGTCACCTGACTGGTGCCCAGCGTGGGGTGGGGACGTGGGAGGAGGCCGTGTGCGCTGATGCTTGCTTTTGAGGGGCTGTGGGAGCCCTGCTGCAGCATAGGGGCCAAGGGAGCCCTGGGGCAGGGCTGCGGGACCAGGCAATGGCGCGTTGGAAGGTCAGGTGTTCAGGCCGCCATGGCGGGGAGCAGGGCCGTCTCTGAGGGCTTGGAGTGGCAGGTGGGGTGGTCAGCCGGGAAGGCCGCAGCAGCTTCACGCTCTGGGAAAGTGGGAGAGGCCTTCAAGTGCTCCTGTTGACTCCCACTCCCACTCAATCAGCCCTGTCCAATGAGGGGTCCCATCCCAGGGATGCTCACAGGAAGGAGAGAAGCCGGGCTTTGGGTAGCTCTGGCATCCCGGGGCTTGTTCTGGCCTCCACAGGGAGAAACAGAGGGAACACCACACCCAGACTGCCGCAGCCCCTCCCCACTCCAGCCATTATCAGCTGCTTTTACAGTTGAGGACGCTGAGGCACAGCCAATTTTCAGGTCACGCTCTTTGCTCTGCCCCCAAGCTTCCTCCCAAATCAAGGCTCTGGTGAGAAGCAAGTTCCCTGTCCTGCACCTGCCTTGGGCTCAGGTCAGTTCCACCCAAGATCACAGCAGAGCCTCGTTCCTCCCCAGGGCCCGGGGCCATCATCTGTGGGGTCCTCCATGAACACTCTGTGGGGCCAGCTGCCGTGGGCTGGGGAAAAGGAGAGTGGCCATGGGAATCACTTCCCAGGCTCCTCAAATGGGGCGAGAGCTGGGAGTTCATCACTGTCACCTCTTGGCCTCCAGAGTGGCCAGCAAGCCAGCGGGCAACCCCTTTTCCCTTGGACCTCAGGAATGATGGTAACAATTGCTAATGTTTACTGAGCACTTTTTCACCACTAGGACCTTAGCTAAGCCCTTTGAATCCACAATGTCCTGGAATGCACCCAGCAACTTCAGGAGCTGAGCATTGAATGTGGCACGATCTCCATTATACTGAGGAGGTTCTGAGGTCATACATTGGGAGCCAAACCTGGACCCCAAAGTCCTATGATGTCACCTTCCTAGGATTCAGCTCCATTCCCAGGCCCTTCAGGAAAGGGTAATGGGAAGGGAACAGGTAGTGTCTAGAATCACAAGACTTGATCTCAGGTTCCTGCTCCTTCCCACTAGCTGGTTCTATGGCCCTGGGAGCAGGGGCCATAATCTTTGAACTCTTTGAACTCTTTACTCTTTGAACCTGAAATTCCTGGTTTGTAAAACAAACACGGAGAAAAATCTTTGCCTTACCTGCACTGCTGCGTTGTGGGAATCAAATGAGAAAAATATACGACCGTGGTTTTCATGCTACGAGGCACCACATAAATGTGAGTTATTACACCACGCCCCAGAGCAGGCATGTTCCTGGCTCTGTGTGATTTTTTTTGTTGTTGTTAAAACCGTTAGGAACGATAATTACTTAATAATGATCCTATTCCTAATCCATGCACCTCTGCATGGGGACGTCAATGCCTCGGCATTGAGACATAATTGGTCTCTGCCCAGGGCCCAAGAGCAGGGGATAGTGCTCCCTATTTTGCAGTGGGGTAAACAGGCCTCCAGCATGAGCAAAGGGATGTCCAGAGTTCCTTAGCCCTCCAGGCTGACGTTCTGGACTTAGAATCTGGGATTGGAGCCTTCCCCCTCCTGCTGCGAGGGCTCCCAGGTTGCCCTGAGAGTGATTTACGGCAGGAATCTGCAGTGAGTGCTGTGTCAGCGCTCCCCGCTCCCACCTTCCTGCTCTGTCTCCACCCCTCTTTATCTGCCTTCTCCCCGTTTCTCCTGTGCTGCCACTCACCTCCCACAGCTCTGTCTTCCCTGGTTCCCCCTAGGCTGATCGGAGCCTAATTTCAGCTCCTTTCTGGGGCTGAGGAGCTCACGCTGAGCTGTCAAGAGCAGATGGGGAATTTAAGCGGGAGGCCCATGGGGGAAAGCGGGGAGGGAGGAGTCCCTGTCCTTTGTCCCAGGCCATCAGCCCTGCGGCCCTTCAGGTCTTCTTTCTGGAAAGGGTCAAAAGAGTACCTGAGGCAGAAACGTCAAGTCACCTCTTTGCATTCATGTAACCTGTGTGTGGCAGAACCTGCATTTGAGCCTAAGTCTGTGGAATGCCCAGGCCCACGAGTGTGTCCAACACCCAGGATCATTAAAGCCTGGCACCAGGGCTGTGGGCAGAGCTGCCCCCTCAGGCCATGCAGACTCCTTCACAGAGATCCTGGTGCTTTGCCACAGCATCTCAGATTCCAAGTCCTACTGGGAAGGAAATTCGGGGGGAGTGTGCCAGGGCCAGGAGGGCAGAAGCAGACATTAGAACCTCCTTTCTGAGCTTTGATCCGGGCTGGTAAGGTGCCAGACCAAGGGCTTCTGGGGAGTTGTTGAACAGAGCCTGTGAGTGGGCACTGCCCAGGCAAACAGCATGTCACCAAATAGTGAAAACCAAATAGTTGAATATTTAACTTATGAAAGCCAAGGATTTGTTGTATTGCTAACTCATTTTTTAACATGCATAAAATGGAAACTCAGAGAGACTCTTTAACTTGTCCAAGGTAACACAGTACCCTCCTGGCACAGAAGCTAGCGTGTGGGTCACTCTCTGGCCAGTTGCTGGCTATGCTTTCCCTCCTTCCTCACCCCTTCCAGCATCCAGAATCCCAGGAGGCTGATCTGCTCTTGGCTTCAGGGGTGGACCAAATTCAGAGTGATCGCACTCAAGGCCACTGCTCAGCCTCCCTCCCTGGCTGCTCAGGGCCATGTGCTGCTTCTCCCTCTACACCCAGGATGCTCGTGGCCTGGGGAGGCTGGCGAGGACCTGAAATCACTATCATAACTCTCATTTCTGGGACCAGAGGGTCAAGTGGGTACTTTGGAGGCACTGGTGGGTACAGAAGGAACTTGGGGAGCTGGAACAGGACTCTGAGATTTAAGGTGCTCCGGGGAGAGCAGGTACAGAATGGGAAGGGCAGCTGTGATCTTTGGGTTACCAGTCCCTGCCTCTCAACCCCTCTGTTGGCCTTCCCCTAAATTCAGGGACAATGAAACACTAGGGCACTGGGCCAGCGGGGCCACCTGACTCTCTGAGGCCGGATCCTCCTGTGCTGACTCTGACAAGCCCAGCTGAGGAGGCGGCGCTGGCAGATTTTCCATCCTGTGGACAAACTTGTTATTTACGTTGATTGGTGCGTGATTTACAGCTAATTTGTTAATCAACCACAGCCTATGCAACCTGGGTGAGCCTGCTTCTCCCTAATGATCCACCAAGATCCTGTTCTGAGAGGCTGGCCCAGGCAGGCTGTGGGAAACCGAGGGTGGTGATGTGGGCCTGGGATGGGGTGCACCTCACACCCAGGAATGCCCATCAGCCCTCACTGCCCCATATGAAGCTGCTTCCTCTGGCTCTCCTGGATTTTCACCACGCCCTCCCTCACTCCATACCCATACCTTAAGGCCACTCTTACTCTAGGACAGCAGTTACCGGGCGCCTTGGGCATCTCATCTCACCCCTCTGGGCCTCAGTTTCCCCATTTTTTGGTAGCTTACTGATCTCTGAGTGAGGAAGATGGGTAATTTCCATGAAAGTACCCTACTAGTCAGGGTGGTGTTAGAGCTGGCATTTATGGGCTCACGAGAGTGGAGCATTAAACCTTTAGTGATTTTGTGAGCTGGTTGATAAACATAGCCGTTATTAGAAATTACATTATATAAACTACAATTAAATAAGTCATATTAAACATCAAGGTAATAAATACTCAGAACTCATTGCTTCCTAATTATTTTACTGCATTTTATTATCTATGTTCGAGATTATTTCCATCTCTGGTATCTGTCTGGTGGAGAGGCTGTATGATGCCATGCCAGCAAGCATCTCTTCCCAGTGCCACACTCAATGATGTCAGCTTGAAATGAGCCAGGCTAGGAATATTCACAACATGGAACTGATAAAGACTCTAAATCATTCATTGTTCTGTTCTTTATCCAGACTTTAAAAAGCGATGGAGAAGCTGGGCACGGTGGTTTACACCTGTAATCTCAGCACTTTGGGAGGCTGAGGTGGGCGGATCACCTGAGGTCAGGAGTTTGAGACCAGCCTGCTAACATGGCGAAATGCTGTCTCTATCAAAAATATAAAAATTAGCCAGGCGTGGTGGTGCATGCCTGTAATCCCAGCTACTCAGGACGCTGAGGCAGGAGAATTGTTTGAACCCGGGAGGTGGAGGTTGCAGTGAGCCGAGATCGCACCACTGTATTCCAGCCTAGGTGACAGAGCAAGACTCCATCTCAAAAAAAAAAAAAAAAAAAAAAAGTGGTGGAGAATATCTTAATGATGCAGATTAAACTTAAAAGTGTGCTGTGTCTGTGACTATTACACATCTATGAAAAATGAGGAAATATTCTTGCAGTAAGTGAAAACTAGTATCTGATGCCACAATGAAGTCACTCACATCGTTGATGAACAAGGGAAGTTTCAACAAATAGTTTCGTCATTTCACTTTTTTTCTTTTTTTTTTGAGACAGAGTTTTGCTCTTGTCGCCCAGTCTGGAGTGCAATAGCATGATCTTGGCTCACTGCAACCTCTGCCTCCCGGGTTCAAGCAATTCTTCTGCCTCAGCCTCCCGAGTAGCTGGGATTACAGGCACCTGCCACCATGCCAGGCTAAATTTTTTTTTTTTTTTCATTTTTAGTAGAAATGGGTTTTCACCATGTCGGTCAGGCTGGTCTTAAAATCCTGACCTTGTGACCTGCCCGCCTCGGCCTCCCAAAGTGCTGGGATTACAGGTGTGAGCCACCGCGCCCAGCCCATTTCACTTTTTTTTTTTAACCCATTAATGTAAATGAAAATATCAATCAACATCCCTGTGGGAATTACACTGGCTTGTCAATTGCGATCACAGACTAGCTGCAAGTAGAGGAGTTCTGCAAAAATCAACTAAAGCATTCTGTGAGAATCAGTTGTTTCTACGTAATTTATGATAAAGGATAGTATATATTTTATTATTATTTGTAAGATATATGCCACACATTCTTTAGACCTGTAAAATTACACACATACATACACATGTTTTTCCCAAAGAACCGGTTGTTAAAGATTTGCCAGTGCACCACCGACTGCACTCATGGGAGAGACCATTGTTCTCTTCCTGTTGAGCCCCTGCTTCAGCTCTAGGACTTGTATGATGTCAGCTCTTAATGGCTCACCCAGATATTGGGGAAGGAGCTAGAACCTGTACTTCTCATCATCCTTTCCAGCCCCCACCAGAGGAAGACTATTTCTAGCTGCAAGGAGGCATTTCCCCCTGAGGTCCCAGCAAAGAAAGTGTCTTTAGGACACTTCCCTGGGCAGAGAGCAGAAGGACCCAGAACCCTGGAACTTGCCTGTGAAGCTCTGGGACGTCTCCATCTTTGCTTGACTCCATCCATAGTTTGAGCCCTGGCATCACCTTGGGTGGGGGCACCATGCCCTCTGGTCTGGACTTTGATAAGAGCCTCCAAACCGGCCTCCCTGCTTCTATTCTTGCCGGCTTTACAACGTGTTCTCCGTTCTCCACGTGCTCCCAGAGGGATCCTTTTTTTTCTTTTTTTAATTTTAAAAATTGTTTATTTTTTTAAGTAGAGATGAAGTCTCACTCTGTTGCCCAGGCTGGAGTGCAGTGGTGCAAACATGGCTCATTATAGCCTCCTACCCCTGGGCTTAAGTGATCCTCCTACCTCAGCCTCCTGGGTAGCTGGGACCACAGGCATGCACCACCACGCTCCGTTTCAGAGGGATCCTTTTAAAACCTAAATCAGGCCAGGCGCGGTGGCTCACGCCTGTAATCCCAGCGCTTGGGGAGGCTGAGATGGGCAGATCACGAGGTCAGGAGATCAAGACCATCCTAGCTAACGTGGTGAAACCCTGTCTCTAGTAAAAATACAAAACATTAGCCGGGTGTGGTGGCACGCACCTGTAGTCCCAGCTCCTCGGGAGGCTGAGGCAGGAGAATCACTTGAACCCGGGAGGCGGAGCTTGCAGTGAATAGAGATCACACCACTGCACTCCAGCCTGGGTGACAGAGCGAGACTTTGTCTCAAAAAACAAAACAAAACAAAACAAAACAACAACAAAACAAAACAAAAAAACTAAATCACATTGTGCTACTCCTCAGCCAGAAACCCTGCAAAAGCCCCCCCGGGTGTCCCCTCAGGCCTCGGGCTACCTCATCCCCATGTCTTAGGGCTCTGCCCTTCCCTCTGCTCCCCCTCTGCACCAGCCACACTGGCCTCTGCCGTTCCAGGCTTCTCCCCTCTCAGAACCTTTGCTCTGGCTGTGTCCTTGGTCTGGGATAATCTTCACCCAAATACCTGCTTGGCTCATTCCCTCACCTCCTTCAAATCTTCACTCAAATCTCACCTCCCTACAGGGGCCTGTCTTCAATTCCCTTCAACACTGTCCCTGACCCCCACCCCAATGCACTGAAGCACCCAATGCTGATCTACTTTCTGTTCGTTCTTAGTCTTTCTCACTTCATAATAGACTAATGTTCTTATTATCTTTGCAATGGCATCTGAGTTCCATGAGGGCAAGGATTTTCATCTATTTCGTTCACTGATACACCCATACTCCAAAAGCCGGGCACGTGCTGGGTGTCAGTAAATATTTTTGAAGAAATGCTTTGGGGAAGGAAGGGCAGCTTCTAGAAAGGAGCATGTGTGGAAGAGCAGGAAACACTTCCTTTCTCTATTGGTGCTGGGGTGGGAGGAGGCCAGCCTGCTCAGCCGGTTTCCCAGCTCCTCTCCCGCTCAGAGCCTCTGGGGCCCTGTATTAGTCAAGGCTCTCTAGAGAGACAGAACCAATGGGATATGTGTATATATATGTATTAAGAAAGAGATTTATTCTAAGGAATTAGCTCATGCAATTTTGGGGGTCAACAAATCCCAAGACCTGCAGCCAGCAGGCTCGAGACGAGGAAAAGCTGACGTTCCAGTTCGAGTGAAGAAAATACTGATGTCCCAGCTTGAAGACAGGCTGGAAGAATTCCCTCCTAATTTTGGGACGGTCCGCATTTTTGTTCTATTCAGGACTTCAACTGATTGGATAACGGCCACTTAGGTTAGGGAGGGCCATGTGCCTTCTTCAGTCCAGCAATTCGAATGTTAATCTCTTTGAGAAACACCCTCGCAGACACACAGAATAATGATTGACCAAAAATCTGAGCACCTTGTGGCTGAGTAGAGTTGACATAAAATTCACCACTGCAAGTGCTTTGCCTGGCCCAGCCCTCACAGAGCAGGCTCAAGGACAGGTGACCTTTCACTAAGGAACCGTGCTCTATCCAGGTGGCCTGTAAACACGACTCTTTCTCTTCTCCTGCTCTCCATGGGCCTGGAACCTGGGTAGAAGGAGAGGGAAGGTGGCCTAGAATGACCTTTGAGGCCTTGGCTCAGCCTTTGTTTTCTCATCTGTAATATGAACTTAAAACAATATCCCTTATCTCACAGTCATAAGGCTGAAATGAGAAAATGCTTTGGCAAACAGAATGCATTTTGCAAGCCTGAGGTATTAATCTTGCAAGCTACTCACTCCTACACGTCTCTGGCAAGTGTCTATCCACAACAAGGAAAGGGTTAAACCTGCCTTCTTATTTGTACAGTTTCTCATGTCCCTAGGAGGAGCAAAGAACAAGGCTTATAAATAGGATCAGGGTCTTTGCAAACAACAGTAGCAACAACACATTTGTCTGAGAGGCTAGGTTGAGAATTGGTGCTTGCTCCATCTTGTGCCCTAGAGACAATCCTCGGACTGCTGAACTTCTCCACTCTCACGGCATTGCCCATCAGGAGGGATTGCAGTTCTGAACATGATGGATCAGATGCAATATCAGAGGAGCTTCATGTCTGCAGGCCTGTCCCAGGTGAGTTCTCGCAGGTATATCTGAAAGCCAGAGGATGAATGGGAGCCCCAAGGTCCCAAATGCTCAAAGAATGTATGTTCTCAGTGGTGCTTCCTACTATCCTCAGCACATCATCCCTTCCTCCCGGCCCTGTGGGGTTGGGAAGCAGAAATGAGAAGGCACTTTCCTTTCTCCAGACCTTTTTTTCTGGTTCCTCCACCCAGTCACTGGCAGAGCCAAAGTTCAGGTAGAAACTTGTCCAGCTGGATTGCCAGAACACCAATACCATCCGCTGCCCACCTGTGAAAGCTGCCTGGCAAGATGGAGCATGGATGCCTGTCCCATGACACCGGGTGACGAGAGGCACAGGGTGTTTCCAGCACAGGGGCCTTTCACGGAGACAGATGACTGATGGAAACCTGCATTGACTGGGGCAGGGAAGTGTCTGTCCTCCTGTCCCTGCCAATAGCAGAGAGCATGGACTCACCCCATCCTTGTTCTCTGGGAGGACCACACCCCAATACCCATCCTCAGATACTGTCTGTGTTGGAGCTTCACTTCAGAGGTGGATATGAAGCTGCTTGGTTTCATCTCACAGTTGAGGTGAGGCTAATTCATTCATTCGATAGTTATTTATTGAGAGCCTATTCTGTGCCTGTGTATTGGCACTGTTTTCAATCTGGGAATCCAAGAACAAACAACATAGACAAGGTCCCTTCTGTAATGGAACTTACGTTCTAGTTGGGGAAACAACAGCACACATATGAACACGTGTAAAGAGGAGGAAAATGGCCCAGATCTGGGCTTTGGATGTATCACTGACTAGCTGCGTGACCTTGGGCAAGTAATTTAACTGTTGTCAACCTCAGTTTTCTCATATTTAAAGTCAGGAGGATAATAACAACATTGATGTCATGGGGTTGTTGTGAGAATTATTTGAAAGTATATGAAGTACACAACAGAGTTCTTGGCTCACAGTAGACGTTCCCATGCACACATGTACCCATTATTGTTATTGCTGTTGTTATAGTTAATATCACTTACCTAGAAACGGAATCAGAAGAGACCAAAATGCCATATTCTTTCTTTCAGTAAAGTGACACCCAGGAAGGTGTGAGCCAAAAGCCATGTCTGTACAGCATCACAAGCTTTTAGTTGGTAAAACATCAATTCAGCCAACTCCTTGAGTGTTTGGTCAACAAAGGCTTTAACAACTGACTTTTTTTTTTTTTTTTCATTAGTGGGATCAGGTGGTTGTTTGAATTAGATGAACCAATTGATTCTTCTAATTGAATGAATCAATTCATTGTTCTAATGTCATGGCGACCCAAACTAAGATTGGTTACAGTTTTATCTAAGGCCCTGGGTACTTTCTCTTTCATGATGAGCCTTTTGTCCTGGTTCTGTCATAGTTTTATAGCTGTTGAAAACGTGTGATTGAGTGTGAGGATGCACGTATGTGCATGTGTGTACATACACACATATATACACAAAAGACATGCCAACCCATCACTATCCCTGCTGAGTTGAGACCAAGAGAATGCAAACTTTATATTTTGCCAACAGCTTTTACCTCTTCTTAGCCAGTTTTTTTTTTTTTTTTTTTTTTTTCAGAGCAGAAGCCAAAGAGCCAAATGGCATAGTCTGAATGTGGTCACTATCCTGCCAGCCACTGGGCCAGACTCTGGCTGTTGGCACAGGGTTCTGCTGCCCGTTGTGAGATAGCATCAGCTCTGCCTGGCATGGAAAAGGGAGAGTTGGCATTGTCAGCCTGTAGGTGCTTGTGGGGAGGAGGTAGAGGATGTTGGTTACTGGCAGGCAAACCTGTTGCCACTGAAACTTGGCACGTCTGGGTGGCTTCAGCAGTCCAGACAGAGAATTAGCAGGGAGGAAGAGCTCCACAGAAGTGCCCATCTGGCTCCTTGGTACTGTCCATGGAAAGAGATTTCTTCCTTGGTAGAGAACTTGGTACCTTGGAGAGGCAAATCTATTCATAGTGGGGTAAGTCTATAAGTCTAACCATAATCCTAGGATGACTCTGACCCATCATCTAGGAGAGGTCTCCTAGGGTTCTTTTTGCCCTGTGTGTGGGGAATACACACACACACACACACACACACACACACACGTATATTTCAGACAGAATTTTGCTCTTGTTGCCCAGGCTGGAGTGCAGTGGTGCCATCTCGGCTCACTGCAACCTCTGCCTCCCTGGTTCAAATGATTCTTCTGTCCCAACCTCCCAAGTAGCTGGGACTATAGGCTCACGCCACCACGCCCGGCTAATTTTTATATTTTTAGTAGAGATGGGGTTTCACCATGTTGGCCAGGCTGGTCTCGAACTCCTGACCTCAAAGTGATCCGCCTACCTTGGCCTTCCAAAGTGCTGGGATTACAGGCATGAGCCACCTTGCCCGGCCCTGGGACTTATATTTTCTAAGTGTTTCCTGTAGAAGCAATAAATGCGGCTTTTGAGCTCTTGGAAATTGGTGAGCTGGTAATGTCTTGACAATTGCTCCTGTCTGCTCTGGGAGCATCATCTCCCATTGTCACCCCAAGTCCTTGATGGAGTCCATAAGGGCTCTGCTTCCCTGGGCCAGGAGACAGGCTGCATACCCAAGCACCTTTCCTTCCACATGCAGACAGCCTGAGAGCACTGCCTGAGGAGCCAGGAGACCAGGATCCCAGGGTCAACACTGTCTTTTACAAGCTGTGGGACAGAGACAAGTTGCTTAACTTCCTCAGGCCTCAGTTCCCAACTGCCCTACCTAAAGTGGTGAGGATTAAATGAAATACTACAGGTAGAAGCAAACTGTAAAAAAAAACTTCAAACACATGCAAGGGGTTACATTAAGCTCTCCATACAACCCTCCCACCAGATGAGCTCCCTGGGACGACTTTTTCATCCTGTCTTGTTAGAAAGCTGCTTACTTGGATAAAGCCCTCAGGAGATGCAAGATGTTCATCCCGAGGGAACCTCCACTCCCTCCTGGCCTGTCCGCCTGATCCCTAGATTTTTCTCCACCCTGAACCTCTCAGCCTTCTCCAAAGCTAGTCCCTGAGCAAGCGCAGACTTGAGCAGGGGAAGGGAGAGCCAGAACAACTACAGAAAGAAAAGATTAGGGATTCTCTTTCTATTCCTTTCTTGGTTTCCTGTTCTGAGCTGGGTGAGCAGCCTGATTTATTTTTGACAAATGTATCTGCATTATGAATTATATTGGGGATGGAATTGTTACATTAAATCAAAGTTAATTTTCGACTTCTGTTCAGGGCGCCATAAATAATCAACTCCAGGATAAGGTTATGGACTGAAGTCGCCCAAATTATGCTAATGAGGATGATTAAACTTTAGAATTCTAAGTTTCTGTAAGAATAACAATCAGTTAGCATTTACATTTCTGCCATGCCCTAGGATCTGCTGCTTTCTCTGAAGCTGCTATTAAATATAAATAATAATACCATTTTTTAAAGTCAAGTTGAGCCCTTTGGGGCATATTCTATTCTCTTTCCTGGTGCTCAGCTTCTGCAGATGTGTCTGAGGCAACCAGAGAAGGAAGGGAGGGCGGCACAGAGGCCACAGAAACTGCATTTGCATTTGCCTTAGAACTGCAAAGGGATTTTCAAGTTCTAACAGAGACAATAATTAAGTTTTGCCTTGGTCCATTTGGTGAGGAATGCCAGGAAGCCCTGTTGAGCTTTAGAAGTGCTACCCTCAGTGAGCCGGCAATGATTTCCAAGGGATTTTGAATTTAGGATGGGGTAGCAATTCCTAGCCTTTTCTGCTGAGATGCTGTGTGTCTTTGGGTCCATTGCATTCACTTTATGTGCTCTGTTGTCCCTCCACAGGCTCTGGGGACCTTATAGAGGATGCTGCTGAATTCCCTAGCTTGGCTTACAGAGGAGCAAAAAGATTCCGTTGATTTCCAGCCTCATGTTTAGCCACCTGTTATCAAAGCCTGCCCCGAGAGATGTTCATCTCCTGATGTCTATGTGGGGCCCAGGTGGCTGCAATCAAAATGACAGGTCAGCTCAGAGGTTAGGTTGCTGGCTGAGTGGCTATTGTTTATCCCAGTTTCAATTTCATCGTCATGACAACCCACACAAGTCATTGTCCCAGCCGATGCCTCTGTGTGACGGAGTGTGAGGAACGTGCTTCGTCCCAGCTCGCTCCGCCTGACGGACGAAGAGCCGTCTCTGCTCTCGGGTGGCTGCTCCTTTCTTTCCTCCACGTGTTCACAGTGTTCTTATTTTCTCCACCACTTACCCAGAAATTGTTTCCGAAAAGTGTCTCATTTCAACTGAATTTGGCGCAGAGCGATTGGGAACATTGCTCGGCTGGGATTTGCTCTCTCTCCTCAGCAGTTTTGCAGGCCTTATCTCACTCCTGTGGGCTTCCAGAACTGCTGGGACCCCTGGCTGAGATCAAGTGGGGGGCAGTAGATGGGAACCTGCCTGTTTCACACTCGGATCATCCAAGGGAAGACACGAACGTTCTGCACACACAACATGGTATAAGCACAAAACTTGCCTTAATGTGTCTTCCAAGCTATGCGGGACCCCTTCCTTGAAAATTTCAAGAGACAGATGGCTGGTGTTTCTGTTGTGCTCCATGGCTCTGAGAAATCCTGTGTCTGTGTAGGGCTGTTGAGATGCCAGCTCTGGATGGTAACATCGGTGAGCCTGGAAGGCTTTGCCTTGGAAGCATAGGGCTTGTGTCTACTGAGCTTCTCTTTTGGGTCCTCCAGCACTTGATGATTCTGAGAACACATGTTCCTTTACTTTAGGGAGCAGCCTCAAAAATGGACCCTTCTTCTTCGCTCTGGCATGGTGGTGATTCTGTTGGGAGGCGCCTTGGGCCAGATATATCCTATTCTGGAGGCTCACAGGCAGGCCCAGCACTGAGAGAAACCCTGCCTGGCCCAACAAGCCTTCTCCTGAGGGTGGCTTTTCCTGTGGCTACAGGATCATCTATGTTGGTCAAACGGATGGTACAAGATGTTTTAAAAAGATATTGGGATTGGTTTGACTGAAAGAGAGGCTGTGAAGGACTGGGGTGCTCATTAAGAGTCTCAGAATCAAGGAAGGTTGTTATGGAGACAGGCTGATCACTGCCGTGGGAAAGGCTGGGGTGAGGCAGGTGGATCACTGCCGTGGGAAAGGCTGGGGTGAGGCAGGTGGATCACCGCCGTGGGAAAGGCTGGGGTGAGGCAGGTGGATCACTGCTGTGGGAAATGCTGATCTGAGGCCCATATGCATGGCCCCTGTTGTCATGGTGGGGGTGGTGGGGAGACACAGAGTTGAGCCAGGCAATGGGAAAGGGCAGAAAGCAGATATGGGAGTCGAGAGCCGGGGCTGAGCCAGCAGAACTGGGAGCAGGAGCGCTGTTAGAAAGTGGTTTGATCTGGGGCTCAAGCCGACTGAGTTGGTCAACACTAAGAGCCATCAGGCTTCACCTTCTTCATCTTTATTCATTCAACAGACATTTTTGGAGTATTTACTACATGCCAGGTGCTATTCTAGGCACTCATCAGTGAGTGGTCAGTGAAACAGACAAAAATCCCAACCCCAACAGGGTTTTACCTTCTAGTGGAGCAGCCAGGCAATAAGCAGATCACTTAGACACTCAGGATGTCAGATGGTTCCAAGTTCTGGGGAGGGGCATAGGAATGGTGGGGGTGCTACAATTTAAAACAGAGGGGTCAGGTTAGCCTTTGTGAGATGATGCTCCAGCAAAGAACTAACTGGGAGAGGGCTGGGGTCATGGGGACACCTAGGGGAAGATCAGGCAGAAGGAGCAGCTAGGGCAGCACCCATGGGCCTGGTGTGCTGGAGACCAGGGAGGGGCCTGTAAGACTGGAATGGGGTGATCGAGAGGCGACTGCAGGGATGAGGTCTGAGGTGTCAGAAGCCAGAGCACGCTGGGCCTTGCAATCTTTGTAAGGGCTTTCTAGGTGGAATGGGAGGTCGCAGGCAGGATGGAACAGAAGAGGGATATCATCTGCAGGCTCTTACAGGATCCCTCTGGCTGCTGTGCTGAGAATATGTTAAATTTGAGATGATCTGCTTAGATTAAGTCCTGACTCTGTCATTGTCACTGGACCGAGAAGGTCTACATGACTACCAGACTATCTCAACTCTCAACACTAGGATTTGAACATCTTTAGGAAAATGTTGAATTGAATGTGTCACAAATTTGTCAAAATGAGCAAACTTATAAAGACGCAGACTCAGCTCAAAGTGAGTATGACCTTGCCCCACTGCCCTCCCTGGCGTTAGGGACACCAACCACTGCCAACTCCAACCCCTGGCTCCCACCCTAGTCAAATTCTCCCAGGTCCCTGGAGCTTTTCTTGGGACTCCAGGGCCTCACAGCCACGGACTGTGGGCTGGCCATGCAGCTCTCCACTCCACCACGAGGGGGCCTTGTTCAGTCCACTGCACTACCCACCACCATCGGCTAGCTCCCCGCAGCCTCTGCTTTTCCCTCCTGCCCACCGGTGGCTCTCCAGGGAGCGTCCTCTGCAGGCCCTCTTCCGAACTGAAGGAATCTGCGTAAAACCTCCTGGTGCCTAACTCAGATCTGCTCAAGCTCCAGGAACTCCAGCTCCCTGACACTACCTCTTGGAGCATGCCAACCCCAGAGATTAGCAGCATCTATCATCTCCCTGGTTTTCTTGGGAGTTTTCATTTAAGACCTGCCCATTAGACCTAAGAATGCTCCTCATTGCTTCTCCCATGATCCCCAAACCAGGAAGGTCGGTGATAAGCCCCAGGGGCGTGTCACTCTTCGGTGGCCTCCCTCTCTAGGAGGAGGAAGGTACAGGAGGTAGAATAGTTCACACTCCTTCCTGGTGGTCCAGCAGATTGGCCATGGGGGTCTCAATGTTGTGAGAGGGGCTGGGACTATGCGCCCCTCACAGTCCTTCCCGCTTCAACATTTACATCGTCTGTGTGATGTCACTTGTTGGTGTCCAATGAATGGGAACTGATTGTCTTGTTTGGCCGGGATGGGTCTGGAGGTGTCTTTAGGGACACTCCTAGCTGAGTTTTTTCCACACCACTGACAACCATGCTTTGTGAGTTACCGACTGAGGAGAGATCTGACCTGGCAGAATCAAAGGACATGGGTTTAGGAAAGGATCCAAATTACATTGAGGGCGATCCCACTGCTGTTCCAAACAGTCAAATACCCCCTTTTGATTGAATAGGTTTGTTATTAAAAATGCATTTTAAAAAATGAAATCGAAAGCAAATCCCTTCAAATAAAATTTCAGCCTTGTCTTAAATCCAGGGGTTTATTTGAAAGTTCCATCTTCTCACACTTTGCACAGAGCTGTGCTGGAGAGATCATAGCCCTTTGTCCCCTGAGCATGATGAACCAGGAAGGTAGATATCAATCAGGTTTCCTGAAATCTGTGCAGAATGCTCCTTAGTTATTTTCTGGATACTGACATGTGCGAGGTGATCGCCTAAATTGTGTTGCATGTCACTCCACAGAAATTCTCATATCTCTTAAGGACTGAAGCTTGAACTGATATGGAACCCGTGACTCAGTAGCAGTTGCCTGCTAGCCCCTTTTGGGCTTCTGCTCCTTTGTCCATTGCATCCCCTAAACTCAGCCTACCTGGTTACTTCATATCTGTTGGCAGATTGACTCCCTCCCTCCAGACCATTTTCAATAAGAAGATCTTCCTTATTTGACTAGGAACAAATACCATGTGGCTTCCCTATGACCTGTACGCTGCCTTGATCTTCTACCCTTGGAAGAAACAGAAGGAGTGAGAGAATTATGTCAGCCAAGACAGCATTAACTTTAATCCTACTTAATTCCAGCTCCACAATGAAAGCCTCACTTTGAGACTTGATTGAGGTGAGTTTAGGTCAAATAAGAGGAGGTTTCATTCAGTCACATCGTCATTTATTCAGCCAACATTCACAGAGCCAGGTACAGAGCTTGGAGCTGGGAGTCAGAGGAACAATACTTGGTCCCTGCCCTTCAGAGAGACAAACAGAAACAAATAGGAAATAACTGCAACATAGGCAATTAATTCTGAAGTGAAAGGAGGCAGGCGCCCATGCTGGGGAAAGTCACTGATGGACAGTTGTAGCTTTCAGGGAGGGGACACAGGGGCAAGGAGAAAGCAGAAGAAACTGACTTGAGTTGGATTTTAAAGGCTGAGTAATAAACTCATAAAAGTAAAATTATGGGGCTGGGCACAATGGCTCATGCCTGTAATCCCAGCACTTTGGGATGTTGAAGGGGGCAGATCACCTGAGGTCAGGAGTTTGAAAACAACCTGGCCAACATGGTGAAACCCCATCTCTCCTAAAAATACAAACAAAACAAAACAAAACAAACAAACAAACAAACAAAAACGGCCGGACGTGGTAGCGCACACCTGTAGTCCCAGCTACTCAAGAGGCTGAGGCAAGAGAATCAGGTGAACCTGGGTGGTGGAGGTTGGCAGTGAGTCAAGATTGTGCCACTGCACTCCAGCCTGAGTGAATGAACAAGACTCCATTTCAATCTCTCTCTCTCTCTCTCACTCTCTCTCTATCTATATATATATGTGTATATATATGTGTATGTGTGTGTGTGTGTGTGTGTGTATATATATATATAAAGTAAAATTAGGAGTTCATGACCTCCTGGAGAGATGACTAGCAGGAATTGCAAATGGATTCTGAAAGGATTTGGAGAATGTGGATATTACGGGACGAAGCCTAGACTTGCACCTGGAGATGAACGTTCAAGCTGTGTTTGCCAGGATGTCATCCTTGGCAAATCACTCAACATCTCTGTGTCTTAACTTCCTCATCTGTACAGTGGGAAATACAAAAATGCCTGCCCTGCTTATCTCATGGAGCTGCTGGGAGGATCAAAAGTACCAGTGTATGTGAACATGCCAGAAATCAGTTAAGTGTGAGGCACGTAAAAGCATTTTAAAGCATTATGTTTGGAAATAATTTCAAGTTTACAAAAAGTTGCAAAATGAGAGATAGTACAAAGAATATTCATATTCACTTTATCCAGATTTACTTATTGTTTATAGTTTAACCCATGTATTATTTATTCTTATTCTCTGTCTCGTATATATGTATATATATACTATATGAACATGTGGTTATACATGTATGTTTATACATAATTTTTTCCTGAACCATTTTTATATTACATATATTATGGCTCTTTACCCCTGAATACTTAACAGTGTGTTTTTCCTAAGAATAAGAATATTATATGCCACAGTATAGTTAACAATTTTATACATTTACATGTGTAAATCCATCACCCATATTACAAATTTTTTGCTTGGTCTAATAATACTCTTCAAAGCATTCTCCCTTCTAGTGCAGGATTCAGTCTAGGGGGTCAGATACTGCATTTGGTTTTCAAGTTTTTTTAGCCTCCTTTAATCTGAAATATCCCACAGCCTTTCTTTGTCCTGTGCAATGTTGATATTTGTAAAGAATACAGTGCTTCCATTTTTGCGTTCATCTACTGTTTCTTCATTTTTAATCTGGGGTTGTGCTAACCTCCCAACTCCGGCATTCTCTCTACTTTTACTAGTTGGACCTCAGAATTCTACTGCAACCAAGAGCTTTCCCTTCTTTTCTCTTTCTGTCTTTTTCTCCTTCTTTCTTTCTTCCTTCCTTCTTTCTCTTTCTTTCTTCCTTCCTTCTTTCTTTCTTTTGCACTCATTTACACAGCAACCAGGGAGCTCCTGGGATGAAAAGACAAGCCTTGTCTACAGGGCACGGACACAGACATGTCTGATGGATGGGGAGTGAGGGGAGCAGATAACACAGAGAGTGACAGGGCACTCACAGAGAACTCGCCTGAGTGGGCAAGCTGGACCCAGTCCCTGGCCCCGCCGTTCATACGGGAGTGTGGATACTTCGTCTCTTCCTGACCCAGCCCCTTGGTGGCATGTATGTGTTTGTGAGAAAGGGGTCTCTGCATGCCCATGAACTGAAGTATCTGTAACACGAGGCTGTTCAGAAATCCTTGCTGTGTGACATCCCTGACTGACTGAGAAGAAACACCCTCCTTGTTCACAAAATCAGAGTTGCTGGATGAATTGGCAGAGATCCCTGCTAAGGCGGGGTCCGCAGCTATGCTTGGGGTAGAAGCAAGGGACCAAGGGGATGGGTCATTGGAGCAGCGCCTTTCCTGGGCTTTGAAAGCTCCTGCATGGCCATCAGGGATGGGAGTCTTGGTGGAGGCCTCCCCACTCCAGTGCAAGGGAGCAGGTGGGCCCAGCTTGGCAAACCGAAGAGCGCTGTGGAACAGCTGGGTGGCTAGCTGGATAACATTTTAGGTGCCAACCTCGTGTTGCTTTCTGTGCTGTGAGCATTTCCCCTCTCACTTAGCAGGAATGACATCCTGAGTTGCAGCTTTCCCAGTAGTGGCAAAATCTAGGGAGCCCTTCTGTTCACTAACTTTGGACTTCACTACTGTGGTGATGGGCTTGGTGGTGGCAAGATACTAGCAATAGAATAGAGTCCAAGAGGTGATGCCTTGGGCCTGGGACTTTGGTGGTGGGAAGAGAGAGCAAGGCCAGGGTAGGTCTGTGCAAGCATGGGACTTCCCTGAAGTCTCAGGGATAGATGGGAGCAGTGACTCCCTAAAACCCTGGACTTTAAGCTGGACATGGTGGCTCATGCCTATAATCCCAGTAATTTGAGCCTAGGCAGGAGGATCGCTTGAGCCCAGGAGTTTGAGATGAGCCTGGGCAACATAGGGAGACCCCCATCTCTACAAAAATTAAAATAAGATAAAATTAGCTGGGCATAGTGCTGCAAGCCTGTGGTCCCAGCTACTTGAGAGACTGAGGTGGGAAGATCACTTGGAGCCCAGAAGTTGAAAGATACTGTGAGCCATGATGGCACCACTACGCTCCGGCCTGAGCAACAGAGTGAGACCCTGTCTCAAAAAGAAAAAAGAAAAAAGGCCTGTTCTTTCCACCGCTACACAGCTGAGGGCTTGGGGCATCAAAATTTAGGCATTAAGGTTAACAGAATCACCATTTTAACTTCTGGCTGCAGAAGCCTGTGACATTCAGGTTGCACTTGTCCACAGAATCACCGCAGAGACGGGTGCCCGCCCCTCCCCACGTGCAGCTGTCCCTTGCAGCCGGCCTGACAGATGGCCAGTTTGCATCGTATTAATTGGCATTTGTTCCTTGGCTCCTGTGTGCCTACCTTATGCCCTTTACTCTTGTGCTTGCTACATCCCTGAAGGAAGTGGTGGTCTCTTCCCTTTTCCTGTGTTCACGCAGATGTGCCTCTGAACTCCAGGGACAATCGGGCCTGGGGGTTCACAGATGCACTGTTTTGCTCATCACCTCTCATGACCGGGGCTCAGACTGGGGCCTGTGATCTTGGATCCCAGGCTGCCTGAACACCCTGAGCAACGGAGGTAGGAAATGGGGTACTTGGCTCCTGTGTCCCCTCCCCTGGGAGACCTCCCTGACCCCCCTATTGAAACAGCCCCCCCAACTGCCTTGCCTTCTTACCCTGACTTAGTTTCCGTCATGGCACTTTTCACTCCCATATTTTACGGTTTGTTTGTTTATTGTCTGTCTTTGCCTTTTGAATTGAGCTCTACCAAGGCAGGGGTTTGTCTGTTTTGTCACTGCCAATTGTCCAGTGCCTAGAATAGTGCCTGGCACATAGCAGGCCCTCAGCAGATATTTGTGTTTGTTGAATGAATAAACGTCACGCTGCTGCTGCTAATGACGCCAATGGTGAAAAGTTCCTGGACCCTTCTCAGCACCCATAGCCAGAAACAAAGACATTCAGGCATTTGGCCTTCTCAGTCTCCAAAAAATTGCTGCAAAGGTGTCCTGTGATTTGGAATTCACCTAGAAGGGGCCCTTCTCCTGTTCTTGCCTGGTTCTAACTCCCTGGAGGAGGGGCTTCTTAGGAGAAAACACGGTGAGCAGGGCCTGGGACTTCCAGAGCTCTTGTCAGTGTTCTGGAGAGGACAGGCTCAATGCGTCACTGGATCGGGCTGGTCTCAGCCTCGGTGTCCCTCTGCTGCCCCTCTCTCAATGGTGAGGCCTGCATTGCTTCTGAGCCCAGGCCAAGAGAATTAGTATTCCTATCTCAATGCTCAGAGACTGTTTCAAGCTATGCTTGCTGGTAATGAGGCCCTGATCTTGCCCCCAGTTCTAAGAACTGGTCATGTGTCTTAGCACCTGTGCCCAAACCTTGTGCTTGGTGTGGCACATGTAGGTAAGGTGGTACCTGCCTCACTCCATAACTCTGTCTCCAGGATGCCTAGGGCCTGGATGCTCCCCCTCTGCATCCCAGCACCTAGGCTAGGCCCCTGCTGGGTATAGGACAGCATAGGAAACAGTGTCAGAGGCATTGTGTGGAAGGAGCAAAGCCATGGGTTCAAATCCTCTCTTCCTAGCTGACAGTCCTTGAGCAAATCTGTATTAACTCCCCTGAGCCCATCTTGCAGAATTGTTGGGAAGAAAAAAAGAGAAATATATATATTTTAAAGGCTAAACAGTAGTTCTTCTTACTATTAGTAAGTAACTGACTTCCTTGATGCTGGATGGCTTGCCTGCTCTTGTCTCCTGGGCTCCATGTCCCAGGTCTGTCCCCCTCCCACGGGGCTTGCAGCCCTTCCAGCCTGCCGCCTCCCACCCACACCACCACGGGCTCCTCACCCCAGACTCTTGCCCTCCTCCTGAGGCTCTTTTGTTTTTTAACAAAAACTCACTCAAGCTTCTGCAAGAGACAGAGTGTGCAGTAATTCCTAAAGGATGTTGCTGTGGTTATTTACCTTGGTTCATAAAGAAGGGCAATTAACGGTCAGCCCATTCATGAGCTGGAAGTACTATGATATAAAAGAAAGCAAAAATAGCAAATGAGTTTTCATTGACAGGACCTCACACTAGTGTTTGGGGTCCCAGTGTGCTGCTCAAACTTTGCTTTCCTAAAGAAGATAAAGCAGCTGAGCCAAAAATAACTAGACCGCCAGGTCTAACAAGGGGACTTAATAGCAAAAGGCTGCAAGGCATACCAGGGCAGGTCAGGGGTGGGGGTTCGCCCAGACTCAGGTAGCAAGGTCCACACTGCAAAGAACTTGGAAACAACGCTGACTAAAAGTCAGTCTGCTTTTCTTTAATCACTATTCCCTGGAAATTCTAAACAATATCAGTGATAAAATTCTTCTTCCCAAAAAGTCTTTTGTTGGTGTAAGTTCTAAATAATTGCAACAATTACAATTGAGTATGGATTTTATATATATATATATATATATATAATATAATATATATATATATATATATATATATATATAAACTTCAAACTGGCACATTTTTACTTTTTTTTTTTTTTTTGAGACAGGTCTCACTTTGTCACCCAGGCTGGAGTGCAATGGTACTATCAACCTCCTGGGCTCAAGTGATCCTCCGGCGTAAGCTCCCTAAATAGCTGAGACTACAGTGCACCACCACGCCTGGCTAATTTTTGGTATTTTTTATAGAGACAGGGTTTCACCATGTTGCCCAGGCTGGTCTCGAACTCCTGAGCTCAAGTGATCCGTCTGCCTCAGCTTCCCAGTGCTGGGACTACAGGTGTAAGCCACTGTGCCTGCGCCTGGTCCACACTTTAATGACTTATTCTTTAATAAACATTATATGCACGTCGAAGTTAATTCAGAGAATTTCCAGTTGTTTGGAGGGCCTCTGACAGACATGGACTTATCTATACAGGATTGTTCTGAGAGTCAGTTCATAATTATCTGGAGTTGAGCTCCATTCGGGTGTCGCTTGTCCCTAACTCTTGGGGTAATACATATTTCTGCATTTAAACAGTAGACTCTCAATCAACAATGACAGCAGCTAATTTTCAAGAAGCAGCACATCTTGAGTTACATCAAACATCAATTCTGTCGTTCGGTGAGACCACTTGGAATTTTTTATTTTTATTTTATTTTAATCTTTTTTTTCGAGACAGGGTCTCATTCTCATTGCCCAGGTTGGAGTGCAGTGGCACAATTTCAGCTCACTGCAACCTCTGCCTCCTGGGTTCAAGTGATTCTCCTGCCTCAGCCTCCTGAGTAGCTGGGATTACAGGTGCGCACCACCATGCCTGACTAATTTTTGTATCTCTAGTAGAGATGGGGTTTCACCATGTTGGCCAGGCTGGTCTTGAACTCCTGACCTCAAGTGATCCACCTGCCTCGGCCTCCCAAAGTGCTGGGATTACAGGCGTGAGCCACCACACCTGGCCTGGAATTTTTATTTCTGCTTGAAATATAAAACAATAAAACAAAGTGGAAACCATGAAGTATAATATTTTTGTTTGGTAGTCGCAAGTTTCAATTCATACATGAAATATTTTGCTTAATATTTGGCTTAGTTTAAATATCTTTAAAATATTATATTTATTATTTCTTTATATTAGCTCTGTAATATCTTTAAAATCATATTTTTAAAATTAAAATGTATTATTCTTTTAAAGGTATTAATTGTTAATTGTTTTAAAGCTAAAAAATGAAGCCAAAGAAAGACAAAATATAACATCATTGGCAGAATTTAGTATTTGCCTAAATTGTGCCATTTGCAAATGTTTGAGTTTTATTAAAATTCACTTATTAATTACTAGACAATTATTTACCTAAAGTATTTTTTTAATCTTTTATTGGAATGATTATATATATGAGGTTCAATAAAATAACATTTCCACTGTTTGTGTTTCATTTCTGGCCATTATTAATATTTGTTTCATTCCACGGTTATTACTGAAAATAATTTTGTTGAATAGAGGAAAGGGTTTTACAAAAAATCCACTCTGAGTGTGGAATGTGCTAGAACACCACTGACTATGCCAGTGGGAGGCGACTCCTGCTTCTGGTGTCCTGGCTCTGAGTACAAGGACCCAGTAAGCACAGGCTCTGCTCTGATGGGTGGGAGGGCTTGGAGGAAGCTTTCTAGGGGGTTAAGCCTTGCCATGAAGTGGGATGGCTGTGGTGAACACACTCCCTGGGTGGAAACTGCACTAAGACTCTGTGGTTAAGATACAGTTTCAGCTGCAGTAATGCTATAACAAGCTCTGAA
Organism: Theropithecus gelada; assembly: GCF_003255815.1. Taxonomy (NCBI): domain Eukaryota; kingdom Metazoa; phylum Chordata; class Mammalia; order Primates; family Cercopithecidae; genus Theropithecus; species Theropithecus gelada. The sequence continues at coordinate 111,610,373 of NC_037682.1, read as the reverse complement.
ACAGCAGTGACTTTTACAAAATAGAAATATATGTCTCTCTCCTATAACAGGATTGGTGCAGCTGCTCCCTGGTACAGGAACCCGGGCCCCTTCTGCCTTATTACTCTGGCATCCTGGGATTTGGCCTTATTCAGTGGTTTAAGGTGCCTTACCACCAGGGCTGCATTCCAGCCAGTGGGAAGGGTGATGGGGAAGAGGAGGGCATGCCCCTTTCCATAGCCCTGATTCGTAACTTGTATACATTTTGCTCACATCCCATGTGGCATCCCTTTGGCACAACTTAGTCGTATGGCCCCATCTAGCTGCAAGGGAGGCTAGGAAGGTGTTTTCTTTATTTTGGGCTGCTATGTGTCCAGCTAAAAATTCTATTGCCATAGAGGAGAGAAAAATGAGTTTTTGGGAACAACCAGAGATTTCTTCCACAGAAGTGTGACTTTCCTCTTTTCTGCAACTAAAGTTGTTGGTCCAGCAGTGGCCCCAGAAGGCACTGACATCATATCCACCTGGTGACATCCATCCAGAGGGAAACTGCTCCAACATTTGAAGAGCCTGCCTGGGGGCCAGGTAGAGGATGAAGGAGATGAGAAATTTAGGCAACATCTTTTTTCTTTTTTTTTGCCTGGCTGGCCCCCAAAATGGTATTTTTCTCATTTTAAGCAACTTGGTGTTTGTACATTCAATTCAGCAGACTCAAGTGGATGAATTAAGGGGGATGGGAATAAACCAGTGTTTCCCAAGTTCACCATAAGACTCATCCTGGGTGTTTTTTAAGTGTGCATCTTGGAGTCCATCCTGGGCATTCTGATTCAATGGTCTGAAATGGGACCCAGGAGTCTGCAGGTTTAACAAATTGCCCATGTGATTTTTAATCAGGCAAATTTATGAACCCCCATGCTGTTTCCCCAGTGTATCCAGAGCCTGCCTGAACATGGAGATTAATCGCAAGGATATTCACGATAACATCTAGATCAGGAGCTACGGCACAGGTTTGGGAGGGGGCATGGGACCTGAGCTGGGAGACTGGGTGAGATGGGGAGGTCAGGGTCCAGTGGTGCTCTCAGGGCATGGCTCTCTGAGGTCTCACAGCAGCCAGAGTTCATGGCTCTTCCCTCCAGACTCGGCCACCAGCAGGACTCATCTGCTCTCAGGGGATCTCCATTCACTTCTCCCACTCCCACCAACTGCTTTATTATTTCCTGTTTCCATTGAGAGAGAGCCTGATTGGCTGAAATAATTACTGTTGAGTGAATTACCTCCTGCACCCAGTCATTTCTCAGGCCTCTGGTCAGCCTATGAGTTGGCTGCCCATGGCTCAAGGTGCCCACCTCCCTGTCCAGCCAGTCACAGGGTTCTAAACAGGAGAGGGGATGAAATCCTGCCTTGGTGAATAAGACCATGCCTGGTCCCACCCTGAGAGACAGCGTGATGAAGCATGGGAACATGGTACAGCCATGGAGGCACCGGCGGGGCTGGGTTTCAGGCGCCCACGGCTGTGATGCTGCACTCTGCCAAGTGGCCTCTCCCTGTGCTCTAGCAGGGCCTCACCATGCAGCCTCCCCTGCCTTCCAAGCACATTGGCGAGGTAGGGGATCCACACGGCAGATGCGGAAGAGTTAATCCAATAGAAGAGATTATTATCACAAGTCCTTCTACTGCACTTAGGAAATGTGCATTATTGAATCTCCCTAGCTGTTGAGGAGGATATCTGAGGATCAGTGGAGGGGAAAGTGAGCATGAAGGATTTTCTTGCCCGCTACCCATCTTGTCACCCCAGGGGAGCTGCTTCCTCCCTCTGACAGTCAGGCAGCGGGGAAGCCAGGCCATCAACCAGGGCCTGCCTGGGCTCTGGTCCTGCCCTCCAAGCACCTTGTGCCACTTCTGAGGTTGGCAACAAGTGGCAGCCCCCTCCTCTCAGCAGGTGAGAGGGGCGATCTGTCCTTCCCAGCCCATTAACACAGCACACACAGAGCAAGGTTAATGGACTTGAGACGGAGCTGGCAGGAGAGGGAGAGCCCTAGGGGAGCATGCAGCCCACCTTCTGTCTCTTAGGCCACTCTCTCTTCTTCCCAGCTCTGGGCACATTCACACAGTGGCCATCTGGGCACCTCAGCCTCAAAGACACACAGGGAGGTGGGGCAGGGGGCAGAGGGGCAGAGAAGCAAGGGAGTCATTGGTCTCCAGCACTCTCACCCACAGGTCCCTGAGGGATGGCAGCTGTCAGCTCGGTTAAGGGAGTCATTAGGACAGAAAATCAGCTTTTATGCCCACTCAGGTTGTGTGATTGAATTGTGGGTGCAGACAGAGACAGGCTGCAAATCTCTGTGGCACTAGAGCCTCTGTGTTTGCTAGACAAGGCCCCAAAAGGGCAAGAGAGAAGAGAGGCATCCACATGGTGTGGGCGTTGTTCCCATCAGCCTAGCTCCTTGGAACCATCATTTACTCCGAAGTGGAAGGAAACAGCTCCAAGAGATGCAGATGGGTCTGAGGTCTGCCAGCACATCAGATGCAGATTAAATTCGAGGTAGGAGGTGAGAAAGTCCCCCATTTTCAGGGAGGATATGAGGTCAGCGGGTGCAAATTTCACAGATGAAAATGACACATTTCATAAACCAAGTTCTGGGTGGATTTTCACACCCATTGATTTGAAAAACAGTCAAAGCTGCTCAGATTACTTTCTTCTGATGAGGTAAGGGGGACACCCTCCCAGCAGTACCACTTTACTGCAACTTGTTGGGCAGTGGCAGTGGTGCACTGTTCACAGTTCTGCATGGTCTGCGGCTCAGATGTGAGAACCTCCCAGAATGGCCTTCCTCTTCCTCCCCAAGCTCATTCTCCTACAGTGGGGTGTGCACAGAGTGTTCGTGCACACACGCAGCACACTAAGAACAATTCAACTGTCTCACACATACTCAGGTTCACTTCTGACGTGCAGGACAAGTTGTTTCAGAAGCAATTCAGGTTGGATACCGGGAGGGACTTCCCAAACAGTTACGAGACAAGGACAGCTGTTACAGGGGGAGCTACAGGATCCTTTGCCCTGAAAAGGTTTATAAATAAGATTGCCAGAAACACCATCTAAGATAAGTACCCCTAATAACTCACCTTTCCAAAGAACTTGGCAAGGTATTTTCACGCCCCTCCTCATGTGTTTCTTGCAGGCAGTCACGTTTCACTACACTCATTTTCACAGAGGAAGAAAATAGGCTCAGTCATCCAATGAATAGACAAGGTCACTCAACACCAACTGAAGAGCTGGGCCCACAGTTGAGGTCTCTGGACTCCTATTCCGGTGCTCCATGCACCTGATACTGCATCTGGCATTGGGGGTGGAGAGCTGCCCTGGACGCCTCTGGAAGGTCCTGCTCAGCAGAGAGGATGAGAAACCTGTCTCAGGGCTGCCCCATCCTTTTCGTGTCCTTGTTCTTTGTCCAGGGTCCTCTCACCAAAACAGATTAAATCCAGGCTCGAGCTGTGTGTCTGCAGCCACCATTGGCCTTCTGAAATTCTTCTTGGTGTGGGGCCAAGTGGATAAAGGAGGACCCTGCAGGGCTGATGGCATCATCAAGCAGGAGCGGCAGTTCGTCTGCTTCCTCCCAGTTACTGCAAGTTCTTCCCAGGCTCCCTTCTGTTTCCCAGCAGATGCTAAATGGAGAAGAGGAAAAACGTGCCCTCCAATGCTTGGTTCGTGGGGATATTCCCGTCTTTGGGTTTGGAGAGATTAGAATTTGAAAGGAGTGGGGGTTATGCGTATGTGTCTGTGCCTACATGTGTGGTTTGGGAACAGGCAACTTCTGCTTCCTAATAAAAAAAACTAAAGCTTGAAAGGGATTTGTTAAATCAACTAAAGTGGGCCCTTGGGGTCTCCATCTCTCTTCTGCACAAACCCTTGCCCAGTGTGTAAATGAATGAGGACCGCATGGATTTGACTTCACTGAGAAATGGCACTGGCTTATAAAATCCGGCGAGAAACATCATCAAGAGCCAGGTTTGTTTTCATCTCTCTGTCCACACACTCCCAGCAGCTTGTTCTAGCTGCTGCAGCCTCCAGGCAGTGGGGTGTTTGCATGTTTGGGTGAGAGAAGGAGGAAGAAAAGTCACACTCACCAATCGACCAAGCCCAGGCCATGTGGGCACTTGGAAGAACTGAGACTCGTCACCTTATTTACCAAAAAGGGGCTGGGTCCTGCTCCCCAGATGTAAGATTCAGCCTGGGAAATGGAGCGGGAGGTAGATGCTTGGATCCCCAATGCAGGGCTTCAAAGTAATAGGGAGAGTAACTTTGTCTTCCTTTCCATCTCTCCAGTCTTACTCTTAGGGCCTGATTACCGACGTGGCGTACAGGATGATGCTGGTCTAGAAAACATTCCCCTCAAAGGAAGGCCATGGTCTTTGTAGGATACCCATTTGTGCTGGAGAATTGCAGAACGGGTTTGGTGGCAGAAGTGGTGGAAGAGAGGGAGAGGGAGAAAGAGAGCACTCTCCTGTCTCTTCTCATAAGGATGCTAATCCTATTGGATCAGGGCCTACGCTCATGACCTCATATAAGCTTATTTACCTCCTTAAAGGCCCTGTCTCCAAATGCAATCATACTGGGGCTTGGAGCTTCGACAGACGACTTCTGTAGGAACACACACACTCAGTCTATGGCAGGCAGGGAGCTGGGGTGATGAGACTCGGGTCTGACCGGGCCCCTTCTTGCTTTGCAGGGACTTCAGAGGGAGAGCCAGCTCCCCCCGCATGGCAGAGGGTCTCTGCCTTCTAGAGGGAAACAAACATGGCCTCTGCCGTGTCCAGGTGTCCAGGCCACATGGTCCCAGTCCACCCTCAAATGCTCTCAGTCACATCTTCCAGCTTAGGGGAGAGAAGGCTCGGCAACCCTCTTTCCCCTGTAGCCTCCAGTCCTATTTCCCAAGCCTTGTTCTAAGGGGAAAGCGGAAGCGCAGACAAGTCACACAGCTTGTCCAGGCTCACACAGCATCTGGTGGCTGTTTCTGGGAACAAGAACGTATGTCTCCTCTTTCCTGGGAAAGTGTTAAAGCTGCCACAGGCCCGGCGGCTTCTTCCCTCTCTAGGAGAGCACGGGGTGTCCTGGCGCCACACCCCACTTTCTCTCCCTGGCTGCTTTTTTGTCTGACAGTGAGCCTGGTGCCTGTGTGCCGTGAACTTTGCAAGGGCCTCCAGAAATGTTGGAGACCTGAAAAAAGAATCGATTGGCTCCAAGATGCAAAAAGGGAACTTCAAAATCAAAATTAATAAATGACTACATGTCTACAAAGCATGCCAACTAGTCAACTGCCACTTAACTCCTACTTGTATCCAAATTATAATTAGTGTAGAATATGTCTGCAGTTTAAGAAGACTGATATGCTCTGGGCCTCCAGATATCAGACTGAATAGCATACAGAGGTCATGAAGAGACCCTGGCCCTCCTCGTCTCTGCCTCTGACTCAGAAAACTCAAGAGGGATGGGAAGGATAACCCCTCCCTGGGGAGGGGCTCAGCTGCACTCCCGATACAGGGGTCCCGGACCACCCCCTCCATGCAACTTTAAATAACTCCCATTCTTTGTCTTTCGGGGCAATGTTTCAAAACTACAGTTGATCCAAACATCACTTGGGGTTGGCTTTAGGGCAGGGTCACACCTGAATATCCCTAGGTTGAGCCTCCAAGTTTCCTGGGCTTCATCTGTGTGTGGATGACTAAAAGGACCACCAAGACAGTGAAAAGTCCATGTTTACTCAACAAGATCCAACAAATATTTGTGCCAGGCTTTATTTATGTTAAATGCAGGGCATCCCAAAGGGAGCAAGCTTACCCCCATCCTTCATGAAGCTTGTGTCTAATAGAGGATAACTACCAGCATTTGGGCCATAACCTTTTCTCATTTGATTCTCACAAAAACCCTGGGGGGAGACAGGGCGGGTGTTAGTTTGGTTTCATCTCTTTTTTTTTTGGTTCAGAAGGCGGGGATCTGAGAAGCCATTCCAGGTGTCTAAAGTGGCAGCTGAAGAGCCAGGAATGAACCCCCCAGCTCCTGTCTCTACATTTCCCGATTCCATCAGGCTTCCCAGCCATGGTTGCTGCAGGCTGCCCAGACACTAACGAGAAGCGTCTGGGTGAGCTGCTGTCTGAGGCAACTGGCTTCAGGACCTCCCTGAGCTTCAGCTGAGCCCTGTGTCCAGTGAGGCAGGGGTGGCTGCCGCCCACTGCAGTGCACAGCGAGCTCTTCGGTGAACCTCCTAAGCTATCTGGAACTAATTAGCTATTTATTTCAGCCAATTCATTATGTTCTCTTTGAACCACGCTTCCCTTTCCCCAGAAAAGCTGCCCTGGAATTTGTTTGAGTGTTGCAGGCGAAATGTGCTTGCAGGCTGCATTCTGGAGCCAGCTTCGTGCTTTTCCCCTTGGCTGCCACGTCTCCCTCCCATCCCTCCCTCCGCTGGGCCTCCTCTGTCACTGCAGCCTTCAGCTGGGGATGGATGGGAGCAGCCTGCGGCTCTGTCCCGAAGCACAGGTCCTGCCTGTCCTGTCTTCCAAGGTGCTAAATCACCCCCCTGACTCCACCCCCAGGGCCTGCCGCAGCCTCTATCTCCTGCATCAACGCGTCCCCGCAGTACTCCATCAGGGCTCTGGGCTCTGCAGCAAATCCTTTGTCTCCAGCTTCAATCCCTCCCGACGCCCCGTTCAATCATCCTCAGGGCCAGTGCCAGGCTTAGCTCTGCTCTAACCCTCCCTGTTGGTTCTGCCACCTGATGGCCCTGCCCTGGTCCTGCCGTCTGCTCCAGCAGCCCCCCTCGCCCCCAGCCACCCCAGATGAAAGCCCACCACTTCCTGCTGCCCCTCTGCTTGTTCCCCAGCCACCCTCCCTTGCACCACATTCTACCACCCAATGTGCTTGACTGGGCCTGTGCAAGCCACTTTCTGAAACTGATTGAGGCCGGGAGGAAAGCGCAGTGGAAAGATGGGAGGGATCACAGGGGTGTGCTCCTCCTCCCAGCCCCCAGACGCTGCGGGTGCTGGCCAAGGTGGGATGACCTGGCCAAGCCAGCTGGGAACACCCTGGAAACCATGGCCTACTGCTCCTCTCAACCTCTCCCAGCCCCAAATAGGCAAGCACCAGAAAATGCAGTTTCACCACAGGACACCCCCTCTCTCTAGCTTAGTAGCCCCAGCGTGGAGCTGCACCACGGGACCTGGGTTGAGATGTTGTGATTTTCAGAACATATCATTAGCCACTCCCCAAGATGGTGGCCTGGGCCCACAGGTTCCCTGGGAATCCAGTTGCTGTGGCAACAGGAAAGCGTCCCTGGGAGGCAGGGCGAGGGGGCCTGGAGAGTGCAAAGGGATGTGAAATTTGGTCACTGAGGTTCTTTTTTTTTTTTTTTTTTTTTTTGAGACGGAGTCTCGCTCTGTCACCCAGGCTGGAGTGCAGTGGCCGGATCTCAGCTCACTGCAAGCTCCGCCTCCCGGGTTTACGCCATTCTCCGGCCTCAGCCTCCACTGAGGTTCTTTGTGGTGTTACTGCCTGGGGACTGGAGGCCTTTGTGCCCTCCTTCCCCCAGCTCGAGAGAACTGGCCTTTCTAGAGCACAGGTGGGCAGCCATCCTGTGGTGGGAACAGGGGACACCCAAGGCTGTTTTCTTTTTAGCAGAAATGGCAGGGGAGCCGTAGAAATGGTACCACTGCAAATTCGGTCTGTCATCTTGGGGATGTAGGGGTCCTGTGGGATGTGGTGTACAGAAATAGAGTTATTATCCCCTAATTCCAAACCCGTGACCCATCTGTCTGGTCAGAGCTCACCTGTGGCAGTGTTTCCAAGGCCATCTAATGGGAAAGGCTTTATCTTAGAGCTCACAACCTCCGAGTTAGGGTCATGCTGAACACCTGCCTCTCCCTTAACAGCCTATTCAGACTCATTCACGAGTGTCCTAAACCATTCCGTTACCTAGTTATGCTTTCTGACTGTGATGCTTCTTAGGGAAATGAGCTCCCCGTACCAGCTGCCCGGAGGAGCAGTTCCCTCTGATCTGTCCCGTGACCATTTGACGCAGGCTTTGAAGGACTCCCTGAGCGTCAATGTTTTGGGATTTGGTGAACTGCTCTCCAGCTGACTGTTCCAACCCTCATGATGTTACACTTTTTTTTTTTTTTTAAGACAAGGCCTGGCTCTATCGCCCAGGCTGGAGTGCAGTAGCACGATCTCGGCTCACTGCAACTTCTGACTCCTGGGTTCAAGCCATCCTCCCACCTCAGCCTTCTGAGTAGCTGGGACTACAGGCATGTGTCATCACCACACCTGGCTAATTTTCTTGTATTATCATCATTATTATTTTTGTAGAGATGGGGTTACACCGTGTTGCCTAGACTGGTCTCAAACTAGTGAGCTCAAGTGAGTCACTTGCCTCGGCCTCCCAAAGTGCTGGGATTACAGGCATTGACCCACTGTGCTTGGCCAATGTTACACAATTTAATTTCAAGAATGAATATTTTAGAGTGCCTGCTGCTTCCATACGACTTTAAAATATGATCTTATTTATTCCTCGGGACGCTGTGAGGTAGAAATTATAATCCCTATTTCAAAGATGAGGAAATCAACTCAGAGGAGGGTTGACTTGTCCACCCAGCTAGCACAGGCAAGGTTAGGATCTGAACCCAGGTCTGAAGGTTACTCACAGTCCTTTCCCTGAGGAGGCTCAGCTACTTCCAACCCTATTGGTCCTGGAAGGGCGAATATAAGTTTAAAATAAGAAACTTAATTCTCCCTGCTGAAAATAAGAGAAGAGACTTCTCCCCCTCTTTCTTTTCATATCAGAATTTCTTTCTAGGTCCTTTTCAAACATACATAAATCTTTTTAATGGTGAAATAAGCCTCTTGAGAGTCAGGCATGGTTCAAGTACCTGGGAGCCATTTTTTGAAATCCTAACATCAAAGGAGACAGTGCCCCGTCTCTCCCAGTTCTTGTGAGAGAGTAAGAGCCTAACTTTGTGGGGTTTCCTGCTTTAATTTGCAAAACCAACTCACGTCATAAGGATGAGAAGCTTGTTTTTCTTCTAGATAAAGTCAATAAGCTAACAGATGGTCACTCTAATTACCAGGTGAAGTTAGGACGAGCTATGTGTTACAAATGGGGATACTGTAAAAGTTGCCAGCACCAAAATGGAGTCGCTTATGTCACATGCTTAACCAAACGGAGTTGAGGGAGGCCATGAAGAAGCCGTCACACACAAATCCCTGTAACAGGACTGTCACAAGAACTTCTTCAAGATTGCAGTGTTCCAGCTAAGCCACTCACACAAGGACACTCACCTTGCAACGGCTGTCTCCACCGATGAACAAAGGCCGGCTCCTATCACGAACTTGTGACCTGTGATCTTTGTTTCAAAGTGGCTTGTGTGGACTTCTCTGTGTCTTTAAAAGACTCCCCTTTGCCCTGATCCCTCTGGATGCGCCTGTGGTCTGTTATAATGCACATAGTTCAGATTACAATCCTCTGCTATTCCCAAGTAAACTCATTTGTTCTGGAGAGCCTGTCTTTCTGCATTTCTTTTTAGGTTGAAGTTTTCGGGCCCTCTTCCTTGAGGACTAGTTTCTGTTTATCTCGAAAACATATATGCAGTGGATTGTATCTACCTGGCTATATAAGAGTTGAGATTGCATTTTGCATTCTGTCTCTGTAATCTCTCAGCAGATTGCCTGTGATGTACATCACATCCTGGTTTAATGCTTACTCAATGATAAAACTGTTTTCTATCTCTACTACCTTTGAGGAGAGGTTTTCTAGGTTGAGAGAAGATTTTGTTTTTTTAATTATATTTCCCCAACATTCTCCCTGGCCTCCGCTTGCTTTCCAGCTACAGATTTTGGGTCTTCTGAGTCTGTCTTTTTCACCCCTGCCTCCTCTAAGACCCAACTTCCACTGACCTCCGGTTCCGATCTCTCTGGGGTGTGGCCTCTGTTCTGAATTCTGCCTTACTGGTGTGTTCATTAGACATCAGATCATGTTCAGGGGTGTCCCTCCGTGCCTTCTTAGGGAACTCTTGGGCCATCCAGCATTTTGATGGAGACTTCAGCAGCCATAGCTTTCATAGCTTTTTAGCCCACAGAGCTGCCCTTATGTCATTCACCTTTTCAAAAATGTTCAAGATCTAGGAGGTAAAGTCACAGCTTGGTCATATGGGGACACTACAGTGTACTCAGCCTACCTTTCAGCTGTATCTTCTGCTGCTCTTCCAATCCATTTCCCTATTCCCCAGGTCCCCCAGTCCACTCAGTACAGGACTGATTCAACAGGGCCTCACTTCATTCCCTCCAGTCCGGAGTGTTTCCTCTTCTGCTCCTCCCCTTGGCAAGTTCTACCAGGGCTACCAAGGTCTTCCTCCTGGAAGCCTTCTCACTGGGAGGACCCGCTTCTGCACCTTGGGCCCTCACCTCCATGTTTTGTCTGGTCAGAGCTTTCCCCCAGGTCTGCAGCATGCGTGCTGCAGTAGACAGTTCTTTGAGGACAGGACCCTTCTCTTTTTGCTTCACGTTCCCCACCTACACCAAGCCCAGGCTCATACCTGGCTCCCTGCATTCACTTTCAGGCTGGACCATCCTTGGTGACGGGTAGCTTCTACAATCTCTAGCTGTGAGGGCCAGGGTTTCTCAAAGACGAGGAGCTGCATGCCTTTACATTTCTTCCTCCTCTGCTGTTTGGGGGGTCACTGACCCTTTCTCAGCTAATCGGTGGGTGGAAATGTAGCCGTCCCACTTGGGCCACCCAGTGCACAAGGCCTTCTTGCTCCCCTTCTCTCTCCAGAGTAATAAACAGAGTCGTTACCAGGTGCCGCTCACAGCCTCCAGTGCTGGCAGGTTATTTATATGCAAATTTGCCTGTCTGTAGTTGTGGAGGCTCATAAACATGATAACAGCAGCTTCTGTAGGGGCTGGGACGTGATGGAGGGCGGGGAGAGGCCCTCTAGCTTCTGCGGGAGAAGTTAATATGGGATTAGCCACAACCAATTAGATGGTATCAAACCCAAAGGGATCCAACGGTTTAGCTAAACTGAAGATTGGGCTGAATGAGGGGGGCTGCTGCCGTCAGGAGGGCCTCAGGCACTGGCAGACCCCTTTACCAGGAAGCCAGGCTTCTGGCAGCGTCTCCAGTCCCAGAGGCCTTGGAAAGGAAGGGCCAGGAGAGGGAGGGCATCACCCTGAGTTTCCCACAGGGCCCACATCCTGGCGGGAAGCCTGCTGGTTGGGGTGGGGCTTGGGTGGGAGTGCAGCTGGGGCCAGCAAGCAGTTCTGCGACTTCTCTGCCCAGTAACTGTGACTCATCCTCTGGGACTCCCCTGCATGTCACCTCCCCTGGAAAGTCTTGTTTCCGCTGTCCCGGTCTGATGAAGTCCCACAGGACTTCCATGCCTCCCGTGTGTCACCCATTACACTCTATGTCTGTCTCCCCTCTAGACTGAGACTGCTTGAAGGCTATACAACATTGCTTCATTGGTCTTTGACTCCGCAGGGCATGGTACGGTGATCAGTGCAAAATAAATGATCAGTAAGAGTCTTTTTGAGAGGATGGAAAGGAAACACAAAGAAGCCAAGATTTGTACTGCTTTTGTGGTCTTGGGTAAATTCTTTCACTTTTTGAGACTCAATTTCCTTATTTGCAAAAAGGGGATAACATTTTCTCGTCTGACTGTCTATGCACTGCCATCGTAAAGTTTGGCCCTTAAGTTGGCTACATTTCTCTTGCTAGGAACTGCTTCCCTTCCCATCCCTCCAGGACATCAGGCCACGGGGCAGATATTCTCTTGTCTCTCAGAGGAGTCTGTTCCTGGGGATGGTAATCAAGTAAGATAAATTCGACAATCAGGAAAGCAGAGGTTCCTGCATAATGGAGAGCAGGGGAGGAGAGGAGAGTTGTTTGGCGGAAGGGGAAGGAGAATGAGCCTCCGTCTCTGGAGGCACCTTTTTATTTTTACTGTATCCCTAAGCAATAGCAGGAAGTAGGGGAGGAACAGTGATGAAGAAGGTAAAGAGGAGCTATGAGCCTGGAGTCAGGGGTGGAGGCGCTGGTCTGCTTCCTGGCCCAGTCAACAGGTAGGAACTAGCACCTGCTGTGCCCTTGGCCTTCGCCAGGCAGCTGCCCTAGAAGAGGGGACAAGGGTGAGGCTGCAGAGAGAGTGGCTGCTGCCCTCAATTTACTTACAACTGAGGGGGCCACCGCCAGGTCCCCTAGATTCTGCTCTAGGAATCCTTCCCTGTTGACCCCATGGGCATCAGTCCACTTCATACTCCTGCCAGTGTGCTGTGACAATGCATTCTGCTTCATCTGGTGCTCCAGCCAGTTCTCACAGGCTCAGGCTGGAAGGAGTTGGGCAGATAATCAGGTTCAAAGCACTAGTTTTACCAACGAGGAAAATGAGGCTGGAGATCATGTGGGATGGGCTCTGTCTCACACCCCTCTTTGTGGCCCCGCCCAGCCCTCTGAGTCCATGCTGGAGGCTGGAGCCTGCTCTGAAGATTTCTCATCAGGGCAAAAGGTGGGCCGCTCTCTTTGGCATCAGCCTTAGAGACACTCTCACTGGCCAGTGCCCAGGCAGGAGAGGCCAACGGGGCACTTGGCAGCAGGGTTGCCACTCGATTTCTTTCTCTCCCCCAAGGGTTGTCAAGGTGCCAGTTCCTGGCTGGGGTGGGAGTCACAGCTGTTTGTGGCTGAGATCTATGGGAACTTTCTCTCCCATGAGAGAAAGAGAGAATGCATCCTCTCTTCTATTTAGTGACTAGTTGCACCACCCACTTCCCCATCGGTCCATCTGGAAACCCACAAGCCATTCTCCACTCCTTTCTCTCTTCACCTCCACAACAATCACTCCCCAAGTCCTGAGCCCCCATACACCACATAAACTCTCTGAATTTGGTCATGCCTCTCCTTAATTCTTAACCTCAACACTCCCTGGCTAGTCCCAGGCCTTCTAAAACAAAGAGGCAGAAAGGCCTGTCAACTTCTTCTTCTTTTTTTTTTTTTTTCCCCTTCAAAACACACAAAAACATTGTCAGCTCCCCCTGTGGCAAGGAAAGCCCAAGTCTCAAAGACATAAAAGCCTGGCTCCCTTCCTGGGGTGGGAGTGAGGAGAAGATAGAGCTGAAATACCTTTCATTCTTTAGCTGGAGCCTACAATGGAGAAAGCAAGATACAGCTAGTCTCTCTCAATAGGCTATTTGGCCACATTGCATTCTTGGTAAACCTCTCTGCTACATTTCTATTAAAACAAATCCCATCATGTCTCCTCCCTGCCTAAGATCTTTCAATGGCTCTCCATTGCCCTCTGGATAAAACCTAAGCTTCCAGCCACATAACACATGTTAAGATCTGGCCAGGGCTTATTCCTCTGGCCCTGGGATTACTGCTCCCTTCCCTCTCTCTGCTGTGACCAAACCAATCTAGAAGTCAACCATGTGTTTAAGACACAGAATGCTCTCTCTCGTTCTCTCTCGGTTCCTTGGACACACTATTCCTTCAGCCTAGAATACCCTCCATCCTTTGTTTCAGCTCCTCTTCGTCATTCAAGATTCAGAGGGTGGGCCTGGTGCACAGTGGGGGCTCAGTAAGTGTTAAGTGAGTTCCACTCCCTGAGATGCCCAAGAAATCTGAGATGAGCCCCATAGTTGTGTCCAGGGCACCCTATAGCTGCTTTATCCTTGAAAGTGTTGGTGTTAGCCCAAATATCAGGACTAGCTCATTTCTTTTTATGAGACTCATAGTTTCCTATGCTATCTTTAAAATAATTTGGTGGAGGAAGTGTCAATGCAGAGGGAATCAGGTCAGGAGCCTTTGTTCCTAGTGAGGAAAAAAGTGGCTCGCTCCTGTTCTCTCTCACATTAGTGTCTCCAGTGAGAACCATTATCTAAGCCCAGGGGTCTCTCTTGACCCCTGAGGGAGGCTTTCCCCAACTCCCAGGATCACACTGAAGTTTCTGACCCTGAAGAGCATCAGATCTAGGGCAAAGCATAACCCAGAGAGAGCTACTGGAACAGTATTTGTGCCTCCGGGTGCCTAGCCCCAAGTGTGGCTGTCCAAGAAGCAGAACGAGTGAGCAGTTTCCAGAATTCTTTTCACCATTCTTGTTCTGCAACCCAACCCACACCTAAGCCATGAGAGGCCCAAGAAAGAAGCAGCCAGGGAACATCCCCTGGGAGGGCTTTGCAGGCCATCCTGATTCAGCACAGCCCATTAGCCAGGTGGACCAGAATCCCTGGGAGAGGCCCCTTGGGGTAGAGCACACAGAGGGTCATTCCAGAAGGACACACTGTGGCTGTTGAGCATGGATCCTTCTTCCTCAAGTGCTCACGGGGGTTCATTGCATCCTCTTTCTCTTGACCCATTTCTTGACCATCCTAAACAATGGACCATGGCTGAGGATGGTTTGGGTAAGTGTGACCCCAGCTCCTAGAGCAATGTGTGAGGTTCCTCATAGATGAGCTGCACCGGGGCCTTTTATGTCCTGCTTCAATGCCAGTGGAGAGACCTTGCTGCCTACCACATTATTGAGTTTGTCACTGCCTGGGAAGGAGCAGCTCCATTTGTCCTCAGTGACAACCTCTCAGTCCCCTGCACCACAATAAAGTTAGCTTGGGTGCTCAGAGGGTCTCTGGGACAGCATTCCATCATGAACACACCCTTGGAACTGCTGGGAAAAGAGGGTGGGAACTCTGAACTTGAGTGCTTGAGTAGCCAAGGCGTGTGGCAGGAGCCCAGGATGGGAGAATAGGCACTTTCAGGTTGGCGTGCTCACAGCACCCTCCCCCGGAAGCACTCCTGGGCAGGTCCACCAGGCACCCCATTTCCCCATCAGAACCTCCTGGAACAATGATTTCAATGGCATTCCCATCCTCTCAGCTACCAGCGCCCAAAACCTTGGAGTCAATCTTCTTTCTTGACAGGTCTCCATATCAATTTGTCACTGGGTCATTTCCATTTCTCCTGAGCCGTATGTTTTGTTTGAGGCCATTTTCTGGGTTGACACCCTAGAGGGACTTCAGACTCCAGACTCTGGATCCTCTGGTCTACTTTTCATGCAAATGCCCACATGAATCTTCCTTGCATTTTGCTGTCATCATGAGTCTCCCACACTCAAAAACCTTCCATGACTACCTCCCTCCTTGCACAATGAATCAAATGTGCTATCTAATTCTTTCTTGCCTATTCATCCTAATATTCTTCTGTTCTTACCCTGGTCACCAATGACCTTCACATTGGCAAATCAATGGCCTCTTTTCAGTCTTCATCCTACATGATGTTTCCCGAAGCTCTCCTCTCCTCGGATTTCCTTAGAAACACTTGTTCTCATTTCTCTTCTTGTCTCTTGACCAGCTCCTGCTCAGTTTCTCAGGTCACTCCTGCTTTTCACATTTTTGCCCAACTTAAATATTGTTGTTTCCCAATTTCTTTTCCTTGGAGCTTTCTCCTGCCTCTGTGTGTCTCTTCTTGGGTGATCTCATTCAACTCTAGAGCTGCAGCCACTGCCTATTTGCTGTTGATTTATAAATCTACATCTTTAGTGATCTCCAAAGAGGCACGTGCCAGATGATTTCTTGGGGTATGAGAAGAAAATATCACACTTATTTTTATCTAAAAAGTAAGGAAAAAATAATCTTTACGAGTATTTAATATACATATTGGCACAGATATTAATTATGAACAAATATAAATATATTGGGGTTTATGTACTCAAAAATATTATGCTGACAGGGGTCCATAATCTATTTTGAGGGGTGTATGGTGGAGATTCCTAACCATCCCTTCTCCTCTTCTTTCATAGTGATGAAATAAACCGTGTACGTGGCTGCCTGGAATGATGACTACACTGCCCTGCCTCCCTTTCAGCTAGATGTACCCTTATGACGAGTTTCTGGGATGTGAGCAGCAGCAGTGTGTGTATGTCTCAGCATTATGCCCCCAAAGGGAAGGAGCTTGGTCTCCCTTGCCCAATGCACCCTTTCTTCTGGCTGGTATGTAGGTGGCAGTGAGGCATCTTGGACTATGCACATGAAACCAGATGGAGGAACCTGGGCCTTGACCCCTCAGAGCATTATGTCAGCCCTTATGCTTGTGATTCCTTATGCTGATCAGAGAGCGGATCCTTATCTCATTTAAGTCACTGTTATTTTGGGGTTTTGTAACGGCAGCTGAGTCTGTAGCCTATCAAATATAAGATATGTGCATTACCTTGGTCTAGATTTCTCTTCTGGGCTTTCAACCCATATATACACCTGGCGTCTGTGAGCACAAGATGTCTGAGGCAGAGCTCTGTATATCCCCCCTCCCACCACAGTCTGCTCCTCCCTTAACCCTGTTTGGGCTCATTGCATCCCTTTCACTGCAGCAGGGTTCCCTGAGGACTCCTAGCTGAGATGCAGAGCTCGGCTGCTTGCATGCTTGCAGGGCTGGGGGCCTTCAGGGTGTTAATCTTCATCAAATCATATCCCCCAAGTTGGTTTATGGAGGCAGAAAGAAGTTATTTTTGTCTTCAAGGGAATCTTCAAGGGAAGCTGAGGGGGACAATGAATGGAAGGAGGTGTCGGGGTCATGGGGGGAATGGGTAGTAGGAGTCCCTGACCTGATCTCTTGGACTTCCTTGGGGCTCTGACACAGAGAGGATGGAGGCCTGAGGCTGATAGGTCTCACTGTAGACTTTGGACACTAGCTGGGCTGCCTCAGCCTTGGGTAACCAGGCAGGACAGAAGTGCAGAGTGGGCTCTTCTTCCTGCCGTAGAGCCTGCCCAGCTCTGGCATGTGAAGATGAGCATCAGAAGATAGCATCTTTGGTGTGAACACTGGTGTTTCATGATTGGAGACCATTGTAGGGCAAACCAGGAAGGGCAGAAATGATGCAATAAAGGCATATAGCAAGATTGCACTTCCCAGCACCCTTGTAGCTAGATGAGACCATCAATCTGAGTTATGGCCAAAGGAGAGTAGGCAGAAGTGATGTGCTCCACTCCTAGGCCTCGCCCTCATCTCATCCGGTTCCATTTCCATACCCTTTCATTTGCTGACTGGCTAATGCTGGGTTGATGTTCAAGTTACAGGATGGTGGCAGCCTAGGTCTCTGGTACTACTAACAGGAGAACCTCCCAGGAGAGTTGTCCAACCAGGAACATCCCAAATATATGTTATGAGCAGAAATTAATTTTTATTATGTCAAGACACTGAGATTTTGGGGTCATTTGTTACAGCAGCTACCATTTATTTTCCTAACTAATAGAGTTCTCTAGTGACTTTGTGAGTGAAGGACAGTGACAAAGGGGAGGTGAGGCAGACAGGGAACAGGGGCATTGTGTATTGACTGGAGCTGGCAGGCAGAGGTCCAAGTGTGTGTGTGAGGTTCCCTTTAGGGACATCTGGGAGATGAGATCTCATTGACCCCTGAGTCCAGATGACCCTTCTCCACAAGAGATTTGTGCTTTCCCTTTCTGTGGGCTCTGTATAGACACTTACAAAAGTCCATGCATTTCTCTGTCTCTCTCCCTCTCTCCTTCTCTCTCTCTAATATGTATATATATTATATATAAATGTATATATGAAATATACATTCTGTATACATATACATTTCCATATACATTTTTAAAAACAATTAACACTTAAAAAACAAACAACTCATTTAATTTCTTGGAAGCTTGCCCTTTGAAATTATAAACTGCATGGGCTTTTATAAAAATTAAACCTTTTCAGCTGGGCATGGTGGCTCATACCTGTAATCCCAGCACTTTGGGAGACCGAGGTGGGAAGATCACCTGAGGGTAGGAGTTCGAGACCAGCCTGGCCAACATGGTGAAACCCCACCTCTACTAAAAATATAAAAACTAGCCGGGTGTGGTGGCATGCTCCTGTAGCCCCAGCTACTTGGGAGGCTGAGGCAGGAGAAACGCTTGAAGCTGGGAGGTAGAGGTTTCAATGAGCCGAGGTCACGCCACTGCATTCCAGCCTGGGCGAAAGAGCAAGACTCCATCAAAAATAAAATATAAAATAAAATAAAATAAAATAAAATAAAATAAAATAAAATAACCTTTTCTTTTGAGATAATTGTAGATTCATAGGCAGTTGGAACAAATAATACAGAAAGATCCCATGTGCCTTTTACCCAGCTTCTCTGATAGTAACATCTTGCAAAACTGTAGTGCAGCATCAACCAGGTTACTGACGTTGATACAATTCAGATACAGAACATTTCCAGGCCCACAAATGTCCCTCGTGCTGCCTTTGTGTAGCCATACCCGCCTCTCTCCCATTCCCCTTTCTATTCCTAGCAACCCCTAATCTGTTCTGCATTTCTACAATTTTCTCTCTTCAGGAATGTCATATAAATGGAATCATACAGTATGTAACCTTTTGGGATTGACTTTCATCACTCAGCATAATTCTCCAAATTGTTGCATCTACCCAGAGCTTGTTCCCTTTTTTTTTTTTTTTTTTTTTTGAGACGGAGTCTCGCTCTGTCGCCCAGGCTGGAGTGCAGTGGCCGGATCTCAGCTCACTGCAAGCTCCGCCTCCCGGGTTCACGCCATTCTCCGGCCTCAGCCTCCCGAGTAGCTGGGACTACAGGCGCCCGCCACCTCGCCCGGCTAGTTTTTTGTATTTCTTAATAGAGACGGGGTTTCACCCTGTTAGCCAGGATGGTCTCGATCTCCTGACCTCGTGATCCGCCCGTCTCGGCCTCCCAAAGTGCTGGGATTACAGGGCTTGTTCCCTTTTTATTGCTGAGAAATATTCCATGAAATGGACTTACCACAGTTTGTTTAACTATTCACTGATTGAGGGACATCTGCACTGTTGCTAGGTTTTGGCTATTATGAATGAAGCTGCTATAGCATTCATGTACAGGTTTTTGTGTGAACAGAGTTTTTATTTCTCTGGGATAAATGCCCAGGAGTTCAATTATAGGTTATGTGATAGTTGCAGTTTTAGTTTAGTTTAGCTTTTTTTCTCCTTTAACGAAACTGCCAAACTGTTTACCAGAGTGGCTATATCATTTTACAATCCCACCAGTGATATATGAGTGCAGTTTTTCTGTGTCTTTGAAAGCATTTGGTATTGGTACTATTGTTTATTTTACCCATTCCAATAGGTATGCTGTAGCATCTTATTGTTATTGGTTCTGATTTGTATTTCCCTAATGGCTAATGATGTTGATCATCTTTTCATGTGCTTATTTGCCATTAATATATCTTCTTTGGTGAAATATCTCTTCGTGTCTTTGCTCATGTTCTAATTGAATTGTTTGCTTTTTTTTTTTTTAAAAAAAACCACAATGTAATCAAGAACTCAATTTAGTCAAGGTGACATTTAATTTGATTGTTTGCTTTTTTTTTTACTATTGAGTTTTGAGAATTCTTTATCTATTCTAGATGCTAGTCTTTTGTCTTATATGTGGTTTGCAGATATTTTTCCCACTCTTGTAGCTTGTCTTTTCACCCTCCTAACAGGGTCTTTCCTGGAGAAAAAGTTTTTAATTTTGGTGAAGTTCAGTGTATTGATTTTTCTTTTTATGGGCTGTGCTTTTGGTGTTAAGTCTAAGAGCTTCTTGCTTAACCCTAGATCCTAGAGATTTTCTTCTGTGTTATTTTCTAAACTTTTTATATTTTTACACTTTTCATTTAAGTCCCTAATCCATTTTGAGTAAATTACTGTAAAAACTGCGTTAAGTCCATGATCCATTTTGAGCTAATGATGGTACAAACCGTTTGACTTAGGTCAAGGTGGGTTTTTCTTTTATTTTTCTTTTTTTTTTGGCCTGTGGATGCCAATTGCTCCAGCACAATTTGCTAAAAAGTTTATCTTTACTCCACTGAATTTCTTTTACATTTTTGTGAAAATCAGTTGGGGAAATATGTGTGGGTCTAATTATGGGTTCTCTATTTGTTTTATATATCTAGATATGTATAACTCTCCAAATACTACACAGTCTTAATTATTGTAGCTATACAGTAAATCTTAAAATTGGGTAGGCTGATTCTTCCCACTTTATTTTTCAAAATTGTTTTTGTTGGAAAGAATTGAATCTTTACTATGCTGCGTTTTCCAATCCATGAACACCACATGGCTTTCCATTTACTTGGATCTTTGATTTCTTTCATCAGCATTATGTAGTTTTCAACATATAAGTCCTATGCATGTTTTGTTGAATTTACAGTTAAGTAATTAATTTTTTGAGTGACCAAAAATAGTATCATATTTTTAAATTTTGGTGTTAAGTTTGATGTTTAACTTTAGTATGCAGTCAGTCTTCCGTAACTAAACATGTCAACTGTTAGTTCTTTGGTGGATGCTCTTTATCAACTTGAGAAAGTTCCCCTTCATTTCTATTTTTCTGAGAGTTTTTAAAACAGATATTGAATATTATCAGATGCTTTTCTGCATTGATTGATATAATTATGCGATTTTTCTTCTTTAGCTTGTTAATATGGTGGATTACATTGATTGATTGTCAAAACATTGAACCAATTTTGCATCTCTAGAATATGCTCTATTTGTGGTATAATATATAATTCCTTCTATATGTTGCCAAATTAAATTTGCTAATATTTTGTTAAGGAGTTTTACATCTACTCATGAAGAATATTGGCCTATAGTTTCTTATTTTTATCCTGTATCTGATTTTGATATCAGGATAATCTGAACTTTGAAAGATAAATTGGGAGCTGGGTGTGTTGGCTCATGCCTATAATCCCAGCAATTTGGGAGGCTGAGGCAGGTGGATCTCTTGAGGTAAGGAGTTCAAGACCAGTCTGGCCAACATTGTGAAACCCTGTCTCTACTAAAAATACAAAAATTAGCTAGGCATGGTGGCACAGGCCTGTAGTCCCAGCTACTCAGGAGGCTGAAGCAGGAGAATCGCTTGAATCTGAGAGGCGGAGGTTGCAGTGAGCTGAGATTGCACCACTGTACTCTAGCCTGCAAGACAGAGTAAGACTCCATCTCAAAAAAAAAAAAAAAAAAAGAAAAAAGAAAAAGAAAAATTGGAAAGTATGCCTTCCTCATCTATTTTCTGGAAGAGATTGTATAGAACTGGTATTAATTCTTGCTTAAACATTTGGTAGAATTATCCAGTGAAGCCATCTTGGCATTGAGATTTCTTTTTTTGGGAGTTTTAAAATTGTGAACTCAACTTCCTTGATAGTTATAGAACTATTCAAATGAAATTCCATTTCTTATTGATTGAGTTGTGGTAGCCTGTGTTTTCCAAGAAATTGAGCCATTCTCTCTAAGTTGTCAAACTTATGTGTGTGGAACTGTTGTGGAGTACCTTATTATTCTTTTGATGTCTATAGGGTCTCTACTAATAGCTCCTGTTTCATTTCTGATATTGGCAATTTGTGACTTCTCTCTCTCTCCCTCTCTTTTTGTCAAAGTACCAGCTCTTTGTTTCATTGATTTTGTGTATTATTTTTCTCTTTTCATTGTTACTGATTCTGCTCCTATCTGCATTATTCTCATTTTTCTTCTTCCTTGGGGTTTATTTTGTTTTTCTTTTTCTAGATTCTTGAATCAGAGATCAGATTATTGATTTGAGACTTTTCCTATTTTGTAATATATGCTTTTAGTGCTATGCATTTTCCTCTCAGTGGTGCTTTGACTGCATCCCACAAGTTTTTATATATTGTAGTTCCATTTTCATTCACTTCAATGCATTTTTAAAAAATTTACCTTGAGGCTGGGTATGGTGGCTCATGCCTATGATCCCAGCACTTTGGGAGGCCGAGACAGGCAGATTGCTTGAGCTCAGGAGTTCAAGACCAGTCTGGGCAACATGACAAAACTCCATCTCTACAAAAGTACAAAAATTAGCTGGGCATGGTTGTGTATGCCTGTAGTCCCAGCTACTCAAGAGGCTAAGTTCAGGGGATTGCTTGAGCCCAGGAGGTGGAGGCTGCAGTGAGCTGAGATTGTGCCAAAACAAAAAACAAAAGAAAAAAACACAACCATTTACCTCAAGATATCCTTCTTGGCCCATGTATTATTTGAAGTGTGTTGTTTAGTTTCCAAATGTTTGAAGATTTTCCTATTATCTGTTTTTATTTCTATTTTGATTTCATCATGGTTGGAAAACACACTGTGTGAGTTTAACTCTTTTAAATTATGTTCTGATTAATTCTATTAACTTCATCCTATGGGCTAGAATATGATCTATCTTGATATATACTCTATGGTCACTTGGAAAAAAATGTGTTTTCTATTGTTGCTAATTGAAATGATCTATACATGTAGATTTACATCAGTTTACTCTTCCCTATTTATAAGATAGTTGTGTTAAATACTTTCTCTTCATACATTTAGAACCACATTAGACAGTGTGATAATCTTTGCTTCAATCGTAAAACATAATTTACAAAACTCAAGAGAAAAAGGAAAGCCTATCTACCCATAGTTTTGCTTACTATGCTCTTTCTTTCTTCCTGGCTTTCTTAAAAGAAGAATAAGATTTCTTCTTTTATCTTTTCCTTTCTTTTTAGAGGACTTCCTTTAGCCATTCTTTTAGGGTAGGTCTGCTTATGACAAATTCTTTTAGTTTTTCTTTATTTGAGAATGTCTTGATTTCTCCTTTGTTCCTGAAAAATAACTTTTGCTATATTATTCTGGGTTGCAGTTCTTTTCTTCCAGCACTTGAAAAATATTGTCCTATTTCCTTCTGGCCTCCATTGTTTCTGATGAGAAATCTGCTATAATTAAAATTGTTTTACCCTATAGGTAAAGTAGCTCTTTCTTCTTGCCACTTTCAATATTTTTCTTTTTGTCTTTAGTTTTCAGAAGTTTAATTGTGATGTGTTGTCATGTAGATTTCCTTGAGTTTATCCTGTTTGGAGTTCTTGAATATGTAGGTTGATGTTTCTTGCTAAATTTGGGAAGTTTTCAACCATTATTTCTTTGAGTACTTTTCAGCCTTGTCTACTTTCTTCTCTCCTTCTGAAACTTTGATGACTTGAATGTTAGATTTTTTTTTGTATAGTCCCACAGGTCCCTGAGGCTCTGTAAATTTTCCTTGTTTGTTTCGATCATTTTCTCTGTGTTTCATAATGGGCAATTTCTGTCTTCCAGTTTATCAATTCATTCCCCAGTCCCCTGCATTCTTCTGTTGAGTGTACCCATTGAGCTTTCTATTTTGGTTACTGTATTTTTCTGTTCAAAAATTTTCATTTGGCTTTTTTTTATCTTCTATTTCTTTGCTGACACTTTCTATTTTTTCATTTGTTTTAAGTGTGTTGATAATTGCTCATTAAAGCATTTTCATCATGACTACTTTAAAATCTTTGTCTTATAATTCTAACATCTCTATTATCTCAGTGTTGGCATTTGTTGATTATCTTTTTTCCCTTCAGTTTGAGATTATCCTGGATCTTGGTATAATAAGCGATTTCAATTGAAACCTGGACATTTTCATATTATGAGATTCTGGATATTAAACTTTCTGTTTCTCTGAGGTAGAAGTCCAGGTTCCCACTCAGTCTTTGTTGATGTCTGATTTGGGATGGAAGTAGGGAAGGTTCCTTGTTTTGCTAGGCAGGGATAGAATTTCCAGGTCCCCAGCTGGTCTCCATTGACACCATGGTGGGTATGGTCTTTTTACTAACAGGTAACAGTAACAGTTATGACTCACCACTAGACCTCCTCTGGCACCTTTTCCCTAGAGGGAAAGGCACTTTTTTACTGTTGGGTAGGAATGGAAGTCCATGCTTCCCAGGTCGTCTCCAATAACATTGCATGATGATTCTGGGGGCTTGCTACTGCTTGGCAGAATTAGTCTAAGCTCCCTCCATGGACTTCTCTGACACAACTTCAGCAACTTCAGGGGTGTTGAGGGGCCTCATTACAGCCTCACAGCATTGAAGTCTAGGGTCCTCTCTTGGTCTTTGCTGACATGAGTGGATGTGGGAGCTACAGTTTTTTCTGTGGTGTTTGACTGAAGTGGAGCTGTTATTGTATAAAAGTTATCTGTCTTCTGTCTTACTGGAGAGAGTAGGCTTTTGTTGGGGCATTTATTTTTCTGTACCTGTTGGCATTTTCAGGTTGCCAGCTTCTTCAGCTAAAAGTTAGGGATATGTGAGGCAAAAAAACAACCCCAGGTAGCTCCCCACTATGTCATTCCTGAGGTTCTGAGGTCCTTCTCAAGGCTGTTGATATGATATGGCTTGAATGTTTGTCCCCTCCAAATCTCATCCTGAAATGTGATTCCCAATGTTGGAGGCAGGGCCTGGTGGGAGGTGATTGGGTCATGAAGACAGATCCCTCATGCATGGTTTAACATTACCCCCATGGTGATAAGGGAGTTCTCACTCAATTATTTCACATGAGATCAGGTTGTTTAAAAGCCTGGGACCTCCCCGACCCCAGTCTCTTGCTCCCACTCTCATCATGTGATGTGCCTGCTCCCCTTCACTTTCTGCCATGATTGGAAGCTTCCAGAGGCCCTCACCAGAAGCAAATGTTGGACCCACACTTTCTGTGCAGCCTGCAGAACTGTGAGCCAAAGTAAACCAGTTTTCCTTATAAATTACCCAGTCTCGGGTATTTCTTTACAGCAATGCAACAATGGGTTAATAAAAAAATTGGTACTGAGGAGTAGGGTGCTGTTATAAAGATACCAGAAAATGTGGAAGTGGCTTTGGAACTGGGAAATGAGCAGAGACTGGGAGAGTTTGGAGGGCTCCCAAGAAGACAGGGAGATGAGGAAAGGTTTGGAACTTCTTAGAGACTTGTTAAATGTTGTGACCAAAATGCTGATGGAAATATGGACATTGAAGGGTAGGATGATGACTTCTCAGATGCAAATGAGGAAATTATTGGGAAATGGAGCAAAGTTCACCCATGTTACACCTTAGCAAAGAGCTTGGCTGCAATGTGTCCAGGCCCTAGGGATCTGTGGAAGTTTGAACCTAAGAATGATGAGATAGGGTACCTGGCAGAGGAAATTTCCCATCAGCAAAGCATTCAAGAAGTGTCCCAGCTGTTTCTTACAGCCTATGACCAGATATGGGAACAAAGAAATGACTTAGAGTTGGAACTTGTATTTAAAAGGGAAACGAAGCATAAAACTTCGGAAAATTTGCAGGCTGGCCATGTTGCAGAGAAAGAAAAAGTGTTTTCAGGAGAAGAATACAGGTGGGTTGCAGAGCAACACTTGCTAGAGAGAGTTGTGTGACTAAAAGACAGCCAAATGTTAATATCCAAGACAATGGGAAAAAGGCCTTGAAAGCATTTCAGAAATCTTTGAGGCAGCCCCTCCCATCACCAGAGGCTAGGAGAAAAGGATGGTTTTGTGGGCCAGGCCCAGGGCCCTGCTGTCCTGTGCAGCTTCAAGACACTACTCCCTGAATCCCAGCCACTGTAGCTACAGCTGTGGCTCAAAGGACCCCAGGTACAGCTCAAGCCACTGCTCCAGAGGGCACAAGTCATAAGCCTTGGCAGCTTCCCTATAGTGTTAAATCTGCAGTTGCACAGAATGCAAGTATGAAGGAGGCTCGGCAGATCCCCACTAGATTTCAGAGTTGTATTGGACAGCCTGGGTGTCTAGGTAGAAACTTGCTGTAAAGGCAGAGCCCCTAGAGAGATACTCTACATGGGCAATGCTAAGGGGAAATGTGGAGTTGGAGCCTCTGCACAGAGTCCCCAGTAGGGCACTGCCTAGTGGAGGTGTGGGAAGGAGGCCGCTGCCCTCCAGACCTGAGAATGGTAGATCCACTGAGAGCTTGCATCCTGAGCTTAGAAAACCTGCAGGCATTCAAATTCAACCCACGAGATCAGCCATGAGGCTACACCCTACAAAGTCACAGGTGTGACGCTGCCCAAAGTCTTGGGAGACACTCCCTTATACCAGTATGCCCTGGCTGTGGGACATGGAGTCAAAGGAGAAGATTTTGGAGCTTTAGCATTAATGACGACCCTGTTGGGTTTCAGACATGTAGGGGGCCTGTTGCCCCTTTCTTTTGGCTAATTTTTCTCTTTTGGAATTAGAATGCATACCAAATTTCTCTTTTGGAGTTAGATTGTATATATTGTATCTTGGAAGTAAATAACTTTTGTTTTTTAATCTCACAGGCTATTAGATGGAAGGCATTCATCTCCAGATGAGACTTTGGACTTGGGACTTTGGAGTTAATGCTGGAAGGAGTTAATACGTTGGGGGAACTATTGAAAAGGCATGATTGTATTTTGAAATGTGAGAAGGACATGAGATTTGGGAGGTAGGTGGGTGAAATGATATGATTTAGATGTTTGTCCCTCCAAATCTCATATTGAAATGTGTGTCCTTGTGTTGGAGGTGAGGTCTGGTGGGAGGTGACTGGATCATGAGGGTGAATTCCTCATGAATAATTTAGCATCATCTCCTTGGTGAAAAGTGAGCTCTTACTCAGTTAGTTCACAAGAGATCTGGTTGTTTAAAAGTCTGGGACCTCCCCTCTTTTCCTTTCTTGCTCCTGCTCTCACAATGTCATGTGCCTCCTCCCCCTTTGCCTTCTGTTATGATTGGAAGCTTCCTGAGGGCCTTACAAGAAGCAGTTGCTGGCACCATGCTTCCTGTACAGCCTGTAGAATTGCAAGTCAAAATAAATCACTTTTCTTCATAAATTACGCAGCCTCGAGTATTTCTTCATAACAATGCAAGAACAATGCAAGAACAAGCTAATACAGCTGTCTTCTTCTTCCCATCTTGCAGGTCTTTTAATGCTGGTTTTATATATAATATACAGGGTTTTCAGTGGTACTTAGTGAGAGGAATAGGGAGAAGTATATCTACTCTATCTTCTCCAAAGCACAAGTCTCCCTATTATATTTTAACAGCTTAATTGAGGCATACTTCATATGCCAAACAATTCACACCCTTAAAATGTACAATTTAAAGAATTTTAGTGTATTCATAGAGTCATGCAAAGATCACTACAATCAGTTTTAGACATTTTCTTCAGGCCCAAAAGAAATTCCATACCTTTAGCCATTACCCCACATACCTCCTCACCCCACACTCCAGCTTTAGGCAACCACTAATCTACTTTCTATCTCTATGGATTTGTCTATTCTGGACATTTCATTTAAAAGGAATCATATATTATATGATCCATTGTGACTGATTTCTTTCACTTAGCGTAATGTTTTCAAGGTTTATCCATGTCGTAGCATGTATCAGTACTTCATTTCTTTTTATTACTGAATAATACTCCATTATATGGATATATCACATTTTATTTGTTCATTCATCAGTTGATGAACATTCATCAGTTGCTTACACATTTTGGCTCTTATGAATAATGCTGCTATGAACCCTTCTGAATAAGGATTTTTGGACATATGCTTTCAACTCTCTTGCATAAATACTTCAGAGTAGAATTTCCAGATTGTATTGTAACTTTGTCTAACCATTTGATGAACGACCAGACAGCTTTTCCAAGTGGCTGCACCATTTTACACTCCCACAAGCAATATACAAGGGCTACAATTTCTCCATATCCTTGCAAACACTTGTTACTATCTTTCTTTTTGGTTATAGTCATCTCAGTGGGTGTGAAGTTGTATCTGGTTGCGGTTTTCATTTGTATTTTTCTGATGACTAATGATACTGAGCATCTTTTCATGTGCTTATTAGCCATATATGTATATCTTGTTTGGAGAACTGTATATTCGGAGCCTTTGCCCATTTTAAAATTGGGTCATTTGTCTTTTTATTATTGAGTCATAATGGCTCTTTATATACTCCAGATACAAGTCCCTTGTCAGATATATAATTTGTAAAGAGTTTCTTGTATTCTGTGGGTTGTCTTTGTACTTTCTTGTTGGTGTCATTTGAAGTACAAAAGTTTTAAATTGTTGATGTCTAATGTATCTGCTTTTTTCATTTGTTGTTTGTTCTAGGAACCATTGTCTAACCTAAGATCACAAATATTTATGCTAATGTTTTCTTCTGGGTCTTATAGTTTTAGCTCTTATGTTTATATCTTTAATCCAGTTTGAGTTAATTTTTGTATATGGTGTGAGGTAGTGATCTGACTTCATTCTTTTGCATGTGGATATCCAGTTGTTCCAGTACCATTTGTTGAAAAGACTATTCTTTTGCCATTGAATTATCTTAGAACCCTTGTTGTTGACCTTAAATGTGAGGGTTTATTTCTGGATTCTCGATTCTATTCCATTGATTGATATCCTCTTATTATATTTTAAACCCCTGAGGACAGAAGTCATGCCATATTCATCTTTATATCTCTCATCTCTTAAGGGTCTGGGTAAAGGTAGGTAAGTCTAGGTGTATTAGTTGGCTGGGGCTGCCACAACAAAATAGCACAGAATGAGTGGCTTAAACAACATAAATTTATTTTCTCATAGTTCTGGAGACTAGAAGTCCAAGATCAAGGTGTTAGCAATGTTGGTTTCTCCTGAGGCCTCTCTCTTGGGCTTGGAAACGGTCACCTTCTTGCTGTGTCTTCACATGGCCTTTCTTCTGTGTGCACTTATTCCTGGTGTTTCTACCTCTTCTCTTAAGAACACCAGTCTTATTGGACTAGAGCCACACCCTGTGACTTCATTTTACCTTCATGAGCTCTCTAAAGCCCCTGTTTCCAAATACAGTCACATTGGGGGTTAGGGCTTCGACATATGAATTTGGGGCTAGTGGAGGAGCAGGCACAGTTCAGTCTATAACATTGGGTAATATCTGTTGAACTGATTAGAGGCCAGGAGTGCTTGCCTTCAGCTGTGAGGCTGCACAGCTGAGCATCAGTGACTTGCAATGCCCCAGCATAGTCATTGGCAGGTAGAGGCCAGTCTGAGAAGTTAACCTGACTTTCTCAAGTCAGCTGAGGGCTGGCAGGTAGGAGAGGGCTGTGTGAGTGGGGGTTGTGAGGGAGAAGTCGACATGACAGGGTCCTCTGAGAGGATGGAGAGACATGTGCATGTGTGTGCTGCATGTGCCCCAGTGGAGAGAGTGTGCAGGGAAACACTCCCAGGCACCTGGGAATGCTGAGAGGGTCTGATGACAGCTGTTTTCCCTACAGTGATTTCTGCCTGCTGTTGCCAAACAATTGGTGTGAACATTCTTAGGGCAGACAAATCAGGCCAAGCCTAGCAGAGGCAGGACACACAAAGGGAGGCCCCTTTGCTGAGAGACGCTAATAGTGGAAGGATACCCAGCATCTCTGTTGCACACCTGAGTTTCTCTTAGGCTGTTACACATTATCCATTCTTTGCTCTACCATAGGCCTGGGTTGGTAGAGTGAGAAAATACCTTACTGAGATGCAGCTTCACTGTCTTCATAAGAGAGATGTGAAATGCTCAACCCATGGGCTTGTAGAGAACCTTAACATTCAGTCTCAATGGTGAGAACAAAAGGGATGGGGAGGGGAGGTTGGTGGGGATGGGGTAAGCTGGGCCTGAGTAGAGGAAAGAATAGGAGCGATCATGGGTAAGGAGCCTCCAATGCCTCCCAAACTGGAAGGAAGGTTGTGTTATTATTCCTGGTGGAGGCCCAGACAGCATTCTTGCAATGCAAAAGCATCAGCAGGCTCAGGAGTAAACAATCATAATAGTTTTCATTGATCAAGCCTTTAATCTCACTCACTGCCTTTAGGAAGTTCAAGTCAGGGGTGGGAATGGAGTTAGGCAGGAGGGAGGGCTGGGGAAGTTGACTGAGAACTCAGCTCTGCTCAGCCCATTGCCAGTGGAGAACAGGCATGATCTGGGCACCGGGCTTATATGGACATCAAAGCCAGTTTTCCTCTACATCATTCAGATGCACTGGTTAATGTCACCCACTCTGGGCTGTAGATATAGGGGGCAGGCCTGGAGATTCAGAGGCTGAAATGGATTAAAAGAACCTGAGTTTACCATCCCTGCCTCCTTAGGGGAGCTTGGGAGCTTTCTCAGACCAATTTCTTCCTCCCTCCCATGCTGCAGTGTTGAGGTGTTTACAATTTTCTCCTAATTAACAGGCCTCAGCTGTGGAAAGGCATTTTGGACACCTGGGTCCTTCTTCCCCACCTCCTTGTCTTCCTCTTGGTACATGGCTTGGGGCACAGGCCCTGAGGATGCCATCTGACACATTTGTAGGACTCTCTGTCTTCTACCACATGTAATGTCTGTACCAAGCCCCACAGCAAACCTGCATGTGAGGCACAGAGAGCCCAGGTCATAGGCCTTAATGACACAGAGTAAATTGGTTAAGGCCACCAGAACCAAAGCTCAGGAGTTTGGATGTTCACTTGCTTTTTCCGGTATACCTCATTCCCGAAATAGAATAACTACTCAAGTGACTCCTCCCTCATTGTGTCTCATCACCCTTTCCCTTCACGTCCCCCATCCATGGTGTGTAGCAGGAGTTTCTAAGGGTGGTGAGGGTGGTTTACTGGAGACAGCCCTCTTGCAAACCTTTCCTTAGGGGCCTGGAATTTAAAGTAGAGCTTCTCCAGCTTGGAGGGGCTTCCACTAGCAAAAACTGGAACAATCTGAGCATCAAAAAGAATATGAAGTAGAATTTATTGTAAGTCATTGAACAAATATCCAGCAGAGTATGACAATAAGAGATAGACAAAAACCAGATGAGAAGAGAGAGGGAAACTCATTTACCATCATTGAAGGTGATTATTGAACCAGTTCCTTATTCAGGAAATTAGTAATTAAAAAGAAAGAACCAGGCATTTGCCTGTCCTTTTCAGGAGGCAAGGTAGTTAATTCCTGTTGATAACAGAAAACTCCTCTTTGTGAAAACCACTAGTCAATAAATATGGACATAATGGTAGAATTAGAAAAACAATCATTTTGTTATATTGAAAGAAATAATTGATTAAGGCAAAGATCATCAATAAATGTTCAGTGCATCAAGTGAAAAGTTATTGGAGAATAAGATATTCTAGGGGCCAATGTATTGTTTCACAGGTTACTTGCTGACTGTCAAAGGGAAAATGAACCTTTTCAAGGGCCAGATATGGCAGGGGCCACCTTAACCAAGTGATAACGATTAATGGGACAGCCTGGCATTATGTGCCTTTGGATGTGATGCAATATGTAGTTTATAGCATCACCTGTGAAGTTGTACTACTTATCTATTGACACATATATTAGTCTTTTTAGACTGTCATAACAAAATACCATAGACTGGGGGCTTAAATAACAGAAATTTATTTTCTTATAGTTATGTAGTCTGGGATGTCCAAGATCAAGGTGCCAGCCAATTTGGTTTCTGGTGTGGGCTCTCTTTCTGGCTTGCAAATGCCACCTTCTCCCTGTATCCTCACGGAGCAGAGAGAGAGAGAGAGAGACAGAGAGAGACAGAGAGACAGAGAGAAGATAGATAGATAGATAGATAGATAGATAGATAGATAGATAGATAGATAGATAGATAGATAGATAGATAGAAATCTTCCTTTTCTTATAAGCCCACAGTTTCTTTCAAATTAGGGCTTGTCTTAGTCTGTTTTTTGTTGCTAATAAGAAATACCTGATTCTGGGTAACTTATGAAGGAAAAGGGGTTGTATGGCTTCCAATTATAGTGGCTGGAAAGTTCAACATTGGGCATCTTCATCTGGTGAGGGACTTAGGCTGCTTTAACTTATGGGAGGATGAAAGGGAGTTGGTGTGTGCAGAGATCACATGGCAAGAGGGGAAGCAAGAGTGAGAGGGGGAAGGTGCCAGGTTCTTTTAAACAACCAGATCTCATGGGAACTAATAGAGTGAGAGTTCACCCATCCCAAGAGGTCACACTAATCTATTAATGAGGTATCTGCCCCCATGACCCAAATACCTCCCATTAGGCCCCTCCTTCAACACTGGAGATCAAATTTCAACATGGGGTTTGGAGGGGACAAACATCCAAACCATAGCAGGGCCTCACCCTTATGACCTCATTTAGGCTTGTTTACCTCCTAAAGACCCTATCTGCAAATACAGTCACTTGGGGATTAGGACTTCAATATATGAATTTAGGGGAGGGGCACAAGTTATTTCATAGCTAAGCAGAGCAAATGCCCCAAAACTTAGTAGCTTAAAACAACAAATATTTATTACCTCAGAGTTTCTGTGGGTCAGAAATACAGGCACAGCTCAGCAAGGTGCTTTTGGCTCCAGGTCTCTCAGGAGGTTGTAGTCGAGTTGTCAGCTGCAGCTGAAGTCTCATCTGCAGGCTCGACTGGGGTATTTTGGGGAGATGTGCTTCCAAGCTCATGCACATGGCTGTTGGTGGGCCTCAGTACCCTGCTAGTTGAGCCTCTCCCCGGGCTGCTGCTTCTCCCAGGTCTAGAGATCCAAGAGAACATGAGAGAGAACATGTGAGACAAAAGCCACAGTGTTTTAGTAACCTAATCTCAGAACTGACATCCCATTACTTCTGCCATATTCTATTCATTAGAAGCCCGTTGCAGAATCCAGTCCACATTCCCCTAGAGTAAGAATGTGAATACCCTTGAGGTGGGATCGCTGGGGCTGTTGTAGAGGTGGCCTGCTACAGAACATTCTTACCAAAAATCTTTAACTCTAATTGAATCAAGCTCGAGATCTAATGTCCAGTTTATAGGAATTACAGGGAGTAAAGTAACAAATTAAATAGCACCACAAGGAAGTGATCAGACAAGCCTGGAAAATAGGACATTCTACAAGACGACCAGCTTGATTAAAAAAAAAAAAAAAAAAGTCAATAGTATGACCAAAGAAAGGGGTGGGGAGACTGGTTTAGGTAGAAGAGACTAAACAGACATAACAATCAAATGAAATGCATGCCCTTTGATTGAATTCTGGCATTACAAAATAACTGTAAAAGATATTTCTGAGACAATTACAGAAGTTTGGGGACTAGATATTAGATGATGTTAGGAAATTATTGTTAATTTTTGTTAGGTATGATAATGGTGTTTTGGTTATGGTAAAGACTGTCCTTATTTTTAAAAGAAACAGTTTGAAATACTTAGGTATGTTGGCCTTGATGTCTGCAACTTACACCCAAGTGGTCTAGAAAAACACAGAGATAAAGTAAAAATGTTAATTGTAGATTGTGAGTGTATGGGCTATTAATGTGTTATTATTTGAGCTTTCCTGTATGCCTGCATTTTTGGTAGTAAAAAATTGAGAGGGGAGAAAAAGTCAGGCTTCTAACCACAACTATCCAACCCTCAGAGATGAACTTCAACACCTTTGTTAGGCTCATGAAAAATGTCCTCAACTTTTTTTTTTTTTAGACACTTTAGTGCTTGCTTGTGTCTTTCTTCATGCTCCATCTTATTCTGGAAAAGATTTGAGGTGACTCCTGCCCTCCTTACCACCTTCCTGGGGGCATCAGGAGCCTAGAGGAGGAAGAGGAGGGAGCTGGCTTCCCAGTTTTCTCTCAGGGCTGGCCTGTGTGTGAGTCTCTGGTTATGTGGAGGCAAATAACTGGTGAACACTCAAACAGACCTGATCTGATTCCCGGCATTGCTGCTTGCATGGATGCTGGGCAAGTCTCTTAACTGTTCTGAGTCTCAGGTGCCTCAGGTATCTAAGAGGAGAGTAATCTGCCTCAGGGTGGAGGGGGAATGGAAGCCATGATGTGGGGAAGCTCTATGCAACTGTGGCTCTTGGAACACTGGCTGGTCTGTCCATGAGATCCAGGAATGTGAGGGTCTCAGGTCCTGGAATCCCAAATGCTCTCTGTTGGAACTCAGGCAGGGCAGAAAGACTCTGAGGGTTCCCTGAGAAGAAGAGGAGGAAGTGGGCTGGACAGTAACTCCCACCCTCCGGGGACACAGAAGGAGCCAGGAAGGAGGGATATTCAATCAGCAGGTGCTATGGGGACTTTGGGCCCTGCTGGATTGTGTGTGAGTCCCAAGGCAGAACACAGCCCAGGAAGTGGCTCTTCTCATTTCCTTTCTTACCTGTACCTTTCCTAGTGAATCAGTCACTCAGAAACAGCTCCACAGCCTTTTCCACTCGTATAGCCTGGGATCAAAGCTGATATCCCTCTCCTGTCTGCCTGCTCCCCTCTTGTTTATGAGTCCAGCTGCTGTGAGGGGGTGGCTTGGCTGAGTGACAGAAGATCACTCAAAAGGCTTCCAATGCCAGCCACCTGCCTGTCACTGTATCCCGAACAAAGCCCCTCTCTTGCGATGGGAAGCTCGATGGCCTGCAGGATTATCTGCAGAAGGAAGGAGCCAGTGAGATGCACTAATACGCTCATCCGTTCAAAATGCCAGGAGGTGAACTTGGTTCTCTGAGACCCCAGCCAGAGTGGCCACTAGCCTGGCCGGGGTCTGAGAGAGGCTGCTAAATGAGACTGTCAGATTCCCTGGCTTTGCCCATAATCTAGAAATTCACAAGCTGCAGAATCACAAATGAATGGAGCCTGGGGCTTTGTTTTCAGCTGATGGGGGAGGGATGAGCTGAGCCAAGGTGAGCCAACTCCTCAGTCAAGGAGAGCCACATGGAATCATCAGAGAAAGAAATGGAGAGGCCTGGCGATCCCTCTTTGGGAAGTCAGAAGGTCTCAGGGCACCTCTGAACGGTGTGGAGCAGAGGGCGGGACCAGACTCAACCTCTATTGGAGCATGCGGAGCTCTAAACACTGGGGATCGGAGAGCTGTCAGAAAGACTCCTCTGACCACAAAGCCTACGATTCCACCGGTCGTATGCTATACCTTTGAGTCAGGCGTCACCCTTCAAAACAGCAAATATCCTGAAAAGAGTAAGTAGTGAAGCCACTAACCTAGTCCCTCAACAGAACACTGTACATCAGCAAATAATGTATTATTTGAGCTCCTTCTGCTCAGCCGGGCCCGGTGCTGGGCTCTGGGGACACAGAGAGTGAGACAGAGCTCCTCTCCTGGCATTGCAGTCTGTGGTGAGCCAGCAGGTAAACAAGCAATTACAATGCAGTGCGATAAAGGCTGCTGTAGAAATAGGAACCCGCTTTCTGCTTGGCTCTGCAGCAGCCTGGGGCTGAGGTCAGGTGGGGAGAGTGTGGATGGGGAGAGAGAAGGAGGCAGGCTGCAGAGGGGTTAAAGGGTCCAGGCACTAGCTGGGCCATTTTACCTCTCCCCTGAGGGCCTGCGAGGGACAAGCTGAGGCTGTGCAGGAGCTCAGGAAGCCAGAAGGACTAGCCTTTAGGCCAGCCTCCTGCACCATGTGGCCTACAGCAAGTCACTTCTCTCTGACCCCATCTGTTCAAGGAAAGGTGGGATGAAGAGGCCACTATGGTGGTGTTCTCGGACCTGCCATAACAGAGGTTCTCAAACTCTGGTATGTATCAGAATCGCCTGGGGTTCCCTGGCCAATCCCAGACTTACCCAATCCCTGTCTATAGGGACAGGGCCTGGGCAAGTCATTACCGAAACCCCTCCCCAGTGAGAGCTGAAGATCAGTGCTCGGGAAAGCAGCAGGGATAGGAATGAGGAGGGAACACCAGGGCACATGGACGCTTTCTCCAAACTTCTGAAATCCCAGGACTTCTTTGAACGTATCCAGAGTTCAAAGGAGTCCCCTGAGGGAATTCAGAGCCTCCTACTGATGGATTAAATGAGATAATGCTACCAAGCATGGAGCATAAGTCAAAGCTGAATAAATATGCATCTTCCCCCTCTCACTCCAGTGAGTCTCTCGCTGAGTGGCTGGGTCAGAAAAGGATAGTATAAGAAATGTGGCAAAACACCATCAAATATCTTCCAAGAAATAAGTGGGAGGGAGTGGGGGGAGTTTGCAAGACTTCTTTTGAGGTCTCTAGACTTTTCTTCTTCCAGGCCAGTGACAAAACTGGTTGGCCTGTCTGGGGTGAAGGAGTCTTAGATGGAATGAGCTGTCCACTATCGGCAAGATGGAGGGGCATCAAAGACTCTGCCAGACCAAAACTGGAGGTCTCGGTAGGAGCGTGGGTCACCCAGAGGAGAACAGACTTCTGGCTCCTCCAGAACTTGGATGGACAAAGTAGACAGGGAATGTCCCAGCAGGGCTGCCAGCCAGGACCATTCTGTTGCTGTCTAGATAAGGACAGCCCATCAGTGCTAGGCTTGCTCTGCGATGAGAGCTGGATTAGAGCTCAGGCTCCCTTGAGAATCTCCCAGCATCAGTCCTGACACTGACCAGCTGGATCCAGGCTGGGCTTTCAACGAATCCTAGGCAGGGATCAGGACAGCAGCTTCAGGAGGACTTCGGGGTGGGGTGAGGTGGGGTGGGGAGGCAGGAGCAGCAGCAGAGGGAAGAGATGGCAGAGGGTGGGAGGAGGGGGAGGGTCAGGAAGCAGGTTGTGTTCTCTCAGTATGCCCCGTTCCTCTCTTTCCGTCCGTGGTCTTGTTGTTCCATGGACCCCACCTGGCCCTGCCCCCATTTCCACCCCCGCACTTGCCTGCATTGTTTGCTCCCTTTGAATACTGTCCCTTTCCTGCTCCTGCCAATTCAAATCTCGTCTCTCCTTGAGTGCCATGTCCTCAGTGATGCTTTCCCAGACAACTTCAGCCCTTTCCTTCATTTCAGAAAGGTAGGTTTGTTTGTTTGCTTGCTTGCTTTTACTACTAGGGGCCAGAATATGAGATGAAGGATCCAAGATTCTTGCCTTCAAGGAACTCAGTCTAAAGCAGGTGGGTGACTGATATGTAAATAAACAAACAAAATTAGGACACACAGGTGGGACACAAAGGGACTGAAGGACTGAGGGGCTGTCTGGGGTGCCAGGAGACACGTTGCGTAAGAGGACAGTGACGTGGAGCAGTCCAGGGAGGTCGGGGTGCTCTGAAGGCAGTTCCAGGTGAGGATGCCTGGTGGGGAGAGGCAGGAGCTCACCTGCTGAAGGGGTAGGTGGCAGGTGGGGAGTGAGGACTGGGGGAAGGCAAACTGCTGGAGCATAGGAAAGGGATGATGAGGGAGGGAGCTGGCACCTGCATCCCTTCTGTAGCTCTGGCAGCTCCAGGGGCACCTGGCACACGAGGGCACTCAGTCTGTGCTGGGTGCTGCAGACTCCTATGCCCCACTGAATCTGCCTCCTCATCCAGCTCCCCAGGCTGCGGCCACCCTCTCCTCCCTACTTCCACACCACCTCACCTGACCCTTTAGTCATACAGTGTCCTGAGCACACAGATGGGATTTGACAATCACTCTTGAGAGAGTCTCCCTAATCCCCTTCCCATTCCTTCGTATATCTTCACTATAACCCTGAGACTGAGTGAATGAGTCTCCGTCTGTGTAAGACGTGTCAGTCAGGGAGCCTGCCTGGCTCAGATCCCTTCTAAGAGAAATTGCACCCCCATTGCCTACGCTCAGAGCCCTTGCTGTAGGGGCAGCCCTCGCTGACTGGGTTTTATATCACGTGACTCCTCCAGCTCTGGCCGCATCTATTCAGTCAAGAATTTGCTTCAAAGGCTCTGCCCAAATGGAGAGGCCAGGCCATTCAGCATCTTGTTCTTGAGAAGCTGAACTGGGAAATCCAGAAAGCATCAGGCAGGGAGCCCAGAAGTAGAAGCAAAAGCCGGCATGGACAGCAAAGGCCTTGATGTGGAGTCTGGGCCCCCACGGGTCAAAAGCCACCATTACCATTATGGATGAGAAAGAGATGCTGGGAGGCAGAAGAGGGCTCAGGAGAGGGTGAGGGTGTGAGCAGGCAGTGGGGAGAAGCAGAGAGAGCTGCAGGGACTCCGAGAGCGGCTGAGCTGCATGGGGAACACAGGAAAGGGACAATGCAGTCAGGTCCTGCTCTAAGATCCGCATCATATTGATTCATTTAATCCTCACAACCAGCCCTGGGGAGGAGTTATTCCCCCATTTTACAGATGAGGAAACTGAGGTACAGGGGATTTAATGTCTTTCCCAAGCTCACACAGCTAGAGAGTGGCAGAGCCGGGAGTTGAACCCCACAGCAAAGCTCGGCTGTGTCGTGGGTCTCAGCGGAGAACTAGATAGGCTTGGCTTCCCAACAACCCTTAGGTTTTCCTGTCTGGGAGCTTGGCCCCACTGTTAGAATTTCTGTGGGATTCTGTCTCCCTTATTTATTGTTCTATGTCTCCTTAAAATGCCGCCCCCCATCCCCACATTT
The DNA here is from genome assembly GCF_003255815.1 of Theropithecus gelada. Taxonomy (NCBI): domain Eukaryota; kingdom Metazoa; phylum Chordata; class Mammalia; order Primates; family Cercopithecidae; genus Theropithecus; species Theropithecus gelada. The sequence continues at coordinate 111,572,370 of NC_037682.1, read as the reverse complement.
ATACTGGAGCTTATCTAAGGAAGATGTTGTCCTTTGTGTAAGTGATTTATCATTCAGGCTCCATTCAGTTGGGAACTAACATGAAATATTTATTTAAACATTTTTTCTTATGCCACTTTTTCAACTGTACTTTGTTGAATCTCCCTTTTCTGTCCCTTGACAATGTCTTGGGCAGATTCTATGACTTAGTTTTGATTATTAAATAAATTGAGTTTAAGATTCCGATCTTGCATGGGACTGAAATTCACCTTTCCTTGCGTAGGACACCCTGTGGCCTGGGGCCTGGAGTGGGCAGGAGGTGGTCTCTTCCTCCCCGTTTCCCCAGGAGTGAAGAGCGGGGGTGAGGGAACATCTTCCCTCTGGCATGCCGGCTCTCCCTCCCTCCTGGAGGCTCCCACAGTGTGCAGCTGAGAAGAGGGAGGGGAAGTACCTTGTACTACCAGGGCACTGAGGTCTTCTCGGTTGGGTGTTGCTGCTTCTCAGGCTAATACTAATCAGCGTTAGTGGGCCCCCAAAGTGGGAGGGTCTATTCCAGCTCAACTCTTTCCAGCCTCTTTAAGTGGGGGGATTGTGGAGAACCCAAGAGGGTCCCCTGGCCTCACAGGTTCCCCTCTTAGGTGGGTTATCAGCAAAGTGGCCTAAGCCACAACCTTCTGCAAGGTCTCTTAAGCCATAGAAAACTCATCCATACTTTGCCACATCAACAAGGGGCATGCAGGCCCTTTCCCCCGTTCATGTCAGTTTAAGGCATCTCATCAAGTCTGCTGCCTAAGCAAATGGCCTACTGCTGCGGAAAGGGGGTGGTCTCTGAATTCCCTCCCCGCAGGTTTCTCCAGTCTCTAAATGAGTCTTGATACAGTTTGGCTGTGTCCCCACCCAAATCTCATCTCGGATTGTAATCCCTACATATCCTGGGAGGGTCCTGTAATCTCCAAATGTCCAGGGAGGGAGGTGATTGGATCGTGGGAGTGGTTTCCCCCATGCTGTTCTCTTGAATGTGAGTGAATTCTCTGGAGATCTGATGGTTTCATAAGGGGCTTTCCCTCTTTGCTCTCTCTTCTCCCTCCTGCCACCATGTGAAGAAGGTCCTTGCTTCCACTTCGCCTTCCGCCATGATTGTAAATTTCCTGAGGCCTCCCCAGCCATGCGGAACTGTGAGTCAATTAAACCTGTTTCCTTTATAAATTACCCAGTCTCAAGTATTTCTTTACAGCAGTGTGAAAATGGACTAATACAAGGCTCTCTGAGCTGCAACTCCTCCCCTAGGCCTCTGGGCCACATATTAGCAGACAAAGGAAGAAGCCATGGCATTTGCGCTAGCCTCTTAGTAAGCCACAAGCAGTGGTCAAGGCCCAGTTGTTTTATGGTATAGGGTTTTTGATGCTTTTTGTTTTCAGCTTTGGGTCCTAGTTATCTACTCTAGGGTAGTCAAAAAAGCTAGATGCGCAGCCCAAATATCCAAGATCACTGCCCCCAGAGGGAGCCGGATGCTGAAGGACCAACTCACTCCTCACAGCACAGGGATGGCCCTGGCTCACCCTTTGATTGGGTTCACGTCTCCCTGCCCCTACTGAGGGAAGAATGGTCCTGATTTCCCACCCTCCTCAGATGAGCAGGCCTGGACAGGTCAGGGGGTTCTGAATAGGCCACGCCCCTCAGGTGTGCCCATCGCTCATGCTGCCCAGGAGCCCTGGCTTCTCTTTTTCCCTGCCCCTGCCTGACACTTCTCTTCTAGATCCTTCTGCGAGTGTACCACTAGGATCTGCCTTTTGTTCTTGGCCTCCCAGGACATTCCTCCCACCCTTTAATCCACACCCCCATTGCTTTCCAGAGCTCCCTGCTGCCCTACTCCCTGGGCTGCTCTTCTCTCCTCCAGCCCTGGTTCCCTCAGACAAGCTGGGCTCATCCAACCCAGGAAAACTCCTGGAGCACTCAGGCTCCATCATGCCAGTTCCATTTTGGAGGCTCCAACCTGAGGGACCAAAAGTGGGCAGGGGAGAGGGTGCCTTGTGCACTGTGGCTCCTGGCCGGAGCTCACACTCATCCTGCTGGGTGATGGGTCCTTTCCGCGAATCCACCAGAGGCCCTACTTGCTGGAACTGAGCTCACTCTCTCTCTCTCGCACAAACGTGCACACAGACACAAAGGAACCAGTGCACAGGGAGGTTGTAGACAGGGAGAAAATTATAAGGTTCATTTGGAAAGCAGTAAAGAGGGGATTTCAATTTCCTTTCAAAATCACAACACGATTATTCTTCCACGGTGACTTCTGCAGGAACACTGGGATTCTCTCTGCTCTTGGACCCAGTGCACTGGCGTTGGGGGAGGCTGTTGGGGAGAGATTAGGTGGGGGCGTCACATGTAAGTGAGATGACTTCACGGAGGGAGTGGGTTGTGGGAGCGAGGCATGGAAGGCTGTGTGTGTGGGAGGGGTCAGGGAAAAGGTGGAGCTAAGGCAACTGTGTGGGTGGACTCAGGGATGGAAGATGACAAGACAGGCCCTCACACCTCATGTGGGTGTCTGTGTGCATGTCAGGGGCTGGACCAGGGCCATGCCAGCAAGGTACTTCGGGCACAAAGTTAAGGAGGCATAGCTCTCAGGTTTGTGTAAGTGGGTACTATTTGCACAGGATGTTGGCTGGGTTCTGTGCCATTTTTGGGGGGCCATTATTTTATCTACTGTACCTCATGATCGCCCCCTCCTCTCCTCTTCCATCTGCCACCATGAGTGCTAAAAACAAACACTAGAAGTGCATCTGGAAGAGGAAAGGTAATGGGTGAGCAAACATCTGTACATTTGTCAATGAAGAGAGAAGAGGAAGTGGGTTTAAGTAACAAATAGAGGAGATTAATGTAGATATCACAAAGCACTTACGTTGAGGACTTTTGAGCAGAATTACGGAGGAAGACCCTCAGCTGAAAGGCAAAGAATATATTATAGTTGCATGGAGAATGGTGCTGACTGCAGAGCCAAACAGACTTGGGTTTGAAGCCTGGCAACTGCTACTTTTTAGCTGTGTGACCTTGGGCAAGCCACTGGATTTCCCTGGGCCTCATCTATAAAATGTTGATAAAAATATGAACTGCAAGGGGTTATTGTGAGGCATAATGAGCTAGGTTAGAAAGCACTGAGATTCTCATGAGATCATTAAACACGGTCCTGCCCTGACAGGGGCGGTGGGAGGAAGTGATCTTGGAATAAGTTGTGAGCTCCTTGAAGATGGGCTGAGCCTGTACCTGTGGAGGCCCTGGGTGGCTATGCAACCAGCTTTTGCTGTTGGATGAATTCAGAGCTGGACTGCCCTTTGGCAGAACCTCCTGTCTCTGGCTTCTGAAGATCAGCTATTAAAGCTGTGGTCTGGGGAAGAGTTCCTGCAGAAGAGCTAGATAAATCACATGACCTTCGTGCTACCCTGTGGAGCTAAAGAGCAGGTTGGGGCCGCTGGCTTGGGGCCCTGGAGTGGGAGGGACTCCTGACAGTTTAGGACGAGGCAGTGGAGAAACACCCGACCCCTTTGCGACTACACAGGCTGGCTCTGCCCGATGTCGATATGCTTAATGATTTGTGACGTGATTGATATAGAAAGGGAACTTGCTATATTCCATCTGTTCAAAAGGAAATGGTGGCAGAGTGGCACATTCCAGGGAAAATCAGCATGCTGAGTGGAGCGCGCTGGTGGGGTGCTGGGCTGGGGTCAGGGAGTAAGAGGACAGAACCCAGCAAGATTCAGCCTGTGTCCGCCTGGGCAGCCTGGAACCATGGAACCAGAAAAAGACCAGACAACAGGAAAAGCGTGAGGTGGGGGATCTGGGAACTATTCAGAAATTAGGGGCCCAGGGGACTGGAAGCCCTCACTTTCCTCTGTGCCTGCTCCTGCAGGGCTTGGGGCAATTGGAGAACACCTCTGTGCTTTTGCCCCTGTAGCAGACATAGACAGTGCCCTTCTAGGACCCACGTATTCCCCTCACCACTTCTCTGCACCTGGCTTTACTTCTGCCTGCTCTGCTGGTCAAAGCTTGCACCGGCAGCCTTCAGAGGATTGCTCTGGGGCACCTGAGGCCACCACAGCTGGATGTGCCTGGGCATTTACCACCCCTTCCCCTTCCCCCATCACTGTAGGGTTCAGGGATAGGAAAGTCCAGTGCCTTTGCCTTAAGATGGGAAAAGACTCTCTGTGATGTAATTCACACGCCAGGGCTTTCCATGGGTTCAAGCTGAGGCTGCGACTTCCCTGAAATCACAGCCTTTCTTGTTTTCTTCCCCTTCCTTGTTCGGGAGGGGCCCACTACTGGCCCACTACCTAGTTGGTTCCTCCATGTAGCATTCCTCTGATGAATACCTTCCCCATCTATCTTTTGCTCAGGATCTGCTTCTAGGGAATCCAATCTCAGATGGCTCCTAAGCAAATTCAGAAGAAGATAATAGATAGCGACAGCGGACATGCTTTTTTTATTTTTAAATTTTAGAGATAGGGTCTTGCTCTGTCACCTAGGCTGAAGTGCAGTGGCACCATCATAGCTCACTGCAGCCTCAGGTGCCTGGACTCAGGCAATCCTCCTGCCTCCGGAGTAGCTCAGACTACAGGCATGCACAGACATGTCTGGCTAATTTTTTTTTTTTTTTTTTTTTTTTTTGTAGAGAGAGGGTCTCTCTGAGTTGCTTAGGTTGGTCTCAAATTCCTGGCCTCAGGCGATCTCCAGCCCCAGCCTCCCAAAATGCTAGGATTACAGATATGAGCCACTGTGCCCAGCCAGTACGCACACTCTTTAGTTTATATCAGTTATATAGCATGACCACCTGGCCAGCATGGTCAGGTCCCAAGTATCCATGCCAGTGGCTGGAGACAGCGAGGCTGATAATCCCAAACTATGTAGGAAGCGTAAGCTCATGTGCTTGTGCTCGCCCCAGGCCTGGCTCTGCGAGGGTTTCTGTGGCTTCCCACCCCGGTCCCACTTTCTGCCTCTTCCTACCAAAAGTGGACTTGTTTTCCTGTGTCTGCTTTGCTTGGACAAACATGACAGTGAACTAGCATTCCCTGAGCAGCACCGCCTGATGGCCGGAGTACAGGCAAAGCTTGTTGAATTAAGGAATGTTCAAAGTAATGTAGTCTGGCCCTCTGGGTTTTGCTTAGAAACCTGAAGTGCTGCGGGACTCAACCTGGACAGTCCAGAGAGAATCTGCCACAGACAGATAATTGAGAATTCACTGTAAATGCAAACAGGTTCTTAGGACACAGCATTTTTTGCTGGCTCAGACTTCTTGAATAGGAAAGAAAAAAGATATGTCTTCTTTCCAGAATACTTTCTTTTTCAGGCACAGAGGATGAATGACTCATTTGTTCACCCCCAGGATAAACACCTGCTAAGCATCCATTGTATACGCTTCTGCTGTTCCAACTGCCCAGCCTCTGGTCACCCAGTGCAAGGTTGCTGCTCTCCAGTCTCTCTCTGAAGAAATCCCCTTTCCCTTCCTTGTAGGAGGCCTTGACTCTCGCTGCAGAGGTAGGAGTGTGATCAGGCCTGGCCAATCGGAGCACTGTATCTCCTAGGCTCTATCTTCCTTCAAGAATGGACATATGACAAATTTGGACCAGTGAGAGTGGCTTTGAGTTTTTGTTTGACTCCAGGAGAAGCAAAACTCTAACTTCAACCTGCTAGACATTAATTGGTGAGGATATGGGTCTGGAACTCTGATCAACCACAGGGAACTGGAGAAGAAACCAAAACATGGAAGAAAGACGCAACAAACAGAGCAAGACCACGCATGTACTGATGACATTGAGCCGCTGAACCCAGCTGTGCCAGGAGTCAGACCCTGGCATTTTCAGATCTATGAATCAATGCACTTCTTTTCACGTGGGATAGTTTGGGTTCTTTTGTTACTTTTAAACAAAATTGGGCAGAAGTTAGTTCCAGGAGTGGAACGTGCAAGTGGCAAGTCACACGTATGTTGTTGGCTGAGTGGAGTGGAGGTGTCAGGTGGTGGGGACTCACGGACCCTGGCTGAAAGGTTGGAGCTCTTGCTAAACAGAAGTGACCTTCAGTAAGGTCCTATTAAAAAGTGACAAGCTTAGGTTGAAACTGGCTGGTTTGAAAGCAGGTGGCATTTACATTAAGCTTTACTGAGAGAGGCACTTCTTGCCTATGACCTGAAATTCACAGCAGCCAGAAGTATGGAGGAATGCAGCATTGGAAAGCTAAAGGACCTTTTCCAACCTAAAATTAGTGTGCAAAAGACGGGAAAGCAAGCAACCTGGGGACACACTGATCCCCTGGACCATGCCCAAGCACCTCCTGTGATCAGCTCCCCACTCAATGCAGGGGATGTGGCTGGAGTCAAGGAGACAAGTAATCCCCTCCCCTCCCCCAGACATTGTTTCAAATTGCCCCCTGGAGGTGGAGTCTCAGCTGGAGGCCAGTAAGCTGTTGGCTGGAGGAAGGGCAGAGCACTGCCCAGGTTGCACATCAAAGTCAATGGCTCAGTAAGGACTGGGGCTTCAGGTCCTAACCCGCGGGGAAGGCTAGAAGTGGACACCAACAGCCTGCTAAAGATCTGAGAGAATTATTCTACAAGAGAAACACCAAATCCGCCAAAAAACCTGTCTAAGATGCCCATCATTTACTCAAAGACCTGAGAGAAGTTTTCTACAAGAGAAACACCAAATCTGTCCAATAATCTAAGAAGCCCACCATTTAAGGCAATCAATCCGCGTGTCCTCACTACCCCATCCAGTAGAGAGCTGCTTCCCAGAAGTAGCATCTTCCCTGTTGCCCATCCCCAATGTGGGCTTGGGAGAGACAGCGGGCAAGGGAGCTCTCCCGGAAAATACGCTGAACGACAAAGAACCTTGCTTCCTGCCAGGCACTGGGAGTGCTGTGCTGTGGGCTGGTGCCCTCTGTGCAATTCTCCTTTGATTTAAGTTATTCTGCTCCTCCTCTACCATTCTGTGCTGTTGACATTTCAGGGGACAGGGACATGGTGTTAATTGTATAGGCTGGTGCAAAAGTAATTGTGGTTTTTGCCGTTGAACGTAATGGCAACACAGCCATTACATTTGCACCAACCAAATATCATCTAAACAATGGTGGCCTGGCCATAAGGGGCCACATTTGGAACTAGCCAAGAAAAAGGCATATTTTGGGGGGCAGAATTATGACATGTTTAACGCATGAGTTCTGGAAGCCGACTGCTTCCTTGGTTTCCTCACTTTTTCACCTCATAGCCATGGGATCTTGAGCAAGTTACTTCACATCTTTGTGCCTGCATTTTCTGTCAGATAGAAGGGATTAGTAGTGATGTCTATGCATTTTGGATTGTCTCTCTTTGGCTGCCGTCTTGCTATTGCCTGGGCAGGAGATGGAAGCCGAGTGCAGGGGAGAGGTGGGGTGAAGCCAGGAGTGGTTGACATCATGTGAACCCCAGACTCAATTGTGCCTGAATTCGGCCTATGCCTTCTTGGTCACTTTTAAGGAGAATACATTTTCTGTGTACTTAAGAGAGTCTGATGGAGTTTTTATCACTTGCAATAAAAAAAGGCTAGTTGATATACCAACTGTGTGTGTTAACCACTGTATATACAGCCTTGGCTCTCAGGAGCTCTCAGCATAGTGGGAAGACAGACATGTAATGCAGCGTGGAGAGAATTGAGATAAGAGAGGTTGAGGGGGCCATGAACACACAGATGAAGAGTCTCTAATATAGATATTGGGATCCTAGAAAGATTCCTGGAATAGGTAACATCTTGGCTGAGTCCTAAAGGAATGGTCAGAGCCAGCGGAAGAGGGCAGGGGAGAGAGAGTGTACAATCCTAGGTCCATCTCCCAGTCACTGGAGATTTCAAGGATGGGCTGGAAAACCACTTGCTGGGAATGTTGGATGGAGGATTTATGCCTTGACCAGGAGGTTAAAGCAAATCCTTTCAGGGCTCTGCTGTGGTTCCTGCCCCAAGGGGACGTTGACATCTAGGGCCTTATCACAACCTGGCCTTTGGCTTGAGAATGTGTTTTGTTTGGCCCGTACCATATTTCAAATTTTTTGGATTTGCTGTCGATATTTAAAATTGAGACAGTTTACAGAACAGCTTGAATTTTTGGCTTATCTTGAAAAATCAGGAGGCCTGATTGCACTGGACACTGCCAATCATGCAGGAATGTGGGCCCTGAAGCATGGTGCTCCTCTTACACAAGACTTGTGTGTTCCTGGGTCCACCCCAGTCCCCACCCCTCCCTCTTGTCTCACCGTGGGCCCACTTCAACCACTTACTTACCTTCCCGGGTAGGCCCCTGTAGGAATTTGAATTTGGGAACCCCATTTTAGAGGAAGGATTCACTGGACATGGATTAGGCTGTATGTGCCAGAGGATGATGCCCTAGAGGATGAAATCAACCTGAGTGCATGACTACCCCTCTCTGGTTCCTTTTCCACTGGTGCTGGTGGACGTGGCTTAGGTAGGAAGAGCAGACTCTGAGGCTTGGGTTTAGGCACTGGGAGCAGGAGGAAGGGTTGGGGCTTATCTGTTTTTATGGCTTTCCAGGCTGCCTGGTCTAGCAATGGTGCTGTCACATGATAGTGTCCAGCTCTGAACAGAGTTCTGCAGTGGGTTGAGGACAAAACTATGGCTGATAAAAACATATTTCTTTGTCTTGCTTTTCCTCCTTTGTATCCATTCCATCTCTTTAAGGATTCTCCTTGGGGATAGTTTTCAGTTATTCCCAGAGAACCAGAATGGAGTCCATCATAATAGCATCTGTGTGTGTGTGTGTGTGTGTGTGTGTGTGTGTATTCTTCTTTTAACATTTTTTTGACATTTGTTCTTTTAATTCCAAATTTGGGTTAGATTTAAATGTTATTAATTTAAAGGTGTTTCTCTAAATCCAAAATTAAGGTTGTTTATAACAGTCTTATACGTGGCCTTCACCAACTCGACTGAGGTATAATTTATAGACCTATTTTATGTGTGTAGAGCTCAGTGAGTTTTGACAAATGTTTTCCCTTACGTAACCACCACCACAATCAAGATATAAACATTTCCATTACCCCCTGGCTTCCCTGGTGCTCCGTCCTACTCAATCTCCCCACAACTCATGGTCCCAGGCAATCACTGATGTGCTTTCTTGTCACTGTAGATTAGATTTCTCTTTTCTAGAGTTTTATATAAATGAAATCATTTACTATATACTCTTTTGTGTCTGTCTTCTTTTACTTGGTGTATTTCTTTTTTGAAATTCATCCATTTTATTGTATTTAGTAGTTTGTTCCTTTTTCTCCTGAGTAATATTCCATTGATTGTACAGCTATGCTAGGATTTATTTCTCCATTCACTTGCTAATGATGGGCATTGGGGTTGCTTCCAGCTGGGGGTATTACAAACAAACTTGCTATGAACATTCATGTATGGGTCTTTATGTAGACATATGCTTTCGCTTCTCTTGGGTAAATATCTAGCAGTGGAATTGTTAGGTCTTAAGTGTTACGTTTAACATTTTAAGAATCGGCCTATTTTGCCACAGTAGTTTTTGCACCATTTTCTGCTCCCACCAGGAATGTAGGAGAGTCCACCTAAAGGAACCATGCAGGACGTACACAATGCTCCCCATCCTTGCCAACACTTGTAATTTTGTTCTTTAAAATTTTATCCCGGCCGGGCGCGGTGGCTCAAGCCTGTAATCCCAGCACTTTGGGAGGCCGAGACGGGCGGATCATGAGGTCAGGAGATCGAGACCATCCTGGCTAACACGGTGAAACCCCGTCTCTACTAAAAAAATACAAAAAACTAGCTGAGCGAGGTGGCGGGCGCCTGTAGTCCCAGCTACTCGGGAGGCTGAGGCAGGAGAATGGCGTGAACCCGGGAGGCGGAGCTTGCAGTGAGCTGAGATCCGGCCACTGCATTCCAGCCTGGGCGACAGAGGAGACTCCATCTCAAAAAAAAAAAAAAAATATATATATATATATATATATTTTATCCCATCTAATGAGCGGGTAGAGGTGTCTAATTGTAGTTTTAATTTGCATTTCCCTGATGACTAATGATGTTGAACGTCTTTTCATGTACTTGTTGGCCATTTGTATATCTTTTTGTGCATCGTAGCATCTTAATACTGACTCTCCCAACTTCTAAGAGCCAATAGAAGATTATACAGAAAATTAATACACAGTCTAGCAAATCAGTTATATGAAAAGGACTGATAAAAAGCTGCTGGAGAGCTCACGTCCAATCTCTGAGCTGGAAGTGGAATGCTGGGATTCTGTCATTTTTTCCAGAACTAAGCAGCTGGGGAAAGTGACAGGCAGAATTCAGACTTGTTCCTGTGATGCAAATGGTTCAGGGCTTGGCTGGAGGCTGCCTTCCCTGCAGGCCAGGCACCTGTGGGGTGGAGGCTTGATAGAGTGGCAGACCTGGAGATACATCTCCTTTCATTAGGTTTGCTTGCTCCTGGGTATAAGTTCTGAGCCTGCCTAAGTCCACTGAAGCCAGCTTTGCCCTTGGCTGCAGACTCAGTATAGAATAGGTCCTGATCTTCTGTCTCCCCATTGTGGTGGGGCTGGGGCTGAGGTACAAACATGCCCAGATCTTTCTACTGGCTGTGGCCCCATGCAGTGGGAAAGTGGGAGAAGAGGGTGTGTGAACTGATGGCTGGACCAAGTTGAGCGAGGTTTCTGCAGTTGGGTGTGGAGACATAACCTTGACATCACTCAACCTGCTGGCATCATGGTTTTGACTCAGCCTGGATGACCTGTTTGACCTGAACTGGTCAGCTCCATCAAGTGACCAGTCTGCTCCATCTGAAAACGGCTTTGATTGATTTTTTTTTCAATGACTAGGACTTTTGCCTGACTGCATCAATGAAAGTGAAATTTGGCTTCAGGAAGACTCAACTTAAGTGTGGAATGTCTTGTTCCCTTTGTCAGATCGGCTTATCTTCAACTCCAAGAACTCACGGATTTGTCATACGTATCAAAGTACTGGAGTCTTCTGCCACTGATTGGCTGTATTCTCAACACGAAACAATAAAAATGGTGTTGCTTTTGGAATGTTCTGAAGCCTGGGCTTAGTCACAGCTCTGTCTATAAGCCGTGTGACCTTGGGCAAGTCACTCTTTAGACTTCAGCTTCCTCTGTAACATGAGGGCAGTAAAATTTGCCCGACAGTGTTTTGATGATTAAATTTGACAATGGACATAAGATTGAGGTGTGTTTGTCATTTTTAATGGTGCTGGGCTTCAAGCCTCTGTCTCTGAAAATGGAGTAGGCTGGACTGGGTCACCTCCCAGGCCTCACCCTTCTCATTCCTGTATGACTCTGGGGAACACAGCTATGCTTTTGTCCAAATCACAGAGTAACTTTTCTTCACAGCATGCTACTGAATCTCAAGAGAGGAGGGCACACTATGGTACTGAACCCCCAAAATCCAGATATCTGTAAGAAGAAATTTTAGCCTTTAATGATAGCTAATTTAACACCTACAAAGTGCTACCCCTGGGCTAAACTACTTTTTCTTCCTGCCACCTCTTCAGGCAGCAGCAACATCAAATGGACCTATTTGCTCAAGCAAATCCCCTATCAAGACAAAGGCAAGTCTTGGATTCAGTGGTTGCCTCTGCCACAAGGAAGTACCTTGTGGTACCTCAGTTTCCCTTTTATACCAGGAATTCTTCAGGCCTTGCTCATTCCCTCCCGGGTGGCAGAGCTGTGAGTTATCCTCTCCAATGCCCTCTGAAGCCCTCCAATGGGAGTTGGCAGGATGAGTGGCAAGAATTATTAATTAGTGAAAATATGTATAATCACGTAATTGGAGTGTATAATTGATGCTTCACTGCTGCAGGCAGAAATGGAGGGATGCAGAGATGAAAGCCAGGAAGAAGGAGGCTGCCATAGATCCCAACTGCTGTAAATGTAGGAGAAACGCAGAGAGTTTAGCGCTCATCATACCCTGCAAAACATGCATGGAATAAAGGTCGTGTGCTGGGGAACCAAACAGCACGAATAAACAGTGGATGAACAGGCCCTTAGTGCTTGTAGCCGACGTAAATAAAGCTGCTTTCCCCAGGAGACCACTTTGTGCCCACATTTTGAGGCTGCTGTGTATTTCTCTCTCTCTCTCTCTTTTAACAGCAGCATCAGATTTCTAATGAAAGAGCTCAGCAGATCATCATCGCTGCAGTAGCAGAGAAGAGATGATAACAATCTCACATGTAGCCCGGCTTCCTGAGCTGCCCCCTTGGATTTGCATATCTTTGAGTCCTCAGTGCTCTGTCAACACCCAAGCAGAGCTTCCATTCCCTCTCTGGTCCCAAGGTCCTGGGTTTTTATACATGAGTCGTGACATCTGGGATCTATTTGTTTCAGGGCTCATTTGTTGGAAAAGGAGGAATAAGGTAGTGACTGAAGATGTCTTCTCAGTATGTTGCACTCAGGTTTTCCTCTACCTGATTGAGGATGTGGAAGGAGGGTAATCAGGGGGATGGGAAGCTGAGGCAGGATGGGACAGAAAACAGGCGTGGATGATTCTTGGAAGAGGGATACGATAATAACAACAACAATCACAACAGCAAACATTCCCGTGTGCTGATTGTTGAGGCCAGTGTCAGGCTCTGTGCTGGAGGTGTGTGGTCTGCACAGCTCATGGAGTTGTCACACACCTCTGTGCTCTGTGAGGTGGGTGCTGGAACTATCCTCATTTTACAGTGAAGGAAATGAAGCCAAGGGAAGAGAAGTCACTTGCCCAAGGTCACCCGGCTGGTAGATGATGGAGCCAGGCCTCCAATCCAGGTCTTCCTCCAAAGCCCACGTTCTGTAACCCACCTGCTCTTCTCTTCCTGGCACACGGTATTATCAGTTCTGCTGCCACCACCACTGCCACTGTGGCCACCTCCACCTGCGTTTGTGCTTCCTGCATGAGCTCCTACCAACCCCACAGGCTTGCTGTCAAGATCAAATGAGCTGATACTTATTAAGTACCTTGAACAATAGTTGGTCCTTTAGAAGCATGCGATGAATGCTAGTTGTTATTTTTTTTTCTAACGTGCTGTTATTATTTATCTGTGGCAAAACTCTGCTGGGTGCTTTAGAACCACACAGGTGAGGCCGGGCGCGGTGGCTCACGCCTGTAATCCCAGCACTTTGGGAGGCCGAGACGGGCGGATCACGAGGTCAGGAGATCGAGACCATCGTGGCTAACCCGGTGAAACCCCGTCTCTACTAAAAAATACAAAAAACTAGCCGGGCGAGGTGGCGGGCACCTGTAGTCCCAGCTACTCGGGAGGCTGAGGCAGGAGAATCACTTGAACCCGGGAGGCGGAGCTTGCAGTGAGCCGAGATCCCGCCACTGCACTCCAGCCTGGGCAACAGAGCGAGACTCCGTCTCAAAAAAAAAAAAAAAAAAAAAAAAAGAAGAACCACACAGGTGAAACAGACGAGTACTCACCCTCTTGGGATCTTACACTGGGAGAGAGGACAGACACAGAAAGAGAGGACAATGTCATGTTTGATACACATCAACTGCTTGGCTCACAGTAAAGTCCAGCATGAGGAGTGACCGACCCTGCTTGAGTTGAAGGAGGGCTTCATGGAAGAGGTGAGGTATGACCTAAGGCTGAAGGAAGGGCTGAGTTTTTAAAGTTTAAGATGCTGTGTGTGAGGCCAAAGCACAGGTGGAAATCATGACCAGAATGTCAGTGTCTCCCTCTACTCTGCACCAGGCACTATTCCAGGCACTGAGGATACAGCAGTTACAGCAGCTTTGTAGAAGAGTGCCTGGCACAGAGTAGAGTCTGAGCAGCCATATGTTGAAAGAATAAATAAGAGAAAGGAATGTTAATAGGAAATCGTGACAGGATAAGATCAGCAGACTGATTTGGCCAGAGTAGAGAGTGGGTGGTGGGGACTGAAGGAGAGAAGGGGGACGCAGCATTTAAGCAGATCTTGAAGAATAAGTCAGATTTGGCAGATGTATAGAGATGAAGGAACTGCGTTAGGCCTGGCGTGGCTTCGGATGAATGCCTGGAACAACAGGTGGGAAGTTCATGATGTTTCAACCTGGCATGTTTTTCCCACCCTTGACACTTGGAATAGAGGAGGTGGAATGGGAGTAGGAGCCTGCTTCAGAGCAGAGCTCAGTTCCCCAGGCTGGTCTGGAGCACAGAAATAGCAACGGCAGCGTGCGGACACCTGGTTCCCTTACCCTGCATCCCATCAGTACGCATGTCCCCGTCACGACGTGCAGTCCACTATATTCATCTGCTTCAGTTGACGGCAGCATCTCCACCGTGACACAGGCTGGTCTCAGCTAACTCCTTGCACTGACTGCTTGGCATCTTTAGTCTAAGCAACTGCTCAGTGAACTCAGTGTTCCTGCTTTGCGATAGCCTGCTGGGGATTGTGCAAGAATGGTCTGTGCGTTTCTCAGTAAGTGTTAGAACTGCTCATGTGCATCCCCAGATCCCAAGTTGGACCTTTTGCTCTTGGAGGAGGAGGGTCTGTTCTCAATTTTCTCTGCTACTTCTCTGCAGCAGGCCTGAAATAAGTGATACTGAGCAATTGATTGGAAAAAAGAAAGTTCCCGTGGTTACGGTGCACCCAAGCTAATGCTTTCAAATTGAGTGTGGGTAAACTTGGAGAGTGTGGGTTAGACTTTGGAGCGGAGTCATCTATGAGTTGATCCCAGTGACACATATAGAAGATTAAATGTTGGGGTAAGGAGTGATAAAAGTAGAAAACATAGTGACATTTTCCTATTACTTTCTCAGATGAGACTTTGTCTTAGGAGGTTGTATGGGGGTAGAAGAAAAATTATTTGAAGCTGACAGATCTGAATTTAGTGTCTGTTACTTAAAAGTTGATTGATTTCTGCAAAATTCCTTTAACCCAATGGTTTTCAGCTGGAGGTGATTTCACACCCAGAAGACATTTGGCAATGTCTGGAGACATATTTAGTTGTCACAATTGTGTGTGTGTGTGTTGGCGGGGGGGTGGTAGTTACTGCTGTCATCTAGTGGGTAGAGGTCAGGAATGCTGCTAAATGTCCTAGGAGGCACAGCCAGCACCTGCTCAACAAAGAATCATCTGAACCAACATGTCAGCTAAGGCTAAGAAGCCCTGCTAACCGTATTGAGCCTCTGTTTCCTCATCTGCAAATTGGGGGTGAAGAGCAGCAAGCTAGAAGGATTAAATGTAGTGGGGGGTGATCCCTGGCACATCATAGACCCTCCACACAGTTCCTTCTGGTTCCCTCTCAAGGCATTTCTTTCTGGGTGTGGAGAAGTTGGGGAGAATGCAAAAGTGTTACCAGGCTAATTATAGGTCAGGGAGTCACATTCTGAAGGAACACGAAAAGAACTGGGATTCTTTAGCCTGAAGAAGAAAGGTGGGTTAAAGGTGATTTAATAATAGTGTGAAAGCCTAAGAAGGGTTATTATTTAGGGGAAGATAATCCACTGCTCTCCATCTTCACTGAGGAATGAAAACGATCCCTGAGCAGGGTGGAATTGGGCTGGATACGAGACAGGACTTCCTGCCTGTGGAGGTCATCTGAAGAAAGAGGCTTGATGGCTTCCTGTGTGTGGGAGGAGCTGTAGACATGGCGGAGGTTTGTGTGTGTAGGGAAGCACAATGCTGAGGACAGCTCCGTCTCTGCCCTTAATTAATTCATAGATTAGTTTGGGGTATGTGGGGAGTGATGCAAATGCCACAGGCAAAGGGCTCCAGGAGGCCAAAGGTTTGGGGGATAAGAGAAGGAGGAGGAGGAGAGGCAGGATTTGAAATGGATCCTGAAGATAAGTCAGATGTGGGCAGATGAAGAGCAGAACCATGGGGCAGGGGAGGTGGGCGGGAGATGGGAAGACGTGGCTGTGTTGGAGGAGCAGTGGTGAACCCTCCAGGATGTCTGGGCCAGATCATGGGTGCCCAGAAATGCCAGGTGAGGGGTTGTCCTGTGTTCAATGGGGCAGAGGTCTGGGCAGAACGCTTTCTGGAGGCTGTGTAGTTTGGGCTGGAGGCAGCCTGTGGGGCAGGAAGGACAGCTGAGAACTGCGACCTGATGACTTAAGTCACAAGAGAGAGGTGATGAGGGTGGCAGCAGCTGGGGGGTGAGTGTGGTGGGCACATCCTCTCTGGGGCCTGATTTCCTCGGTGGGTCACTGGTCTTTGGTAGGCAGGTTGCTCCAGTTAGGCAGGTTGGCTCCAAGCTGGGCCACCCGCTGCTCCCAGCACCCTGGAGCCCATCTGGAGTGTGGGATCCTTTCCTCTCCACTCTGGAAACCTGGAGCATGGCTGGCCGCCCTGACTGCCACCGACAGCTCTGCCACTGCATGGGCTCTGCTTGTGGGGGTGTGTGAGGCCCGTTCCGGCTGCCCTGGGTACCTGTTCTCCCTCGATGTTTCCTCTGTGCTTCCTGCCATTGCCTGTCTGGTGCTGGGGCCAGCTAGGCTGCCCTCCTCAGTGGTGATGCTGGTGGAAAAGGAGTGTAAGAGTAAAGGCAGGAGCCGGGGGGTGGGGCCTGGGGACGCAGAACCATCTAGGCTTAGTAGGGCTGCTGACAAAGTCCCCCATCCTTGCCTGCCACATCTGTCTCTGAGTCTACACAGACCCCTCCGCCACTGGTAGTGCCAAGCCCCTCCAGGGCTGCTCCTGCAGCCCACAGCCTGCGGCAACAGGCAAACCAGACTGCTCTGAGCGGTGGCTGCTGCTTCCCAGGGTCCCTCGGAGCACCAGGAGCAGCACAACTTGGCAGCCGGCACAGCCCCGGGCAGGAAGCTCCTGCAGGGGGACTCCGTGGAGGCCTGGGTGAGAAGGGAGGGGCTATAGTGAAAGGCCTGTGGATTAGGGTGGCCCTAAGGAAGGTTGGTGCAGTGCAGCATCCCCACCACCAGACGGTGCATGGGTACCTCCTGGGGACCGTGGCAAACACATATTCCCAGGCCCAGCCACACCTGCGAGTCAGGGTTTGGGGGCATTGGGCCGAGCTCCACCTACGCTCATGTCCAGGAGGCTGAGCCCTTTGTCCCCTCAGAGGACACCCCTTCAGAGGCACTCTTCTCTGACATGGGACAGCAGCTGCGGACGGTTGCTGGAGGCAGCCTGACGTGCCTCTGCGTTAGGAAGATTGGGGTTTGTTCTGGCTCGGTGATATTAGTTCTGGGACTATTGTCAAGGTGCAAAATTGTACCAAGCTTCATTTTCTTTATTCGTAAATGAAGCTGTCAGTACCTATTCTATAGGATTACTTTGAGGATCAGGGAAATAACGTAGTGTCTCTACATGGTTGGTTTTTAACAATTAATATTCTTTCCTTTTCTGTGCCCCAGGGCCAGGACTCCAGTGAGCCCAACCTGGTGTTTTCCAGTGTTTTCAGGAGGCATTCATTCTCAGGGGCCCACCTGAGATTGTGGAAGCCCGAGAGTGTGCATATCCTTGAATTTTGCATCCTGGGTGCCTTACTTGCTCACCCTGGACCCAGCCCTACCCTGCTTTTGAGCAATTCGTAGTCTTGGTTTAACGAAGTGTGGAGAGGACCCTCAAGGATCTCAGAACCTATTGGATGAGGCAGGAAAGTAAAAAGACACAGCGTGTGCCATGTGGTCAGCAGAGATGAGGGTTAGTCTGGGAGGACAGGGACCTGGGGCGGCCTCTGACCCAAACGGAGGAGGGGGCCAAGATTATCAAATTAAGGGAGACAGAGAGGCGGCTGAGAAGGTGACAGCAGAGCCGAGACGAGCGGATTAACCAGCAGGAGTTAACTAGCATCACAGACTCTCCTGTAATGGGATCCCAGCCCGGTTAATCTCCACCATGGGGAGGATATTTGGCCTGTGCCCACTCTGAGAGCCTACGGTTATGCCCATAGGATGCCAACCACTTGTACAGAGAGCACAAAGCTCAGCAGATGCTTCCAAGGCTCAGAGGGCTGGCCTCGCACTGGTGCTGACCCACATTAGCTAGCACGCGGCAGTCCCTGGGTGGGCTGGGAAGATCCCCACCAAGGGGCAAATCCCCCTAGTCACCCTACGGCAAGCCCATTAGCTTCTTGTTCCTCAGGGAGTGAAGGCACTGTGATTGTGAGTCATGCCACTCCCCAATTATTTTGAAAGGAAGCTTCCTTAATGAAGCAGGAGAATTACAGAGCAGCACCAGCGTTAGGGAAACATGCTCAACTTCCAGCAGTCATTCCCACTCGCCTCCTTTCTCTTCGCTCAAGGTGCATATGACAGGAGCTTCCAAACAGCTTAAGTACGGGAAACTCTGGGAGTGTGTGTCTATATCTGAGCGACTTTCATCTCTCCATAGGTTCAGTCTGTCTGCAAAGCCTCCCTTGTCAGCAGCTGGCGAGACAGCTCAACAATAGAATGATGCTTGTTTCACAGCTTCCAACTGAGCTCCCTTGCCAAGCTCTCTCCCTCCAGCACAGAGAGGTGCATCTGCAATAGACCTGAGGGCTGGTGTGGGGCCCTCAGCAATGTTTTTCCAGCTTGATGCTCAGCCCAGAAAGAGCCTCTCCTCTCCACCTGCTGCCACAGAGCCCACCACCACCTCTGGCTGCAACCTTGTAGAAATTCCAGCTAGCTCCGGTGGAAATCTCTGGGCTGGTGATAAATACAAAGTTGGGCAGAGCTGCCTGGGAATGGGGAGATTGTAGAAAATGACTTCTGGAGTTCTCTCCAGACTTCTGAGATTGGGACAGTTGTTCCCAGGGGCTTTGAAGTCTCTTGCTGTTTTGCGTCATTTTCTTTCTATAGCAATGATCAGATTCTTCAGGGCTGGAAAGACTTTGAAGGCCATCTGGTCCACTCTCATTTCCCTCCACTGCCTTCTTCTCTTCCCATTCCATGTTTAAATCTCCTCTACACGTTGGGCAACATTTCACTTATACCCTTACAGCGACAGGATGCTCAGTGAGTGTCAAGGTTCCTGGCTTTTCTTCTGTTGAGCTGGAATCTATCCACACTGGGTTGATAACCACTGGCTCTGCTTTTACCCCAAGGAACACCAGGATGGAGTCTCAGCTTTCGCCCCACCAACAGCCTGGCTCCTGCTGAAAGGAGACTAGCATGAAACCCCAAGGCTTTTCCTCCAGGAAAACAAGCCTGACTTCCTCGAACTGCTCCTCACAGGCACAGTTTTAAGTCCCTTTGATTGGAAACGAACATTTGAAATCCATCTCGATTCAGACTTCCTCCTTCTGGGGGACTTAGTAGACAATATGACAGCGCCGAGTCCAGCATGTTGGTTTATAAAGGTGACATCATAGCTCCTGCCCCCAAAGTATGTCATTTAGCCCTGAAAGTCTTATCTGGCTGGTGGTGTTCAGACCCATGGGAATCAGTCAGCTGCTGGAGCACTCACTGACCAGAAGCCCAGGCTTCGAGGGAGGTACGAAGGAAGAAGAGGCCTGAGCCAGCTTGTGTGGGGCCCTCAGATTAAGGCAGGCTGGAAGAAACACCAGAAAGAGACTTAATGACATTCACAAAGGCTACAGTGAAGCATATGCAGATGCTGGGGCTTGCCCAGGTGGCCTGTGCAGAGGCTTCCAGAGAAAGCTGGGTCAACGTGCAAGAGAAAGCAGAGAGCAAGAGGAGGAAGAGCTTCCTAACAGCAGAAGTGGAAGCCAGAGATTCAGTAGTGTGAAGGACGCTGAAAAGGCAGAGGGGGTGAAAAGGCTGCGAGTGTATGGGTGGGGTAGGGTTAATAGAAAAATATAGAGGTGAGGTGGAGAACTTACCAGGACTGAACCTCTAGGGTGGGCTTTTCCAGAGGAGGAGATAAGACTTGTGCCTAGAAAAACATATTATTAGGAAGAACACTCATTTTTATTTTGTCTTTTTAAAAATCTTTTTGTGGAGAAAGGAGTCTCACTATGTTGCCCAGGCAGGTCTCGAACTCCTGGGCTCAAGCTATCCTCCCACCTCTGCCTTTCTAAATGCTGGGATTACAGGCACGAGCCACTGGACCTTTTGTCTTCCAACTGGGACACGGCTGAATCCCCAGGGACATTGTCCTCAAAACAGAGCAAGCCACTGAGATGTGAGCTTGGTGGAGCCCACCCTGCATTCTAGGTTCTTTGTCCAGTGTGTACAGATATGTCTGGCCACCAACACTTTCACTGATGCCAAGATGAGAAATGTTTTCAAGGGTTCCCAGATAGCCTTACCAGGAAATCACTTTTGGCAAGAGAATCAACCAGTCTTTTCAGGTGACAGTGGCTGATAGGTTGACTTTCACATAGAACAACAGGAAGAATTACAGGCCAGGAGAGGCCTCCGCTTGGGCCACCTGTTTGCTGATGAAGCAGCAGCAGAGCAAGCTACCTTCACTCCATGGAAATACGACGCACACCTGTTGGTTCCCAGGTCCTTTCCAGAGAGACCAGCTCTTTGGGGAGCTGCCTCCCAGCACGAGAGCATTCCAATTCCTTCCCTCCACCTCTGTGCCTGATTTCCAATTTGTTGGTTTTTTCCATTTCATTTCCCTCCTGCTCACCTTTCCTCCCTGCAGGATCATTTGGAGCTTTGATTTCCTTTTGTCAGAGAGAGCATTTCCTTCCTATCACACCGTCCCTCTCTGCCCCTACTCCCATGACTTTGTTTAATTCAGCTGCTTTCTGCACCTGGCTCTGCCTCACAGCCATGGGGAAGAAGGGATTACAGCCAGAAAGCGCCCTTCACCTCCCTCCACATGACACTCGTCTCTGCTAATAACAGGAAGAAATGAGCTTTAATGACTGACACCGCTGTGCCTGGACTGGGGACTTGGAAAAGGCTCCATGCTGTCCCTGGTGGTCTGCCCAGTATCTTGGCAACAGGATGCTGGGAGAGCCCCAGAAACCCTGGCTGCTGGAGGTTCCATCCTCTCTCCCTTTGCCTCCAGGCAGGATAGCCCCACAGCCACTTGACATACTTGACACGGATGAAGGGTGTGGGGGATGGAAGGGGGGACAAGTGGTAGCCTCTCTAAGACCTGCAGAAAAGGAAATCCTATGATCAGTCTTCCATGCTCCCAGTTCTGGGACCCTTCTGTGGGAATTAATTGCTGTAACCTAAAATTTGCCCACTGTAGTTTTAAATGAGTTTGCCCTCAGAAGTGAGTAATCTGGCTGTCTTATCTTCCACTCCACTGACCTCCAGGGTTGGCTTGACAGGTCAGGTGGGGGTCCTTATCTCCTTCCTGACTTTATCCATCTCACTCAGGTCTTCGGTTCAGGCTCCACAACTGGTTGATGCTGTTTTCCTGTTAATGTCTCCTTTTCATCATGCACGATCCTCCATAGTGAAGGAATGGAGACAGCTTCTCAGAGAAAGCACAGCTTTGGAAGGTAAGTAACTTTTGGATGGTGAGACCATCAGACCAATTTGACTAGGCCAAGACTCTGATCAATGTTCTTAAACCTATGTAACACTGCCACAGAGATTTCAAAGGAGGAAGGGTCCTGGACCGCCCATTCATCCATTCTCAATGAATTATTCATTTGACCAGCGCTTTCTGACTTTCTAGCTTCAGCCAGACACAGTACAAGGGACAGGGGAGACTGAGATGAAGAACACTTGGTGCTTCTTCCCAAGGCCCTTGCAGTCTCGGAGAAGACAGATGTATACCTACACCGATGCATACGTTACAGCACTGCGTGATGATGCTATACATGCACAAAGCGCTCGGGAGCAGAGCCGCTGTCCCTGGAGCTCAGGGAAGGCATCATACGAGAGATGACTTTAGAACTCGGCCTTTAAAGGAAACACAGGATCTCTGCAGCAGTCAAGAAGGGGAAGAGAAGACTTGGTGTTAAAAACTCATGGGTTCAGGACATACTGCCACATTATATGGCACCTTGGCATATTGAATATTTTAAGCTGGAGGAATTTGAGAAAATAGCAGAAGCAGGAAGTTCCCCTGAAGCGATCATAAACTTTGGGAAGGACTCTCTGACCTCCTGAAGTAGGTCATAAGACCCTCATGTGACAGTTGCCCTTCCTGTAGCTGGAGGAAAGGGGCATCCTTATCTCTCAAGACAAAAGGAGACAGAGAGGAATCCAGAAAAACCAGCCTCACTAAGCTTCCCCAGTTCACCACACTTACCTTGTACTCTTTGCCCTGTGATATTTCTCCATGACTTTCCCCTCTTATCAAACCTACTATTAAAACACTCCCATTTAACTGTTTCTTCAGGTCCTTATTTCCTTATGAAGGCTCTCCCATCACATAAAACTTGTATTAAATAAATTTGTAAGCTTTTTGTTTTGTTAATCTGTCTTTTGTTACATAGGCCCCAGCCATACATTTAGGAGGTATATTAGTCTGATCTCACACTGCTAATAAAGACTGGGTAATTTACAAGGAAAAAGAAGTTTAATGGGCTCATAGTTTTACATGGCTGAGGAGGCCTCGCAATTATGGCGGAAGGCAAGGAAGGAGCAAATATACATCTTACATGGCTGCAGACAAGAGAGAATGAGAGCTAAGAGAAAGGGGAAACCCCTTATAGAACCATCAGATCTCCCAAGACTAATTCACTACCACAGAACAGTGGAAACTGTCCCCATGATGCAATTATCTCTCACCAGGTCCCTCTCACAACATATAGGAATTACGGGAACTACAATTCAAGATGAGATTTGGGTGTGGACACAGCCAAACCATACCAGGAGGATAGAGGGAAAAGATGTTTTTTCCTCCCCTATAATAGTTTAGGGCAGCAAGTCAACTTCAATCACTTTTGATCGTGTTTACCTCAATGCAAAGAGGACCACGTGTGAAATGTTTATGAAATTACAAAATATGTCATCAATTCTTTCAATCAGGTGATAAATATCTTCAGCATACCCAGCTCTGTGCTCTGGGTACCTTGCATGTGGCATTAGCTGCTATTCATAAAAACTGGGCGTGTCCGGCCACACAGAAAGCCCAGGTCATTTGCATCTGGAGTCAGGCAAACCGTCCACCCCTCACTGAGGCTGATGCAGAAACCTTCCAGGAAAAGGGCTCTGCTTATTGTCTGAGTCTCGAATGCCTAGGGGTACCATCTGTGTTCTAGCTCAAGTTTTAGAGACAAGGAGAACATAAATCCATCCAACTATGGAGCCAGGAGAGTTCTGATTTTGGTGTTTGCTCTTTAATCAATAGCATTAGGCTTTTCTATGAAAAGGTCTTAATTTGATAATCTCCCAGAGGAGTCATTGGTTTGACGTGGACATATTACACAGCTTCCTGACTACCACGGAGACAGGGCTGGCTTCCCAAAGGAGTGGGGATTCTGCTTTCTTTACTTTTCCTTTGTGTCAAAAGCCAGGAAGGAGCTTGGTTTTCATCATAACTTCAAAGGTAAGATCTGGGACAGATCCTGGTAAGTTACCCTTCTACCCCTGGAAAGACCACACAAGGCTATTGGTGGGCCACCATAGCCAGGCAGAAATAGTGTCTACTGCCAAAGAGAATCCGTGATTTTCTTGTCAGAAGAGTCTGATATATCACCCTTGGTTACATTTCAATAATTCAAGCTGCAGTTTGGGTTATTCCTTCACATTCAGACCTGGCAGACCTATCACTGAGGAGTTAGAAAGACAGCCCCCAAGACTAGGGAGGGTGTTCTGGGTGGGGTGGCTGTTGCCTGCTGGCATCGTTGCTGAAGAGCGAAGGAGTCCATATTCTCAAGCTGCAGCTCAAAGGAGGAATGGCCGGGTGGTGTTCATTCAGCTCTGTACCAACGACCTCTTCCCTGAGAGGCCTTCCCTGATCACATACCCACAGTGTCCCCAGTCCTACTGACCTGTTTTATTTTCTTCATAGCACTGTGATATGGTTTGGATGTTTGTCTCACCCAAATCTCATGTTGATATGTGATCCCGAATGTAGGAGGTGGGGCCTGCTGGGAGGTGTTTCGGTCATGGGGGGCAGATCTCTCATGGCTTGGTACTGTCCTGTGAGATCTGGTTGTTTACAAGAGTGTGGTACCTCCCTGAAACCCCTTGCTCTCACTCTCCTCCATGTGATACATGGGGTCTGCCTTTGCCTTTCACCATGATTGAAAGCTCCCTGAGGCCTCCCCAGAAGCTGGACAGATGCTGGCACCATGATGTACAGCCTGCAGAACCATGAGCCAAATAAACCTCTTTTCCTTATAAATTATTCAGCCTCAGGTATTTCTTTATAGCAGTGCAAGAATGGCCTAACACATGCTGCTAGCTAAAATCATTTTATCAATATCCATTTTCCCCACTGGAATGTCAGCTTCCCTAGGGCAGCAACACTGCTTTGTTTGTTGCTATATCCCCTGTCATATTAAATGTGCTGACTTAATATGTGAATGAACAGTTGATAACAGAATATGAAAAGCTTTTGCCTAGACTCTGAAGTATAAACTAGATACATATTTTCCTGAATTCATAGTTAAAAGACCAAGTCCTAGTCATTTCTAACATGTTTCAGTTGAACCTTTGATCTCACCAAGCCTTGTTTTCTCATCTGTGAAATGCAACCTTACTTTACAGAGTTACTGTGAAGATTACACAAGATAATATATGTGGAAAACCATTCCTAAATTCTGAAAACTGTCTAGACATAAAGTGTAGTAGATATCTCATATTTATCTATTCATCGTTTTTTCCACTGGGGATCCACCAGTCCCCAAGGTTCTACTTGGCCTGTCAATCACAACATCAGACCATGGAAACAGGCATGTGACCCAGACCAGGACAGTCCTCCCCTCCCTTGGGACAGTGATTGGTCCAAGAACCGAGCACATGATCCAAATAAGGTCAACTAGAGTTCTTCCCTGAAATATATATTAATGCTAAGAGAACAAAAATCTATGAATTGAGTTGAAAGCCATGTTCCCTGTCACAAGGGAGGAGAAAAACAGTCCTTCTGCAGATGAAGCAGAGAAACAAACAGAAATGAGATGAGAGATCAATTTCTGATGGTCTCAAGTCCTAGTTATAGCTGCTGGTTATTGGATAACTGAAGGTCTTTCTTGACTCTCCAAATAGTTCGTTTTTTTCCCCACTATGTAAGCCAACATTTTCTTAATTAGTTTGAGCTGGTTTTTAGTCCTATGCAACTGAAAAGTTATTCCAGGTCCTTCACTTATGTGTTCATTTATTAATTTAGTCATTAATATATCTAACCAAGATTTATTGAATGTGGGACGTCATTGTTGTATAATAAAGAATTTAACTGATTCTTGATCCCTGGGAAGGAGCCTCGAAACCCTTGCAGTTTCCCTAGTGATAGAAGTGTCTTTGTTATTCGTGTGGGCCCTTGGAACACACCTGAGTTTCTGCTAAGGAGATGACTCAAGATGAGGCTGGTCATGCCAGAAAGGCCAACTGTGTGTTTACAGGGTTGGAGCTTTCAGCCAGGTGATATCAGCTTGATCTCCTCCAGGCAGGGGAGCTGAGATTAATTTCAGTCACATGGTTAATGATTCAATCGATCACGCCTATGTAATGAAACCCCAGCAAAAACTCTGGGCACCAAAGCTCAGTGGAGCTTCCTCGTTGGTGAACACATCAGTGTGTTGGTGATGTGTCCTGATTCCATGAGGAAAGGACGTGAAAGCTTTGCATTTGCCCTGTGTGTCTCTTCCTTTGGTTGGTCCTGATTTGTGTCTTTCATAAGGAAACTGTGGTTTTAAGTATGCTTAAAAGTCCAGAGCTCTGTGACTCAACCTAGTGAATCCTAAAACCTGAGGAGGTTGGGGGAACTCCTGAATTTGTAGCCCGTTGGTGAGAAGTGCAGGTGGCCTGGGGATCCCCAAGCTTGCAGCTGGCATCTGAAATGAAGGCAGTCTTGTTGGGGACTGAGCCCTTAGTCTGTGGAGTCTGCGTCAAGTAGTTAGTGCTGGAATTGCATTACAGTATTGTAGCCATGATATAAACGACTCAGTCATTCCACTCTAGATATTTATTTACCTAAGAGAAAGGGAAACAGCATTTTTCATCAGGTGAAAGGCTTGTAGAAGGATGCTCACAGCAGCTTAATTTTAATAGTCCAAATCTGAAAACAGCTCAAAATAGGTGAATAGATGAATAAATTATGGTATATGCAATCAATAGAACACTATACATTAATAAAAAGGAATTAATAAAACATGCAGTAACATGGATGAATCTCAAAATAATTATGCTGAGTGAAAGAAGCCACACACAAAAGACACATATGTACCGTAAAAGATACATATGCACCATATGTTTTCATTTACATGAAACTCCAGGAAACACAAAGTGATCTATAGTAGCAGACAACAGGTCAGTGGTTGCCAGCAGAGGACGGGTTGGGAAGGGTGGGAGGGACGGTGCTGGTGCGGGAGAGGGCAACTTTTTGGGGGTGGTGATGATGTTCACTATTTTGGTTGTGGTGATAGTTTCACAGGTGTATATAAATGCCAAATCTTATCAAACTATACATTTTAATTACGTGCAGTTTATTGTATGTCAATCATACCTCAACAAAACTGTTACACGTAACACCATGGTAGGTCCTCTGAAAGGGCTGGGAGGTTTCCTCCAATATCTCACCAGTAACTCAGACACATCATATCCAAAATGGAGTCTTTTTTCTGACCTACCTCCAATTTGCTTTTGCTCTTGAAATTTGCTCCCCTGGTGAGGGAACTACCGTCTACCCAGAACCCAGAAAACTGAGAGGCATCCTGGACATTTTACTCTTTTTCCACCAACAGCCAACTGGAAATTAAGTTCTGGTGATTCTCTTTCCTCAGTGTCTCTTAATCCAGCCTCTCCTCTCCAGCCTAGTTTAGGTCATTATTTCCCCACATTTAAACTCTTGCAATAGCCTCCTGACTACTGATTTATCAGTTTCCAGACAACTTGCCCCCCACCAACTCCCATCCTCCCTTTTAAGCCCCACCCATAATATCCATCCTTTATGCTTTTACCAAAGGCAAACCTTTGTAGAACCCATGTATGATCTCAGAGGTGCCTTAATACACATTGTTTTCTTCCAGATATAAAATAAAAACTAAAATATTCTCTTTTCTCTTTGTCTAAATAATCCCTTCCCTAAACATTGATTCTTTTTTGAGGTGGGGGTCTTGCTATGTTGCCCAGGCTGGTCTTGAACTCCTGGGCTCAAGCGATCCTTCCGCCTTGGCCTCCCAAAGTGCTGGGACTGCAGTCATGAGCCACCGCACCCGACTAAACATTGTTTCTTTGTGGAAACATTCCTAGCTCCAGTCTAATTATGTCTCCCTGCCAGCACCCTGAACTCCTCCTTTGCAGTAGTTTGTGCTCTGATAAATGCTAAATTAATTTTTAATTTGTCTGTCTTCCCACCAGACTGTACAGTTTATAAAAGAAAGCACCATGTCTATTTTGTTAACCACCATTCCCAGTGCTTTGCACAGTATGTGGTATACCACAAGAGTTCCAGAAATATTGGACCTTTCAAGTTTGTTAGGGCCAATAGGCAAATTATAGGTGCTGTAAAGCATGGCCCCAATAAAACACTACAGTTGACTGAAGGAGGAAGGAGAGGGATCTGACTGTGGTTGAGGAAGGGTTTTGAGAAGGAAAAGGTGAAGGGAGTTGGGCCAGCCTTTTCCTATGGTAAGAATAAACAATATTAAGGCAAGTGCAAGAAACTCTGTAGTGAATACGGAGGCGAGAGCAGTCCACTTTGCCCAGATTATACATTTACAGAATGAAAAGACTAGCTAGAAGGATGGCTTAAAATGCCTTGAGGCCAGAGCTTGGCGGGTATTAAATATCCAATTATTTGGTGGCCAGGGAAAGCCATTGAGGATCTTTGAACAGGTGAAAGACTTGGTCAGCTGTGCTGCTGCTACTGCTGCTTCTCTTCTCCTCCTACCCTTTCACCTGCACTGCACCATCTTTCTTGGTGGGAAGAATCATGGTAGCAATGGAGCATAACCTAGATTGGAAGGGAACAGAAGCTGAAGTTGGACCACCATCACTTGGACTATTGTCCAAGTACTTGGGTGTTAAAGTCTTGAAAACAAAGAAGCTGAGGCAGGTGTGAGAGATGTGGTGGAAACAAACTTCACAGGACCTGGCATCTAATTACTTAGGGGGATGAAGGAAAGAGAACACTCAAAGATGAATTGGTGCTTTCAACCCTGGTTTACCCAGAGGATGGTGGTATCTTTACTGTCATCAAAGAGCTGGTTGGGTGGGGAGTCCAGACTGAGTTGGAGAGGGGAGCGGGGAGGAATTAGGATGAATTTGACTTTTATAGCTAGATGAGCGTAATTCCTGGCATTCGTTGATCAAGAAAGTCCGGGGGCTTCTTCCCTGATATGCTCAGTCCTCCAGGAGCCTCTGCCAGTCAAGTGGATGGGAGATCCGTCTTTACTAAGAGATCTTTTTCTCCCTAATAAATAACAATGCTAAATTACAAGTGTGTGGGGGAGGATCAGGACGTGGCTCCTCAATCCTGCTATTGTGTTCGCGCTCTGGGTAATTAGTGTCTGATAGTTTTAAACAGATGGGTCTCTCTGGCAGCAGGGATTACAGCTTGAAATCAATCCTGAACAAATATTATATTAATTTCTCAACTCCCTCTCTCTGTGGACAAAACCGGTTCTTTTCCTCCGAACACTGTAATGATGAGAACATTAATATTGGATCATTTAGAGATGAAACGGAAGCGGTAGAGGAGAAAGAATGAACGGGACTTCACAGGAGCTGAGGAGGAGGCAGATGCTAAAAGTTTCATGTGGTTCAATGCAGACAGGAAGCAGGAAAAGGAAATTCTGAGAGCACACAGGGCAGGTGTCCGGGGCTGGTGGTGGGTAGCTGTTCAGGGTTCCAGCACTCCCCAAATGTTCAGCCTTAGCTTGAGGTTGGCACATGCTTTGACAACACCAAGGGCTGTGTCAAGGCAGGCTGGGCAGTCTCTGATGCTTATTTCATCTCAGAGAGGAGACCAATTCCACATAAATAGGTCTGCAGGGGGCCTGGCTAGACTTCTGACTTTCCAATCAAACCAGGCAGTCTACAATTCAAAAACAAACCAGGCTGCCTGGAGTGAGCCTGCAGCCTCCCCACTGCCACCCGGGAAGCATAACCCCTTCTCCTGGACTGTTAAAAGGGACTCCCTCACCTACAACCATACCCCTATTTAAGGGCTGCAGAGAAAGCCCAAGCTCAGTTCCCAGCCTTGGGGAAGAGCTGGGCCGGGAAATGCTTAAATGTGCGGGCAGCTCTTGATTATAAATGCTAATGTAATTCTGAACCAGCTCTCTTTGGCCCTGTAGGATTTTTATTTTACTTCTATCAGGCCTTACCTACCTAATCATGCATGGGTCAGGTTGACATTAAAACATGAAAATGAGCAGCAACTGTGGCATCGAGAAAAGAGCACAGGATGTGGAGTTGGTCCTGTTCTGCTAATGAGTCTCCATGTCTGAGCATCTCAATTTCCCTGGTCCTCAAATGGGAACTGTGTCACCCCTCCCCAACAGCACTGTCAAGAAGATCAATGACAATGATGGATGCAAAAGTATCTAATGACCGGTTAAAAAAAAAAACAAAAAACAAAAAACCCAAGCCCAAGTGGGATTATGAAAACGGTATTGCCTTCTGTGCACGGGATTCCTGGGGATGGAAGTCTGAGAGAGAAAACCCACCTGCAGGTGAACGTGGAACGTGGATGCAGGTGATACTATTGCAAAGCCCTGTAGAGAGGCTGGGCTGATGGAGTTTTGTGTATAGGGGAGGGAAGACCACTGAAAGAGGCAAGAAGTGTGATAGGATTGGGAGGGTGTTAAGAACTGTGAAGGGTCTGGTATTTTACCCTACTCACACGCTAATAGATTTACCTGCCATTGTTACATGGATGCTGACAGAATACATGAAACTCCTGGGTCAGAGACAAAGGACTTCATTACTCAGAGCAATAGCAGCAACCAGAGTCTCAACATTGGTACAGTTCCCCAAGCCCCAATTCCTACAGGGTGACTGGAAGTCGGCCAGGTGATGCCTGTGCATCTAGTGGGGAGTTCCGAGCTTAGGGAACCTGAATCTTTTATGATGGGAAGAAAGCCAGTCTGACGCTTGCCTTTTGCCTCAGAAGGAGACATTATCTTTATTATACTGGACACTTAACTAATTTTCTCTTTGCTCAGGAGAGACATTACCTCTCTAATCCAAAGCTGTTTGGAATTTTTTCAAATGTTTTAAGTTCTGCTTCCTTTTTAATTAAAAATTCTATCTTTAAGTTATTTCTCTCTGCTTGCATTTTACTATATAAGCATTCAAGAGAAGCCAAGCCATGCCTTTAATACTTTGTAGACATTTCTTCAGCCAAATATGCTACTTCATTGCTCGTAAGTTCTACCTTCCACAAAACACTAGGACATGAACACAATTCAGCCAAGTTCTTCGCCGCTTTCTAACCAGAACTGCCTTTCCTTCAGTTTCCAATAATACAGTCCTCATTTCTGTCTAAGACCTCATCAGAATGGACTTTGCAGTCCATATTTCTACCAACATTCTGTTCGTGGCCACTTAGATAATCTCTAAGAGGACTGAAACTTTCTCTACCAGTCTCCATTTTTGAGCTCTCACCAGCATCCTCCTTTACAATCTATTCGTGACAATATAGGATTTTTCCAGCATGCACCTCAGAACTCTTCCAGATCTACCCATTATCCAGTTCCAAAGTCACCTTCCCACTGAGGTATTGGTTATATATAGCAGCACCCCACTTCTAGCTACCAATTTTTACCTTAGTTCATTTGGGTCACTATACCAAAGTGTCACAGACTAGGTGACTTATAAACAACATAAATTTATTTCTCACAGTTCAGGAGACTGGAAGTCCAAGGTCAATGTGCTGGCAGATTCCATGTCTGGTGAAGACCTATTTCCTGGTTCATAGATGGCACCTTCTTACTGTGACCTCACACGGTAGGAAAGGGGAAGGCAGCTCCTGGGGCCTCTTTTCTAAGGGCTCTAATCCCATTTAGGAGGGCTTTGCCCTCATGGCCTAATCACCTCCCCGAAGGTCACACCTCCTAACGCCATTGTCTTGGGGGTTAGAATTTTAACATATTAATTTGGAGGAGACAAAAAAATTTGATGAAATCATCCACTGAGCTAAAATTTCTTGTCTAAAGCCTGCCTTTACCTCAAAACTCCATGAAAGCAGGGACCACATCTGTCTTGCCATCCATTTATCCCTGGTGCAAAGTAGGTACTCCGTTGGTACTTGTTGAAGGGTTAGTTAATTATTTTACTTAAATGCAGGCCAGGCCACACGTGATGGTTCACATCTATAATCCCACCATTTTGGGAGGCCGAGGCGGGTGAATTACTGGAGGTCAGGAGTTCAAGACCAGCCTGGCCAGCGTGGTGAAACCCTGTCTCTACTAAGAATACAAAATTAGCTAGGCATGGTGGTGTGTGCCTGTAATCCCAGTTACTCAGGAAGCTGAGGCAGGAGAATCACTTGAATCCAGGAGGCGGATGTTGCAGTGAGCTGAGATCGCACCATTGCACTCCAGTCTGGGTAAAAAGAGTGAAACTCCATCTCAAAAAAAAAAAAAAAAAGAACTAGGCCAGTTAAGCCAGGGGCCATGAGATTGCCCCATCTGGAGCTGGAGGGGCCAGCCAGGAACTCCAAATCTTCTGCTCAGACATTTGGCCTCCTGGAATGTTCCTATGAAACCCAAAAGACCCTAACCCACCCTTTCTATTATAGCCCAAGGGATTATCTTAGGGAAAGAGCAAGTTCCCTGATATGGTTTTGGTCTGTGTCCCCGCCCAAATCTGATGTCAAATTGTAACCCCCAATATTGGAGGTGGGGCCTTGTGGGAGGTGATTGTATCATGGGGGCAAAATTTCTCCTTTGGTGCTGTTCTCATGACAGTGAGTGTGTGGTCGTGAGATCTGGTTGTTTAAAAGTTTGTAGCATCTTCCCCTCGCTCTCTTCCTCCAGCTTTGGCCAGACATGCCTGCCTCCTCTTTTCCTTCCCCAGTGATTGTACGTTCCTGAGGCCTCCCCAGCCATGCTTCCTATACAGCCTGTGAAACCATGAGCCAATCCAACCTCTTTTCTTTATGAATTACCCAGTCTCAGGTATTTCTTTATAGCAGTGTGAGAACAAACTAATATGGTCCCTAAACACCATCATATCTATTTTGGGGACATACTTTCCACACTAGGCCCAGGTCAGCAGAGCTTCCAGCAGCTGAGGGCTGTGATCCTGCCAGTAAGAAGTATCATCTTGATTCTAGGAAAGGAGGAGTGAAGGGAGGGATGGAAAGTAACTTTGGGTGAACACTTAGTATGGCTCCAGTACTTGACATACTTCATTTTATATAACCATTGCCTAATACCCTCAGGTAAAGTTAATAGTTTCCCTGTCTTATGAATGAATAGAATGGAAGCTCACAGAGAGGCTGATGGTCTTCAAGGCCACAGAGCTTCTTAATGGCAAAGCCGAGATTCCAGACCAGCCCTATTCAACATGGTGCTATGATGACTTCTCCCCTTCTCTCTGTTTTGGGAACACATTCATGGAGGGGTTACTTCAAGTCAAAAGGTTCACTGTCCTGGGTCTTCATCATTCAGTAGATAAGCCAGAAGTCCCACAGAGGTGGAAGTCCCCAGATAGGCACTACTGCATAAAGGACAGAGCCCAGGACTCAGACACATGCTCAGTGACCCTAGTTAGGTCACACCCTCACTTTCCTCTGTGTCCTCACATGTAAAATGGGAGGTATGGTTGGTCTATATGCTTCCAATATCCCTCCCAGATCTGACCCCAGGCTCCAGTGGGCTGCTTTTATATCCTGCAAATGCTGAGGCAGACCACGCCAGGGTCAGGTTCACTATGCCTAGCAGGAAGGAAAGGATGCCATTCTTAACTTGACCTTCATTGCTGGTCATCCCTCCAGGCCCTGACACTTCAGGTCCAAATTAAAGAGTAGGAATAAGAGACTTAAGAAGAAAGAGAACCCTTGGCCCCCAGGCTCCATATGTTCTTTAATAGGTTTAGCCAACTAGAACAGTGGTTCTGCCTTGGTTTGCACAGTGGAATCACTTGAAAAATGATAGAATCAATTTGAAAAATGCTGATGCCTAAGCCTCACCCCAGAGATTCTGTTTTAATTGGTCTGGGGTGTGGCCCAGACATTGGAATTTTCAAAAGGTTCCTGGGTAACACTAATGTGTAGGTTGAGAACAACTGAGTTAGAATAGATTGCATTACCCTTCGTACTCCATGGCAATATTTTGAGAAAGTGATGGCCTAGCCTTCTGATCGGACCAGCTGGACTTTTGTTATTTATCCCAAAGAGGGGCTACAGGATTGTCATGTGTCCCTGGACACTCCAGATAGCCCTGCTTGCTGTGTGTTGGGTGAAAATGCTCCTATAATTTTCATTTTAGCCTCTCCATCTTCCCAAATACCAAGTTATCTGGCTGCAGGGCACTGGCCAAGAAAGAGAAGTATGAAGGCAACGTCCAGGCAGCAACAATGTCCTGTTGGTTAACATGCCACCCCACCAACTGGGTCGAGGGAAACCAGGGCCTTGGATTGCAGAAGCAGCAGGGAGGGCTTGACCTGTTCACCCTAAGGAAATGCCACTAACCTGGGCCTGGGTAACCTTGGAGTTGCTGTTGGGTTGGGCAGGGCTGGGATTTATTCCTTCAGTTGTTGAAGTGCTGAATCCTGCACTTGGCCATCAGGGCAGGGTTGTAGGACGGTGGTGGGGGAGAGGGAAGGGGAGCAGGGCCCTTTCAGGACTGTCTTAGCTCTAGGCCCTCCCCACTAGTGCTGGCTCATCAGCCACTCAGATCCATGCATCAGGGACATAAAATATCTAAAATCTCAGGCCACAGCTGCCCAAAGTGTGTTGGTGGGAGAGGACAAACTAAATCCCTGTTTTCATTTCTTCCCTCAAATGGAGCTCACGTAAAGCCTTTAAACCATCGGCTTTTATCTGTTTTTAGTGTCCAATTTAGGGCTTTGCTGGGGCTCCCTCCAGGGCTTTCTCAATGGATTTATATCACAGCCAGATAGCATCTTCGAAAGCTCATCTGAGCTGGAAAATAGACAAACATCCTTTTCTATTGTCAAGTGACAAGTGATGGCACCAGACAACTGGCTTGAGTGCACAGAGAACCCACTCTCGATGTCATGGCTGGGGTGGGCCCTGTCTTGGGAGGGGGCCAAGCAGAGAGGGGAAGAAGGAAGAGGGCACAGCAGGGTTCTGAATTGTCTTCCTACTTCTGAGAGCAGACTCCAACTCTGAAAGCTTTTCAACAAAGCACTAACTGTCCTCACGGCCCGTCACCTGTGGGCATGAAGATGTCAGCTCCCTGGCCAACCACCAGGTGCCATTCGCAGAGACGTGTGCATGGGGGATGGAGTGGAGGGGGCAGAAGAAGCCTGCTCTGGCTTGCCTGGTAGCAAACAACAGCCCTCTTCTTTTAGCTGGACTGACTTCTTCCAGCTTCCACCAGGAGCTGCGTTAACCCCCTACTCTCTGCCTAGTTTTCCTTTCCTAAGTGGGGCATTTATCTGTTTTTTTTCTCCCCATGCACATTTTTTTTTTTTCTTTTTTGGGACAGCCTTGCTCTGTCACTCAGGCTGGAGTGCAGTGGCATGATCTCGGCTCACATGCACATTTTTGAGCATCTACTATATGCCAGGCAGTGTTAAGTATGGGGACTCCCATCCTCAGGTTGCTCGTGGTGAGTGTGAGAGACAGAGAAGCAAACAGGTGATGTGGAGGCAGCAGTCCCTTGTAAAGAGGGAAGGAAGCCTTAGGCGTTGGGTTGATCCAAGTTGGAGCAGGGAGCCTGGCCTGGTGGCTCAGGAGTCTTCCCAGAGCAGAGGCCCAAGGACTGTAAACATCCCAGGTAGGAGTGTAGAGACAGAAGCCTTCTTTACCCTAAGAGATCGAGGTCCTAATGAGTATTCATAGGATTCCTAGGACATTCCTAGCTTATACTTGTTGTCCTGGCAACATTGTCATTCTAAAAATGTCACAGTTTGGATGTCAAATAGGCGTAGATGAGAACTGTTTCTGAAAACCTATGAATACTACATTCATAGGGCACGTATCACCCAGGGCTGGAATTCTACTTTGTGATGCAGAGTCAGCATGCCTGGTGCATCTTTGAGAGTATACATGGTGAAGGATTGTTGTGCAGAGTGTGTGTGTTGCTCCATTGTGTCACTAGACATATTGAAAGTGACTTGGTGATTGGACATAGTGGTCATAGACACAACAGAGAGCATTTCGGTTCACCTCTTCTTGTAACAGTCTGGGAAACTGAGCTCCAGGAAGGGAAAGGAGAGGAGTAAAGAGGAAAAGAGAACAGTGGTCAGTGCCTATCAAGAGCCACACACTTTGTGCATGCTCTATATGTGGGTATTATTAGTAGATATAGCATGCCCATTTTTCAGATGAGCAAACTGAGGGTTGGAGCGACTCTATAACTTGTGCAAGGTTATAGGCTCTAAGTAGCAGATTAGTTCTGAACCGAGGCCAGCATTTCCTCTG
This sequence comes from Theropithecus gelada, assembly GCF_003255815.1. NCBI lineage: Eukaryota > Metazoa > Chordata > Mammalia > Primates > Cercopithecidae > Theropithecus > Theropithecus gelada. Next base: position 111,536,891 of record NC_037682.1, on the reverse strand, counting down.
GCCTCTGTGACATCACAACTCATGGGAGTATGACTTGGGCAGCTCCAGCTGGCCTCTCTGCTAGTCTTGCTCAGTCACCAGTTTTGGAGGAATGGGAGAGGAGCTTTCCACTCCTCTGAGAGTCATGTCTAGAGTCTGTCTTAGCCCTCAACCCCTCAGTCTTTGTAGATCTCATCCCAGGATCCCAGGACCCCGAGGGAGAGGTAGGAAGAGGGGCCTCCACTGGGGAGAAGGCCAGAGACATGCTGGGCTCTCTTTTGGGTCTGGCCCTGTCCCTGCCAGCTGTGGGCTCTTGTGCACATGATGGGTGTGCATGAATGAGCCAAAAGATCCTGCCAGGGTTGGTGTGACTATGACTCCCAGGTTGCTGTCCCCACTTTTGCCATGGGCCCATTCTGATTCTGGGGGTTAAATGTGGGAAAATAGCATCTTCAAAAACCCTACTGCCTTCTCCTTGCAATATTGAAAAAGCAGATTCCTTGGCCATAGCTGGGGCTAAGGGTCCAGAGAAGTTAAATGGAAGCCATGGTGGCTGCCTTTGCCACCGTGGGGACATCTGCTGTGAGGGTGCTGTATGAAGCTCTGCTCCCTGGCCATTGCTTTGCCCTGGGCTCCAGGTCCCTAGAAGAGACCAGGGTTGGGGATTGGCTAGAAATCCCAAGGGAGTCCTTTCCTGGGTTTGAGCTGGGGAGGAGGCTGGGGCTGCTTGTTCCAGGCTCTTGAGCAAATAGCCCTGCCAAGACTTGCCTCTGCAAAGTTCCATTGGCATGAACCCCCTTGGCTGGCGTCTCTTCTCAACGTCAGAGCCCTGCCCTGCCCCTAGCTCCCAGGCTCAGAACACCTGCCTTGTCCCTGCCCCCATAGGGGGACAGTGGTTGCTGCTGATTAGCCAGGGTTGAGCTGTGGATTAGAACAGGACAAAACCATGAAGGAAGGAGATGATTTGCATACCCAGACTTGTTCAGGTGGTGGTGTCAGGGGTATGCCAGAACACTGAGCTCTCACCTCACCTCTCCCAGGTGTGAGAGCTGGCCTCGCCTGCAAAGCACCAGGTGGGGCTCCACGTGGGTGTTCCTGGTTGGAACTGTGGCCCTGGCTTGAGGATACCTATAGACTATAAGGGTGCCAGCCCTAGTCATCTAAGGGCATGAGGAGAGACAGAAGGACCCTGTTCTCTGACTTTATGCCCAACAGGGCCAAAGACACGGCGCACATTATCAGCCCCCGCTGGCTGTCTTTACATCTTACCCGCCTGACGGTGACACCAACCTCCAACCAGGGGCCCAGTGCCTGCAATCCCGGGGACTCACAGCATAACTGGAGCATCTGTTTTTCCAAACTAGCGCCATCAAACTCCACCCTCAGAGCAATTTCACACATTTCTTTGTGATACAGTACGACTTTGCTCTGCCCCACCCTGCCCCATAAATGCCCCCAGGTCACAGGGTGCCTCTCACAAAGCATCCAGGGTCATTCTGGGCCTGGAAGGAACTCCCGTGTGGTGCCATTTGAATAAGAAGCCAGGCAAAGTGTGTCCATATGAAACAAATAATTGGGTATATCTGGTACCTGAGGGAGTATTTCACATCTGCGTTCTCATTTACGTTTTCTACTGTGTCCTGTGAGGTGAGCAGGACAAGGATTATCATCCTGTACTTTCTAAATAAGGAAACCCAGGACCTGGGAGGCCAAGGCCAGGGCAAGAGTCAGGCAGAGAGAAGACCAGAGCACAGGCTGTGTGGGCCCCTTCCCCCGTGTGGGCTCTTCGGGTCTAACCTGGGTCTAACCAGGAGTGCTGAGCAGCTGTGCCCCAGTCAGAGCCACAGGGAGGCCTCACGTTGAGAAGCCCATACTGTGCTGGCCTCCAAGGAGCCTGGAACCGACGGCGCCCCATAGAGAGGGCCCTGTTGGGAGGAGGGTAGCCACGCAGACAGCCTGCTGCTAGGTGTTCGGTGGAACCGCGGAGCTATTTGCAGATCTGGTCACCACTGTGCTGAGTGCCAGGGAGGAGGGAATGGGGAGACACTAAGCCCCAGAGACAGGAACACAGTGCCTGGTGAAACAGAGCCAGCCTGTGCCGATGCAAGTGTTGACTGAGTTCATAACCTGATCTGCCCGTGGGAAGGGGAACATTTGACAGAAGGCATCAGCCGAGGGTGGTGAGCCAGGCGCTGGGAGAGTGAGTGAGACAGGACCACGCGGGGATGCCCTCGGCCACGACTGCCTTCTCTCAGGGTCTTCCCACCCTGATGACCCCGACGAATCCAATGTGCCCCCTACTGCAACTCCATCCATTTCCAGCTCCTCATTGGCTTCTCCTGGGCTTCCCAGGCTCATTGCTCAACTGCGTGGAATCTGCTGAAGCCACAGCACTGAGCTGAAGCTCACTGGTTCTTGAATGTCACTTGCTGCTCCTGTCCCTGGGCCATTCAATGTCACTGTCCACCCTGAGGCTCTTCCTTGCTTTCTAGCTGCCAATCAGCCCCTTCCCGTTTTCCTCTCTTCAGTCCTCTCTCCCTTCCCCAGTGTACCTTAAACCTTTCTGGCTGCACTGATGGGCTCTCCTTTCTAGCATTTCTGTCTGATAGCTGACCCTAACCCTGTCCTGGCCTGGGAGTGCCCTGAGGTCCTGACTGCCCCTCTTGGCCCCCAGGCAGGACTCAGTCCCGGGAGATGGGCCTTAGGAGGTGCAGACTCCTGCTAGGCCCACTCAGCATTTTCCACAGCAGGTGGGCAGGCAGTCACACGGTCACATGGCCCATCCCAAATCTCTACATCACAACCCAGATTTTCTCCATTAAGGGTATCGATTTCCTCGGCTGAACTGCTGGGATCAAAGGCAGCCTTGACAACTCAGCAGTTCATTAAGTCCCGACTGTCCCAGGGGACTGGCCTGGTGGATAAACATGTGAGCAGGAAGCCAGGTCGGGGCCTTGAGGGCAGCCTGCTGCCAGGAGTGCTCAGGCTGGACCTGGGCAGGGCGGCAGGAAGGGTAGACCTCAGGCTGCCTTTTTGTCCCCTCCCTGCAGGAGCTGGGCTTTGGGTCCCTCCCCAGGGCCAGCAGGAACCATATGGGGATACAGCACCTGCTCCCACCCTGCTCCTGCCATTTTCCTGCCTGCCCTCCTATCAGATACCTGCCAGGCCTTGTGCTGGGCAATGAAGATGCAGAGCTTCCTAAGCCTCTATCTCCACCCGCAAGGAGCTCCCACTCCAGTGAGGAAGGCAGACCCCATACCATAGCGTTACCAGGCTGCGTACTAACATCTGATCGTCAGAACCATTCCCAACTCAGAGATTAAGTGTGACAGGCAGGTTGTTTCAATCAGAGCATTTCCTTTAGGTTTTTGTTCTTGCTTTTCAAAGCGACTCACTGGAAAAATTTTGGACGATACAGACCCCAAAGCACAAAGTAGAACATGAAATTTACACTAATCAAGGCTGTCGGTTTTTCCAACTTCCCTTCCCTCTGCCTGATCTAGAGATTGAGGGAAAGCAGAGCACACCTGGATGGGGTTGGCCCTGCGTCTCAGGCCAACAGTGTCTGTCCTCCAGAGGTGAGGGTGACCTGAGACGGTGCCAGGAGGGAGGATGCAGCTGTCCGCTTGTCCCCAGCCCTCGACCCTGAACTTTCTCCTCCTGAGCGCCGATCTGCCTTCACTTCCCATTTGTTCTCTCTCATTGCCCCCGACTCACATGAATGTGAGCACTTAGATGCAAGGACTTTCTAGGGAAATTAAAGGTGTAGAGTACCCCCACTCCTTCCTTCTTTCATGCCCTTATCCTGAGGACTGAGAGGAGGAGCTGAAGGTACAACACTCCAGGGGACTATTAGAACCCAGGGGACAAGCGGGCCTGGCAACAAGCCACAGTTACAGGTGCTGACTGCCCCCCCCATCCCTACCCACTGTGTGCCCAGGGTGTGTGAGGTGGAGGTGACCCTAGAGGTGGAAGAGCTGCCCCCGAACATGCAGGGCCCGTGGTTTCACTGAAGACAGCAGGTTAGCATGGAGGAAACAGGATGAGACAGGGCAGGCTGGCTTGTGGTCTTTTCTGAGTGACCCCTAAACCAGGGACTCAGACGGGTCTGGGACTGGGGAAGCTGCAGATGGGAGCATTTCCCCCGCTTCCTATAATGCAAAGTAACAGTCACTTCCCTTGCTCCAAAGCTTCGTTGCTGGCTACAGTCAGAGTCTGGGCTCTTGCCCATACTTCGTTCTCCTCCAGTCACAGGGAGGGGTTTTGGTGGAGTCACTCGCTTGCCCAGTCATTCCATCAGCAGATGTTTGCTGAGTGCTGATTGGGTGCCAGGCACTGTGCCTGACCCTGGGGACACAATGCTGCAGAAAACAGCCGTGGCCTCTTTCCCCTAGCGGACCTACATCTGAAGGCAAGCATCCCAGTTTTCAGCCTGAAAGCAGCCTGCAGCTCCAGGGATGGGACAGGCAGGTGGAGAGAGGAGTTTGTGTCGAGACTGTGTAAAGACTCAGACTGAACCCTTACTCTTAAATCCGGCAGAGTTCTACTACTGCTGCCCAACACCCTTTCCCAGAGAAGGGCCGCTGGGAAGGGGTGTGGGGTTAGGGAACCAACATTTGTTCAGTTCTGAAAGTGCTAGGAATAGGGTAGGCTGAGTGCCTCACATTTCTTGTCTTAATCTTCACCAAAACCCTAGGAGGTGAATATCATAATCCCAATTTGCAGACCAGGAAGCTGAGGCTCAGTGGAACAAATTATCTCATCATGATCGTGGGTAATGCATAACCAGGTCTGGCTGCAGGGCCTATGCCTTTTCCACGACATCATTTGTCTCTGGGAAACATACAAGACCTTCGTTCTCCCCTGTGAGCGCTGCAGACGTGTGAAGACCTTGACCTCCTGGGAAATTGTTCCCACTTTCCGCTTTGAAGAAAATGACAGGGGAAGTGCCAGAGTGAACTCTCTTCCCTTTTTTAACGTCGGCCTCTCTTTTCCCTCCTGCATCTTCCTAGTCCTGGAAATCCCTGTTGTCCCCGCCTTTGTCCCAGAAAATCCCAAAAACGCTTCACGTGAGTCTATTTAAATCCCCACTCTCAGCACTCAGGACCGGTTCTGGTTTCCTGGGGTGGCCTGGGCCTCCATCTGGTTTGGAGGCTATTTTGATCCACCGGATGCAGATTAGCTGCTGAGATCTGGGGCTGAGCTGCTGGAGAGATGCCTTTATCTACAGAAGGACAATTTGAAAACTAACTCAAAGCATCGAGAACAAATAAATAAATTCCTCTTTCTGTTCCCAGCACTCTCCATCCCATTTCTACAGGTAATTGCTGAAGGATTTTTGCTTCAAACAGGCTCTTGTTTGCATCAAGTGTGGGGTGCAGCAAAGTGGATTCAGGACTGGCCGATGTCTGGCCAGAAATATCAAGCAAGGGAAACAGTGACTGTAGTGGGGTCAGAAGAGGGGTATCTGCTGGCCCAGGAGCCCAAGGCAGGGGGGTGAGTCTTTCTGAGGTCAGTATCAAGTCCATTCATTTGCTCTAATGTAAGCCTTCTTGGGGCAGGAATCATCTTCCCCTTCTCTAATCATCGAGGAAAAGGGCCTTCAGACCTGCCCTGGCCCGGGTCCAGAGGAGGGATGTTAATTACGTGGTCAGTGTCTTGATGTTTCAGGAGCTCACAGCACTTGAAAATATGGGCTTTGCATCATGCAGGTAGGTAGCGATGAGGGCTATCCTTGCTTGCTTGGGAGGCAGAGGGGGCTCAGAGGTGGGAGATAAAAAAGCTTACAGCTTCTGAGAAGCTGTGGGTACAAGGGAAGAGGATGAGAAGGAGAGAAGCCTGAACATCTGTAAACTTCTCATTTATTCTTCACAAAGACTCCATTGTCCCCCTTATAGGTGAGGTGAGTCTGAGGTAGGAGGTCCAAGTTTTCTGGACAATGGCAGAAACCAGAATTCAAACACCTGTCTTCTAGGAGAAGTTCTGGTCTCTCCTTGGTGCTGCAGCTGCCCCAGGAAGTTTCCAGGAGCTGACAAGTATTCAGATGAGTCAAGATGGGATCAGATAGAGAAAAGGAGAAGGGAGAGCATATTTGTTCTCTTTCCACCTCCCTCCCACAGCCTTTCATGCTGATCTCAGCTGATGAGGCGGCCTCCTCCTCCCTGGACTGTGCAAACCCCTGTCATGGTCGGTGGCAACATTTTCCACAGTGGGTGGCCAGCCTTGATCTAGCAGTAAAGGATGGATTCCGTTATTTCAGTGACGTGGGGCTCAGGGAATGAGAGTGATCATCAAAAAGCAAAAGTAAAGCTATCCTTACAGGGTTAACAAGAATTACGGGCAGAAATATGGCTATAATTAGGCATTAATCAGGCTGCACTTTGACCCACTTCCTTGTAACTGACAGACACGGTAGGAGTAGATACTGGCTGTTTGCATCCCTAATGTTCCTATAGATGGGATTTCTGATGTTAGAGCTATAAGGCTTTTGTTTAAGATAGACAAGATCTCTGACATTAGAATCATGAGGCTCCTGTTTAAAAATTGCTTAAGATGTTTCTCAGATCCTGAATTCCAGCAAAACAGATGATGCTAACAAGTCTGAATACCCCCATAAAGGAATGGAATCAGTATGAGAACACAGTTTCTTCATCTCCCTGTCCCAGGACTTCACCCTGGACTCCTCTATCAATCAACAATCTCCACACTTCAGCCCACTCCAAAACTCCTAAAATCCCAAGCCCCAAACTCCTCTGGGAGATGGATTTGAGGCTTCCTTCTGTTTCCTTGTGTAGCAGCCCTATCATTAAACCACTTTCTCTGCTGCAACCTGATGTACTTGGTGTATTGACTTGCCATGCACATTGGGCAAGGGATCTATTACGCTTCCAAGAGCACCTCAAAAGGGCTTCTCTGGCCTAGGTGTGGGGCAGAGTAAATGGGAATGGGAACACTCTGGACATTGGAGCATGCTGGTGAACCCTGAACCTTCAGTCTAGGCTCACCTTGTGCTGATGGGGCATGTGGCCTTCTCCCGCAGACCAAGACAGTGGATCGAGGTGACAGCATCAGGGACCTTGCATTTGTATGCTTGTCTGAGAGGCCACTATGATCACCCCTCATCATATATGAGAACAGAAGGCTCAAAGAAGTCAAGCCCAAGGTTGAATACATAGCAAGGTGTAGATCCAGTATTTGTATCCAGGAGTGTCCCATTTCAATCCTAAAATTTCTACTAAAGAGAGAAACAAACAAAAACATCAACAACTATAGTAATGTTTCTGGAGGGCTAACTTTATAGTGTATTTTGCTGGGCACTCTGAAGACAGTATCTCAGATAGTTCTCTTAAGGTCCCTAGTTTGCACATAAGGAAACTGAAGCCATGATGGGTTCACACTTTGCCATGAGTAACACAAATCTTAAGCCAGGGCCAGCCCCAAAGCCTATGCTCTTAACCTGAAGACCACCTGCCACTCAAAATGTATACCTAAACAGACAAGACTGATGCTAACATTTTATGCCGGGCAAATATGGGTACTATTTGGATTGAAGGACAAGAGAAGGGAGTTCAGGGAGGGAGCATTTGTTGAATCCCTTCTTTCCTGCCTGCCTGTCCTGGTCGCAGCCCCTGTTGGAGTGAGCACTGAGCAAAGTATAGCATATACCTCTGGGATTTTTGTTTTTTTGAAATAGGGTCTGGCTCTGTTGCCCAGACTGGACTGCAGTGGCATGATCATGGCTCACTGTAGCCTCGATCTCCTGTGACCAAAGGATCCTTCCATCTCAGCTGGACGTATAGACACATGCTGCCATGCCCCACTAATTTGTTTTGTTTTCATTTTTTGTAGAGATGGGGTCTTGCTATGTTGCCCAGGCTGCTCTCAAACTCCTGGGCTCAAGTAATCCTCCTGCCTCGGCTTCCCAAAGTACTGGGATTCTAGGCATGAGCCACCACGACCGGCCCAGTATATACCATTGTTTATGTATCTACCACGTGGCTGGAATTGAACTCTATGAGGACAGGTCTGGGACACGTTTCTTTAGTACCCAGCTGAGGTGTAACAAGAGTTCGCAGCAACAAGTGCTTGCAGATGAGGAAGGAAGGCCCAAATAGGCTAAGCGGTCCTGAAACCCAGAACTCTAAATTGTCAGTGGTGGCAGATCAGACATCTCCCGTGAGTTTGTAAAGCATGCTGTTTTTGAGTACAGTTGACCCTTGAACAACACAGATTTGAATTGTGCGGATCCACTTATATGTGAATTTTCTTTAGCCTCTGCCACCCCTGAGACAGCAGCCAACCCCTCCTCTTACTCACCAGCCTACTCAACACAAAGAAGACAAGGATGAAGAACTTTATGAGGATCACTTCCATGTAATGAATAGTAAATTTATTTTCTCCTCCTTATGATTTTCAAATAACATTCTCTTTTCCCTAGCTTGCTTTATTACAAGAATACAGTACATAATACGTATAACATACAAAATATGTGTTAATTGACTGTTTATGTTTTCAGTAAGGATTCAGGTCAACCGTAGGCTATTGGTAGTTAAGTTTTGGGGAAGTCAAAATTATGCACAGATTTTTGATCATGGGGGGAGTCAGCATAGCCCCTTAACCCCTGCATTGTTCAAGGGTCAACTGTACAAACACCTTTCTAAAGTCCCTCCAATGACCCCACAAAATCACCTGATTTTTCTTCTTCCCTTAGGTCAGTTCTGCTACTGCCCCCTGCAATGTTAAGAGCTAAGAATGTAGAAGTCAAACTTGTAGCACAGGGAAGTCCAGGTTGTGCCTAAGTTTCATGACGCTCATTTTGTAGGTACCAAAACTGAGGTTCTGCAGAGGGCAATGCTACAAACATAGACCTTTAGTCCTGCTAGAAGGCCAAGATCCCCCAGCAATAAGGCGGAAACGACAGCTCCACTCTCAAGGCTTAGACCTTCCCTGGGTCCTCTCCTGCCGAGTGAGTGGTGTGGGCCTACGCGCCACCAGACATGATTCGTCAGGCTCGTGCTCGAGGAATGCAGGAGCTGACTGGCTGAGATGTTTGGAGCCAGCACGCTCTGCACGTCCCTGGTGGCGGAGGAGATGGATTTAGATGGTCCAATTTTTGTGGCTACTTTCCATTTGTGACAGGGGATAGGCTTTCTATATATGGTAATGATGTAAAATTCCATTTAAAAAAGCATTTAAGTAAAGAAAATGAGTTAATTTAGAGGCAAGAATGAAATAATGTGATTTAACTTTAGAGAAACAGAGATTGAAGGGGATCTGAAAAGGTACTCCTGCCCCAGAATTATCTCCCCCAGCAGTTCATGGAACTGGGACAAGGTGCTGCCCATTCTGGGAAGCTGCTGTTCAAGCTGCAGGCTTCCAGAGCCAAAGGCTGCCCAGTCCGATCCTCACTGCAGGAATGAAGAGATGGAAGCCAGACCACAGGTCACTGAGGGGAGTCACCAATGACAGCTTCTGAAAGAGCCTGGCTTTAATTCAGTTTCCCACCCACAGCCAGGAGCTCAGGGCTTGGCTGATCACCTCTATCCCTGTCCCCTCAGTAAAGTACAGAAGCTCTGGGCAAGGCTTTATGCACAGTGTGCTTTAAAACAACCTAAGGAGCTTTGAAACAATACATTTGCCTGGGCCCCATCCCCAGAGATTCTGATTAGGTGGTCTGATTTGGGGGCAAGATTCAGGGATGCTGTTCTTTAAAAATTTCTCCACCAGCCCACCCTAGGCTGGAGACTAAGGTCCCGACATGAGATGCCTGGGCTGTACAAGACTCGGTTTACCCCATCCCCCTTCAGCATTCTCAAGGCTCACCCAGTACCTAATCAGAAAGAGAGAAAAGAAACAGACAAGGGTGGGGGGTGAGGGGAGAGAGTGAGAGAGAGAGAGAGAGAGAGAGAGAGGGGAGAGAGAGAGAGAGAGGAGGCAGACAGGAGAGAAGACAGAGAAGAGGGAGAGGGAAAGGAAGGCAGCAGTCATGGGCTTCACACTTGGGCAGGTCTGGCTTAGTGCTGGCTGCACCGCTGACATTTGCAGGAGGTGTTACCCAGAACATGTTTCTGAACTTCTTTGAGACTTGGTGACCTTGCTGGTTCAATGATGATAATATTAATCACTGTCTCATTAAGTGGTAGTGAGGTTTAAATGAGATAACCCACGTAAAGAGCCCAGCACAGTGAACAGCACACACTGAGCCCTTGGTACAGGCTAATGCTCAGCATCATCATCTCTAACACAGGGCCAGAAGCCAGGATGATCCTGTTGTTAAGTGAAGCCAGAGACTCAGTTGAAACATTCTTCAGGGCAGAGAAGGAGTTCATTAAATGGCTCAGAATTAAGATAGGCAGGAGCTAAAGAAGAGCGAGACTTAATTCCCTTGCATACCCAGGGGAAGGGGTCTCTTTTGGAAGAGATTTGCATTGGCTTTAGTTGATTGCAATTACGCTATCCATTGCCGTGCTGAAAATAAAATGAAACCCTAACAAAGTTCCAGGTTTAATTGAAATTTCCTGGGATCTGTTATTACATCGCTGTGATTGTTCTGTGCCACTAATGAGGCTGTGCTAGCTGATTATCCAAGTGTCTCTCCAGTCACTATTCCATTATTGCATTATTAATGATCAGATATGATTGTCACAGCTGATGGCTTGAACATCAAACAGGCAAGAGACAAGTCAGACAGCCAGGCAGACAGACAGATGGCAAGGGCGGGTGGGGCAGGGCAAGTGGGTAGGCTGGGCTAGCCAACAACCTGGTACCCGGGGTATGCAGGGGAAGGGGCATGGACATGTTAGTGTGATGAGGGGCTGAACTGAGGGGGGAGGCGGGGATGGAGGAGGCGGTGAATGGGGCATGACAATGGCAGGAACAAGTCCTTGCAAGCTGGTGAGTTCTCAGGGTCTATAGCTCTCAAGTCTCCACTTATCTGGAGAAATAGCCAATGACTCTTGGTCAACAGACAAAACAAGAACTAGCATTTCTAGATCAATGAGGTCTCACAGCCTGGGAAATGGGAAAAGGTCAATGTAAGGGGCAGGTCACTTTTCCCTGGCCAGCCTCGGGGAGCATTGTGAAGAGCTGCTGAGCCCCTGTCCCCTTCTCTGATGAGCCTGGATGTCGAGAGCGGGGACTTAAGGTGCAGTGAGAAGGGCTGGTGGGCCCTGGAAAAGACTTTGGAACAGGAACACGGGGGAGGCCTGTCCTTCCTAAGGTGGCCGTAAGTCCCGGCCACTGTGGGGAAGACCTGCCCCCACCAGGGAGGTGGGCTCAACAGCGCCCTCTCAGCTTGCTTTTAACCAGTGACCTCCCGGCACCCCAGAATGACTGGAAAGGAGCCCACGTGTTGGTACTGAAAGAACTTTGAAGAGTTTTCTGGAAACTACCAGCGTTGGCCTGTGCTAGTGGTCTTCCCTAGAGGTGGTAGTGAGCCGGGCTTGGGGGCAGACTGAGGAGAGGAACCCCCACCCCTGCACATAAGCAGGAGGCCTCTTTTAACTCTGGAGCACCCACAGGCACCACAGCTGGGTTTCCCGGCCGCTTGTCCTGTGGACCTTGCCCCACCCCCTTTGGGGATGCACCCTTTCCTGAAAACACCAGACAGGATGAGGTCATACTAGGCACTCGATGGCTGCCAAATTTCATTCTTCAAAGACCAGCGTTGCGCTAACATGAAATGCAAGCCAGGAACAGGAGGGAGGAGGGGGCTGGACTGATGAAATGGAGGGGGAGAAACCCACAGGCAGGAGAGAAGGAATTGACATTTGAACATGGTTTTGTAATCGGAAAATTGATCCCAAGGCTGCTCCCGCCCCCAGTGATGGGCCGCCGCGGATGCTGTGGTTTCCCTGAAGCCCGTGATGGGGGCTGCCTGTTCCACCAGGCTTGCTGCCTCCAACTCACTGTCTCCATGGTGAAGAGGCAAAGGGCTGGGGGCTCCTGCAGCCATGGTTTCCCTGACAACACTCACCAGCAGCCTACCCCAGGCTGCACGTACGGGTTTGTCCCCACCACCACTGCGAGCTATTTCGGAGCAATGGAAGCCTCTGCCTGCACAGCCACCCACGGTCCCATGAACACGTACACAGGAGCCCCCTCTGTGGGCTCCTGGCACCCATCCACCCACGGCTCCCACCTAGAGCCTGTCCAGCCTGCAGGGAGCTGTGCTGAGCATCCAATCACAGAGAGGCACTTGGGGAGTGTGGGATGCAGAGACCCCGGGTAGGCACAGCCTGGACACCTCCTTCTCCAGCCCTCAAGCCGGAGACTGAAGAAATCCAAGGCAAGAGTTTGAATGAGGAAAACGCACTCTCCGCCACCTTGCAGTCCCCCTGCCGTGACCCAAGGCCCGTCAGCAGTAAGGATTATGATGGACATGATCATCATATTGCCACCAGGCCAATCTTCTGTCCTCCTGAAGTAAGCAGAACAGTTATTATTATCATCCCAAGTTACAGAAGATGAAACTGAGCCCCAGGGAGGTTAAGTGACCTACTCAAGGCCACACAGCGAGAAATGGCAGGCTCAAACCCAATATGCAGTGAAGGGTCCGGCCCTGGGGTATCTGGGAAGATGTTTACCCGCAGTGTGTTGGTCATGCTGTGTGCACGGCAGGGCGGGGAATATAGAGAAACGGCGGCCCTGACCTTGAGAAGCTCCCGGAGGATAGGGAACTTGCAAAGGTGTGTGTATAATTGTACCCTCATACAGGACCACACACTGTTCTGTGGGCTCACAGGCAGCTGTCAGTGGGGAGGCTTCCCTTGCAAGGGCTTAGTGGTCTATGGGAGAGGCCTGAAGATGTGAAAGCAGCTATTCCCTGGCAATGGGTTTCACCTGCTTCCAAGAACCCTCAAGAAGGGCTGAGGCTACTTATAGGATCTACAGTTCCCACCACAGGGCAGCAGCCCCGGAGCTCCTTCCACGAGAAGCTCCTTGGGGCCAGGAGGGAGTGAGGAGTTTGCTGGTTGAGATCTCGGAGTGCACTGAGCTGAGACTGAGGAGAAAGCTCAAGTCTGAGAAGCCAGAGGTGGCAGCCTGGGCTGTACTGAAAGCTACCGCCAAAGGGGGCCTGGTGGGGCACAGACAGTGGAATGGGTAACGGGAAGAGTTTGAGGCTCCCTTGTCAATGGGCTTGTACCTGAGGACCAGGACAAGGAAGCTGACAGCCTTTCCACTTTCCCAGGTGGGTTTCATGGGGGCCTCCCAGGAATGTGGAGGAGAGGGGCCCGTGGCTTTCCCGGTGCGTGCTGGAGGTTATGGGAGAGGTGATGAAAGAGGGTAAAAAGGCCCAAGATGCTGGTCCCGTGACACACCCAGAGCCCAGCACTGGCTCCATGCAGTGTGCGCCTAGCACAGGGGGTTCTCTGTGGCTAAATCAAGCCTCTCTCCTTTCTTTCGAAGAAGGATACCCTGAGTCCCCCCACACCTTTCCTGGGAGATCAGGGTCCATTTGTTCTTAACGTTCCCCCCAGGAGGGGGGTTCCACCATTCTCTACTGGACGCTGCTTTCCACGTCTCACAATCTTTGTCAGAAAATTTAAATCAGTGGGTTTTCCACTGTTTCCTCTGCGCCAGGTAAAGGAATTCACACACACACCTTGTCTTGGGTGAGCCTCACCATGACCCTGCAGGACTGGGAGGGCAGAACCATGCTCCTTTCAGCCACCTGGAAACCCAGGCTTGGGCACTTTGGGTGAATCAATTCCTCAAAGGATGCCGTTTGCAAGGATTCGAGCTGAGATGTGAACACAGGCCCTTTGACTTCAAGTCTCACGTCCTGTCTTCCCAGCAACTGGCCACAGCAGTTCTGGCAATCACGCAGTCTCTTTCCACTGTGGACGAAACAGGCAACTCCAAAGCCCCTGGCAAACCCTGCAGCCACCTCTGGGGTGGGGACCAGCCGGAAATCTGATAGGGGAGCCTGCTGCCACTGGCCTGTGGCCGTCTGACCCACCCCTCGGCCAGTTGTTCCCTTCAGAATAGAAGATGGTCTGGAAGATTCCTCAATCCTTGTCACCGCCAATCCCTGCCCCTCTGCTCCGGCCTGGAAATGTTGAGTTGATTATAGTCTGTGCTCAATCACCAGAAATAATCAATTCTGTAATTAAGAGCATTCCCCGGCCTTCCTAGCCTTCCCCAGGCCTCCTGCTCCTCCAGCCTCACCCCACGTCTACCACCACCGCCCCCTCCCACCCGCCTTTCCAGCATGGAATCATTTTAATGAGATTTCTCTGTTACAAATGACCGGTTTGTAATAATTATATTTTGTGCAGCAATCGTGGTTTAAAAATGATTTAAAGCAGGAAAGGCTCCAATTTATTAGGCATCAAATTTTCTGTGGTGAACTTTTAACTGGAAGCTGCCACTCAGACATGGAGGGGGCCATCTCTGCCAGCCTGGGCTGAGCAATAGTCCTGAAATATTGATGGTTTGTGGATGGAAATGTAGCCGAGGAGATTTCACTTTTACTAAAATAAATGAATCTTGCAACAATAGCTTGGCGGTCCTGAGCGCACCACTCCCTGCAGGAGAGGGAATGGGGGGTGGGGGAGGAGAAGGAGAGGGGCCCCCACCTGGAACAAGGCAAGGGAAGGAGAATGAGGGCTTTCTGGGACTCAAGGCCTGAGGCGTTTTCCATGCAGGGCTTTGCATTTGAAGGAGAATTATCATCGCATACCCCTTTTAAATTCTGTGAAGCGCTTTGGTGAGAGCTGGTGGGGTAGCGTTTGGGACTTGTGACTCTGGAATTACCCTGGGTTCATACCTGGACCTTGCTATTTTCTACCTGTGTAACCTTGGGCAATGAATCCGCCTTTCCAATCCCGGTGGAGAATTCCCCGAGATAACACTTGTAAAGCCCTTTGTCCAGGGTTGGGCGTGCAATAAGCACTCAATAACTGACAGGTGTCACTATCATTTCGATGACTTTGCATCTGTTAACCCATGAGGGCATCACTACCCTGTGTGGCACATACAGTGAGTGTCCTCGTCCTCATGGAGAGACAAAGGCCTGGGTGGGTGAAGTGCCGTCCCATGCTCACAATCGAAGTGCTGGAGCTGGGTCAGAGCCCCAGGCCTCTTCCAGCTCCCAGTTCCATTCCTACTAACCCAAGGGGAAATTTCTGGAGAAAGCAGGACTGCCATTGTAATTGAAAATAACAGCATGTTATTTTAAAATGCAGCTTGGGAGGTCCAGGTCTGAGATCAGGAAGATCATCTTGGTATAGAAGGTGTCAGAGGAGAAGAGGTGAGTGAGAGAGGCTGAGTGAGCCCCTCCCTTTTAGAACATAGAGGCTTCCATGCACCAGGGGAACAGTCTCTTGAGTCCACTGGCACCCAGGCCACACCCTTGCCAGGGCCAGTCTGGAACGGGGCTGCTTGTTTGCCATGTCTCCCAGTGGTGTGTGAGCTCCTGAGGGCAGCAGTTCTAGCTCATTCATCCTGGAGCTTCCTCTACTGCCTGACTCCAAGAAGGGCACACAGTAGGTGTGCAACAACTTGAACTGCAGGCTTCCTGAGGGCAGGAACTGGGCCTGCTTTGCTTATTCCTACAGGCTAACCCAACGCTTAGCACACAGTAGGTGCTAAACAATAATATTGATAATGATAAGGAGTGAGTTAGCAAGTGAATGAACAAGTGTTTGTTGCACCAGGTGGAATGGTCTCTCCTGTTCTGACCTCACCATCTGGAGTGGGCAGTGGTGCCCACCCTTTCTGACAGAGGGGCAGTGACCCATGGGATGTGGACAAGGCAAAAAGCTCATTGCTCTGGCCTGCTGTGGCTGCATCTCGGGACTCTGGGACCCTGGCTCTTAGACCAGAAATGGAAAGAGTTACAGAGCTCCTCAGCCCTGGAGCTCTGTTGTCTCAGGAGTCACTGGTGCAGGAGAGGGACCAGCGGCCTCAGAGACTGGGAGGAGAAGAAGGCGAGGGAGGGTGCCCCCGCTCTGTCTGCCAGCTCAGCCCTCCAGGCTCTGGTCATGTGGCGTCTTATCTTCCTGCTCATTCTTCTCATTTTCTGACCAGCTGCTGAGGCAAGAGGGACCTGGGCCTTCCCTCTGCTTGTGGGCACTATCTGGGCCTGGCAAGGGTAGAGAGGGCACGTGCCAGTCCCTGGTTGTGTGAAAAGGACACTCCCACAGGCAGAAGCATGGAAACCCATCTTGCGAGATTCCCTCATTGTGGCAAACACAGAGGGGGCCGGTGGTGGCCGGGGTGTCCGTCACTCCCTGTGTCTCCTGGAAATGGGTTTCAAACTGTTCTGGGAATCATTATGGAGAAAATCAAGGACCTCCTGAAGGGCAGGGGGACTCCAGGGAGCTGTTGGGAGGCAGAAGTCCTCTACCAGAAGACTTGAAGATGAAATGAACAGGGTGCATCAGATGCGTTTTGAATGTGAATTCACCCCAGCCGCTTCTCCCTGCCGGGAGCTGCGTGCATCGGCAGTGGAGCCGGACCCTCCTTTGCCACCTTCTCCATCCTCACCTTGGCACCCTTTGCTGGTGCCTAACCGACTCATGACCTCGAGGAGGGTTTCGCCAGCACAAAGATGCTTTCCAGGGTCTCTTCTCCCAGGACTTGGAATAATGTAGTGTAAACCTTGCCACCTTTAACAGCAAACACCGCCTTTCTTACTGCAGCTTTGTCCCTAACTGGCTGCGTGACTCTGGACTAGTCACAGGCTCAGAGACTCAGTCCTGTCTTCTGCAAGGTGGGGACGATAATGATGGCACTCCCTTCCTGTACATTCGTGCCCTGGGAGGCCTTGTGAGCAGGGGCCAAGACGTTTCCTCTTTGCTCCCTCAGCCCAGCACAGAGCCTGGCCCAGGGAAAGTGCTGAAGGATGAAGGGTAATCGGGAGGGGCAGATCAGAGGCCCCATGGGAGAGTGTGTAAGCATTCCCACACAGGCAGCCTCAAGGGGCCCCTCCTGCCCCAGTCTGCGTCTCCCTCGATGGCCTTTCTTCTGTAGGCATTTCTGAGTCAGGCAAATCTGCCCTGTCCCCTTACCTGCTCCCCCGCCCCCACATAGCCCTCTCCTCTTCCCTGTCCAACAGACTTGCTGCGGCCCCTCCCTTTCCTGTCCAGTTATTCTTCCATCTCCACAACCAGGTGCCAGCCTGTCTGTCTGGTCCCCTCAGGCCCCCACTCCATTCCTCTGTGCTGGCTCCTCCCGCCTCACCAACCTATCTCCTGGGAGTGGGGGCAGCCTGCTGGCCACACCTCTGGACCCAGCCTGTCCACTATCTCCTGGACTCTGCATTGGCCTCCAGTGCAGGCCCCTCCCAGACATCCTCTCCCTGTAAGCCAGAGTGAGCCTTCTGAACTGAAAGCCTGACTGTGCAAATCCCTCGCTTACAGTCCTACAGAGACTTAGCTGTTATCTTTTTGTTTGGTGAGTTAGTCACCAGGTGCTCTGGATAAAGTCCTAACCCCTGGACGGATACAAAAGGTCCTCTGTGACCTGCCCTGGCCTGGAGCTGCTGCGCCTCCCCAGGCTCCAGGCACACAGGCTGCTTGCAGGTCCCGAATTGCACTGAGCGCACTCGATGGCTTCCTGCTACACTCTATCTTCTCTTCCTGCTCCACCTGCCCCTTGTGGCTTCATTAACTCATCGTTTAAGACTCAGTTGTGATATCACCTCCCCCAAGAAACCTTCCCTGAGTCATAAGACTTCTTCATATTCAGCCATGGGCTTCTAGGGCATCTCTTGCATGCCCCAGCATACTTGCCATCCTGTAAGCTCTGAGCATGACCCACCAGGCTCCTTCTCCCCTGTGAGCACCATGAGGGCAGGTCCACAGCTTATTACTCATCACACCACCAGCACCCTGTGCTGGGTCTGGGTGTTTGTGTACCCCTGACAGTCATACGTTGGCATCCTAGCCCCTAGGGTGATGGAATTAGGAGGTGGGGCCTTTGGGAGGGTGGGGACTTCATACACGAGAATAATGCTTTTATAAAAGAGATTCCACAGAGATCCTTTGCCTCTTCCACCAGGTGAGAACACAGAGAGAATGCCCTCACCAGACACCAAATTTGCTGGTACCTTGCTCTTGGACTTTCCAGCCTCTAGAACTGTAAGTAATAAGTGTCTATAGTTTATAAGCTACCTAGTTTGTGGCATTTATTTTATAGCAGCCCAAATGGACTAAGACACCCTGCATACAGTAGGTTCTCAGAATGGGGATTTTGAATGAACAATCACATCCATTGATCCTTGTTTGTAAGCTTTTTCTTTATTCTTAAGTTTATTTTTAAGTTGTATGCCCTGCAGCAGGGGCAGGCCTACTGAATAATGACAGGTATGATTAATTAAGTACTTAGTATTTGTCGAGCATCTGCTAAACTCTTAACATTCGTTAACATTCTCATTAAATCCTCATTACCTGAGGTAGGTACTGTGCGTAATTATCTCCATTTTCCAGATAAGGAAACTGAGGCTGAGAGGGGGTAGACCACCCAAGCCTACACTTGAACCCAAATGTGTCCAACTCCAAGGCTCAGGCACTTAACCACTGGGCACACTGTCACCACCCCACCCCCCCCCCCTACGGAGGAGCCTCCTGGCCTAGCCCCTGAGAAGCCAGTGTCAGGTGGGAGGCAGCCCAGGTGTCCTGGCCCCTTACCATGTCTTGGCGTCTGCAGTGCTCCGTGGTTGCTGTCCCTTTGTGCCAGGCATCCCCTGTACACACATCAGAGGGAAGGCTTGTCACTCCAAGTCCCAGCTGGCTTCTTCCTGGGACCAGCCTGGTTGTGGCACTGGGCGGGGGGTGGGGGCAGGGGGGGTGGTCGGTGCTGTTTCTCTTGCGGGCAGTGGGCAGAGAGGGTGAGTCTGGACCCTGCTCCCCACCCCCACTGGCTATCTGTTGAATGACAGTGAGCCAGAGTGTTTGGGTGGGTGGTGAGCTCTGAGGGCCCACCAGAGACTGTTAATTTTGGCTCTGAGTCCGCAGTGGAGCTAAATGACTGGAAAACTCCCATGAGGGGAACGTGTGCAGCCAAGGCAGCTGCAGCTCTGATAGCTCCCCCACCTGCCAGCGCCAAGATCAAGTCACTTACGGGGCGTCCTGGTGGGAGCGGCTTCTGTATCCAAGCAGGGAGGGGCTCCGAAGCCAATCACTGCCCTGTGGGGGGCCAGCAGTGTTAGATGCAGAGGGAAAAATGCTTCAAAGCCTTCCGGGGCCCCAGGAACTCGCACAATCTTTCCAACTAGAGAACTCATCTGGGAAGCAAGTTCCTGGAGTAAAGAGGTGGATTTCTTCTGCCTCATTTCCAGGGAGGAACTGGGCCCAGGTGCGGGGTAGGGTCTTGTGGGACGGATGAGTGTCTTTCCAGACTCCCCGTGTGTCCGGCAGGGCAGCCCAGCAGGGCCTGCCGCTTCTAACTTTCTGAGAGTAGGATTGGATCCCAAGAAACAGGAACCAGAGTTTCTCAGGAACGCCTCCTGGAGGGAGAGTTTGCCCCCAGAGTGGTTATGCTATTAATGTACTATTGTCGCATCTTATACTTGGGCTTACATTTGAATACTTAGAAATCAACACTACGCAGAGCAGAGCAGACCGCTGGGGACTCTGCTTCCCAGGTCTGTGGTGGGGCCTGAGAACTTGCTTTTCTCACAGCTCCCAAGTGACGCCGATGTTGCTCGTCCTGGATGATGTGGCTTCACCCTTTACTGGTTAGAGCACATTATCGAATCTCTCCAAGGCTCCTTCCCTCACCTGTAAAACGGTCATGACAATAGCCACCTGGAGGCTGCGGAGAGGATTAATGAACTACCATATGTAAAGTCTCAGTGAGTTGGAGAAGACCCTGTGGTAAACACCTGGACCGTAGCAGGTGTTCAATACAGGTGTGTTCTCTCCCTCCAGTCAAGAGAACTTTGCACTCTTAATTTCCTCTAAGCCGGTGAGGCGAGCAGAACAGGTATTGCTCACCCCTGTTCTACAGATGAGGAGCCACTAGTGCACTGACTTAGTGACTAAGGTAGACCCTAGGATTCTTGTTGAAAGTTCAGTGTTCTTCCCACTACAACACTTTTTTTTCTGGTCAGATGAGAGATTTATGTGTCTACCAGATGAGGAGCAAGTCAATACTAATGGTGAAAACCCTAACAATACTGCAGAAATCTGTGCAGGACTCTCACTGGGCACACAGCCACAGTCGGCCTTCTGGAGTCCTGGGAGACAGCTCGGAACTTGGAAGACAATGTTCCATTACATGGCTCCCCTCTGGGCCTGCCTGTATGTTGATCTCAACAAACATTTCAGGGAAGAACAAATGCTGGGGCCATTTTCCCCCCTGGGGAAGGAGGCAAGCAGATCAGAGATGAAAGGTAGAGCTGCTGCTGTCCCATTTGTGGCCCACAGGCCTGTCTTCCTGCCTGACCCCAGCCATCAGAGGCATCTAGATAGACAGGGCTCAGAGGAGAGAGCAGGAGGGACCTCTGGCCAGACCCCACATCTGTCTGCCACAGCTCTGAGGGGCTTGAAACGATTCAGCACATTCTTCCCTTCTTCCCCAGCCTGCCCAGCCACATGTTGGCCATGGCCTCTCCAGCTGCCCTCTCCCCTGCTCTGGACGAAACCCAGGAAAAACTGTCTGGGGCCCCTGGAGTTTCTGATGCACTATGTCGTTTACCTCCTCAGGCATTCTCACTCACAGATGTCAGTCCCATTAGAAGAAAAGCAAACAGAGCCCCAGAAGACAGCAGAGGGCACACTGGATCCCAGGCTGGGGATGCGATCTTGCAGCCTGTGTGATGTCTTGGGGTTGAACCTTGTTCAAGCCAATGCCTCCAGTTCCCATTTGGACGCTGTCATAAGGGAATTCCACATGGCATTCCTGGATTTCAAATTTCCATTTCAGCTATTTGTGAGTGTCCTCAAAGTCCTCCACCTGCAGCCATTTGTCATTTTGCTGAGACAGGAAACTGAGCCCCACGTGCCGTGAGGCTGGTGAACAGCAGCAAGCTTCAGTCAACAGGGAGCCAGGCCCAGGCCCCCTCTGCCTCTCAGACCAGCTGGGTTTTTTTTTGTTTGTTTGTTTTGTTTTGTTTTGTTTGAGACAGGGTCTCATTCCTGTTGCCCAGGCTGGAGTCTGGAATGCAGTAGCACAATCACAGCTCACTGCAGCCTCAACATCCCAGGCTCAGGTGATTCTCTCACCTCAGGCTCCTGAGAAGCTGGGACTACAGGTATGCACCACCATGCCTGACTAATTTTTTTTTATTTTTTTTAGTAGGGATGGGGTTTCACCATGTGGCCCAGGCTGTTGTTGAATTCCTGGGCTCAAGTGGTCCACTCAAGCCTTGGCTTCCCAAAGTGCTGAGATTACAGGCATGAGCCACTGTGCCCAGTCCTGTCCTTGCTTTATAGAGGAGGCAATGAAACCACTGTATGGCATTGTGCAATTGAAAATATGGAGATTCATTTACAATAGCAAAGTCAGAGAACCAACCTCGGTTTCCATCCACTGATAACTGGATAAAGGAAGTGGTGTGTGTGTGTGTGTGTAAAATGGAATACTATGCAGCCATGAAAAAGAATTTAAAAGAATGAAATCATGTCTTCTGCTGTAACATGGATGGAACTAGAGACCATTATCCTAAGTCAAATAATTCAGAAACAGAGAGGTACATACTGCACGTTCTTACTTATAAGTGGGAGCTAAACAGTGGGTACACATGGACATAAAAAGATGGAAACAATAGACACTTGGGACTCCAAAAGGGGAATGAGGTGGAAGGAGGTGAGGGTTAAAAAATTACCTGGGTGCATGGGTGCACCAGAAGCCCAAACCTCACCAGTATGCAATAGATCCATGTAACAAATCTACACATCTGTCCCCTGAATCTAAAACTAAAAAAAAAGAAAGAAAATGTGAAGATAGAAGACAGCCTTAGGTTTGCTGTTTCTCAAAAAGGCTCAGGATCTCCTGTACCTTATTTCTGGAGAATCCCCAAGACTTGTGGAAAAGGAAGAAATGAAGCCTAGACTCTTACTGTAATGTTCACAACACTGGCGGCGTTTCTAGAAGAAACATCCAAACTGTCTCCTTTCCAGTTATGAGGTCCAGGAAAGAGACATCACAGCCCCAGGGAGCCCCTTCCAGCAGGTCAGGGCCTAGTTTGCCACTAGATTTCTCAACTATTCCACTAGAAGGGCATGGCTTTGGCTGGGCACCAGGCCCCCTAAGATCTTAGACTACCTGCACCCCAACTGTCAGATTGTCCCCTAGTTAGCTCCGGCACCACCCCAGGCAGGGGTGCGTGCTCCAGGTCCCACCATCAGCATAATGACCCAGTCTGACATGCACTTTACAGTCACGAAGCACTTTTACCTGTGTTGTCTCACTGGACCCATACAACAAAGTAGAGTAGGATGGGTGTCTGTCTTAGTCCTTTCAGGCTGCTATAATGAAGCATCACAAATTGGGTGGCTTCCCAGCAACAGACATTTATTTCTCACCACTCTGGAGGCCTGGACATTCAAGTTCAAGGTCCCAGCAAGTTTGGTGTCTGGTGAGGAACTGCTTTCTGGCTCATAAATGGTGGTTTCTCTCAGTGCTCTCACATGGCGGAAGGGCAGAAGAATAAACAGGTTCCCTTGAGCCCTTTTACAAGGGCACTAATCCCATTCATGAGGGCTGCACCCTCATGACCTAATCACCCCCAAAGGCCTTACCTTCTAACACCATCACCTTGTCGGGGCAGGATTTCAACACAGGAATTTCTGAGTGACACAAACATTAAGGCCATAGCAGTGTTATTATTGCCAATGTACAGATCAGAAAACCGAGGAGCAGACACTGGGCATCCTGCCTAGATCATAGGAAGAAAGTGGGGACTCCAACTGAGGTCTTCCAAACAACACCTTCTCTTAATAATCCACCAGTGGTCCCTATGATACCTGACAAAATGCAGAACGCCTTCACGGACATAATCTCATTTTAATCTCATAAGAACGCTGTGAGGCAAGCAGCAGTAGGTGCTATTATCCCCATCTTACGGGCAGATAATCTCATGTGCTCAAACTGTGTACAGGTGGTTCTTTTCAGGGTAGGAGGGGGTGCAGGTTAGATGTCAGAACATTAAAGAGAGGGCAGAAGCTGTGTGTCCAGCCAGACCTAGGTACCCTACTTAGAAACATTCTTGCTATAGCAATCTTACCACTTTCACAGAAGGCTGTTAATTAAATGAATTATCCTTGCTGAATAGGCCTTGGGGGTTCCCTAGGGCAGCACAAAGATCCACATATTTGTGCCACATCTAAACTTCTGGAAAATTGCAATGCCCCCATCTTCCCTCCCCAACAGTTCAGGCACCTACTCCCAGCTTGGGCATCTTCTCTTGGCTACCTGGAGACAGCACTCTGGCCAATGAATGTGTCTCGGCATTTTACAGAACCAGGCGGGGGCAGGGCCTCACATAAAGTGAGTGGGAGCACGGGGTTGGGCCTGCCTGTGTGCCATGTGTGTGCCTATACGCACAATGATGAGCACAACGATCTCAGTCCCTGTGTGCACAGATATTTCTGCGTGTGTGCAGCGCTGCATGCACCCACCTGTGAACCTGTGACCAATAGACATAGACCCCCATCCAGGGTGCCTAGTCTAGGAGCACCCAGCCATCTCCTTCAGCCCCGGCTTGTCTCATCCCCACAGCCTGCTGTGGTGGTGAGTTGTCGAATGCAAACATCAGCTGCACAGCATCTTCTTTATGAGGAGGCCAGGACAGGCAGGTAATTTATCAAACATTACTTAAAATAGTCCCCCAGCCTCTCGCTCCCTCTCTCTTGTTGCTGTCTGATTCTTGATTGTTTCTTCTTTCTGGCTCCTGTTTTTCTGCCTGGAGATTGACAGCCCCCTGCTAATACAGCCTTGGAGATGCCACTGGTGGAACCGACACCTCACTGTGCCTCAGCCTCCATCCCAGAACTAACTGCTCCGCACTGACTCTGGCGGCACTGCAGTTGCTCCTGTCTGCATGCCCGCGGGGCTGGCTGATGGATGAGGCCACATCCCCTGCACTGCAGAAAGCTCAGGAATCAGGGGCACATGCACTGTGATCTGCTGAGTTATGGACTAGCTAATAAGACTCCTCCTGACATCAGCGAGCCCTTGACTGTCCTATTTTTGCCCTGTTCCCAATTCTCTGGCCTTTTAAGCAGGCCCATGTCTTGTGACTGGATGAGCCAGTCTGCTGTCCTCTGAAGAGATGTAAAGAGAATGAGATGAATTAGCATTCTCTGTCATTTCCACTTCCAAGACGAAGCAACTAAGGCCAGCCAAGAGAAACAGAGTTTATTACTGAGAAATGTTTAGGGACCTACTCTTTGCCAATTACTGTGCTAGGTGCTTGAAACTATTGTCTCATTTAATTCTATGCAATCGATGTGATCTCTGTTTTACAGAAGAAAAAGCAAGCCTCTGAAGAGGTCAGTGGTCTGCCTTAGGTCAGTGTGTCAGTCAGCATTCAAAAACGAACTCTAGGCTGGGTGCGGTGGCTCGTGCCTGTAATCCCAGCACTTTGGGAGGCCGAGGAGGGTGGATCACCTGAGGTCAGGAGTCTGAGACCTTCCTGGCCAACATGGTGAAAACCCGTCTCTACTAAAAATACAAAAATTAGCTGGGTGTGGTGGTGGTTGCCTGTAATCCCAGCTGCTTGGGAGGCTGAGGCAGGAGAATTGCTTGAACCCAGAAGGCAGAGGTTGCAATGAGCCAAGATCGTGCCACTGCACTCCAGCCTGGGCAACAAGAGCAAAACTCCATCTCAAAAAAACAAACAAACAAACAAAAACAATAAAACAATAAAAATGGGCTCTAGCTAACTTAAACAGAAAAGAAATTTGGGAGCAAGATATTGATAGCTGATGGAATATACAGGGAGCTTAGAAAACATGCATGAACCAAAATGGTTAGAGTAAGGGCCAAGACACACAAGGAAGAGCCCGTTAGGAGACCACTGCACCAGACACTGGATGGCCACCACCAAGGTGAATTTCAAACTCTCCTTGCACCTTTATGTTCCTATCTTAAAATCTAAATTCTCAAGTGGTGTCATCTGAGGGTGAGTACGCTGTGCGTTCACTCCTCAATGCCAGGGGCCAGGACACCCTTTGTGGACACTGGCTCCAATCAAGAATCACCTGATGGGCTCCCAAAGAAAGAAAGGGAGCTCCCAAGCTGAGTAGCCAACACTCAATGAACTAACAAACCAGACCTATGTTCCCAGCTGCACGTAGCTGGTGAGGGGCTGAGCTAGTACAAAGCTACTACTCCCTGACTCCAAAACATGTTCACCATAATCAAGGGTGAAGTTCAAGATATTAAACAATTGATAGAACACTGGCTCTGGCCAATCAGAATAGACGCCACCAGAAACAGCTGGTTCAGCCATGGCAGTGCCACCAACAGATGATCAGTTCTACACACAAACGAGGCAGAATTGGAGCTCAGGGCTCTTGACTGCCCAGGCCAGAGGCCCTTGCTACTAGGACCATGCTTTCCACACTTTTTCATAGAGGAAGGTAATACTTGATGACACACTGGGGTAAACTTGAGGGCATTAAGATGGATAGATAGATAGAAAGATAGATGGATGGGTGGATAGATAGATAGATAGATAGATAGATAGATAGATAGATAGATTGATAGGTAGATGATAGGTAGATGATAGATGATAGATTGATGAAAGATAGATGATAGGTAGATGATAGATAGATAGATAGATAGATAGATAGATAGATAGATAGATAGAGAGATAGAGAGATAATAGATGGAAAAATATATATGGCTGGGGGTAAAGCCCCCTAGATTTTTATGTTATATTATAATGATAAAAATAAAATAAAATCCCCCTATACTGCAGGCTTTTATATACAACTGCCTAATTGACATTGCCTCTTAGATGCATCATAGGTATCTCAAAAACAGCATATTGGTATCTGAAAACCTGACCTGCTACCACCTTCACCAGCTCACTCCACCTACAGTCTCCCCCAGCTCAGTTAGGGTCTTGTTAATCCTTCCAGTTGCTTACGCCAAAACCTTTGAAGCCATCTTCAACTCTTTCTTTCATATTCTCTATCCTCTAGAGCCTGTATATATTTTATGTGATATGTATGCCCATATTCTACATCAGAAATCCTCTAGCCTCTACCACTGGAATGCATTCATAAACTGGCCACCTTCACTGCTGCTGTTTTGTTCCAATCATCATCACCTCTCCCTTGGATTTTCATGACAGCCACCTAAATAGTCTCCCTACTTCTGACCTCCATCCCTTCAGGCAAAACAGTGATGGCATCGGGGCCATCTGGTTTACCAGCTGTGAATGGTCCACTTGGGGCTTGAAGGTCCCATCCCAACCCCATGGATCCCAAGAGTTCCATATCTTGATTTTCTTCCGTGGGTCAGGTATCATTTTAGTGTCCATCTCCTAACAGAAGCTCAAAACAATGGCCAGAGGGCTCCTTACTAAGCATAAATAAGACACCATTCTCCTACTTTAAATCCCACAGGGCTCTCTAATTCACTCAGAGTCAAGAGCAACGTTCTTCAAATGTCAACAAGCCCCCTCACAATCCGGTATCTGTTACCTTCCTGACTTCATCTTCTACTACAGTCTTCTATGCTCTCTTCTTTCCAGCCAGAGAGGCCTCCTTCCCGTTCTCTGAACAGGCCAAGTTTGCTGTGCCTCAGGGCCTTTGCACTTGCTCTCTATCCCCTGTCTAAGTTCTCTTCCCCAGATGTCTGCATGGCTTACTTCCTCACCATCTCCAAATCCTTGCTCAGTGTTGCCATCTCAGGAAGGCCTGCCCTGACCACCTTATTTTATCAATATATGTATTAGTTCTTCTCACGCTACTATAAATAAATACCTGAGACTGGGTAATTTATAAAGAAAGGAAGTTTAATTGGCTCATGGTTCCATAGGCTGTACAGGTAGCATGGTTGGGGAGGCCTCAGGAAACTTTTAATCAAGGCAGAAGGTGAAGGGGAAGCTGTAATGTCTTCACAGGGACAGATCAGGAGGAAGAGAGAGAGGAGGGAGGTGCTATACGCTTTTAAACAACCACATCTTGGGAGTACTCACTCATTATCATGAGAACAGCAAGAGGAAAATCTGCCCCAGTGATCCAATCACCTCCCACCAGGTCCTTCTTCTAACACTGTGGATTACAATTGGACATAAGATTTGGGTGGGGACACAAATCCAAACCATATCAATCTATCTTACTCTTCTCAATTTTTTTCCATAGTACTCATCTCCTGACTTGCTACATTTATGATATTATTTATTCTTGGCTTTTCTCTACTAGAATGTCAGCTTTTTAGTAGTTTTTGTCTGTTTGTTCAGTGATATACCTCCTGGAGGTAGAATATTGCCTGACCTACTCTCAACTCATATTTGTGGAGGGAAGGAATCAAAACACAAAGTATTAGAGATAATATTAAAATTTAAATTTGCATAGAATTTAGATATTAGACATTAGAAAATAGTTTTAAGTTTTCAATGCTAACAATATTGTTTCCATGAACATAGCTTGTTATATCTGGTTTTATGTTTGAAATGCTTCCATGTATTAAGTTGGTGCAAAGCTATCTCAGTTTTTACTGTTACTTTCCATGGAAAAAACCGCAATCACTTTAGCACCAACCTAATAATTCTTGTTCCAGGTTTTCAGTACTGATCTCTTTAAATTCTTAAAAATCTCATTGACAAGTAACTTTATGAGCAAAAGTCAGCAGCACATTAAAAAATTACAGCAGTTGAAATTATATTTAAAGATTCCCAGAGGTCTTCCTTTTTTTTCATTGACAAATGTAATTTTAAGATATCTTGTGATAATGCTAATGGATTTGAATGCTACCAAACTTTTTCATATTAAATATTTCAAAATAATGCGGAATCTCTAATTTGTAGCAGGTATGTGCATTGTTACAGCAGTCAACCTACAGCTAGCTTAGATGCTGCTAAAAGAGCACAGGAGCTGTAAATGTCTACAAGCATTTGATATTTGCAAAGATAGATAGTTGGACCCTATCTGGAGCTGCATCTGCCAGAAACTCCACTGAGCCTCCCTATCCCACCCCTGTCTGGCAGTACCTTGGGGTCTGTGTCATACCACCCGGGCACTTAGAACCAAAAGTCCTCCAGCAGCGCAATGGGCCCCTTGCCCTAAAGGACAGTGGCCTGTTCTGAGCTGAGAATTCAAGCAAACATCCAGTTGGCGGAGCATCTCCTAAGCCATGTTTGGTACCTCACAGTGCAGCGGAGTGTGATGGAGTTGTGCAGGGTCATTCCCAGTGAGGACCATAGGACACACCATCATATCGCACTCCACTCCATCTAAACGCCAAGGAACATTGGAAAGGGAATTCCCAAGAGTCCCAGTCCCCACCTGTGTGTCTGTAGAGCTTTGAGACCAATGGCAGCACATCAGTGTGGCATGGCACAACTTTTGGGAAGCTCTACTTTGGATCCCTTGGTCTGGAGTCCCACTTCTTCCATTAACCAGTTGTGTGTCTTGGGTGGGACACCTCACTTCCTTGAACTTAGGCTTTCTCATTTATAAGTGGAGAATTCGAATAAAAGCAATGCTTGTCAAGTACCTGTCAGGGATCTTTAAGATTACTGAGGAAGTGCTGCAGTGGATAGTTTGGGATGAAGTAGGAATAAAAAGCATCCAACTGGAAAAGACTTTTCCTCATCTTCCTCTTCAAACAGAGCTCCTCCACTTTTATCAGTTTTATATATTGATACTCCATAGAAGATAACATAAAATTTTAAAAACCAGTATATTTCGAGGACCTCTCACCCCTGGGCTCTCTACTGCCCACCCTTCCTTTGTTCAAGGAGCAAATCATTCTAAATGAACTTTTTATAACATTTTATTACCGTAAAGGAATGCCACCTTTCTTTAATAAAAATAAGACAAGAACCCCCACAGTAGCTATTTAAAAGGATTTTCTTGATATGAGGGAGTGGATGGCCCGCGTGTCTTGTCTCTGTGTCTAACGGTCCTCTTTCCTTTGAGATTTTTCTATATGATTGTTTTTCCCCATGGCACAGAGAAGGCAAAGTTGGAATTGGTTCAAATAATAGTTTACAAGAAACTGGGAGATGACAAAGAGGGAAAAATGCAGAATGTGATGCAGCTGGGCCATCTGGTTTACCCACTGTGAATGGCCCACCAGGGCTGGAAGGACCCATCCCAACCCCATTGGTCCCAAGAGTTCCATGTCTCTGGATTTTCTTCCGTGGGTCAGGTATCATTTTAACATCCATCTAGCAGAAGCCAGATAAAGACACTTACAATCCTCAATGTCCACGGCCGTCTCATGCACCCAGGTCTTTCTCAGGATTGCAGGTTTCTTGTGGGAAGACCCTCCTTTTCTCTGCTAGTAGCACTACTTGTCCCCTCCTGGTGAGATTCCACCCTCTTAAAGGCATCTCTCACAGGTTAACTCTATGACAAGAGCCCAGGCAGTCCCCCAAAAGATGGATCTGGTCATTACAAAGAGATACTTTTCTTTACAGAAGCAGAAGCACAGAGGGTTACAGCAATTTTTCTAATACTCCACAGCTTAACAGGAGCAAAGAGAGGATTTGAATGTAGGGCCTTGAACAGGACACTAGAGCTTTTGGTGTATGTAGGTGCCCTTCCCAAGGCAGCTGTGGGGAGGGGAGAGAATCCATGGACCCAGAGCTCTCAGCTAATCCTGGAGACAATCGGAGTGCAGGGGGTGCAGGCAGGAGTGAGCAGGAGCACCTCACTAACACCCTAATACCAATGTCCAAAATTCAGACCCCACAAGAATAGCTCTGCTCTGGACAAGACAATCTAGTCTTTCTGGCATCTGCAGCCCATGTCTCCTCAATGGGCAATTGTCGCTTCCAAAAGCTTAGAAACAAAAATGCTGAGAATGTCAGAGCCTAAGGCTTCCCTTCCCTAAGACTCTGAGAGATTTGCATGAGCACTTTTGTTTGCTTATTTATCCTGTTGCCTCAAATTAGAAGTGAAAAACAGAACAAAGAAACAAAAGACATTCCTCAGGATGGAATTACCTTCCTAGCCTTGGGGTTTGGTCTTGCCAAGACAATTTGGAGTCTGTTACAGTGTTGCAACACATCAGATATCCTAAGGTTTCCCTTTCATCAGCTAGCGACCAGGGCTGTTTAAGGCCAATCCGGGGGGAAGGGGAAACTGCGGTTTCTAGCGTTGGGGCAAGTCTTCTCAGGCGTCCACAGGCAGTTTCACACTGGAAAATCTTCTCCGAGTCCTCATGCAGTAGGGAAGGTGGCGGAGAAACTGGATGAGGATCCTGGGGGAAAGGTGCTGCCCTGGGGCTGTGGTTCAGCTCTTGAGATCCTTTTATCCCAAGTTGAGGCCGCCTGTTTTTAAGTCCTGCCTGTCCAGAAAAAAGCCTGGGGCATCCGGTCAGAGACTGGCTTCTCCTTCTTAACTGCTCTTGAGCAGGGTATTTTAATGCTCCCAGCCTCTGTTTATTTGTCTGTGAAATGGGAATACTAATAATATCCCATTTATTCTTCTCCCACAGTGGTGGTGGGGATCAAATGAGATAATGCCTGTAAAAAGCCCTGTGGGGTAACAAGTGCTTTTCAAACAAGTTTCCAAGGTGAGTGAGTGTGTGTGTGTGTGTGTGCACGTGTGTGTGGTGCATGAGTATATGTGTTACATAGGATTGATCCATTGGGGCAGAGAGACAACTGGCTCTCACATAAGGAGGTCCTCCATCTTCTTGCCTTGCTTTTCCAAAACTTCTCATTGTTCTGGAGCTTCCTAGGAGAGACAGGCACTCCCCACTTCACTCCGTCCTCACTACTGCCTCTCCCTGACTCCCAGCTAGGTTGCTGAGAAAGAGAACGACAGAGGGGTCGGGCACAGTGGTTCATGCCTGTCATCCCAGCACTTTGAGAGGCCGAGGTGGGTGGATCATGAGGTCAGGAGATTGAGACCATCCTGGCTAACACCGTGAAACCCCATCTCTACTGAAAATACAAAAAATTAGCCGGGTGTGGTGGTGGGCGCCTGTAGTCCCAGCTACTCAGGAGGCTGAGGCAGGAGAATGGTGTGAACCCAGGAGGCGGAGCTTGCAGTGAGCCAAGATCGCGCCATTGCACTCCAGCCTGGGCAACAGAGCGAGACTCCATCTCAAAAAAAAAAAAAAAAAAAAAA